>NC_071401.1:49627371-50292996 GCF_017976375.1 Cuculus canorus
GGCAGGGATAGGTTAGAAAAATAGAGAAAAGGATTTTTTTTTCCCTCCCTTTTCTTTGTATGTATGACTATTTACTTAATTTCAGTTTCTAAAATAGCTTTGCTAACACAAATTGATCAGCTGAGGCCGGGTGCGGATGGTACTCCCCTGGATATCATCGTGAGCAAATACGCTGCTCACTTCGGAGCTCTGAATAAGTGTTTTATACACAATTCTGTTTACTTTCATAATCACAAGTTGCAAAACAACTCTGGTAACTTAGTTGCCCTATGAAGATACCCTGTGGCTTCCCAGATCTAGCTACATGTCCTGCATGGGTCAGAAAGCCCACAGTTTGGGAAGAGGGCAGGCAAAACCGGGGGATTTATATCATCCTGGGGGATATTTCCAGGGTCAGTGTCTCTGCTGGCATCACCAAGAGCACATGCAGGAGAGTGATTTTGAAAAAGGGAGGAGCGGCAGGTATATTCAGCATCTAAAATATTCCCCTTCTGCTGTAGAAATAAGGCAGAAATGTGTCCAGATGTGAGAATCGGGATGCCTTCAGGCCCATCAGCCCTATATGTTTAGCTGATCACAGGGATTTTTTTAATATGGAAGAACGTCATCCTGCACTGATAGAATTTATAAGAAGTTCTGCAAATAAACCATAGCATTTCACTGATTATATGGGGGGAGGACTTTGGAAGAATCATAGAATCACAGAATTGTTTCATTTGGAAGTGTCTTTTAAAGGTGATCTAGTCCAGCCCTCACTGCAATCAGCTAAGATAGCTTCAACTAGACCAGGTTACTTGGAAACCTGTCCGACCTGACCTTGGATGTTTCCAGGGATGAGACATCTACAGCCTTCCAGGGGACCCGTTCCTTTCATCACCTTCTTCGTAAAAAATTTCTGCCTTATACCTAGTCTTAATCTACCCTCTTTCTGTCACAACAGACCCTGCTAAAAAGTTTGTTGTCGTCATGCTTATAAACCATCTAAGTACTGCAAGGCTGCTATAAAGTCTCCCTGAACCCTTCTCTTCTACATGCTGAAAACTCCAACTCTCTGTCTTTCTTCTATCCCTCTGATCATTTTTGTGGCGCTCTTCCGGACCTGCTCTGACAGGTCCATGTCTGTGCTGAGGACTCCAGAACCGGACACAGCACTCCAGGTGGACTCTTACCAGAGTGGAGTAGAAGGGCAGAATCACCTCCCTCGACTTGCTGGCCATGCTTCCTTTGATGCAGCCCAGGATATGATTGTCTTTCTGGCCTTCAAGTGCACATTACTGGCTTATGTCCAGCTTTTTATCCACCAGTAACCCCAAGTTCTTCTCAGCACAGCATCTCTCAACCATTTCGTCCCCCAGCCTGTATTGATGCTGGGAGTTACCCCAACCTATGTGCAGGATCTTGCACTTGGCCTTTTTGAAATTCATGAGGCTCACATGGCCCCTCTTCTCAAGCCTGTCCAGGTCTCTCAGATGTCATCGTGTCCCCCAGATGTGTCGCTGCACCACTCATCTTACTATCATCTGCAAATTTGCTGAGAGTGCACTCAATCCCACTGCCTATGCCATTGATGAAGACATTAAACAGCACAGGTCCCAAGATGTGACCCTGAGGGACATATTTTTGTTATCGATGTAAATCATGCACAATGTAAACAGCTTATTCTTCTGACTGCTGGGGACTAAGCATCTTGGCAGAAACCATGAAAGCAATTCAAAATGCCTCCTTGTTTTCTAACTACTATCTCATGCAGGGAAATAAGCAAATTAAAGCTTATTCTCTAAAATTAGTGAGTGATGTGAGAAGGTATGTCCAATGCCTCCGATTTTAGATTTGCTGGAAGCCTTGTTTTAACTGCTGCTTTTTTTTTTCTTTCTTTTTTTCCGTGGGAGAGTTCAATTCACACGTTTATGGTTTTCCAGAAGCAGCAGAAGTGATAAACCCATATGCACACAGGCAGCTCCCAGCAGCAGCACTTGTCTTTTAATCACTGACAGAGCATCTTATTAGTGCACGGCCTGAAGGTGAGGGTTTCTTCCTTCTCTAAGCAGTCTCATTTGGAATTTCTTGGCTTTTACTGCCAGCCAAACTACCTGCTCTGTACCCTGGGATTCCCTAAATATCTTGGTGCTTCCTGATGGCACCTCTGAACGCTTGGTGAGGTACTGAATCTGCAAGGTGATGTATCAGTAAAGATGACTGGGTCTTAAATGCTAAAGAGATGTTACGTTGTCAAGAATCCAAACAAACTGTGGCACAAAGCAAGATCCTTTCAAATGTGGATTTAAAAATGAATGATTACTTTTTACTTCATATTAAGAGCATATGTGATTGATTGGAAAAAAACCCCAATACAATTGGTGCTGTCATAGTGTTTTAGGCACTAATAGTTCTGATAGATGATTGTTAAGTAGTCAACAAGGACATGTAAGAATATTTTTTTTTCCAGCTATTTCAGACCTTCAGTGTACAAAGAAATTAGCCCTGGACTAGCTAAGTGATACACCTGTATTAAAATATTGTAGATTATGTAGTAGAAAAAGAAAGTTACTCATATTTCCAAAATAAGAAAATGTTTGGGTTTTTTTTTTTTTGCTTATTTTGTTTTACTTCGCACTTTTTGCCTAACAATTAAAAATAATGGGTCAAGTGAAGAAGCAGAAGAGGGGGTGTCACCTGCTGTAAGTTTGATACTCTCAGCTGCGTGTTCTGTTGGTTGGTTTCTTCTATAATGTTTCTGCAAATCTCAATTTTAATTGATGAAACACAGCAGCTCCAACCCTCCGTTCAGGCGGGACAGGAAGGGTAGGAAAGGAGGCGGGGTAGCCCTCTATGTCAAAGAGTGCTTTGAAACTCTCGAACTGGATTACGGTGAGGACGGGATCGAGTGCCTATGGGTTAAAATCAGAGGAGCCCACAAGAAAGGGGACTTTGTGATAGGAGTCTGTTACAGACCACCCAGCCAAGAAGAAGCTGCTGATGAACTCTTCTATAAACAGCTGGGGACAGTCTCTAAATCTCTGCCTCTTGTCCTTGTGGGAGACTTTAACTTTCCAGATGTCTGCTGGGAGTACAATACAGCAGAAAGGAAACAGTCTAGGAGGTTCCTGGAGTGCATCGAAGACAACTTCCTTGCACAACTGGTTAGCGAACCAACAAGGGAGGGTGCCTTCCTAGACCTGCTGTTTGCAAATAGAGAAGGTCTTGTTGGGGATTTGACGGTTGGAGGACGCCTGGGATTAAGTGATCATGAGATGATAGGGTTTTCAGTTCTAGGTGGGATTAAGAAGGGGGTTAGCAAAGCAGTCACATTAAACTTCCAGAGGGCAGACTTTGGCCTGTTCAGAAGGTTGATTAGCAAAGTCCCGTGGGAAACAGTCCTTCAGGGCAAGGGAGCCCATGAGGGTTGGGCGCTCTTGAAAAATGAAATCCTATCAGCTCAAGAGCAGGCCATCCCTGTGTTCCGGAAAAGGAGCCGGCGGGGGGAAAAGCCAGCTTGGTGGAGCAGGGTGATCTCAAGATGCGTCAATAAGAAAAAGAAGCTCTATGTGCTCTGGAGGAAAGGACAGGCATCTTGGGTGGACTACAGGGACGAAGTGAGATCGTGCAGGGAAAAAATCAGGAGGGCCAAGGTCCAACTAGAATTAAAACTCGCTAAGTCTGTGAAAGACAACAAAAAGTCTTTCTACAAGTACATTAACAGGAAAAGGAGGACGAGGGAGAATATCCAGTCTCTAGTGGATGCAGAAGGAATAACAGTGACAGGGGATAAGGACAAGGCTGAGGTACTTAATGCCTTCTTCGCCTCAGTCTTTAATAGCAAAGAAAGTTGTTCCTTCTGTTTACAAATCCAAGAGTTAGAGGGGCAGATTGAGGCTCCCGTGATCCAAGAGGAGGCGGTTAGAGACTTGCTTGCCCAGCTAGACGTCCACAAGTCTATGGGGCCGGATGGGATCCACCCAAGAGTATTGAAGGAACTGGCGGATGTCCTTTCCAAACCCCTATCCATCATCTTCCAGAGGTCCTGGCTGACTGGGGAAGTTCCACTAGACTGGAGGCTGGCTGATGTTGTGCCCATATACAAGAAGGGTTGCAGAGAGGATCCGGGGAACTACAGGCCTGTCAGTCTCACCTCAGTGCCAGGGAAAGTCATGGAACAGGTAATCTTGAGTGCTATCATGAAGCACATGCAAGAGAACCGGGTGATCAGGCCCAGTCAACATGGGTTTACAAAAGGCAGATCTTGCCAAACTAACCTGATCACCTTCTATGACAAAATCACTCAACTACTGGATGGGGGAAAGGCTGTGGATGTAGTCTTCTTGGACTTCAGTAAAGCCTTTGACACAGTTTCTCACAGCATTCTGCTTCAGAAACTGTCAGCCTCTGGCCTGGACAGGAGCACACTCTCCTGGGTTGAAAACTGGTTGGATGGCCGGGCCCAGAGAGTGGTGGTCAATGGAGTTAACTCCAGCTGGAGGCCAGTCACAAGTGGAGTTCCTCAGGGCTCAGTACTGGGTCCAGCTCTGTTCAATGTCTTTATCAATGACCTGGATGAAGGCATTGAGTGCACCCTCAGCAAGTTTGCAGATGACACTAAGCTGGGAGGAAGTGTCGACCTGCTGGAGGGTAGGGAGGCTCTGCAAAGGGATCTGAACAGGCTGGACTGCTGGGCCGAGACCAATGGGATGAGGTTTAACAAGGCCAAATGCCGGGTCCTGCACTTGGGGCACAACAACCCTATGCAGCGCTACAGACTGGGGGAAGAATGGCTGGAGAGCTGCACGGAAGAGAAGGACCTGGGGGTAATGGTTGACAGCCGACTGAACATGAGCCAGCAGTGTGCCCAGGTGGCCAAGAAGGCCAATGGCATCTTGGCTTGTATCAGAAATGGGGTCACCAGCAGGTCCAGGGAGGTTATTCTCCCTCTGTACTCGGCACTGGTGAGACCGCACCTCGAATACTGTGTTCAGTTCTGGGCCCCTCACCACAAGAAGGATGTTGAGGCTCTGGAGCGTGTCCAGAGAAGAGCAACAAAGCTGGTGAGGGGGCTGGAGAACAAGTCTTATGAGGAGCGGCTGAGAGAGCTGGGGTTGTTTAGCCTTGAGAAGAGGAGGCTGAGGGGAGACCTTATTACTCTCTACAACTACCTGAAAGGAGGTTGTGGAGAGGAGGGAGCTGGCCTCTTCTCCCAAGTGACAGGGGACAGGACTAGAGGGAATGGCCTGAAGCTCCGTCAGGGGAGGTTCAGGTTGGATATCAGAAAAAAATTCTTCACAGTAAGAGTCATTGGGTACTGGAACAGGCTGCCCAGGGAGGTGGTCGAGTCGCCTTCCCTGGAGGTGTTTAAGGAACGGGTGGATGAAGTACTTAGGGACATGGTTTAGGGAGTGTTAGGAACGGTTGGACTCGATGATCCAATGGGTCCTTTCCAACCTTGTGTGATTCTGTGATTCTGTGATTCTGATTCTGTGATTCTGTGAGCAGACTTTCTCTCCTTACTGTTACTTTCCCAAATCTCTATGCTTAACCTGTTATAGAAATCATATAGTTGAAAAAGAGAATGGGTCCCTAAACTCACTGCTTTTGTCAGTAGCTATCTGAAGTCCTTGCAAAGGAGTGGAAGTACTATGAACAAAGTCCTAAGGAAATATCACTGGTGATAGACTGAAACTCACAGCGACATTTCTCTTAAAAAGAAAAAAAAAATAAAAAAAGGAAAAGAAAGCATAACTTGGGAATTATCTTGGAAGTCTTCCATTTAGTGCAGTAGAAACTCTCTTTCTTTGTCCATTCTTTCATTTGTTCTTCCACAAATCATTGGGTTTATGCATTTTAAAATGTGTCTATGTTCTGTCCTTACCTTGGCTCTTGGAGATCATGTACAGAGAAGCATGTTTCTCATTTACACTTTATTCCACTTGGAAAAAAAAACAACTTGGCTTGTCCCTTTTTGTAAGGGATGTGTCAGTGCAGCAAAGAACATGGTTAGAGATATGTAATTCCAGCCATCCCTCTGGACCATTGAAGATACCACAAGTGATATCAGCCGTGACGTTGCTTGAGTCCCTGTAGAAAGGTTGTATTTGCTTGCCTTTTCAGGGGAGCTTGTGTATCTAAAGTTCCAAGTTAAAGGCTAGCGCAGTACTTAATGCATTCTGTTTCCATATGGAAGAAATGTATTTTTTTGTTATACAGATATACACAATTGATTTTTTTCATTCTGATTACCCGGTATGACATTTTGTTTAGGTATTAAAGGTATGTATTGAAGGTATGTATTGAATGCCATCTTGTGGTGGTGGTGTATTTTCAAATGAGAAATGTATTTCTACTCTACTGAAAAAAAAAAGTAAAAAATACTGCAGGACAGGAAAAATAAGTCCCCTTTCCTCTGGTCCTTCCTTCTTTCCATATGCTGAAATATATCTGTGAATCATATGTGTGCAGTTTAACTTTCGCCCCTTGTGCCCTAAACAGGAGCAAATGCTTTTGTGAAAAAAAAAGAAAAAATAGGAAAATTAAAAAAACCCAGCAAATTTCATGCCTCTTTTTTTGGCTGCCTGTTTCAAGTCTGCTTGTTTTAACTTTCCTTTTGATAAGGATATAGCTGAAAATCATGTTCTGTAAGGAGTTATGAGCAGCAAGAAAAAAACACCTGTTAATACAAAGGTAGAAGCACTGGGAATTTTGGGGAAAAAAAAAAAAAGCATCCATGTCTATTTATTTATACAAGCATGAGGACCAAAGTCAGTTGTGATGAGTAAAGTACTGAAACATAGACTCATACATAGGCTTACATGGGACTGCTTATATCTATCTAGAGCAATGTAAAAGGTAGAAGCTAAAAGAAATGTAAAAAAGGCACAGGAATTTAAGTCTAAGCATAGGTGATTTGTGTGCATCTCTCCTTAATTTTAAGAACTTGGTGAACTAATTCAGTAGGGATATGAACAAAACATATATGCAGTTTTATGAATGCGCGCCAGGTAATGCCTTTGGGACATAGTGGAAGAAAACTCAAAATCCAGATAAAGATGACAATAAGAGAGTTGTGTGTTTGTAGCTTAAAACATGAAAGTATAGGCAGGAAGTCAAATCTTCGCCCTGTTTGGTATCAGTTTAAGGTCAAGGTAAACAGATTAATTCTTCAGTGTATGTTGGCATGGAAACAAGCATGCACCCATTCTGACACTCTCAGGAAAAAGGAGTTCATGTGGCCTGCAGCAACACTTTTAATATGCTGATGGTTTCATTATTGTGGGAGAAAAAAAGAAAAAATAGAGTTCAAAAAGTTCTTGAAAGACTTGAAGGAAACTGTCAAGAAAAATGGAATGTAGATCAATAAATAGAAAGAGATAAAAATTCCACAATCTTGTAAGCAAGGAAGCACAATCTTACAAGAGCGTGGCCAGTGCTTCACAGTATGTCAGAAGTCAATAAATTAGTTTGCATATCTAGGAAAATTAATTACAGTTAACTTTATGCTGGAGGAATTAAGGCATGATTGAAAGGTGGGAGACATTTTTCTTTTAGTTGCTGAAAAAATCATTCAGTTTTTAATTATTATTTCTTCTTGAAGCTTCTTTCAAAATAAACTTGCTAGACCATTTTTTATTCTATTATTATTTTTTTGCTTTGCTTTGCTTTGGTATGTTCTTCTAATGTCTTTGAGGCAAAGGCACAGTCAGAAGAGAAGATAGCCTCCAGCCATTTAAATACATGTTATCAACAAAAGAATATAAAAGAAACAGTGAGGAGGAATGACAGGGTATCATCTGAAATCCAAGTACAGAAAATTTAGTGAACTTTATCTGTTGGCAGCAATTCTCTCTTATGTACCTCTTTTGCCTTTAGCCATGATGCTGAAGTTTAGAATTAAGTTTGTAGGGTGAGAGGATGCGAGTGTAAGTGTGCATGTCCTCTTCTTTGAAGTTCCCTTCTGGGGAAACCTCCCTGCCTGGAGCTGGACCAGTAGGTGAGCACAAAGAGCGAGGAGGATGTTCAAGCCATAAGAAATAGCACCGCAGCACAGGCGCAGACTTGAGCACAGGCGTACTGTCATGGCTGAGGAGAAAACAGGAGTTTTAATATAGCAAAGAACCCTAAAGCTCTTCAGGTAAATTATAAACAATGACAAAAGGTGTAAGAGGAGAGTTACATAAGTGATCGAGGACCACTGGGGTCTACAGAGCAAATGACTTAGTGCTAAATTAGTGCTTCTAACCCAGAGGTAAAATAATTGCTCTTTGAAAATACAACTTGATCTCAATCAAAGTAACTTCAGAGGCATCACCAGGCATCAGCTGGGGGTAACCAAGTCACTGGTTGATGTTCAGCCTGTTTTCAGCCTTTCTGAATTATCCCTTGCAGTTCAGCATTTGCGTGTAGTATGGCTTGATGCTTATTTGTCTTGCAAAAGAAAGATCTGAAAAACTGTTCTTGGCTTTGCTGAACCAGGGAAGAGTTGTGTTTCCAATGGACTTGGAAATAAGAATACTTGCTGTTTTCACCTCCATGCTTTTTGCTTTAGAAATCAATAGGGTGTTTGTAAGACCTTAAAACAGTCTTTTCATTCTTTTACTTCTTTACAGGTGGTGTAGTAGGGAACACCTTAATATGTGTATTGATCGTGTTTCCTTTGTCAGTCAAATGTGTATTACAGATCGACTTACTCGTTTGAGTAGGCTATAGTTCTGACCCCAGTCCTATGCTTCAGATTACTTTTATAAACGGTTCAATAGTGATATATTTTTCTAGCTCTGTTTATTTTTGCAATTAGCCACTCAAATCAATAGATAATGCAATTTTAATGCAATGTTTACAAAGAGGAAGATCCTCCATTTCTCAGCTACATAGGTGAAGTAAACTCACTTCCAAGCAGCAGTAAAAGCAACCATAATCTTGAGTAAAACCTCATTGCTTTCTTGGAAACATGTTCACCACAGCTGAACCTCTTTACAAAAACTGTTGTGTGTGTGCTATGGTATAGTGCATTCTGCTGGAAAGCAATAGGATGTAGAGGAGTTAGTACTCCCATTAAGGTACTACAGATGATAAGAAAAAAAGATTATTATTATTTTCTTTTTTTTTTTTTTTTCAGTCTGCACTCCTCAGGTGCAGATTAAAAAGGTTAAAAGTTGGATATTTTTACATCTCATTATTCATCAGGATCATTGATAGATTGAAGTTACTCTAGGATCAGTATGTTGTTATCCATGCAATATTAAGCTTTGACTTTCCACAGGACAGCTATAGAAATGTGCTATAACCACGAACAAGTTAGGCAGAGGCTCGAGAGGAAGGAGATAACTGATTTTATGGGAAATTGTTAGATTTCTAACACCGTGAGTAAGTAGTGACATTGATTATGGTTCAGTTGCAAGCAGCTACAGATAAAAGTCTTGATTTGTTTATTGTTGTTAGGTAATGTATGCCATTAGACAAAACTTTTTTTTTTTAGTACTGAAATACATATTGTAATACCAAGACAAATAAAAATCCCTAATAGTTTGCTGCCACTCTAATTTTTATGCCTTTATGGGTTTTGCCAGACATCTACATATCCACATTTTTCATAATCAGCATATATAAGCTTGTTGCTAAAAGAGGAATTCTTTCTGAGCATCAGGATGTACCTATAATCATCCTGCTGTTACCCATCCATAACAACAACGAGCATCACTGCTGAGTGTATGTTAGGAGCTGCATTTAATCACCTCCTGTTTAATTAGATACATTAAGTTTCTGCTTTTTTAAGATATAATGACATACATAGAAGTGTCTAATTTGTTTCCTTTCACCACTTCTAACTGGTTAACAGTGTGATGCCATTCCAAATATACCTTTTAGTGGCTGACATTTTATTTCCCATTAATTGTTTAGTTAAAAGAGACAGAATGGATTCTCTTTTCTCTTTGGTATTGATTCACTATTCAGCTTTTGAATGTCTGGGTGTGAATCTCTGTACTTTAAGGTTCTTGAAGTATTCTTATGTAAATGCTGTGAAAATTAAATAATAACAGAAAAATATTTTTAGATCACTGGATGAACTGCAATGTGAAAAGAGGTCTGTAAGTGAAAATTACTACTTGCATGAGGCATGTGTATATAAAAATATTTTCTGCACTTACATTTAAAAATATTACTTAGAAATCTAGGATTTTTGTTTAAATACATGAGTGGAATAAGTTCAGGACAGTCGACTTTGCTCTTGCATAATGTTTGGACAGACATTATGTGCTGAGGAGCACTCTGTTGGGTGTCCCATCACATATGCATTAACTTTTTATGTTTAAGCGAAAAAGTGCTGTAGACATCCACCTTTATCGAAGAATGAAAATGCACTACAGAAAACAGTACAGAATAGTTAAGAGCATGTCAACCTGTCAGGTTTTGGCCATCTTTCAGACTTGACATGTGTCATTTTTTACCTTCTCTTTTGAAAATGAAAGAGGAAGGAGAACAGGGAATGGATTTATGTGCCTTTGTCTTTGTATGTAAAATCTGCATTGGGAAGAAATGGGGAAAACCCGCTGAATACTTAGAACAGTGCCTCCATGGATAAAAGCCAAAGCTAGATAAGAAGATGCTGTTTTTCTCCAAAAATATGTATTTCCTGTATAACAAGATTTCAGTAAGAAATATCTGACAGTAGTCTTTGTTCTCTTTGCTTCCCAGCCTTCAGTGGTCAACTACAGATTATTTGACTCCTGAAACGAAGAGAAGACTTAGCTAATGTATTTTATCATAGAATTGATTGCATTTGTCTCCTCAGACTGAATTTCTTCTCATGTTTTTCTTATGGATACCCAGCATAGAACAGCAAAAGAATGACGGAGACATTAGCAAGAAGTTCATATAGTTTATCTACTCTAATTGACTTTTATTCATTCCAGACCTTGTCTTTTATAACAGTTGATTCTTTAGGCAGCATAATTTCTGCATTGGGAGGTCATAGAAGGCTGCAAGTGGAAAAACAATCTCACCCCTGTAAAGAAAAAAGAAATAAAAAAAGAGTACACTAAAGTAGGCCACTTCTCTTGTAACTTGAATGTTCTTGCAACTTTTTCTAGCCTCTCAGCTTGTAAATGACACCCATTTAAAACTTTCATAAATTCACACATCTTTTGGAAGGAACATGTAGAACCAAAAGAGTCTAAAGCATACCTTACAAAATACCTCCGAATTTGCATGTATTTTTGTTTACTCTTGCATTTGCAGATAGTTACAAACGCATCATACTATCATTCTGAAGGAGGTCTGCAAATACTGTGTAACACCACCACCTATATGAAAATATACCATCCCATCTCACTTTGCTCAATAGTAGCTAATTAATTCTAATACATCACTCATGTTGTGGCAAAAAACTGGAATCAGTTTTCTTTACCAAGCATTTCAGTGTATTGCAGAAGAGCAGAGATTTTGTTAGTGGTAGATGGTAAGAAAAAGTCATCCTTCTTGATTCTTTTCAGTTACTCAGTCATTTTAATAATTATTTTTCTTCTTTTTATTATAGTTTATATTATTTGAGACATTTGGATTACAGAAGGTTGTCTACAGTAATGATTGCAAATGTCTGCATAAAATTGTATGTGAAAATTTGACTGCCTTTTGGAAAGCTTCAGTCTGTACCTGAGAGTACTCTATATTTCTCCTGCATTATTCATCCAGGGATGGAATGACGGATTAACGGACAACTGGATGAGAATTTCTCCTCCAGCCCATCGAGATTTATTTCTAAAGCTATGTTTTAAAACCTTACGTTCAGTCTCTTAATTTAATACTGCCCCATTTTCCCCTTGGCACTCACCTTTTCTAGCTGAGAAGCTGGTGTTGTTTAGAAGCTAAGGAATATTGTTGTTCTGAGTAGGACTGACCGGGAAAGATAGGCTGGTTTACTCATGTTCTTCTCCAAAACATCCCATACCAGTAGCACAAGAAAATATTCCCTACAATGTACATGATTTCTCCTAGTCATGCCTTGGGGTATGTGTTTTGCTTATTGATACTGGATTTCTTTAATCACAGATGGTATAAAGTAGATAAAAGATGTCTTTCTGTGTTGATACAGCAAGGAGCTGGTGTTCAAGATGAAGTCTTAAAGCAGATTTTTACTGCAAATTTAAATGTTAAGGAAAGCTAGGTGCTAAGGATTAAGTGGAGTGGAGATTGTGTTCTTGGGAAGAAAAAAGTATCTCATTTCACAGCTACAAGGATTCTGGCTGCATTTCCTTTAAAGCCAAGCAAGTACTCAAGCAAATAAATGCATGTTTCTGTGTTAAAGTTCAGAGCTGGACTGAAACAGAAAAATAACCCCACCCTCCTTTATATGTCTTTGGGATTAAAGGAGGATATTATATTTGACCACATGCTGTAAAACATGATGGCTGTTGGGGGCTGCAGCCCATCCTAAACCCATAGTTAGGAATTGGGTTTATCACTAATACTTATAAAATTGATCTTCCTTCTTTTATTCAGCGAGGCAATAGGTTTTTAGCAGGTCTCTTGAACTTTTGTTGAAGTGTTCTTGTTTTGGCACATAAATGCCCTACCGAGAGTTTTTAAAATTAGTAATGTTTTCCAAGCTGCTCCCCCAAGCCTTTTTTCACGTTTTTTAATTTAAACATGATTTTGATTCAGTCATTCCTAATGTGAGAATCATGGTTCAGATCTGCATGATGGCCTTCCTTTCAAAAACATTAGTTCACTTTTGCAGTCAAACTGTATACCCTTAAATAACATATATCAGAAATGCTTATATCAAGGGAATTTTGTTCTATTTCAGCCATGTCCCACTGAGCTGATAACTCTGAATTGTAGGTATTCATCAAAAGAACATAAATACCTAAGTACTGCTTGTGATAAAATACTAACTTGATGTGGATGGGGAGATACATAAGACTTCTCCTGGCAAGTGTATTTAAGTAGCAATTTGGGATCATTCTTCAAATTATTATTTAAAATATACTTTTAGCTACCATCATTGTTTAATCTTGCAAATGGTAAGGTTATAGAAGTGATTAGTATGTGCACTGGCTTCCATACAAAATGTTATTGCCCTTAATCAATTATAGTCCAATATGACTGTAGCTGCTAGTTGTTAGCAAAGCAAACTTTCTGTTATGAAACAAGGAATTTTTTATAATCCAAGCTGGTTTATGCTCTGTTTCAGTCTGGACAGAAAATGAAGCCAAATTCAGGCTGCGATTAATACCGTCTTAGAGACACAGAAATCTGTCCAAGATATTTTTTGTTAGATTGTCTTTATGTATGCCATGTGGCTTTTATTCATGACCCTATTTTAGGTGCTTATGAATGTACATGAATAAAAGACTTGCTACATTATTAATATTTCCCATTGTATCACTGCTAATTACTGGTTAAGTGCTAATATTTGAAAGAGCATTGATTTACATTTACTTTTGCCTCAATTTATTCAAAAGTTGTGTTTCCCTTATTTACAAAGTGATATTCACATCTTCATATCTTTTAAAAAGAAAAAATGAGGCAGGAACTATAGCTAAAAGTTTTGCTTTTACACCCTGACATCCTTACTGCACTCTCAGTGATTCTTCAATCAGCAAGAATCATACCTGGTTTTTACCTGCATGACATCAAGTCCTATTTAAAAAAAAAAATATTTTTTAAAGTACATGTGTTTAGATATCTTCCAGAGAACAGACCCTAGCTCCGAAGAATCAATAATGGTGTTGTCTGACTGTTGTAGACTATTAAGGAAATTTTTTGTCTGAAGACTTTGGGAAGTATTTGAATGGACTTCTGAGCATTTGCTGCTTTCATAGAGAATCTATAGCACTGGCAGGCTTAGCTATTGCTGTGTTTTATTTTGAAGCTTTGTTAGTAAAGTCGCTGCAAGTTTGTAGTGTAACAGCTAAAGCCTCCTGTTCCTCAGTATCTTACTTGGCCAGTTTGCACACAGAAAATTCTGCCAACTTTTCCTCTTCTTATTTAATGTTTAAAAATTGTGGTTTTATTGGGGGGGGGGAGTTAGGCCCAAATAACTAAACGTATTCTGAACATACTGGGGATGTATTAGCAATTTCTCTTTAATTCATAGAGTATCTAACCATGTGTTGCTGGGTTTTCTGCCATTTGAATATGAACTTTTCTACAATGTTTTTTGGCCAGCTTAGGAGTTAGAAAAGTTTGGTGGTATGGATGGGGAATCTTGAGTAACTCTTTTTTGTTCTCTTACACCAGCATTTGTCAAAAAAAAAAAAAAAAAGGTATACTGTAAGAAGGTAGTCAAACTCACCTAATTCAACGTGCAGCAAGCCGGGGAAATATTTAGGTATTTTCCAGTTCTTATGTGCAGGTGAAGCCTCCAGATTTTACAGGTCTTGCTGCATAAATACATCCATGATAGGGCCTTTTGCCCTTCTACAGCACTGCAGCTGTTTTCTGGTATCTCATCATTTCACACCTCAATTACTCCAGCGTCATCCCCTCCTGCACTGAGAAATACGGTGCCACCCCCACCATCTCAGTTCAGAAGTCTGCCACAAAGACTTCCATTTCCCAGCTTCGTTATTTTAACTGCATTTCCCTTCTCTCTTGAGTGACTTCTACTCATTAAATTTACACTCCTTCTTTTCAATTTTAAGGCCAATCTTCATGAGTCATTTCCAACCTTTCTATCCACTATTAAAATGTCACTTCTTTCTTTTGATTCCAGTGTTGTAGCCTCTAACCCCCAGAATACCTTTGTGTTGATTCTGTGCTCTCTCTTTCACTCTGTAGAAGTTTCCTATAAAATTCCACAGAGGTAGTGTTATCCTTTCTCCAGTCTCTCCTTGAAAAATCTTTTGTCAACATTCCTATCAATAAAGTTTGATAACCAGCTACTAGTATGCTGCTACTATTATTTGGATGTTTGGGAGCTTTTTTTTGTCCTGTATCAATTGCCATTTGGATTGAAAGGTATCCAAGGCAGACTCCACTCGGTCTGTACTTCCAAAGCACTGAGCTCCTTTTCCGTGACCTGGAGTTCTAAGTACTCGTCATTAATGATATTGGGTTGATTTTTTTTTTTACAGTGCTTGCTTAGACTGCCTGTTCCTCGTCTGGCAATCTCTTTGAGTTTCTCTTGTGGTTGTGTTTTCTGTCTGGCACCAAGGAGAAGATGCAGCTAGTTCAGCCTGCAGCTGTGTTTTTGCTGCCTACTGTGAGGAATGAGTCCTGTTGCGCCCATCTCCAGGGAAATCCACTGTCTCCTTACTTGCTGCTGGCTACAGTTCAAGAGGCTGACTGCTGGCTATATCACTTCTGTGAGCTGGAACTAGAACGATACTCTTCTTTCCTATATTTCAGTATAAAAAAGCAAATTTATAGAGGCTTGAAGGGTCAGGAGTAGGTAGGCAACTTTTGTAGGAGCCCAGGTTCTGCCTGTTTAGATGACTGTAGTAGACTTGTGGTCTTATGCCGCCCTTATCATGTGTGGTGGAAGATTACTCTCTGTTCAGCCCCAACAATTCATTCTTCATTGACTTACTGAACAGAGGTATAGTATAAAATTGCAGATGTTCGTGTAATCTTTAAATAATATCTAGCCTATATGGCTAGCTGTGTTGTCATGCTAGTTTTAATATGCAGCTCTGTGGTTGACAGCGTAGGTGTTTTATCCATAGCTGTGCAATTATTTCTTTCTGAGAGTTGTAGTAGAAAAACTTCATGTTTTATGGGATCTGTTTTAAGTGAATGACCATGGCTACAAATAGATATGTGCAACTTCATTAAAGCTAGCTAAATTGAACAGACTAAGTTGTGAAAGCCCAGCAACTGGAAGTTATGCTGTAAAGCATTCAAATATTTTCATTTATTCCATGACTTGCAGGACAGTAACATTTGCTGTACTTTGGTTTTGAACTGTAAACTTTTCCTAGTCTGCCATATTATTGATTGGCATGTGGGCCTAGCTTTGTCATAGAAACCTTTAGAATGATGGAATCATCTAGGTTGAAAAAGACCTTTAAGGTCAGCAAGTCCAACCATAAATCATGTCAGACTTAAGCTTCTGATGGACAGAAATATATTACTTGGTAGGGAATTCATCTTAGTTGTCATCTGAGTTGCTTTCTAACAATCCTTCCATCTCCATATTGACCACACAGGTAAACCTGAGTGCCTTCATTCACTTCACTACTAAGTTTGAGAGGTGGATAGTGTTTATTTTTTCTTTACTTTGTGTTCTGTTCTTAGATGAAACTAGATTTCACCACATGACTCCATGAGCTAAGGCTCCACTGTTATGTTGTAATACTACAATGCTGAGTTTTGGCAACACTGGTTGATACCCCAAAACTAAGAATTTCCCCATGACAGAGCTTTCTTATTCCAAGTGGTTGAATCCACAGCCTGTGTGTTGTGATACTTACAAATGCTACAGCAACAGGGAGAATTAAAATATCTCCAAATAGGACTCGCATCAAGCAAAAGCTGGATGGGAAGCTGACAAAAATATCCAAGTGAAAATTCTTCTCAGCAAGGTACAATTTAATAAATCCTTCACTTCTCCTGGACCCAGGAAGCTGTATCAGATTGCACTTTACAGCCAAAACCCACTCCTGGGGTTTTGGAAATTGGCAGCTGGTATATACTTTATTTTTCAAGTGTTTCTTTGACAGGAGAAAACCACCTTTTATATAAGACGGGTTAAATATGGGCACTGACCTTGGAAGAGAAACACTGAGCACAAGTTCTTCTTGCAAGTCATGTCTGATTTTGCAATTTATTCTTTCACTTCCTAGTACAAAATGTAAAGACTGTCCTGGCATCAAACCCCAAAAAGTCATTCTTGCAGGGAAGACCTAAATAGTTCATGTCAGCTAGATGCAGATTTGGATTCCTTCAAGCTGGATAAAGGTAGGCAGGTAGCTTAGGGAAGTGCCCTTACCACTGAATTTCTGTTATAAAAAGCCATTGTACTGCCTTTCCTTCCAGCAATGATTTTGAATAAGGTCAGCTGTGAATGAGGTTTTTTGAAGTTGGTGCTGTTAGCACATTAGTCATTTTCTGAGAGTTCTTACTGGGTTAAGCCTTAGATATACAGATCTAGGTTTGGCCTAGGTACATGCAGAAACAGCATTTTAGGTGTCACGGCTGCTTTACTGGAGAAAATATAGGTGCTTACAGCTTTTCAGCCAGCTAAGATGGTGTCTGAGACAAAGCTTTAGATGTCGCTTTTACCTTAGAAATATTCCGTTTCCACCTGAGTCCCAGGGAAGGTGGCTATTCCTCATGTCTCTTTTCAGGTAATTCTTTCCTCAGAGGAATTGGTGGTTGCAGTTCAGCATAGTCATTGTGAGATACCTAATTTTCATTCACTAATTCTCTCCACATCAGTTGAATTATTGGCCTGCTTAAATGACTTTTGGACTGAGAGTTTATATGAGGCAGATGACAGAGCTATGCAAAGCTGTTACACTACCCTATCCTCTCCTGTCTAGAGTGGAATAGCTGCAGTACTTTTGGGCAGAATACAGCATTCAGGTTTGGTTCTTCCTCATATGCCAAAAAAAAGAAAAAATAGCAGACTATTGCTATATTTTTTATAACTAAGAAATAGGAATGATGACAGTTTCCAGTCTATCAGTCTGCATCCAGGAGAAGCCAAGTAATTGTGTTGACAGCATCCATTTTTTTGACTTAGTACAGTAAATACGTACAGCTTCATATGCTGTGTACTCTCAGAAACACTACCGTACATGCCAAAGAAATGAGAAAGGAAAGAGCCAGGTTTAATTCAAATGTGGGTTATGACTTGAAGGGATCTTGTTTCAGTGTCCTAGTGGATGTTGTTTGTGAAAACACAAAAATAGCATTTACAGGCAGCCAATCATCTCTAGTACGGAGGAGCATGGAATGACAAACAGCTTTTGTTTATAGCAAAAAGTGAGTACTGGCTAAGAAACAGTGTTTATAGTAATTGAGCTTTACAAGGAAGTATAACTTAGTGGGAAACACAGGGGGTAGCACTAGCAGCGAAGCAGGTAATAAGGAGAGTTCTGTAGGTATTTCCTGATTAGCGTCTGCTGTTTCAACAGCCAAGGAACACGATTCGCATGTAAATGCTTGTGCTAGGCTTTAACAGACAATCCCTTTAGCATGCCACTCTGCCTTCTGATTTTATTTTGAGTCTCCTTGAGCCCTACTGTGATTTAAAATCAGTGGAGGAGAAAGGAGAGTAACACAAACAACAGACGTCTTAAAGTCCTAGAACAGAGACAGAAAAAGCACCATAGCAAAGGAGAAGGTGCAGTTAAAGTATTTCCTCTTGGTAGTTTTGGTGTCTCTAGTTCTGACTGTATTTTCATTCCTGTATGGGTATACAAGTACAGCTGAGTCCATAGGTGGTAAAGAAGTAGTAATGCAAGAAGATGGCTGCTGCACACATCAGAGGATGGTTTTTTGCATCCTGTAAATGAGCATGACCTATAGCACTAACATACCTACAGAAACAAAGTGACCTACTTCAGGGCAGGTTCACACATCACTTCCCAGCTGCTGCAGTAACTGCTTTTAGTCTGTTGCTGGATAAAATAACCTGATTCTTGTTATTTGAGATTAAAGGTTGCTTCATAATTGAGAAAGCAAACAGTATGCTTGGTATGTCAAGGCAGCTTTGCTTACCGGTGGTAACTTCAGCCACCACAATGCAAATACTGTGTATCCCATGACATTAGGACTGCTTGGTTGTGTACTAAGTGACATCTAGTGCAGAGAAGTATTTCATCTATGCTTTCTGGCATGAGGAACTGTGTCTTTAAGGACTTTGATTTCCAGGATGGAAATCTGTGACAGAAACAGCTGTGAAATTCTTACAATATATAGGCAGCTGAGGATGGCATAGAGACCTTGAAAGAACATTACCTGCTGAGTGTTAACGCAGTACTGCATGGGGCCCTGAGCAAAAAGTAATGGGGAAAAAAATAACTGTGAATGGAGAAGTAAAAATGTATTACATTTCCAGATTCTTACTTCTTAGGAAAGATAATTGGAAGAAATATAAATGCAAAAAAAATTATTCTGGGCTGAGAACTTTGTGCTATGGAAATTTAGCAAACCATCTCAAACTTTCCAATATCTATCGCCTATTTTTATGATGAGACTATCTTCCATAGGTTTCAGCAGACAGGTCCAAAGACTAAAAATCACATTAACACAGAATCTTGTTTTTTTTTCATTATATTTTAAATGTGATTTATTTGCTTGCTAACTTGCCTGGTTTTCTTTTCCAAAGGATTTTGGTACACTCTGTCTCAATATATGTTCACACTGTTTATTTTATTTGCTGGTAATTGTGTTATTTAAAAAAAAAAAAATTTGTTTGACTACTGGGCTCCAGAAGTTTGCGCTTAGGTTAACCTTAGTAAAGAGTTTAGTAAAACTGCTCTGTTACTGAATGTGACTCCTGAAAGCATTACTAGTATTGGGATTAACACCAAGGCTGTCAATGGGAATTACATTTCTTTGTACGAAAATTTGTACTTCAAACCAGTGTTTTCCAGAGGTGTTTAAGGGTCTGTGTACTCCAGGAAATTACATATATTTTAATATGTTAGCAGCAACAAATTTTAAGCATCAAATATTAGTTAGAAACAATAGAGGGAGTTTGTTGCATTTAGTGTATTAAATGGAACAACTGTTTTCTCATCAATGCTATTATTGCATAGATTTTCCTATTAAAAAAATAAGCACAATAACATTTATGCCTGTATTTAAAATATTGGTTTTATGCCCATGTTGCTTCCTCTGTATTTTGAAAATACACTTCCCGTGTTGCACAGACAAGAAAAAGAGGCATCTGTGGGAAGTGAAATAGCTTCATCTGGAGATCTTCTAGAGGAAGACAGATATCCTGGTCTCTAAGCAGAACCTTATAATAAGTCATATATTAAAGTTATCAAGAGGGTTTTGTAAGTTAACAAAACAGAAGCCGCTCTTTAGAGATATCATTTAACATTTACTTTTCCTCCCACAGGAACTTTTTACACCGGAGTGCAAATTCAAGGAGTCTGTTTTTGAAAATTATTATGTAATCTACTCATCCATGCTCTACAGACAACAGGAGTCGGGGAGGGCCTGGTTCTTGGGGCTGAACAAAGAAGGGCAGGTCATGAAAGGGAACAGAGTGAAGAAAACAAAACCAGCAGCTCATTTTCTACCCAAGCCATTGGAAGGTGAGGTTCAGGACATCGCTGGCAGACCATCTTATAAATCTCAGAAGAAGAGGAAATGGTTTCTAAAATACCCTTTGTGGATGTGCATGCCCCGCACAGGGGCATTCCAAATGACAGTCTCCAGGATTCATGAAGCAGTTTTTAGCTTCAGCATAATGATGCTAAAAGGGCATATGTAAAAAAAAATTTCTATGGATTAAGAGGTCATTTTGAAAGAAAAGAAATCTTTTGTCAAATTGCATTGCACTGTTTTTAAAATATTGTCTTGCTAGGGACAAAAGATGTTACAATTCTTGCAGTGAGAAAATAGTCCTTTCATTAAGCAGAATGAAATAATGGGTGTTGTAGGATAATTGGAAGTTATAAAGGAAATGGATGAAATGTCAGCATTTCAAAGTAAAAGCTTTCTAATAGAAAACACAAAGGTCTCTGTAAAATAAATCATACTGTATTACTTAGCCAGTTGATGTAAAGCACATAACTTGTGTTAGTTGGCCTTTTATCCAAGATAGGAGCAAATAAAAGTCATATTAGCCTTACATACTTAAATGATGTCACACTTTCACTGAAAAATACATTCATTTATATCCTAGAACTTTTGGGTTATCCTATGTATTCTGCAGGCCTTTTATAAACCTGTGCTTCTTTTTGCTTCTTGTCCTGATGGCACTCAAAGTGTCACTGGTATTATTGCTACACATAGCCTCAGTCATTCTGAAAATTACCTCATTACATGAAATCTGAAACCCATACCTGAATAAAGTTGTAGCTAGCAGTCCCGTTTCTTTTAACATTTTAACTTAAAATTTTTGATTAAACAATCAGTTTGTTATTTTTTTTACAGTTTCATCATAAGGAAAGGATCTGAATAATCCTACATTTTAACTTTGTATTTGAATTCAGGTTGACGCCTTTGTGCTTCCTGTGTCTTGCAAAAGCTTACAGTAATTTCATTAATTCTTAACAATATTGACACTTTATATGGCAAACCCTTTATATTAAACTGTATGAATTGTAGGGAGTGAAAGCCAGTGTATTTTTAAAAACAACATCAATTCATATAGATTTGGAAATAAGTTACTTTTTTCATTAACATTTAGATGGTCAGACTCCGTCAGAATAGCTCAGACAGGCTTAGAAATAATTTGTTTTACACTGGCCATGAGAATTGTTAAATATGACAGCTCTGCCATATAATTCCTTACATTATAGGTTCATCTCATGCTATTCAACCTAATATTTTTGTAGGTTACGGTATTATTTCATTGAAGTCTTTTAATTAATCAGAATAAAGTCTGAAACACAGTTACAGGGAGGAGCTCTGAATACCTAGATAATAACAAGCCTTACATACTCTGGAGAAGACATTTACTTTCAGAAGCCATAAAAAGGATTTAGATTATGTTATTAGAAATGTTAGAACAAGTATCTGATTAGTTAATGATGCTATGGGGCCCTGTATGTTTATTATGAAACTTCACACCATTGAAGATCAAGGTCAGTACCTTGATACTGCTGCCTCCTGCTCTAATTAGACAAGGGATGAAGGGATTTTGCTCTCTACGGCAGCACACAGCCAGTCCCAAAATCATCATGTGATGGTTTTTTCCTTTCACTGCTTTGACATGTCTTTTAACGTTGCTCTGATATAAATAAATGCTACTGAAGTTAGGTAAAAGTGGAAATATTACCTGATTCAGTGGAATGGAAAATGAAATTGAATTATCCAAGAACATTAATCATTAAGGCAGCTTAACGCTGGAACTGTGTAATTGAACACATGTATTTTCCTCCAAGGATTTAAAGTGGTTAGATAGGGACCGAAGCCCAGGGGCAAAATTTTAATTCCTCTAAGAATTCAGTTAATAGCTCAATTTGGAGTTTTCCACACTTCAACATACAGTGAAGATCAGTGGTTACAGCATGCATTATTGGAAAAGAGGAAGAAAAAAAGCCAAACCTCTTGTGTGTGTACTCTCTGCAGCACTGTTCTGCACATTCCTTCAGTACACTGCTGAAGAGAACATGGGCAAGCTCCTCAGATTTGGGAGACAGATGTACAAATTGAGTCACCTTCCCTGGAGGTGTTTAAGGGACAGGTGGACGAGGTGCTGAGGGGCATGGTTTAGGGAGTGTTAGGAATGGTTGGACTCGATGAGCCAGTGGGTCCCTTCCAACCCAGTGATTCTATGGTTCTATGAAATAATATTTTAGAACTGGACACAGTCCTAGTTTTACAAAGTAGGACTAAAAAAGAACACTTTTGAGTCTAGACAACTGTATTGTACGATCCTATTTGTTAAACACCATCTGTCTTGTCATATTTTACTTCCAAAAACTTATAGAATATTTTTAAGTGGTATATATATACACACGTGTGTGTGTACATATATATACATTTTTGTGTGCCTGCCTCATGCAAAGACAGAACAATAGTTTTTCCACTTCTGAGGTTTCTATAGTTTCCATTAGACAAGCAAGAATACAGTTTCCTAATCTATTTTTAAGTCAGACACAGAAATGAGGAATTTGGAGTTTCAAGCAAAGCTATCAGTTGTGCAAAACTAGTGTCTGTCGACACAGTTTCCCTTGCATGCAAGGGGAACATGGATTATATTACAATATCAGTTATTGTAGAAAATTAAATCCATTAGACACGAGCTCTTAAATGAGATACATTCTTAAAAGCATCTCTCTTTTTCTCTTTTCTCCCTGCAGTTGCCATGTATCGAGAACCATCTTTGCATGATATTGGAGAAACAGTGCCAAAGGCTGGGGTAACTCCAAGTAAAAGCACAAGTGCATCTGCAATAATGAATGGCGGCAAACCAGTTGTTAACAAGAGTAAGACGACATAGCCAGATCCTCACAGGTGTTGTGACTTACTGAGTTCTGAGTACAGTTGAGTGATTTATCCTTGCCAGACTTCCCTTCTGCAGTGTCTGTGGATCAGCTTGCGGCAAGTCACAGACTTGCCCGTTGCTGTCTCTGAACTGAGTTGTTGCAAGCGGATAAAGCTCAACATGTAGCTCCATCCACAACAAGAAGACACCTGGATGAACCAGCTAAACTCAGACCATGGAATGCCCTACCAGATATTGGAATGCCTTTTTAATATCTTTTCTGTGACTGTGACACTTCATGTGAATGACATACTTCACAAGTACACTTGATACCTTGCCTGCTGACAATTGCCCATAATCCCTTTTTGAGTCCAGTTTCAGCAAAATCCATGTGTTTAAGTTCTATTTTGTAGCACACAAATAATCAAGTAATTTCTAGTTAGATGCTGTAGACCTGTGCTATTATGGATTTCTCTTCTTCCCTTTTTTATAAGGCTGCTCGCTCCACTGTCTGTGACCTTTTGCAGGGATTGTGTTTCTCTAAAACTTAAGTGTTGCTGGTGGCTTAGTTTTGAAAGCAATCAGGGAAACAGGAAGCCTTCAAAAATCTATTATTACAAATTATATCTATAAAGAATAGGATTGTTGTCTCTGGCTTACAATATTGACTAAATGTGAATACTCTTTAGAAACAGATACTGTGCTTCTGAGGTTGGTATTATAGTGGAGGGAAGAGTGTCAAACACAACCAACAGGAAGTTTTCTGAGACGAGTGTTTGGCATCCCCCTATAGTTTCTTTTTGTGTGTGTGTTTTATACATATCACAGGCTTACTGGTAATGGTAACATTTGCCTTGCCCAGCGAGCAAGACCCACTCATTTTTGGGAAAGTGGGTCCAAAGAATTTTGTAGGCCTTGTAGGCCTGAATTAAGGCTCATTTTTCATCTACTAAATCTTCATTGTTTGAAAAACAACCACTACCGATAAAAAAAAAAAGACTAACCAGAATTGTGCTACCTAAATCCATTTCAAATATAATCCTTCCTGTTTTTAAGGAACTGAACTCAGTGCCATTGTTGTTTTTGGCTGAATCTCACACCTACTTAGCAAAGCATGGGCAAGGATGTTATTGTGTTCTTTTTTGCAGCACCAATGCAAAGGGTAGTTACAAATTATAGTTTAATATTTCTGGTATTTTAAAACAAAAAAAAAAAAAGGTTTTAAAACTGGACATATTATGAAACTTTATTTTTATTTTTAGGTAAGCATGCGAAATCTGGTCCTATGTATCTCACTGATATCCCAGTACGTACCTCCACCCAGCTTCCTAGGATAATATGCCCACCAAATTGCTAGATTGAAGGTGCCTTGCCTTGATCTCTGTATACTGTACTTTCTCCTACATGAACCTAGAAGAAATCAGAAACATTATAAAATTGAAGCCTTGGATCATATTACCAGAAACACTATCAACACTTTGAGTTTGTCACTTGTGAATGATGAAAGCAATGGTGGAGGGTGGGAGGAGGTTTAGAGAATGCTACAGAGATGCCACTGAAGTGCTGTACACTTAGTCACAGACTTTCAGAAAATTAAAAATAAGGGTACTATCTGTATGCTTAAGAAAGTATTTTTTTTCTCAAAAAGGGCAACAAGGACCAAACTGTACCTCAGTCTGGAAAACTGTGTGGCAGTGCTCTCTTGGCCTCTTGCTGTAACCTTCATATTTAAAAAAAATAAAAATAAAAGGAAATAACCCATTCCTTTTTTTAGCATTGTATTTCTGGCCATTTGTTTTATCACATCTTTTTGCTGAACTCGCTAACAGAGGCTGCTGGTTACTTCAAACTCTCTGCTCAGCTGAACAACTGATTCAGTCTGAATAAAAATCTTCATGCTAGTTTTCAAATGTGTTCTGTTTTCATAAAGCAACATTTAGTGCACTCTTCAAGGAGGCCACTGTAAAGCTGCTAAATTCTAGATGAACTTTTTTTTTTTGAGGCCAGACTTCCTTGTTTATATACGTAATGGGAGAACAGCAAACACTTGCTGTAGGGTCTTTCTAGGGAGGGAATGAGTTAACTGTGAAGCCCACTATCCCTGTAGAGAAAAATGAAATACAAACCTACTCTAATACTGTGATAAGGATGCAAAGAAACTTTGACTTGGACTGTGCCCTTGCCTGCTAGCACTAAATATGTGTGCATGGGAAAAACAATCCTTTATTACAAACTTTGGTGCATCCTTCTTATCCCATCTGGTCCAATGGGACATATGCACCATCCCTGAAAAAAAAACCAACCAAAGCAACTCACATGGTGAACTGGGGGCTTGCTTTGCATCTGGAGGACTCCTGGGAGCAGCAGCCTTGATTTTATATTATCTGCTGGGTCCCAGCGGAGGCCCTAGGCTTTCCTACAATTATAACAGGAGAACTTCACAATATTTTGAGTAAGAATTATCTCATAAGAGAGTTCATGAGGAGGAAATAAATGTGCTCATGCCTCATCCAGCCATCTTTTTACTTTCCTGGTGTAAGAGCTTGGGGAGACACAGGGCTGGAGAGCTGGCTGAGCCATGCAAGAAGGTTCTAGTTCATGGCTTTATGCTACTTAAGTATTGTTTTCAACATTAAAATCTTGATCCTGGGTAATTCTGATCTGCAAACCAGTTTGGGAGGCTATGATTAAGGCCAGGTTTAATTTTTGTAAGCAGTTAGTAAATTCTGGGAACACAGCATTTTTTTTTTCCTGATTTTGTTTCTGTGGGCTAAATCCATACATGTGTTTAATCCAATGAATAGATGTCCTAAAAATTTTTTTTTTGTACAGTCTGTCTAAACGTAGTAAAGAGGTCTTCATTCTTTGTTTCCTCCTTTTAATTTTATCTCTTGTCTCATCTGTTGCATGGGAAGAGAATGGCAAGGAGGAACTGCATGTAGTAGGTTGTGTCTGTCAAAGAACTGTTGATCTGTATTAGTAAATTTACATACATATATGCAAAGGGTTTGTCTGCATTGTACAGTTTGTGTTTATTCTTATTTGTTGTATACACAGATTCAACATGATGAATAAAACATTTTTATGAAGGCATACGAGAAAACAACAAAAAAGTTTATGTAAGAAGTAGATTGTGCAAAACATCTTTGCAACTGGCCACAGGATGGTGAAACTTTATGTAAATAGGTTGGCAAACTCAGTTCTCCCCTTTTACCATGCCAAAGAATATTTTAGCTCCTTAATATGATACCTCTCTTGCTGTTCTCTAGGATGAGACTTCACCATTTTCTTCCCTCTAAAATTAATTTCACTATTAAGTAAAAGCTGTTTTCAACTGTCTGTTACTACTAAAGTACTGTATAGTAAACCTGATGGAATCAATTTGTATTAGCAGATTGGGGTTTTGTACTTACATGTCCAGCTGTCTGTGAATCTGCAGCCAACCAGATCTTCTGCATGTTTGTTTTCTATTTTGTTCTTCTGAGTTTTATTTAATCTCTGAGAGACTGTTTGCACAGCAATCCAACCTCATTGTACCATTTCAAATGTTAACAATGCACGTGGCCATAATCTTTCCCTTTTTTTTTTTTTTTTAATTCTGTATTTCAGCTACAGTTCTATTTGGCAAAATCAGTCACATCTGCACAGTTTTTGAAATCCAATTTTAAGTAGATATGAACTATTTCAACAAAGCACCATACTGTTTTTCTTCAAAAATTTTATAAATACACAAGAATCCGTATGAGATTGCTTACATGGTAAAGCCTATAGAAAGGTCTCTATAGCTTTTAAGTGCTTTGTAGTTCACATAGCACAGCTTTTGCTTAATTTGCTGTGGATTTTAGCCAATCTCAAACAATTTTTTAATATGCTGTCATTTTCATTAACTTTAATTTGTGTAGAGTCATGTTGGTTCTTAACAAACTCCCTCTCCCCCAGATATAAAATAAAGCAATTCACTTTGGCTATGGTATATACCTGAAACAACATTAAGGTCTCAGATCTTCTATATATACATAGGGTAAATTTCTCTCTTGGTTTAAAGCCACTGTAAGCAATTCGGTATGAAAGCAGACGGCTTGGTCCGTGCATTAAAAGTATGTCTTGCTGATCCATCTGTTTATTGGTATAAAAAAGAAACTATTCCACTCCATTCAAATGGGAATGCAAATAAAATTAAACTAAGTGAAGAGGTTATCTTTCTTTTAAATGTCCCTGTAGATATATCCTGTGCAATGCATTTTAAACTGTCTAATAATAGGGGATTTTTTGTGATGACTAATGCAAATGCTATGACTTATTTTTAAAGATGTAATAACATTTTTGTTCTATTACTTAGCCACAGAAATATCCAACTTAGCTTTCTTCATCCCAGTATCATTTAGATGTATCATTTAGCTGCAAAGTGAGATGCCATTCTGTAAAGGCGCAAGGGCAACACATCAGAAATATCATGTTCATCTACATGTTTCTATAAGAGAGTAAGGGCAGGGGAAAAAAAGATGACAAGTAGGTAAATCATTTATGAAAGCAAATCAATCCATGGCTGTTTCATAGGTGATATTGCAGATAGGTTATATGCAATAGACGTTTGGCAGACATAGACATTGGTGGAAGCATTTGGCACACTTCTGAACTTTCTTCTTTCTCTCATAAGAAAAAAAAAACAAGGCTATTGTACTTTCTATCAATCTATCCAGTAAGAAATCCCCATTTATCCAATTTATTTTTGCCATCTAGAACTGGCTTTTGCCATGGACCTAGAAACGAGTTTTTATAATCACTAGATATGAAGAATTGAGCAGTGTGTGTTTCACTCCCTCGTGCTTCTTCCTGCTTTTACAGTTTATGTATCTGGAATTCCCGTCACAGAGAATGAGATGTAAAATCACAGTTTTTTAATAGACCTATTATTTTGACATACATGGAATAACAACCTTATTCCTTCCAATCTCGTTTTTCTAGTGAGGAAATGAGCCACACAACAGATCTGCTGGGAATTACATCACCAGTTACCTCAGCATGAAGAGCAGAGGGAATGTTCAAGCAACATTATGAGAAACAAAATAAAAATTGGAAAGGAATTTATATTTTTAGTAGTCTTAGTCTTAATATTTTAAGGTTTAGAGTGATAGTGCCATTTTGTTTGAATTTAAATTTTCATGAACCACTGACAGTAGCTCTCTTAGAAGATTCTAGTATTTTTTAATACATACCTTAACAGAAAACTTGGGTAACTGTTTTTGAAATACTATGGCTATATAATCCATCCTGTAGCCAAAATGTTGGAGTTGATTGGTGTTTTATAAAAAAATCTAACTAGAACTCAGAATCATCTTACACTCCTTAAGTACGTAAATTTAAAATGAAAGCAAATTACAAAGTAAAATGCTTCAAATAAGACATTGCAACCCTCAGAAGAACTGTTCTTTTGTTCATGACTATGAGCACCTGAAATACCACGGCCTATCTGTAGTATATATTAATCTACTTATCATGTCATGAAACAAGCAAAAGTATCTACTGAACCTAGATAAGAGTTTTGATTATCTAGTATTTTCTTATTACAATGCGAAATACAAACAGAAGGAAACCAAGGAAAACTTTGTATCTTTCATCGTTTACACTCTGATTCAGCAGATGAATGTATATGTGAAAAAAAACATTGGTTATAAGATTATTAAGGTCACCAGTACTCAAATATAAATAAAACCAACAATCTGTGCTCTCCAGACACCAGGGTTGATGATAAATTTGAGAAAATATTCCTGTTAAACTCAACAGTTTAAGGGTTATAAGTATAAAATACAATTTCAAGATGAATTTTACTTTGAAGATTCTTTATGCTGAATCAATATATTTTAGAACTCTGCTTAATATTTTGTTTATCTAAAAAGAGAGCAGCTAGCAGCTTTGGGATGTATGTCTTGTTATTTATCTGCATAACATATATAAGTTATGCATGGATATTTGATGATTATACTCCCTGAGAATATGGGTTTCACAACCTTCATTTTTAGAAAGAAAGTATCCAGGTTAAGGAAAAAAAAAAGATACAAGAAAAAGCAAGCTACATGGGAAGAGGGAATATTAAAAACTATCAAATACATTAATTTAATTTTTTTGCATTCTATTACAAGTTCTGTACCACTGTATTTTCCTATTTCAAAATTGTCCTTTCTAAAACAAAAGTAGTTTCTAGACTAACAATGGAAATACCCTTTTTGCTTGGTATATAGTTTGCTTATTTCTGAGTCATGTACTTCTTAAAAATTCAGGACCTTGGCACCTAAACCACAATGTTACAGTTTGGTGTTAGAAAGAAATATTTTCCAACCATTTAAGTAATTTCTCGCTCAGTCATGGTTTCACAAAATGTAAACACTTTTGAAACTAAAATGTATGTATCTTTTTTTTGCTCTAAAGAATTCAAGGGCTGCCAAATCTACATGTATAAAACAACAAAAAGAAGACTTGTGTGTAAATAAGTTAGGGAAGTCCCAATAGTTGTGCATCATTCAACTCAATGTGAATTTCACACTGAGCAGCATTTCACCATTGGAAGATAAAAATAAAATTTTTGTTCATACCACGGCTTTTTTGTATTTACTGTATTAAAACTCTAATTACTTTGTTGCTATTGTCTGCCATTGCTATGCTGAGACGAGGCTACTGCATAGAATAGCTGATTTTTCAAGTCAGTTGACCTTCAGGCTCCCCACTTCTATAAAAGCAGTTAAATTCAGTGAATACCATGTGTGACAGTGCAATCTGTTCCAAACAGTGATTTCTAATAGCATACAGGACTGTCATCCTAGAAGTTATTAGTTTAAAAGATTTCTTTCATTTGCTTTACTTTTAAGAAGATGATGCAGCTGTACGTACAGAGAACAGTATGATAAAAGTACATCTGAGTCACAGGATACATATGCAGAGTATCAAATCATACACATATCTTTATTAGTTTCATTCTTTATACTCCTATAGGTTATGCATTTGAAAGCGTTGTAGCGTGTAGACTAGATAACTAACTCGCTGACACATTAACCACAGAAACCAAGAAGTCCTCTTGTGGACAAGAGTCTGTTCAAACATTTTGGGTCTTGTCTAATTCTTTGACCAAAAAGAAAAATCATTTATGTTTTGATATTCTTTCCAGATTCACTGAATTTATGACCTGATCCATAATCATGATTCTTAGAAAGAAAAAAAGGGCCAAAGGCTGTATTTGTCAAACACCATCAAATTAATTGTCTGACAAATATTCAACTAGTGCTATCTTCTACAGGAACATTGTTTGACACTGTTATGGAGAGGTGATGACCAAGTAAATAATGTTAAAAAAAGGCTTTCTTAAACATCTTCCAAAAGTTGCTTAAGAAAAAGGCATTATGAGTGTAATGTTAGTCCTGCGAAATTTACAAAAAAACGAGTCTGGAGAACTTCCACAAGGCCAGTATTTTATGACTGCACCTTCTAGAGCTTGGACCATCCTGCTCTCAAGTGAATTTTTATTTTTCTTTTAATTTTGTCATGCATTTCTTTAAGGAGCAGGCTCTCAAATGCGTGTTCTAAAGTATTTACATCCATGTATATGTGCATGCATGCACAGCCACACCAACACACTGAGCACTTCTGAAATTAAAAGTTCTAGCAGCCTAAATAAAAAAAAAAAAAAACAAAACAAACAACAAAACCCTTCAGTCTTTGATGTCCTTTGTTAAGGGTATTCTCTCCCCAGCCAGATTTCACAAGCATTTCCATTCCATCCTTCCCAGCACTCACAGTTTCCACAGCTACAAACACCATTGCCTAGAACAGAATGAATAAAGGGCAATTATCCTAACTGAAATATACTACATTAAAATGTTTTTTATAGGAAGTAAAAAAGCCATGCTAAAGCAGTTGCATTGTTCTTTTATTGTTCCCCCTCCTCTTTTTTTCACTCTAGAAGGAAGCAATTACTGTACCATTGCAGTGAGAAGCCACCCCAAGCCTACACTTACAAAGCATTAATAGCGTTCTCTATCAGCAGACTTGCAAATATCGTAATTATGCCACCACTATTTGTACCCAGCTGTTGAGGCTTAGTGTTCACACTGTACCTCCAGGTAGAATGAAAAACAAGGTCACTTTTAACTATTTTGCAGAAAGAAAAAAAAACCATGAAAAGTTAGAAAGAGAATAGGAATAAAACCATGACTTTGAACATGAAAAGTTTTAAACCTAAATTCTCTGAAGTACTATACAAACAAATAGCATCTCAATCTTTATTAGATAGAGAATATGTTTGCCATATTTTGCAGCAGGGAAATGTTAAGTGCTGAGACCCATATTTTCATTTTCTCTCAATATTTTTCGCAAAATCATAGAATGGTTTGGGTTAGAAGGGACCTTAAAGATCACCCAATTTTGACCCCCCTGCCATGGGTAGGGAGAGCTTCCACTAGATCAGATTGCTCAAAGCCCTATCCAGCCTAGCCTGGAACACTTCCAGGGATGGAGCATCCACAGCTTCTCTGGGCAACCTATTACAATGCCTCAGCACCCTAAAGGTGAAGAATTTCTTCCTAATATCTAACCTAAATCTACCTTCTTTCAGTTTAAAGCCATTACCTCTCATGCTATCTCTACACACCGCTGTAAAAAGTGCCTCTCCATCTTGTAAACCCCCATTCAGTACTGGAAGAAAGCTATAAGCTGTCACTGGAGCCTTCTCTTCCCCAGGCTGAACAACCTCTCAGCCTGTTCTCATGCTGGAAGTGCTCCAGCCCTCTGGATCATCTTCATGGCCCTCTTCTGGACTCATCCCAACAGGTCCATGGACTTCTTATGTTGGTGGCCCCAGAACTGGATTCAGTACTCTGGCTGCTGTCTCACAAGAGTGGAGTAGAGGGGGAGAATCTTGATCTGCTGGTCACAATACTTTTGATGCAGCCCAAGATACAATTGGCTTTCTGGGCTGCAAGTGCATGTTGCTGGATCACGATGAGCCTCTTGTCAACCAACACTCCCATGCCCTTCTCCTCAAGGCTGCTTTCAATCCATTCTCCTTCCAGCCTGTATTTGTGCTTGGGATTGCCTCAACCCATGTACAGGACCTTACACTTGGCCTGGCTGAACCTTCATGAGGTTCACAGAGGCCCACCTCTCAAGTCTGCCAAAGTCCACCTCGGTGGCACCCCTTCCCTCCAGCATGTTGAGCACACCATACAGCCTGGGGTAATCAGCAAACTTACTAGGGGTGCATTCAATCCCAATGCCCATGTCACCAACAAAGATGTTAAACAACACCAGTACCAATATTGACCCCTGAGGAATGCCAGTTGTCACTGGTCTCCACTTGGACATTGAACTGTTGACTGCAACTCTTTTGAGTGTGACCGTTCAGCCAATTCCTTATCCACTGAGTGGTCCATCCATCACATCCATGTCTCTCCAATTTAGAGGCAACAGTGTTGTCCCGGACAGCATCAAATGCTTTGCACAAGTCCAGGTAGATGACGTCAGTTACTCTTCCCTTATCCACCAGTACTGTAACCTCATTGTAGAAGGCCACCAAATTTGTCATGCACAATTTGCTTAGTGAAGACATGTTGGCTGTCTCAAATCACCTCCTTATTTTCCACGTGCCTTCGCATGGTTTCCAGGAGCATCTGCTCCATGATCTTGTTGGATACTCAGGTGAAACTCACTGGCCTGTAATTGCCCGGGTCTTCTTTTTCATTTTTCTGAAGATGGTGGTTTCATGAGTTCTTGATGCTTATCTTGAGACCTCTACAGCCTGTGTTTCCAACATGAGCTCCTTTTCCTGCTGACTTTATGTAGATCTGTGAACAGCCACTACAGCTGAAGTTAAGGCTCCTATTGCCTCATTACTGGTTATTTACCCCTAGAAAAGGACCCTTGCTATTAGGGCTAGCTGGAAGATGCAATTTATTACTGTCAGCCCTCCTACTCTCAAAGTAATTGGCTTGCACATTTTCTCCACATCTAATAATTGCTCAGAAAAGATTTTTCTAAAATTAAGATTTGTAACAGGAAGCTGCCAGTGAGTTAATTTAGCGATTCCCATGTTGCTTCTTGTCACTAGATTTATCATAAGGTTTTAATGGCAGCCTGCCCATTTCTGTCTGCATCTGCCACCTGAACTCTCAGACAACATTAAGTCACTTTGATCACTAGCCATCACGTCACAGGAAAACTGTCAGGTATTTCAGCCTTCCGTCAAGAAATGTCTCATTGCCATGAAGCTCTGTTAACCAACAAAACTATGCCTCCCACGTACCAAAGATCATCAGATAAGTGATTTTTTTTTCCTGTGACTTAATTGCATTATATACATAGGAAGTCCATTAAGAGAGCAAAAGTTAAAGAAATCTCATGATCACAATGTCAACACTGCACATACTTTGTCACAAAGCAGTAACTCATGGTTTATCACAGTCGAAATTGTTGATGGATTTCATATCTGGCATATATAGTTAAATTCATACACAGGCTTTCAACTGCTGATTTTAAACCTTAAGTTGATTATCATGCTGCTTGAAGAAACAATTACAGAAATTTTGAATAACCAGCAAAAGAACTTCCTCTATCAGTGGAAAAAAAGAAGCTGAGCTTTGTCTAATGTAATTCCCATGAACACAGTTTGTTACTTAAAGCAATTAAGTGTTAGTCTGTACCGCACCTGTGCAAATGAGACCGTCATGTTTGTCACAGTCTCTGTCATCGCATTCACAGAACTCGCCTGAAATGTACCATTCTTGTGGTGAACAGATGCACTTTCCACAGTGGCAGGAACCTGAAATCACAAAAATTTTACTTGCAGTCAAAGAGCACTGACATTTTCAGTCAATAACACCCCAGAAAATAACATCCCAGACACACACGTGCACACATACATATGTGCACATATGCACAAAATTGCTGCCTAGGAAGCTATTGTATGAAAGAAAAAGCTATAGTATAAAAGAAAATAATCAAGCTAAAAGCTTTTTGAATAAAAGGATTCTTTTGCAGTGAGCTAGAGTATGGTGGAACGTTACTACTAATGCTTTGATTCTGCTATTTCACTTAATCAGGACTCACATTTTGAAGCTTTCCATCGGTTTCAGAGACCTATAATCAGGGCTACTCTTCCTGACAACTGGTTTTTTGTTCTTTTTCCTTTGACTAGAAAAGCTCAAATCGTCCCTGATCTACTGTTACTGAAGACAATAAAATTGTACCCAGGAAAAAAATTACTCTCTTTGTCTAAAGCCTTTAAAGGTGAGTCCACAAAAGACCAGAGATACTGAAGACTAACACTTAGACTCTCAAAATCCTTACCACCACAAATGAAGCTGCTCTTCCTTACATGGAATTAGTAAATATTTGCTCTAGGTCAGAGAGAGTTCATATACATAACAGCAGTTTGCTCATTCCTGCAGAGCATCCCAAAGTCCTTTGTTGGGATAAGTTGCTCTACTCCTCCTCAGGCATGTGAAGTCACACCCATCCAGGAAAAGGAGGGACTTTATGGTGACATTCAGGTGATGCTGTAACCCAATAAGCACCAGAAAAACCTCCCTTTAAGGGAAGACTCAGAGACATTCCTGCCTTCAGGAGGTTCATGGCTATGAATCCTGGAAAGGAACTGATGCCCCCAAGGCAATCGTGTCAGGAAGCCTGCAGCCTCTGGAGATTTTGAGAGAGGCTTTTCTGCCACTGGAAATGCCACAAAGAGATGGTACTTCCTATTGTTTTTTTAAGTATAATTAATTTTGTGTTTATTGTAAGTTGACAAAAATTAAGTCATTGCTTAATTTTAGAGAAATACTGCTTTAACTTGTAACATATGGAATATATAAACATATACAAGTGATGGTAACATTTTGGGATGGGAGTATTTGGTTAAGCACCTACTTTCTCTGCGAGTTCTGAGTGTTGCTTACTAAGCCATGGGCACAGAAAATACTGACGTTCCCTACAAGGATAAAAAATGCCATTGTATAAAGAGACAGTGGAGGATAGCATACATATTGCATGGTTGCTGTATAGACAGCCTGGTTGCTCTATATGCGGCCTCAAGATGTGCCAGAGGAGGTTCAGATTGGACAGTGGGAAAAACTTCTTCACTGAAAGGGTTATCAAACACTGGAACAGGATGCCCAGGGAGCTGATTAAGTCACCGCCCTTGGAGGTATTTAAAAGACGGGTAGATGAAGTGCTTAGGGATATGATTTAGTAGTGCACAGTTACGGTTGGACCTGATGATCTCAAAGGTCTTTTCCAACCTAGGGATTCTATGATTCTAAGGGCTGCACTAAGACATACTTATGGATAATTTAAACTGAATGTCTCTGTTTATACAAACTACAAAGTACTGACAGCTGAAAATAACAATGAATAGTGTGAGAAATTTAGTGAAATCAAAGCAGTTAGTAAGAGCATGACATTATAAGAAACCTGAAGTGATTCTGCACAAGCAAGCATTGATACTGCTACTGACGGATGCTCATGATATTTAAAACTCTTTTGCAGAAGACATAGCAAATTTAACACCAAGTCAACCAAGGCAGATCAGGTTCCATAATGCTAAATCTGTTAGGGAGAATGAATGTATCAAGTCTTTCCCCTGAACAGAGCATGTTGCCCTGAAAGGCTCCTCAGTTTAATTAAAATGAGTCTCATGAGTTGCAGGGTGTTCCCTGGGATTCTCGCCAGGTCCTCTTGGATGGGATTTGGCTCATTACCTAGCCCACGTCCTGCACCATTACAGTAGCCATCTGCAGCTCTACATTTACTGCCAGAGAGGCAGCAGCATGGTGGGTGTTGCTGTTTTCCTTGGGAAGAGCTTTTACTACAGGTGGCATAGACAGTAAGCCAAGATTTTGAAAACAGCCTAGGAATGTGGATGTCCAACTTTGCTTATTTTAACAGAGTGTAATTTTCTGAAAGTGTTCAGAAGTTATCTGCTGAAAACTAAGACTCCTTAGAGCCTATTAAATCCTACACACAGAAACTCAAAATCCCTCAATCCACCATAGAGCTTGCATAATTTGGCTAGGTTTACAGCAAAGATGGCATAATTAACATTACTGCACAGGTTCAACATTCCCTTTTATTTGACCAATAATTTTTACTTATTGTATAATGCAATGAAACAGAAAGAACAGTTTGTCATTTTGGCCTCTGGACAGCGCCGGTCTCTAGCTATGAATGTGGGGTACCCAGTAAGACATGCTTTCCAGATACATATTTAAGCATCAATAAGAGATTTGTCTAAAAAAAAAAAAAAGGCAAAAACAGGCTAAGCGTAGAAACAAAAGTTACAAGTAATTAGACTTTTTTGCCTGTAATCACCATCCTGCTAAGACAATATCCAAGGAGACAATAGCCTCCTTGGGTATTCACTGGCCACACTGAAGTTATTTTCTGTAAGCATTTCTCTGCTGGGACAAGCACCTACATGTGACCAGCTGTTTCCACAGAAAAGCTGCTATAGCATCTAATTTGACACAACTTTATTAAATTGATCGTCCTCAGCTCAGCCTCCTGTCACACTGGAAGATCGTCTGGGCTTGGAGGCGAAAGAAGCTCAAAAAAAAAAAAAAAAGCCCCAAAATCCCACCAGTGTTTCTGAATATGGATTTAGTCAGGTTTGTAATTCCCAGGGAAAGAAAATGCTGTTCAACAGTGCACTACTACATTAGAAAATCTGGGTGTATCGAGCCTCCATTCACACAGACGTGTTTAAAAGTACTACCTGCCTGCAGCTGGTTAAAACTCAGAACAACTCTCAGGCTGCTCCAGCCTACATCAGATACCAGATCCTTCACAGTTTATGTAAAAAAAACACCATGGGGAGACAAGAGTAAGAGAAGAAAAGTTAACTTCTACAGTAAGACTCAACTTCTCGAATAACTCATTGTCTTCTTACACATACACTTATTTACAGATAGCCACATCTGGAAACTACAAGAAACAGAGAAAATTCCTCATTTTCTATGGCATTGAGACTGCTGGGGGAAAAAAAATCCCACAAAATAAAATTGTGCAGTAGGGGAGAATTCTGATCAATGACAAAACAGATGGAAGAAAGCCAAATTGTAAAGCCCATGTACGTTTCCCTGGCATCGAAATAAAAGTTATCAAAGGGACAACTGGGAATCTGCCTGATGTAAAAGGCTCCTAACTGTTGTTTCCGGTTAGCAGGTTTCTTCCCTGTCTATGGAAGGGATATACAAAAAGAGGAAACTATGTCCATTCAGAACTGAGTGATTTCTTGCAGACCTAACACCATTTTTTTCTGTTCTTTTTCAGATGTATTATATACAAAAATAGGCAGCTTGCACTATGGAGAAGCTAAAAAGCCCTCTTTCCAGTAATACACTTTCCTAGCCAGGAAGACTGCAAGGCAAGAACCTCAGAGAACGATTTCAGATAATTATCCAGATTTTCTAAGTTTTATTCCTCCCTGTGGCAATATTTAATAGCTGGACTGAAAATGATGCAACCACTTGAATAAAAAAATAGTAAAAGAGAAGGTTTGTGGGATTCTGTCATGAGGGCTACAGATGTCTGCTTTTCCTTTGCTGTTTTGTTGGGGAGGGGGATGATTGAGCATACCAAATGTTGCTGTTAAACACACTCCTCCACCTACTGTTGCCTGAGACATTGCCATGCCACCTTGCCCACTGCAGTGTTCCTGCAGGTAGTGCCTCTGTCCCTCAAACTGGGTGGAGCACTAATGGTCAGTTTATAATGTACAGATGTTCAATGCAGATCATCAGATAAATACCTACAGGAAATTATATACTATTAACAAATTACACAGGAGAGGAAAGCTGCTAAAAATGTACGGCTATGGTGGGTGTTTGACAAAATGGATGTAAGCACATTACAGAGACAAATATAGTGTTCTTTTAATAATAGGTGCCTTTGAAAGAAAGGGTTACTAAACAAAACCCCACTGTGATGCACATCAATCTTCCAGAACATGATTGTTTTCCTCTGGTGAGGTGTTGACATGGGGTAGCTCAACTGTCAGTTTTTACCTTTCCCCGAGCATAATACTCCATCGGCTGACTCGCAGAGACTTCTGCTGTCCTCTTCTGTCATGTTGCACTCCCTTGAATGCTGACACAACTTTCCAAACCACCCATCCTGGCAAATGCATCGTCCACATGAGCAGATACCGTGACCTGTAAAAACACCAAAGTTGGTTATGACCAAAACATAAAGCAAAAAACCAAAGCAGAAAGCAGTGAATATGGTCACAACTGAGATCATATTCAGACCTCTGCAATGTGAACTGCGTGCTGTGGAACAGACAAACAGATTGATAGACAGCCCAGGTGCCCTGCAGGGTGGCCTTCTTCAGTTCTCTCATTCTTGTTTGAAACATTGTGATTTGCAGAAAAATATAGGAATGGCTCCCCTCATCCAAAAAGCTCACTATCAGTTCAGCATTGTATGTTCTCTAATCCATAGTGCACTGAGCTCAGGCACAACCACTTTCCTCCCATGCAGCTCAGTGCTAAAGTCTCACCTGCATATCCCACACTGTCACCTCAAGAAGCAGAGCACAGCACAGCGCTGAGAGCCAAAATTTCACTTTTCAGCCTTGAATAATATTTCTGCAGCAGAGAATATAGTTCCTTAGCTAATCAGTTTACTGGGCTTAAAAGAAGAATACTACATGTATCAGTGACTTTTGTCCTATCCTACCTGCTATGTAGGACAAAGAAGTTGAAATGAGGGGACAGAGATAATTTAGGAGCATGGACTAGGAAGAAGGGAAGAAGCAGTAGGAGTATCTGGAAAAGCACTGAGCTGTAGGATGCAGAGAAGCAAACCAGCAATTTTGGTTTTCTGATCCGTGGACTTGTCATGAGACAACAGTGCAACTTGACATTGTAAACCAGGAGCCAGTACTGGCAGAAGCCTGAAGGAGAGACAAACTTTGTGGTCTGCTATGGCCAAATTTACTAATTAAATTAGAAAATACTGGAAGCTACAAAGTGATCTAAATGTTCAGAAAAAATATTTCTACTCAAGACTGTGACATATGCAAGTGACATATATACTTATATACATTTACTTATATACATTTAACACATATCAAGTATTGCAAATTGATAACTAGCTACAGTAGAAGCTTGATGCTACTTAGCTTCTGTGTTAAACTGGGAAACAAGAACTATTTATACCAAAAACCAAAATAGAAGAGTTAACAAACAAGTATACCGATTTTCCCATATATTCCTTCCAAGCACAATTTGCCTTATTTATTTTTAATTAGCAACATATAGATTAGATTTGAGAATATCTCAAAAACTGAAGAGCATAATATACAATTGGATGTCAGTGCTGGAAAACTATTTGTGGAGACAGAAATACTTGTATTCATTTTAGCAGTGAATGGTAAGAAATACATGATGATTTCACTGAGGAAATAATTTTGTATATTTTTTTCTTGCATAGTCATTTTGATTTACAGAATGCAGAGACTGACCATGTCTGTAAAGCCTTTACACATATCAAATAAAAAGGTAATGAATAATCTATAAATTTACAGCAAAGAGTTCACAGTTCACTACATGAAATATTGACATGCATTTTTCTGAGATGATCATTCCTATCTTTTCTTATGCCATATAAATCCTCAAAACATAAAGGATTATTTTGTGTCAACTAATCATAGAATCATAGAATGGTTTGGGTTGGAAGGGACCTCAAATATCATCCCTGCCATGGGAAGGGACACTTCCCGTTAGACAAGGCTGCTCAAGACCCCATCCAACCTGTCCTTGTACACTTCCACGGAGGGGACATCACAACTTCCCTGGGCAACCTGTGCCAGTGTCTCACTGCCCTCACCGTGAAGCATTTCTTCCTAAGGTCTAGTCTAAATCTCACACCTTCCCCGCTCAACCCTCCAAATTAAAGCCATTCCCCCTTGTCCCATCACTCCATGCACTTGTAAAAAGTCCCTCCCCAGCTTTCTTGTAGGCCCTCTTCAAGTACAGGAAGTTCACTATAGGGTTTCCCTGGAGCCCTCTATTCTTGAAACTAAACAACTCCATTTCTCTCTTAGTCTGTCCTCATAGCAGAGGTGCTCCAGCCCTCTGACCATCTTTGTAGCGCTCCTCTGGACCTGTTACAACATCTCCACATCCTTCTTATGTTGAGGATTACAGAACTGGACACAGTACTCCAGATGAGGTCTCAAAAGAGCAGACTTAGAGGGGCAGAACCACCTCTCTTGACTTGCTGGCCACACTTCTTTTGATGCAGCCCAGGATATGGTTGGCCTTCTGGGCTGCGAGCGTGCCTGGCCCACTCATGATGAGCCTCTCATCAACCAGCACCTTCAAGTCCTTCTCTGCAGGGCTGCTCTCGGTCACGTCATCTCTCATCCTGTATTGAAACCATGGATTGCCCTGACCCTGGTGTAGGACATTGCACTTGGCCTTGTTGAATCTCATGAGATTCACACAGGCCCACTTCTCCAGTTCATCCAGGTCCTTCTGAATGACATCCCATCCTTCTGGTATGATAACTGCCACTCACCTTGGCGACATCTGCAGCCTTGCTGAAGGTACACTTGATCTCTCTGTCTGTATCATTGATGAAGACATTAAACAGCACTGGTCCCAGTACAAACTCCTGAGGGACAGCTCTTGTCATGGAATCTGTTTTACCGAAATAGTATTTCCCTCTAGATGACATGAATTTGGGCAGCTACAGTACTTTTCATGCCTCATCCATTGGGATGATGACTATGCAAGTGCTTAGCCCAGTGCTTGGTAGCTCCTAGCTGTCTTCTGTGTGTGCTAGCCTGTGAAAAACTGCTTTACATAATTCAGTTGTGGATATCATCCTTGTAAAGGCTCCTGGCCTTTTTGCGTAGATGTCCAAACAAGCTGACCAAAAGGAAGGGCCAAAACATTATAAGAAATTGCTTTCAGTTGAAAGTAGTATGCAAATTACATTATAAGTGCCCCAGTTTCATTTCAGTGGATCCCAAACTCTCAAAATTATGACCAACAGCAGTAACAAAAAGGTTCTGAATATAATTCCCTCAATAGAGGAGAATAGAATTCAAGAATACAGCAATCATAGAGCAAAGAGGAAAAGAGAAATCTCTAATTGAAGAAGTCCAGTCCAACTGAATTGGCTAACATGATAAAATACAAATCACTATTCAGATTAAGCAGATTTACTAGAAAGCATCTTTCTATCATCAATTCAGATTTAACACGAAGTATTAAAATGACTAAAAATTGCATATCGCAATGGGTTTGAGACTATAGATCTTCATTCATAAAAATCTGTGAACATTTAAATATATAGCAGAGAGTTTTAAACATTAATCTCCTATCAAGAAGAAAAACTATGATGGAGGAGAAGTAAATGCAAAAGATGATGCTAAAGAAACTTTCACTTTGGTTAAAATCATCAATAAATCAAAAATTCTCAAGATTTAAATGTAAGTATGAATGCAGCAACAAAGGAAGCTATGACAGGTTACTAGCTTATGTCCATTATAAAACAAATCAAGCCAAAGTAATCCAGGCATCAGAATGAATTATTTCTTAGCATGACTGGAAATAAAACTGTGTTCCTATTTAGGAATACTCATGCAAACATTGTCAGACTTCCCAAAACCCTTGCATGACAGTTTTCTAATACAAAAGACATTATTAGATTGGAATGTAAGCATGATGTAAAAGGTGAAGTAATCATTGGAGAAGAAGCTGCTTCTTATTTATAGACTAAATGATTGTAACCAGATGATGTTCACAAAGAGCAGACTGAGGCTAGCCCCAAACAAAATTAGGCATCTCAGAAGAACAACTTTCTCTAATATAATATTAACCAGAAAGGGAGGAAACAAATCTTCAGATATAAAAAAAATAATTCTGTATGAAGAATTTATCTGACAGTCCAACAGTTTCCCACAGTAAGAAAGAAGTCCATCTAGGTCTAATGATGGAAAGAGTCTATGAGTTAGGAATGAGAAGGCTGTATAGCCAAAGAAAGAAAGATGAAACAGATCATAACCAATATAAATCAGAATATTTGTTGTGAATAAAATGGACATCAGTGGGAGGGGATGGTGGTTGTATTGGTGTAATCTATACCTAAATGAAAATGTATGAGAAATATGGAAAGTCTCATAAAGAAGGATCTCTGATTCAGAAAAATACAGTAAATTAAACAAATATTTCTTTCTGTATTTAAATAGAAACAGGATTTTCTATTTTTTATTATAGGATTATGATAAAAAACTTTCCATTGTATTATTAACATTAAAAAAAATTAGACGTCTTTCTGAGAGAAATATTTCTAAGTGAGCAGGCTCCATTAATGTGCCAAAACATGGTAAAAGAGTTGGTAAAAACATTACTGGATCACTGATTTTTATTTTTATTTTTATTTTTATTTTTATTTTTATTTTTATTTTTATTTTTATTGAATGAGAGGAGATTTCCATAAGGCTGGAACAGTTGTGACGACTGCAGTTAGAGGAACCTAATATAAACGTGAAGCAAAATACTCATTGTGTATTATATTTTTACAATAAGTCACCTACTACTATCCTAGTCTTTTAAAGGTGGACTGTGTTTCCAGTTTGAGCAATGCAAAAGACAGGCAGTTCAGTAAATACTTGAAGTGAAACAGGTGAAAAGGGCTAATGCCATTCTCATATGAATATAACAGAAGAGAAATAAGTAGGAACAGAAAGAAGTAGGAACATCTAGAGCACTGAAGAAATGCACATTAAAGTTCTGCAACTCATGGCTTGTTGAAAGAACTTCAAAGATCTGTATCTGCTTAGCCTACTGATAAAAAGAATAAAGTCAGGCTAAGAAGTGTTTGAGCAGGATCTGAACTGCATTTCTTTGAAGATACCAGAATGGGGATTCTCAAAGTACCAGAGAAAGGCAAAGCAAGACCCAGAGAGAAACGTTGATACTGACAAATTCATTTGAGAAACAAAAGCATTTCAAACAAGGACAATAACTATTGGAACAAACTTTCAAGTTATGTTGGCATAGGCTGCGCATGTCTTAGAGTCTTCAGATCATGGTCTTCTCAAAGACAGCATTAGCTGCACACAATACACGGTCTCCAACACAGGGAACTCATGGGTATGTTGAAATGGCTATGTATAGACTAATAAACAAGGTTCAAGATACAAGCCCCTTTTGGATTTGTGAATTAATATCTATTAATCAACTTAACCATTGATGCAATTCCCCTACTGCTCATTTCAACAGAAAGATTAAATTAAAATGCTTTTACAAACCTAAATCATATTTTATGCCATCTGAAAAGCTAAACAAACTTTGTTCGCTGTGCATCTATGTAAAATCTCTGCTTTTCATACAGCTGCACAAGTGCATGGGTGGCCAGGACAGAAATCTATAGTGAATTTAAAAGAATAATTAGAAAATTATAATTAGCTAAATAAAACCCAAATTAATTTAATACAGAATATACCATGCACATTAATACCTATACTGGCTACATTAGTCAATCTCATATTTAATTCAATACCTACTGATCCTTTCAAATTTATCTGTTGCTGCCCCTGGATGTGCCTCAGAGCTAGAAAGAAGTAGTTAAGAGCAAGAACAGAGACACAGGATCATCAATTCTCTACTCAATGTCGATTAAAACCCTAAATAAAAAAAAATAAAAAAAAAAACTAAATCCCACTAGCTTCACTGTAGACTGTGACTCCTGCAATACATAATACAATCATTTTCACTTTCTTTTAGCACCAGTATCCAGTAAGCATGTGTTTAAACATTTTTTTCCCGGGAGTATCAATTGCATTTTTCAATTACAGATACTACAATAACAATTCTCTACTAAATAGTATAAAAATATATAGTGAATTCTGTAACCATTATATGTATTTTAGATTCCCCAGTTATAAAAAACATGGTACCCACTCTGAAGATTTTTCAACAGAGAAAACGAAACAACTGTCAGGTACAAAAAACCCTATTATTTTAACAAAGCAGCAGCCAGAGAGAGGTTATGGGTTAGATTCATATCAAGGATATTCTCGTGATGGTGGCAGCTATACAGGCACCCCTGTGTCCTTTTGGGGCCAAGCTTGGGTCTGGCGAGGGCAGCCTTGAGCTTCAGAAACCACTTAAGCTGCCTGACTATAGGCAACTGAGGACTTTGAATTTACGTTCCCTGTAGTTTGAAAAGCATTGGTAGAGTCAGGAGTTGAATTCATATTTCTGAATTTTCAGACTAATCAGTCTGAAAAGTTGTCTTCATCTGGGGCATAGGCTGGCATTATTTTCTCTCCTAATTTGCTTTTTAGTACATTAGAGAGTTCCATAAATGTTCTATATACTTCTGTTTCTGTAAAGTAACATTAGTGCGAGAAATGAGGAAATAGTCTCAGAGCAACTGCACCATAACATTAATACTCAGCTTTGCTTAATGAAGCATAACATTGATCATAACTCTCTCATTTTTGTGGTAATGGTCTTACTGGTCCTCATAAGAACATGTTATCTGAAAATATCATGTTTCTGCTTCAACAAACAGACGACAAAAATAAATGTCATTCACAATTTTTGTAGTATGAGCCTAAAACTGTCATAAAAAAGAATTCACAGTTTCTGTTGCTTATAATAATGCATAGTTATATTCAAAAAAAAAAAAAAAAAGAAAGGCAGTACTTCCTCTGAATCAAATTACTTAGCCTGGCTGGATAGTAATGAACATTTTCTATTCAAAGGCCATGGCAATTAGGGGCAAGTTATAGCAGCCTTTTGAGAGGGAGTGCTTCCATTCCACATCCTGGTGATAAATATGTGATCTTTCAGTAATTGTAAGGATGTGATGTGGAAGCTTCAGTCTCTGTTTTAAAATTCTCAAACATCGGAAATGTGGCTTTGAGTATGTGTATACCTTCTAAACCACAGCTTTTCATTTCTGTTCTTTTCTAAGAACATAGACACTTATATTGGAAATATTGAGATTTGTGTGAATTACGTATGAATTGAAACTTGTAGGTAAGACAAGACACCAACATGAGGTTAAAAACGTGACCTGTATTGATAACCAACAACACGTTTATAGCAGTAAAACTGAGGAAAGGATTATTTTGCCTAAATCAGAAGGCCTACACTCTCATAAAACAATGGTACAGTGACTTTCATGAGGACTTCCCCGCAGAAGAATTTGTGCTCAACAATAGAGGATGTCAACACTGACAAAGCACATAATTTGTGTCTTTCCTTTCCTTGTGAATCCAACAAGAATAGCATTGTCCCAAGAACATTAAGGAATGAAGCACAGACAATGGGACACAGATTTGCTTGAAACTTAAAAAGATGAAAGCAAATCGTGAGTCAAAAGTATTTTCCTACTCTTGGGTCCTAAATAATGTAAAAGATATGTCTAAAAAACCAGTTTGTTGTTATCAGTCAGGATGAAACATGAAGACCTACTGAGAACTTGGTAGGTACTGTCTCTTGTCCATCTTCTGTGTCATACACAAGTCATGCTGATAAAACTACTTAAATCCAGACACTTAGATGCTTGTAAGTGGATGTGAGAACACAAGTGAATGAAATCAATGAGAGAAAGCTTCTGAGTGAGGAAAATTAATTTACTCAGGGATTTTATAAGAAATAATTAACTTCTCCTCCTATAAAGTCACATGTAGAGTTTTTGCTGCAGTGGACATATAAGACATGGACCTGTTAGGATGGATCCAGAACCACAAAAATCATCAGAGGGCTGTAACACTTCTCCTGTGAAGAAAGGTTGAAAGTTATGGCTGTTCAGCCTGCAGAAGAGAAGGCTCTGAGGATAACTTATAGCAGCCTTTCAATATCGTAAAGGGGGCTTTTAAGAAAGACAGAATGAGACTTTTTTACCAACAAACGGTGGTTCTAAACTGAAAGAGGGTACATTTAGCTTGGACTTAAGGAAGACATTGTTTTATGTTGAGAGTGGTGAGACACTGGAACAGGTTACCCAGAGAAGCTGTGAATGCCCCATTCCTGGAAGTGTTCAAGTTAGGGTTGGATTGGGCTTTGAGCAACCTACTATATTGAAAGATATCCCTGTTTATGGCAGTGGGATTGGACTAGATGATCTTTAAAGGTCCCTTCTGACCCCACATCAGTCTATGATTCTATGAATCCATTTCTATTAACACAGTGCTGTGGAATCTGTGCCAAGTCCTCGTATGACTTATCTTTATGGAGATGTAAAGTCTCTATTCCTGGTACTGGTAAAATGGACAGCTGAATTTTTAAGCAAAGGATTCACTGCAATCATGCTGAAACATGGTAATAGGGTCTCACTCAGTTGTACCCTCATTTATTATATCTTTTGCTGCATGTCTTTCTACCATGGTATGGACAGCTGGTCTGGAAAGCAAGCTATTAATCAAACTCTGCTGGTCAGAAGAGGCCAGTTACAATTCTAATTCTAATCATTTAGGCTGTCATTCATATTTCTTCAGCATGCATTTATTCTGAAAACACTAGTCTTCCTTCCTTGTGCTTTGAAGGCACTCAGTGCTCACTGTCAGACCCTCGGCACATTCAGAGTCCAGCTTACCGTTCTTTAAAGCCGGAGTTACTAGCAAAGGCTTATGTTCTGACAGTGATTGTCTAGGTAGCAACAGTGGTAGAAAAATAGTAATGAAAAGAGAAGAAGGAAAGAAGGAATAAGCAGTTCAGCAGGAGGTGTCAAGAGGTTGAGGCTGAGATGGAAGCATGGACAAATCAAAAAGGAAGAGAGAGAGGTGTGTGCCATTAGCCCAAAACTGAGAGAAGTTCTGTGAAGAGGTAAATTGCAAAAGAGGAAAGAAAATAAGGTTAAAATTGGTAGAAATCCGTAAAAAGGGGAAAATGCGAAATATTGTATATCAAATGAAATATTCAAAATATTACCACAATAGAATAATGGCCAAGCAAAACTTCTGATGATTACTAAAGACAGGGCTGAAGCTATGAGTAACATCAGGCTACTGAGGATCTAAGAACAATAACAATGACAGGAATTCCCGCATTGATCAGAAATTGTGGGAAGAGACATTTCAATGAAAACATTAGTGGAAGAGGAATCTGCAGTTGATGGTGACTCTTTGGAGATAAGCATTCCTGTACTTAGCACTTACACCTAAATAGGTGTTGCCCTAAGTTACTGGGGCAGGCGGTGCCTTCTTGAGGCAGGTGGATCAGAAGTACAAATGGACACATGAGGGTCAAAGAAAATAAGGTTTCATGAAATGCCAGCAGTTCAAAAATAAGAAAAAAAGAAAAAAAAAAGAAAAAAAAAAACATTAAGGAAAGAGAGGGAGAGAAATAGGAAATGAGGAAAGGAGACGCTTCAGAGCTCCAGCAGCCAAGAAGGAAAAGTGTTGTATGGAAGAGAACTGCATGATTAGTAAAACATCTATGTTTGTTAATTTGAATCTCAGCACGCTTCACATGGAAGAACCAGAGAAGTGCAAAAAAAGAAACATTTAGATGCATAAGAACAGAAAGGAAGGGGAAATCAGCTTTTTGCTGTAAAGGAATGACAGTGGGTGGAATCATGCAGTTATGATAATATGGGAACAAGTTTCAAGGAGTAAATTACAACCAAATCTAGAATAATCTAAAACCATCTCAAATTATATTTAGAAATATAATAGACAGAACATAAAATAAAATATAATATCAGAAATATGAAAAAATAGTCTGCCAATTATTTACCAATGGAAACCCAGCAGACCTACTAGAGAAATCCAACAATTTTTAGAGGATAGTATTAACAGCAACATTACTCCTAACTGTGAAGATTAAAACTCCAGAGATCAGTTTCATCTCACCAAGTTCAAACAGTACATTTTTTTTTTTAATTAATTAATTAGTTTCTGTCACTCTCTTTGGATAAAACTATTTAGACTAAAGGGAGAGTTTATTCAGGTAACACTGTGACCTAGAGTGTCTCCAGCACAGTAGAAAACTGGACACCTGTTGAGGTATTGAGGTGATTATTCATTTAAGTTTGAGGTGCTCTAGCCAGCAAAAATATTAGAACTATCACTGGATCCTTTCTAATAAGGAAGAATTGAATATTTGTCTACAACTTCCAAAATGTGCAATATGACTGGTAGTATTAACATCGAAGTGTTGTCATCAAATAATGTAAACTATGAATTACATAAATGGAAAAGATATTTTTAACCAAGGAAGATGATTACTTTTAGTTCCCAGCTACTTAACTTACAACAAATATGGCCCAGCTTTTCGTTGGTTTTATCTGCTTTTATGTCCTATATACAAAATTAAATTTTAAATTATTCTTTTTCTACACATTCGTACTATCAAATTACACTGAATGTTTTGAAATATTATCATGGCTGTCTAGTCATTTGAACTGGACTTTTCCATATATATGTCTATATTCTGCATAGCAGACACCTTCAAGAAATATTCCACATAGTCAGATTTTTTTATATACACAAAGCATTATAAAGCATTATAAAAACATTATAAAGCAATATTTTTTTCTTGCATAGCAATATGTTTTTTTTATTGCATTTCCCATAGAAATAAGGGATAAAATGTGTTATTGTTCATACCAACCAATTTGTTAATATTAAGAAACTGAGTCGTTTTATAAATAAAGTCAATATAATCTAGGAAGAGAATATTTAGGACAAATACTACGCATCTGTTTTTAAAATACTGTAAGGTATGTGTGCATTTACATATTTAAAACTAATTTGAAACAGTGCTAAACACCAACACAAATTACTGAAGTATCAAAAAGTGAGATTTTTACGTGAAAAAAAAATATGCATATTCAATTACTATGATAACGTATCTCAGGCATTTCAGATTCCTTCATAATATGTTTTTACTACTTTTTTTAAAAGCAGACATATGACTCTTGGTGAATATGAAACATTCAGAAGTATTGCTGGTCATTATAACTATTAGCTATAATACAACATTCTCAGTAAAACATCAACCGTAATAAACACAAAATAAACAATTACCTAGTTTTTCAGGTTTTCCTTTTAGGTGTCTGTATGAACATCGATGGAATTTGGGACATAACACAGGACTTACATTTATGCTATTTAATCTATTTAATCTACATCACTGTTAGTGTTTCTGAAGTTTTGAAATAAATATTCTCTAATATTCAATAGATGCTATGAGATATGATACAATACAATATGATATATCATATATCATATATGACACAATACGATAATTGTTGTGTGAACTCATACCCCCACAGACATCACCGTCCACATTTTCACACTGTCGGTCATCACATTCACAGTTTTTGCCATGAACTCTGTTGTCTCCTGGAGGGAAACAAGTGCATTGGCCACATTCACATCTACCTGCAAGAATAAATAATTGTTAGAGTCATGATTTCAGTAAAGCAAAATAAATGAAATAAACACTCAAACATATTCTATACCCTGCCCTCCCAAAGAAAAACTAAAAGTCACTCCTTATTAAAGTAAGCACATAAACACTGTTTAAAAAAAACCCCAAACCTACAACTCCTCCATGGCAACCAGAGGCAAAGTATATCACTGTTGTAACTGTTATATCTTGGTGGAAACAGCAACAAAAAGCAGCCACTGGCATTGTATGTTTTTCATATCTCAACTTTGCATAACAGAGCTATGGCATGTGTTTAGTTGCATAATTAACCTCATGATTGATCTAAAATATTTAACACATACCTCAGCAACTCCGAAATAAATGAGATTAGAATTAAATAGTCTATGCACAGGGCTATCTAAGATACTCTCTATTTATGTAGAAATATAGCTCTTTAAATATTCTCTCAGGCATTTGGAAAGCAAAAATTCCTGTAATTTTTCTTGTCTAGACATAGGCAAATAGAAGTCAAAAGCACAACCTCTGTCAGAATCTTCCCTTCCATTACCATGTTCCCAGGAGAATTCCCAGGGTTTTAAGGTGAGTTTCACTCCAAAGCCCTCAGGACAGTGTGTATTAAATGGTCAGATGTGACACAAAAATAAGATCAGGGACAGTCTTACATTGCACATATATGAGAGAAACTCAGTTCAGGGTAACATTGGGTTTATTATTTCCTAACCTCTAAGAGTTTTCCTCTGTATTTTTAAATTTTTTTAATGAAATTCTACTGGAAGAGTGGTCTAAATATGACACAAACAAATTAATATATTTGATGGGCTTGGGAAAGATATTGTGTGTAAAAAAGGGCCACCACACGCATAGATTAGAATGTGGAAAAGTCTGTTCCTCTTGATCGAAGTTAATCACTGCATTAGTGAGACTCAACCTGGACATGGACACTGCTACTACTGACTGCAGAACCCAAATTTACAGCAGGAACAACTACAGGTACAAGCAAAAAGTCCTCGAAGTACAGCCTTTCATTATGTAACCGAAAAATCAGCATGGGCAATATTTTTTCACAATTTGCTAAAACGTTTTGCTGAATGAGAAAGGGCTGTTAATGAGAAACCTAATGGGGTTTTTCTAACTATAGGCTTTGGGACAATAAAATCTTTCAGGTCATCACACTGCCAGGTCATTCTTATTATTTTTTTTTTTAAACTTCTAACAGAAATTTGTTACATTTGTTTGTTTTTTAAGAAAATGGTCTAATTAAGTTGGAGCAGGGGGGAATAATTCTTAGCTCATTTTATAGCTGCCATACTCTTCATCTTCCCAAGCACAATCAGTGCAAGCTGAGGATTCAGAAACCTCCATTATGAATAGCAGATGGATACCTGATGAACAGGACTTATCTGTTGTGAAAACTCTATAAAATAAACAAAGGAACCTTCTTTAACAATGGTATCCTGACAAGCTGATGCTATAATGAGGCTGGCTGAAGGATAACAGCATCAGTTTAAGGAAGTTGCTTTGAAGACAGAAATTGGTAGAAATGGAAAATTCTCCAGAAGGACAAGCTAGGAAGATTCCTTAATAAGGCTCCTGCATGTCTATAATTAGGCATTGCCTTCTATAATGCTTAATTTAATAAGTCAGAATGACCTGGGGCCCAAGTGACTGGGCACTTGCACTGGAACAGGAATACGTTTCTCACAGTCCCTCCTGTAGTTAATATTTATTCATTTTAGTTAATGTGCAATACTTTTACCAGCAAAAGAACTGATGAATGCCCCATCCACAGACAGATAGGGCAAATATTTGTCATGTAAAAGACAAGCTTAGGTTGTCTTCTCAAAACCAAGCACAAAGGTGATTTAGGCCCTACTTTCTCAATCTTCTCATCTTAGCTAATGAATAAAACACCAAAACATATATTCAAAATGCCCAAATTCCTTGCCGGTGTCTGCGCCTCAGAATTTATTTTGGCTGGCGCCCACCTAAGCTTGGGGTATGATTTAGATCCTCTGACTAAGGACCTCTGCAGAATTGAAAGTTTCTTGAAAATGGACAGAAACCTGTCAGTAAGTGCTCTGAAAAAGGATTTTTCTGAGTAATTTCTTTACTTCTAAATATTCAAAGATAAAGTTATACTAGTTTAGCACTCTCCTGCTGAAATTGATATTCAAACTATCAGTTCATCATTCTTTTTATTTTATAGATATGACAAAATCAGCACTAGAATTTAGAAGTTAATTTAGAGGTGGCACTAAATAATTGCAACATTGTGCTGGCTTTAAAAGTACATTTTGCCTCCAAAAGTACTGAGATCTTGGTTAGAATGTGTAAAGTGGGCTCACTCCGTGCAGATAATTTAACAGAGAATTAAAGTCCTATTGCTTCTCAACAGCTAAATACATAAAGATGTAGCAAATATAAACTTTAAAGGCTCAATCTATCACCATATAGATAAACAAAAAATTAGTAGCATTATGTAACAACAAATTTCAGTTTGCTTCCTGGGAAAATCAGGGCAAGACATTCACAGGGTAAGCTTGCTTCAAGCTATACTACTTCAAGCTATACTACTACTCTGTCAGGTGTATCCGCTAGTGAAGTAACAGACGCCACACCATATTCTGTGACCTTCTTCTTTTAGCTATTGTGATAAAATACTTATCATAAAAATTCAATCATTCAAAGGTAATTTGAAGCTCACATTATACTGAAAAAGGATCAGCACTTTACTAAACATACTCTTTCTTTGTCTAGAATAATAGGTTTACCATAGCAACCTGATTATAGAAGGAAAGCTCCTGCCAAACACATCCTAAATTCTCTTTAAATTCCAGGGCACATAGAAACAATTAAACTCAGGAGGACTATAATATTCTGCACTGTCTCAATAGTCTGTGCATGAGCTACACTTTATGAGTAAAAAGAAACAAGTTCACCCCAGACATTTTATAGCAAGCGTCTTCCTCTCCTCCTCGCTAAATAGGGAGAGTAAATTTCATAGTCTACTTCTGAACTAGGAAGCTTTATGATGGATGTTGTATTAGCTGTTAGCACTGAAGAACTTAAACTGCTTATTGCAACGCAAGATTAAAAAAATAATTACGCAAGACAATTTGTCTACAATCTTAGTATTTTCTCATACTCTTTCCTCCCATTGATGTTAATAGGAGCATTAACGTATTACCAATAATTGTTACCACTTGAAGACTGAAAAAAGATCAGCTTAGGATGGGCTTTTTGTTTTTAAAGGGATTTAAAGTGCCATATCTCATTAAAACATATACATTTGTTAGATAACTAGGTTTAGCTTTTCATTTTATTCACCATTTACTGTAACAATGTTTCATTCCTCTTGTCCAATATTTATGAACGTATAACTGAAGTAAACAATACTTAGACTTATATTAAACCCGCTCCCATGTAAATTGCTGTGACTATTAGCTGCATGAATCCAAACAAATTTCCAGGTGTCTGTATAGACTGACCGAAAGTCTCTTCTATACAGGTAATTCTCATCTTAAAACACTGTCCTAGAAATAGATAATCTGCATGATAAAATATTTTTACCTTGTTATTGCCAGAAAAAATTATCAGGAAGAAAAGTTATTTTACATTGAAATAGCTTTCAATATAAAAAATAAACACAATATAATAACATGTACTTCATTGTCTTTTCCTGTCTATAACTCTAATACATAAAGGATTTTTCTGTGCATGGTGCTAAATTTCTATCTTCTAAATTAAAAGAGATAAATAAAGTAACTTTCTTTTTTTTTTGTTTGTTTAAATATGCAAGGCATACAGTGCCAAATTTCACTGAGTTCATGGCAAAAGCAAACCAGGTTCATTGGTACACCAGGAAGACAGTGTTTCAGGCAGGTGATAAATAGAAACAAATGTGCCTTTAGGAAGTACTTTGCTGCCCCATGGCTGTACCAGGCTTAAAATCTGAAAGCACTACCTATCACGTACTGACATTTCTTTGTTATCATGCAATCTCAGGCAACCTGATCGCGTTCAGTAAAGCTGCTGTGTCTTTCCACCAGCAGAACCCGTTTCATGCTGGATGGAAACAGATGATGTAAATTAATGTTCAGAAATGGCAAACCAGAGAACAGTGATGGGAAGATTTGTACAGGAGATCCCAAAGTTCCAGGGGACATTGTGGGTGGAGGGAAGCAGATGTGACTTAAGGACATAATAGATAGGATGCAGCAGCTTCAGATAAGGAGAAGGAAAATTCACTGACTGAATTCACTGAAAATTCACTGAAAGTTCAACCTGTATTTATGTTGGGGAAAAATAAATTTTCCTCTTCCAAAATAAAGCTTTGTGAATTTATATCAGTGCAGTTCTGTTCGTCTCCAATGCTCCAACATGTCTGAAGTTCTGTGATAGAACAGCTACTGGCATAACTCTGGTGCTACCTCTTCAGCGAAAGGAGTTCAACACCTACATGAAGAAATCAATTCTTCTGCTGGACTTGAACACTCCTTTCTGCACTGTAGTACTATTTTACTATCTCAGAGAAATAAAGAACATTAGAGCCCTTAAATGTGGTTTGTCCTCTGTACAGAGCGCTGGGTTGTAGCTGCAGAGTGAAGAAGGTGCCCTGGGCCGCTCATCACAACACGGTGAACTTTAATACGCATACTAACGTGAGTTCATTCTTGGTGAGCAGCACAGTGAGGCATGTATGAAATGTATCAGTAGTGTGGCATCCTGGCTTGATTGTGCTCTGCAACTTGTGAGTCTTTGCAGGAAAGTTAGAAAGCCAACAGCTCAGGAAAGGACATCTTGCACAGCAAATTCCTTGCATTTGAAACATCAGATAGGAAGGCTGATATTTTTGTATTTCTACTGAAGCTACAAGAACCACAAAGGATTTATTTTCTTTTCTTAGTGTGCACAGGATTGTTTCACTAGGCTTTCAGGATTTGGGGTGGGAGCCTTATTTTGTGGAGATCTTCTGGTGAAAATGGGGTTCCACACAATGTTCAAGCAACAAGCAGGTTTTTTTTTTTTCTTTTGCAGTACATTGTGAAAAATAAGATTGTGTGTTAATTTCCTAATACATAAGAAAAAAATGTGCTCCAACTATTACAAGAGCAACTGCTTGTACACTGTGGCCAGCTGGTCGATACCATGGCCAGCAGGTCGAGGGAAGTGATTCTGCCCTTTTATTGCTCTCTTGTGAGAGCCCATCTGGAGTACTATGTCCAGTTCTGGAATTCTCAATGTAAGAAGGATACGGAGCTGTTGGAACAGGTCCAGAGGAGGACCACAAAGATGATCAGAGGGCTGGAGCACCTTCCCTTCGAGGACAGGCTGAGAGAGCTGGGCTTGTTTAGCCTGGAGAAGAGAAGGCTCAGTGGAGATCTTTTAGCAACTTTCCAGTACCTGAAAGGGCTATAGGAAAGCTGGGGAGGGGCTTTTTAAAAGGCATGTAGTTATAGGACTAAGGGGAATGGCTATAAATTGGAAAGAGGCAGATTTAGACTAGACATTAGGAAGAATTTCTTCACCATGAGTGGTGAGACACTGGAACAGGTCACCCAGGGAAGTTGTGGATGCCTCATCCCTGAAGGTGTTCAAGTCCAGGCTGGATGGGGCCTTGGGCAGCCTGATCTAGCGGGATGTCCGTGCCCATGGCAGGAGGGTTGGAACTAGATGATCCTTAAGGTCCCTTCCAACCCTAACTATTCTATGATTCTATGATTCTATGATTCCACTTGTTCAGATTTGGGCTGTGAACTAACTTACTTCTTCTAACTCAATGCACAGGAAACAAACATGCCTTAAGTCTACTCATAAAAAAGAGATTATTTGCAGCATGACTGACCCAAGACCTCAACTAAAGATATACAAGCTCCAGAGAGGAGATAGCTGAATCATACAGACATAAAATAAAACAAAAATTGCTTTAGTAAATCTAAAGTAATTTCCAAACTTCAGATTTTTTAACTACCTTTTTTCCAAGAATTCTGTACACTGACACTAACCTCTGGCAGCAAGCTCTGAGATTTTTATTTAAACCGCACCAACAACAGCTAAAAAATACAATTAGGTTAAATATCTGTGGAAGAGTATTAAAAAATGTCTGACAATTTTATTTTTCCTTAAGGGAGGAAAAAAAAATGCAGAAAACAAATACCCCTTAGATAAAAATCTTGGAGAAATACAAGATAAGTATGCTATCCCTAACAACAGAACTCTCACAACAACACAAGCAACTCAATACTCAATATCCTCGACTGTAAAAGCAAGTGTTATACAACAGCAACCATAAATGGCTGAGACTTGCCCCCCACTTTAGTACACACAGCATGTATGACTGGAAGCCTAATTGCACAGTTGGCATATGGCATCTGAAGTAAATGCTCGTCCTTTGTGACAGCCTAATAGTGAAATACTTCTTTAGATAAATCCACTAAAAAGCACCACTTTACAGATTTAGCATTAGATAGTCTTTTACAGCTCTTTCTGATCAGCACTACTGATTTGTATCTTCTTTTCCATGTTGCTTTTCTTTTTTCATTTGTTTTTTTTTTTTTTTCTCCTCCCTCTCTTTAAACAGTTGGCTAAGAAGCACTGCTGTGCTGCTAGTTTCCTTTTCAGATTGTTAACTTGTTGACATCTGCTATCATCATCAAGGCTGCATGTCTCCTCCATCTGCCTTCTCTCAGTAGCAGTTCTTTGAGGATACACCCCTTGAAGGTTGCTATTGTGTTTCTACACAGTCAACAGGGAATTTCTAGAGGAGTTCCAGAAGAGGAGTCATCGAGAACACCCCTGCCCACTTTGCAAGAGACGGATTTTAGTCATCGACTTCACTTTTCCTATTGACGTCTTCCTTGGGTCTCCTGTTGGGGGCATGCCCTTGACAATTCACTCACTATGTGAAGAGGACAAATAGGACTACAAAGGCAATTACTTCTGTGTTTGAAATAAATGTGACAGTCAATGTCACCATACCGAGAACAGATGTGTGAAGAAGACAAGAAAGAAGGTGGCAAAATGCTTTCTAAATAAATGTGTTGTTAAGGCAGAGAAGAGTAGAAATGGAAGAGGAGGAGGAATTCATCGGGGAAAAAGAGAAAAACTAGACAGCATGGCAAATGTCACTCCAAAGATGTAAAAATCCTAGAATTCAGCAAGCCATCATCTGAGTTTTTTTCTACCCTTCCTCCCTTCTTCTCTCAACCCAACAAAAATAGCTTCCATCAGCCTCTTTCTTTTCTGCTTTTCTCACTACTAATTTTCTCTTTCCACTTTCTCCAATGGGCCCTACCCTCCTTTAAAATCTCTCACTGTTGGGTACTGAACATTTTGTACTTCTACAAACCATGTCATCTTTCAGATCACCCCATGTCACCTTCTCTAGCTTGCACTGAGCTCTGTCTTTTCATCTCTTTTTTGTTCTTTCCCTCCAAGATGCTTTCAATAACTCAAACTATCAAGAAAACTACTGTAAAGGGATGCCAATAAATCAAGTAAAGGGTATAATGCATTCTACTAAAACTAACATTTTCTCCATATAACACAAAAAAGTGAAGTATTGTCTTTGATTTAAAGGATAATGCTTTCTTGAGAATGCTTTTCCTTTACCTTGACAACTATCAGGAAAAAGAAGTCTCATTTCCCTTTCAGACTGTCCAACTGTCTGATGCTTAGCATAAGCTGCTGTACGATATTTTCTAGCAAACCCCAAACATAATAAAGAAGCACAATCCAACAGCAAAAGATATATGAAACACAGGGACATTGTTCAAGAAGTTGTGATGTCTTTTGAGTCATTTACAGCTTTATACATTTGACTGCCTTATCATCCAGAGGATTGACTGCTTACCCCTTTTTTATATGATCTGCCATGTAATGAGTCATAGAACTAATTCCACAGAGATATTTAATTTGCAGATTAATTTATTAGAAAATGTCAGCTGCTTTGTGGAAGTTTAATCACCGAAATGTTAACCTTGTTCTCTTCCTGCTGATGCCTATTGTTTATTACATAGTAAATTTCAAGATATTTTAAGGTTGTAATACAAGCCTATCTATTACAACATTTAAAATCCTAGACACCCTGCTCTTTGAAGCTTTAGCCAAGACTAAAGATCTTCATAATGGCAAAACAACAATATTAAAAGATTCAACTCCTTAGCAACCATCAATATTATTTGCAGATAACAGACTGCTAAGTTCAGAAACCATGGCAACCAATGACATCACACTCTATCTACCTTATTGAATAGCTTTCACCTCAAGACTTTTTCCAGAAGTGAAAGACACTACCTAGCAACTGCATCATCTACTGAGTGGTTACTAGTTAAAATGCTCTTACCCTTCACTAGTAAGTTCTTCATTTTTGTTGCCAACTGGCTAGATTGTGCACTAGCCTTTTGTTACAAGGCTCTCTATTTACTCTGTTGTAAAGACACTGCCTTATGGCTCCTAAAATCTTTGCCCCAAATGTAACTGCATCTGTGAAATAATACTTCTTCCTAGTGCCCAAAAAGGTATGATTAAAGGCATGGTTGTAACAGCTTTTAAAATGCAAACTTTCTCTTTAGAAAACAAAAAAATCCTTCCTGTTCTCACTCTCTGATTTTAAGTATTAGTAGTAAAGTCTTCATTGCAGGTAGCCCTGAGTTTACAGATTTCAGGAAGAGTACAGAGCAATAATGGAACTGTGAGCCGAGAGTTCGCAAAGGAGCTGGGGACATTATGTATTACCCTACAGGTGTACTCGTTTAAAATTCTTGAAAGTAATACCCTCTTCACTCACCTGTTTGATAGGTCCCCATGAGCAGTCAAGGGCACGGTCTGTTAAGACTTAGTTAGAGAGAACAGGTATATTTATGAGCTTTACATATTTATATTTTACCTCCCGTTCAAAGGACTGGGACAAAACCTAGCAATTAAAAGACAGCAGTTTTCAAGCTAGTTGAAACACATGCAACAAGTAATTAAAGCCTACCTGTGAGGTCACACTATTCCTGCTAAAGAACTGATGGATTTGTGATCAGTATATAAACTGGATCATCGCTAAGTAAGACTTATGCTTCTGCCAAGATTTGTGCTTCAGCTGGAACTAACCTTCATTTTGCCAGTCATTCATAAGCAACAGATTTACCTGTGTGCTTCAGTTGGAGCTACAAAAAACTACAGTCTCACCACGAGGCCACCTACTCCTTCTCTACCACCTGATCTCAGTGCTGACCCACATTGCCACCAGCTACTCTGTGTCTGCTGCCGGTGAGACAGTCCACTGACAGCCATGAAATGTGGCTGGAAGAGTCTCAACCTTTGGTCAGTGTCACCCCCTGGAGAGGGGAAGAGGAAGTGCCTCCTATGAGCCAAAGGAGTGATTGAAAAGGAGTGGAAATTAGGGACCAAGAAAGCATTTTTCACATCAGTGCAGGGACTGCTATACTACCACACAATGTGGACTTCTAGGAGTGCCAAGGAAGTGTATAACTCATAGTTCTTCCTTTAATTCCTTTCTCAAAAGACAGAGGGGGAGGGAAGAGACCCACATTCTCCAGAAAGCATTAAAAGCTCTCCAGCAGATGGAGAATTCAAAACACATGGCCAATCACTAATCTCTTGAAAATTTCAGTCAATATGATCTTGAGGAAGAAATAGTCACCTAACATGCCAGTCACATGCTGAATATTAAATATTGTATCTCTTTGGCTTTAATGATATGGCTAATCTTTTTTTGTCTTTAAAAGTCATGGTTTAAAAAGTGAGAATTTTGTCAACATTGATATATGGAAAGATTTAAGATGAAAACAAGAACAAAATGTCGATTTTTTTATAGGATCAGAAACATTCTGAAGTCAAATGAAGCAAAAATAGAAAAGCTAAGGTCTATTATATAAATCAGAGAGTAAGAGGATCTTTTACAACTGATTAAAAATGTTAAGACTGTAAAGCCTGATAAGTCCTGAGGAGAATTCTATGCTAAATTGAAAACATCTATCCTCTTCTGTTTTGGGAATAAGTATAGATATTAAACAAAGTACTGTTTTGTCAGTCTCCTCAGTTATCATGCAAGAACACAAAAACAATGCAAGTAGTTCCTTCTACAGACCAATTACTTTATTAAATATTTTAAAAAATAATCAGAAGTTAGATTGCTGGCTAAATAAGGCAATCTTTTCAAGGAAAAAGCAACATTCACTGCAGCAGTTTCTAGCAAAAAACTGTCTGCCAAGCAAAGGAACAACTAAGCAGAGAAATTTGGACCTAGTCAGTGGAGTGAGTGGTTTTATCTTTCTGGGCAGAGAAAGAATGCATTAAAGCCATCTGCTGTAGCAATTTGTATGCCTTTTCTCCCCAAAATACTATGTCTAAGCAGGTCTACTAAATTATAAGATAAAAATGCCTGTTGCTCACTAAAGGATATGTGGAGAACATAGTGTTCCCAGACATAGTAGTCACTATTACACAAATCTGAAAGCAAATGCAACTTTCTACACACTTCAGCTATTTAGGAGCATTTCTTAGGAATTTCAGAGCAAGATTACTCCAGTGGAGAGGAAAGGAAGAACTCAACCCCTCAGATAAACCATGCTAGTGAAATAAACCCTAAAAAGTCAATTTCAGTTCTTTTTAGTCTTAATAAAAGCTCACTTGAGAAAATAACCAGTTACCAAGTCAATAAAGTAGAAACACAGTGGAGATTTCATGTGATTTGAGAGGTGGGAGAAGTTTATGGGAGCTTTGTCTTTCTTTTTTTGTGCTTTTGCATTTAAGGGCAGGAGTAGGAAAAGTTATCTAAGTGGTTGCGAAGATGGCAGAAGATGGGACATGGAGAGGAAATGACAACATTACAATGACTGGTATCACTTTGGTAAGCACACTCTGGAATACGTATGCATAAGAAATTGAACAGGTTCCACCTATCAAAAGATCCCAGACTAAATCCACAGTTGAGGATGAAAGTAAAATTTGGATGAATGAAAAGGAATGAGAGAAAAGTAAAGGCCAGATATACTGAAAACTTGCAAATCTGGTAAACAAGATTTTGACAGCAGACTCCTAGAGGAGAAGAATAGGAAACATTTGCCTATGAAGTCAAGACAGAAAAGAAAAACAAGTAACAGAGAAGAATCAGGCTTGAGGGATAAGCTTGGAGTTCTCCAAACACCTTGAAAAATGAAGAAAAGAAGATGCAAAATGGAAAAAGAAAAAGAAAAGCAAAGACACCTGTGAATCATAGAAACGAGAATCATTTATGTTGGAGAAGATCCTTAAAATCATCGAGTACAAACATTAACCTAACATTACCAAGTCCACCACTAAATCATGTCCCTAAGCACCACATCTGCACGCCTTTTAAATACCTCACATGACGTTGACTCAACCACTTCCTTGGGCAGGATGTTTCAGTGCTTGATAACCCTTTCTGTGAAGAGTTTTTTCCTAATATCCAATCTAAACCTGCTCTGGTGCAACTTGAGGCCATTTCCTCTTATCATATCACTTGCAACTTAGGAAAAGGCACTGACATCCACCTTGCTACAATCTCCTTTCAGTTGTAGAGAGCAATGAGGTTTCCCTTTATCACTGTGGAATGGATGAGGGAGGCAGGTAAGAGTCAGAGCTGACAGGAGAACGAGTGGGTGATGGTGTGAAAACAGAAAGAGAAGTGACCTGCCAAAAGAAAGAACAAGGGAAGAAGGAGAACCTGTGACTGACACTGATAGATTAATCTGAAAAATTCAAGGCTGTGTAAAAGGGTTGAGGATTAATAGTTCTGAGGAAGATGGGTCCAGCAAGTGGAAACCCAGGTGTCCTGAGGAAAATGTTTCCAATTTGCAGAAAAGAAGCAGCATTAGAAGAGAATTAAAGACCACAGATAGCTCAAGCAGTGGTGTGAAGAGAGATAAAAGCTGTATTATCCTCTAACAGCAAAAGAACTTCTGTCCAAGTCAAAACGACTTTATCTATGGAAAGAGCCAACACATTTTCCATAATAATAAATAATCAGACCCCATTTCCATAGAAAGACAGCTCTGATTAATCAAGGCATTCACCTTGCTGAACTAAGAAGCAATGTCTTATTTTACACACTGCTGAGTCTTCAGAAAGAAACATTATTTCCTGCACCATCATGGTTCAAAATCTTGCCAGCTGATTTTTTATATTCTAAGAACAATTTTTCTGTCACTGCTATGTCTGGCTTTCCTCTTACACAATGGCGTCAAACCACCTCTGAACCACCATGGCTCATAAGGTTTGAATGAGAGGTGATGTCTTGTAGGAGCTTAGTGCTTATAAGTCCATCAGGTCTGCTGCTCAAGTAGGTGTTGCCACACTTAGGGCAGAAGACACTCATAAGCCTTCGCCTTCCTGATCCCTGAGCTCCAGAACATTTTTTGACAGCAGCAGGATCCTGCCCAACTGGAAGACAGCTGTCCCCAGAGCCGAACTCAGTTGTTGAGCTTGGAATTGCACATTCGCAAAAAGCACTGGAGGTGAATCAAACAGCTTTGCAGAGAGTGTAAAGTAGCGGTTTTTGTTCATGGCTTTCACTGAGAGGGATTAAACTAGTATGAGAGTGTAGACAGGAGGCAAATCCCAGCGATGAGAAATGTCATTCCAGCACTAGGATACCATCTCAGATATTAGCATGGCATGTTAAAGCCGTGTTTGTTCACATGGATTTTTACAGACTATCAAAAATTCATCCCAGCTATTTCATAGCAAACATCAGAGTTCTCTTAAGCAAACGAGGACAAAAAAATAAAAGCAATTGCTGCTAATCAGATTGCTCACAAAGATTTTGGCAATCTATGTCATACCTGATTTCAGCTGGAAAGAAGGCCTAGATGGAGAATTCCATATTTACCATAAACATCTGATTAGAGAAACAAAATAAGCCTGATATTAGCAGTTTAAATTTGACAAAATTTCTTTAAGCACAGCATGAATGTGGGATTTTCTTTTATTGTTGTTTTAGAGGAAAGCACCCCAAATTACTCAGACTAATAAAAGGAATAATTTAATGCTATGCTTAAAAAGCAATTAATTGTGCAGATCTATTTTTTTAGATAATAAAGGTTTTGGTTTGCTTTGTTTGTTTTTAACAGCAAGCAATAATGAACTAAACAGCATTTACTTTGCAAAAAAAGTAGACTGGCTCCTCTTTATTGATATAGTCATAAGAAAATTGTATTTAAGCTGACTCTCAGTATAATAGTTCCATGCAACTGAAAAACTGGTGTGTTATTAAATTCCTGTGCAGGAAGATGTAAGGTCCCAGCAAATGCTTGGGTTTTAACCCTTCTCCCCAGGAACCTCAGTTATGGCAAAGCAGTGACAGCAGCAAATAAGAGGCTGCCACAGAATTAGTGATTTTGTTGCTATTTTAATTTCCTCCTCCTGGAGTCGGGAGGCCAGCGAGGCTTGGTGCTGAGGAAGTGGGAAGAAATAAGGAAAATAATCGGTAGAACTCATCATTTTTCTGTGAGAAGAAGTGGGAGGCATAAGTTATAGGGGATGGTGATTGTAGATCAGACAAGGGCAGAAACTGATACTCAGTTGTGAGAGGAAAAAGAGCAGTGGAGACATCAGCTGAAAAGAAGCAGCGACCACGTGTACTATAACATCAGCAGCACGCGAAACACAGCAAAACTCTTGTAGTGCACACATACACACACACTCACAGAATGAAGCATTTATTTCATAAAGTCAGTCACTCTTTTCTTCCTTCCCAAGGGCTGCAAGTCCTGCCCTCTCGCCAGCAGTGAGACTGCACTCTTCTCACCATCACAGCCGGAGATGTCATGTCTCTCCACCTTGCACAGTAATAGTTTGGCTTTCAGAAATTATGATGGGAAAAGGGGTCAACAGGCAGAGCAGCAGTGGGCAACTACCAGGCAGCAGAGCTGGACAGCCTGGGACTGTCAACCTCAGGATCAGAAGCCTGAGTGCAGGCAGATCACAATGGCAGAATTGAATATTTTCCTTGAAGCCTTCATTATCAGCACTACTACTTAAATGAATGACTCATTCATCTATCCTGTCTTAAAGATCACAACAGGAAATATTACACCCTTCTCTTTCTGCTTCTCCACTACTTTATTTATAGCTGCAATTAAACAGAAATGTATTTTCCCAAGAAGTTTCACTATGCAAGTGAAAACTGTCTGCAAAGCAAATAATTTATACAGCATATGGAATGCATATAAAATAACATAAGCAAAACTCTTTGACCTTTAGTACCCACCTGAAAGACCTAGGCCTACTCCAAAAAAACCCACCACTGCTAAACGGGGATTCAGTGTTTGGAAGACCCATAAAATTGGCAGACAAAACCAAGCAAAGTCCACCCTAGATGTCAAGGGACATGTCAAGTGCAACATTTCTATACTGCAAACAAAGTTATTTTCATGGGTAATTTTTCCCCAAAAGACCTTCATCTGAAAAACTGTAGTACAGATTGATATCGGTATCTTCCATATCAAAATTAATTCATTTGTATTGATGGGAAAATTAAACTGCTACCATGAAGAGATGCTACAAAATTCAACAGATTTATGTGCCTTTGTGGGAAAGCTGTTTCAGCTAATGTCAGTAAAAGCTTAATCAGTGGGGATCACTGAATAGTTGAGGTGGAAAGACATCCCTGAAATTCATCTAGGCCAACCCCTCTGCGCAGCATAGAATGACCTACAACAGGTCTGCCCAGGACTGTATCCAATTGGGTTTCAACAATTCCAGGGATGGCAACTGCACAAAACCCCTATTCAACCTCTTGCAGTGTGTGGTCACCCTCACAGTAAAAAAAAAAAATTATCATCTTTGCCCTTTTCATCCTCTGATCTGCTATGGCACCAAGATGTTTGTGGGTATGGGTTTGTGGTTTATGGGTGGTTTCCACCACCCATAAAAATTACAAAATAATAAAAAAAAAGTAATTATAATACTTCCTCTATAGGAGGCAAAAAAAATAAAAAAGTTGGTTGATTAACTAGAGATCACTGAGATTTTGGGGGAGAAACAAATATAAGTTTCCCAAAACCTTGTGGTGGACAAAACCAAAAATCATTAAAAAAACCAAACCCAAACAAAACAAAACACTGAGAATTTGAATATTTGAATATTATATACGAATCAACATCTCCACCCTGCACACCTGTGAAAATGAAGTTATGTATCTGTTTTACGAGGACCGTATACTATTTTTGGCTGACAAGTTATGCTTTTTCCAAATACTTATATTAGGACAAGCATCAGTAAAACAACACATTTTACTGACTCCTAAGTAACACAGAAATTATTTCTTAAAAGCCTGTTTTTGCCAGTTACCTTAAAAACATGATAGATTTCAAATTTCTATGAAGGATGCACTTCAAGTAACTTGCTTTTCTTGCCCTGCTGGGTGTAGCGTCTTCAGAAAGAACCTCAGAGTTAGATTTGAAGTGACATTCAGTAAAGCAAAAAGAAAAACTCTGTTTTCAGTCTTAGATTATCAACATTGGGCTCCACATCTATTGTAAATTTATTTCCTAGGGATGATGAATGTTTGGAAGACATCTAATCAGAAACGAGGCAGTTTTTCATATAAAACTATGACAAGATTAAGCTTCCTAAATGTTCCATGAAGAAATTTCAACTGATTTTTCTGTTTTCTTTGATTAAAAAATCCGCTCATAAAAAAAATAAATATTCAGTGCTCTTATCTTTGAGCCAGTCAGTAGCACTGACCATAATTACTGATGGTTCATCTTAAGTTCTGGTACAAGATCTACAATAAGATCTCAAATCCAGTTAAGGCAGAAAGGTATTTTATATCCAAAACCATAAAAATCCCCTTATATACACTGCAGTGAGAGATTGTTAGGAGCAGGTTGGCAACTGGAAGACAAAAATTTAGACAACCTGAAGACTACCACAAACATACTGCTCTCTGCTCTGAGGACAAGGTACAGATCTTTTTCAACATCTCCTAATACAAATAAACAATTCATCTCCTCAAAACAGAGCACTCTTCTATTGGGAAAAGATGAGAAAAAGAACAAATCTCACGGGGTAGTACTATTTCTTAGCGGTCAACTGAAAGGCACTTGGATATGGTGGGAATATTGTGTAAGAGCATACATAGGTTAGAATGAATTCCACACACCACAAAAGGATATTCAAAGAAATTCAAGAGGACACATGAAGCAAAGCATCAAGCCTGAAAAGCAGATCAACAACTTGAATACAAAGCTAAACAAACAATTTAATAGGGGAATTCTAATAAAAGATGGATATAAATAGGGCAATCTTCATGGAAAATACACATAACCAGCGTAAATGACACTGACTGAATACAGGTGTGAAACAAAGCCAAGATCTTGAGATTTCTGGAATTTTAAAAAGAGGTCACACTATGTCTCTTAAACAATGCTTTTTTTCTGTGCTTTGCTGAGAGTAACACTGAGGTACAACAAAGGTCTCAGAAGAGCATTTCAAACCTACAGCTAAGAAGAAATATAAAAAGTAAGTATAAGAAGTCTATGAGAGACATCTGTTTTGTACCAAGATGGGTTCAAAGAACCTCAATGCACTACTTCACAAAAAAAAAAAAAAAATAATAATGAAGTATATTCTAGGAGGCATTAACACAATTTCTGGCAAAACAAACGTGACAGTTGGACAAGCCTCTAAAGTACAAAAACTAGTACAAAAGTACAAAATTCCATATTACACAACTCAGGTCCCCTTACCTGGACCCCTTTTGTATAGAAGGATATATTATGGCTGCACTTAGGACAAATTATGCAACAGTGCAAAGTGTCATTGCTACTATATTTAGTCACTTACATACATGTATGTATATAACTGTACCTGCTTTGCTCATATCATATGCAATATATAAGAAAAGTTAAATTTTCTAGAAATGGAATAATTGTGACCATAAATCACAGGATCTCTAGTCTACAGAGTTTCTTGCGAGACTGCATATTAAAGACAACAGCCATCTCTCATTCTGCACAAAATTAATTTCATATCCAGTTAATACTATCTGAAAAAAAAGGACATTAGGAAGCTTCATATCCTAATGGTACTTGAATGAAAAAGATTGCTCAGTATGTCTCCATTTTTTAATGTGTGAAATATTATTCAAGATCATGGGTGAATTCCTGCCAAGCATTGTTTCTATGTGATGATGTGTAGATAAAAGGACAATAGAAGTGTTTTTCTCTCTCTTTCAAAGAAAGCCTTTCAGTAAGTTTTTCTTGTATAATACCAGGGTGAATTATAATTGCTAGCATCAAAAGAACACTAATAGCCTAGGAATGAGTGTAGGAGCTTTCAAAACACACCAGCTGAATTACTTGGAGTTAGGAGTATGAGTTACCAACAGCCATAGACAAATAAAAGGGCCACCACAGTGTTGTTTGATGTATTGTGGTGGGTGCACAGATAAAATAAGGGAAATAAAAAGGCAATAAAGAGGAGAAAAGGATGTATTAGAAGCCCACCATTCATGCTGCATGGTCTGGGCAAGGCAACTGACTGGCTCTTTCTTCTTTCTAGGAAAGTGTAGAAAGTTATAGAATCATAGCCCTGCTGACACTTTGCACAGAAGACTTCAGCTAAGAAATAAAACTAATCCACTGAGATATAGATCTGATGACACCACCTGTAACAGGTATCGATCAGGTATTGCCCAAACCCATAAATGAGTCCAAGGAACAGCTGTAACTCCTGCTGCTCACTGCTGTTCTTCCTTAGGGACTTTCATAATATACCTATTCTAGCCTGAAACTTAGATAAGGGATACAGGACGAAGGACAGGAAATTATCTATTGTTATTCAAATGCAAGGATACTCGCCCTTGAACTTTATCTTTTCTTTAAATTGAAGTTTTTCTGTGCATTGTCTTTCATGAAGTTACGGTCTTCCTGATATCTGACTCAATAATTAATGTGTAAAGTTATTGCTTGCATGCATAATCTTCCTCTCTCATGAATATATGAAGGAGGAAAGATTATAAGTTGTCAAATGCTTCCAGAGCCTCTCTCCATGACAGAATGATAGATCCCAATGCTGTATTTAAAACACAGCTGAATAGATAAAAATAGTGTTTAACTTTTATAGTCATTATGAACCACAGTAATTTATTGAACCCTTCAATCAGCTGAGGAAACAAAAGACTGGGAATGGGTGAATGACTCATTTCTTTTCACGCCGTGTGCACTGATGCTCCAATAACTTGATGATCTGAAGGCTAAATAAGACTGCACAAATGTATCACAGAAATGAAGCAAACAAAACACATCATAAACAAAAACAAATCAGTGGAAAGCACTGAGGGAAACTCCAACCAGTGGTTGGCTCTTAATTAGCTGTATCTGCAGGATGTGTCTGAAATAGTTGGGAAGACAATTGTAGATTTCACAGTGATTCACCCACAAAAAGAAATTTCAATAGGAACAAGAAGTCTAAGTAAACAGGCTCAGAAATTTCTGCTCCCAATAACTAGACTATGGAATGCGTGCATTTGGTTTGTGCCCTTTTTTTATCTTTTCCAAGAAGTTAGGACCTATCCATGAAATGAATTTGATGCCACATTAACATAGTTCAGCTGTAACCTTATATGTTAATGGAAGATATCATCTTATATTTACAGATGACAATGAAAATAGTTTTATGCTACCCTGCCTATAAACTGGAAGCTAAGAGGTACCACCTATCATGGAATATCCGTTAACGAGATAGTATGAATAATAAGCCAAAACATACTCAGAGATTCTGATTCAGCACAGAAAGAACAGAACAATGTATGAATTGCTGTACGGAAGCAAAGCAATAGTATATCTGATTCTGTATCCCTTCACTGAACATGAAAATCTTTGGAAGATTCAGATTTGATATGCCAAATTCCACATTACAAAGCTCAACTCCCTTCCATACATCCCTCACAGAAGAGCAGGGATCCCTTCAAGGTTGCCTGTGGATTCACCAGTAGACATAATAATTTAAACAAGTCATATAAGAAAAGGTTTATAACATTCATTAATTATAATCATCCTTGCTTGACTCAGAATACAGTGAAGCCCATTTCTTTCCGGTTATCAAAGGGGTAAACTTTTAGGAGGGGAAAATGAAAGTTAAAAAGAAGAGAGATGAAAAAAATTCACTCCTCAAAATATTTTTATTCCCTAAAGGAAATCAAACAACACTCAGAAAGATCATTTCAGCACCCTCAAATGAGGGTAAAAAAAATCGAAAGAGGTGTAAGGTGTAAGCAGTTTTCATTGACTCTTAAGAATGAAGATATAGTCATGAATACATGTAGCATTCTGAATGCAGCCATGAATACACAATCTTCTATGTGATTTTAAATACATTAATGCTATGCATTGAATTGTAAACATCATTGCCATTGATGCATTTGCACTTTACACTTATGAAAGGAAGATAACAATTTCATCTACTATCAAATAATATGTTTAAAAAATTAATAACTTTGCAAGTGTTTGCATTTTGTTTTGATCTTTTTCCTGTTCCTTACAGTATCCCAAAGACCTCTTTGAAGCAGCTAACAGAAGCTTCCTAGGTGTGAATAAAGAAGTTAGGTAGAAAAACATCTTGAAATTTCTTATCCAGGTACCGTCTGGCCTGATTACTAGAACTGCCCAAAATTTCTCTGCAAAAAGTCTTCCTATCATCAAACACAAACACAAAATGTATTAAATAGAAAGCAATGCAAAGAATTCCTGATAAATTAAATATGAAGGTAGCAATAACTATAAGGTGCAATCTAATTAATCTGTGTTGTTTTGAAATATTATGTAAAATCTGTAATTACTCCTCGTTGTTTTGCTAGGGTGGTAGGCAATTATGCAGGTTATTAAGCCCCACTATGTGCAGTGAAAGCAGGGGTTACTCAATATTTAAGACTAAAAGTTCAAAACATTTCATGCTGGTTTTAAGTATCTGAATATGTATTTCTTACTGGGGAATATCAGGCTTCACAATAAAAGATACAGTTCATTGAACCTCAGAGCAGAGAAAGTGTCATAATGATAACGCAGAAGACAAGAGAACAATTAAAATCTCAGCTAACACTAAGCCTGAGAAGGCAATGTTCCCTTTCATCTCCCAGATGCCATTTTTCATTGTCAACAGAACAAAACAGTTCCTCCTTAAACAAGAAACCTCTTCAAACAAGTCCCATCACCTGTTGCCACATAAGCATACAGTGCTCACAGAAATAGCGCTGCCAACTCCTGAGTAGAGACCAGAGGCACTAAGAGAATACAAATGATCACAGAGTCATTGAAGCTAAGCCTGCAATCGCTGATGACTAAATGCAGGCCCTAAATATAAACCTCAAATTGGTTTATTAAGCATATAGACACAGTAGAATCATTAAGTTGCCATTATGCATCTACTCTCACAGAAACAGTGCCATTTAAAAGACTCACCACTCAGTATTTTATCCTTCCTTAACACTAATGTGGCGCCTTTGAAGGCAGACACTAAGAAGGACCTGAGCTATCTCAGACTGAAGGAAAAGGTTACATTGAAGCTACCTGCAAAAGTACAAAACTATCCTGTGATGTATCTCTCTGAAATTCACAGCACTTTATGCAGCTGTAGGAAGTGTAAAATTTGTGTAACATATTTTGCTACAGGCCTAATTAGAAACGCTACTATTTGGGGCCTTTTGGAATGGAAAACAGGAGTCACATCCTTACCACCCAGAATATTATCTTAAAATTTTGACGTTTTACTAATGAAATAGATAGTGCAGGGGTGGGTGTTTATTTTTTTTAAGTCACAGTTGTTCCAATTTTTTCTCTCTTAATAAGTCATTGATTGATCTTAAGAAATATGCTGTTACTATGAGAACAGTAAAACCAGTCTTAGCCGATCCCTTGGTGCTTTTTGTCTAGGAGACATAGTTTTACTTAATTCTGTTGTCATAGGTTAAAATGGAAAAGCTGAATGAAGAGGGTACATATGACTGTGTAAGTTTATAGAAACGTATATATTTATGCTTAGTATAGTATCATCTTTTACAATTCTTAGAGACATTGGTCTTAATCTTTTTAATCTACCATTCTTTTCTATCCTGGTGGCTATTTAGTGCCAATGGTAAAGAAATTCAAAATCAGTACTATTTATTTGACCTTGTTTGAAACATACTAATACTCAAAACCGAGTACAGTGCAATGGCTACATTTATGATTTTTGATTGTGTATTTGTACTACCCAGATATTTCTTCTAATGAAACACCAAGTGAAAAACTACTAATACCATGCAGAGCTTAGCTGTAAAGAAATACTTTTGGTCAAGTATTGGCAGTTTGTGATTCTGCCTCCCTGTATCATTCAGACCAGATATTACTAGTCACTATGTACCTTTAGTAAACAACTGCCAATGCCACCATTACTCAAAATGTCATTAATTATTTTCGGACTTCATTTCGTCTTGACTAAAGGTAATTACCATTTGACAAATGAATTATTAAAGCAGCACATGTCTAAATAAATATAATCGTATGAATGAAGCTTATTTATCCTGAAATTGAAATTGACAACCATGAACTTTTGATTTTGTGGACATAGGAACCATTTTTCCTCTTTCCAAGTGGGCCAGCCACAGAATCCCATGCCTGCTTATTTTTCAAATTCTTGTAGTAATTAGAGGAGACAGTATCAATGATTTGTTGGGTATTTATATTGCAAATTGTTATAGTAATGAAGGTTTTTAGTCATCAAAATGCCACCATAGAAAGTGCTGTGCTCACAGCTGCTGTGCTGTGGCACAGGGGTGTGGGGAACTGGATGTTCTTGTCAGACCATAACAGCTTATCTCTGCCATTCCTTCCTCCACACACTTTTCCCCTGCTCAGGTGTGGATGCGCCATGGGCTGCAGTGGATATCTGCTCTGCCACAGAGCGCCTCCTCCTCTTTCTGACCTCAGTGTTTATACTGCTGTTTCTCACCTTTTTTTGCCTTCTTCCTTATCCATCATTTTCTGCCCTTTCTTAAATACTTTCCTCAAGGTGACACCATCTTGATTAAGGGGCTCTGCCGTGTGTACCCTGTGGTGGGTAGGTTGGAGCCAGCTGGAACCATAGGGCAGCCTTGGCCTCTGCTCACTGGCCCCTCCAGTCCCCCACCAACATAATTGTGCCACCTGCACTTGCAACAGGAGCCAAATAGAATAGATATTTTCCTAGTATTTTTTTCATTTCCATTTCTCGCACTGGCTTCAAGGGCCGTTTTATATTACTTGGAGTTTATCTTATTTTTATTTTTTTTTATTGCTTCACTACGGAGCTGTACATAGTTATTTAGATACATCAGAAACACTCCACCTTGCCATAAAACTTTCTGCATTCAGCCCCCACTGTCACCAAAGGAATTTTAAAAAGTGGAGGGAAGATTTACATGATACATTGATCACATGATGTTTTGTTATTGATGATAGTGCCTCACACTAAAACACTTTTGACATTATTAAATGAATCATATTATAGAAATATATAATTAATAGTCAATTCAGCAAAAACTTATTGAAGAAATGTAGGTTTAATTATCTCAGCAAATGAAGAACCCCCCGAAGGCCTGCTATGTGTAAAACTATATAGAAAATACTCAGCAGAACTCAAGAGTGTTAACCACACTGAAATGTCAATCCTGCAGTTTACAGCGTGAGGCACAAGGTATTTGCGATTCTGACAAAAGGGTTTAGAAACCATAATGAATTCTCTGTAAAGATACAGAATGTATTGCCTTTAGCATCTCACAATCCATGCTGACACATAGTAATTCCATGTAAAGATTGTAATCAGGTCCCCAACTGGCTTGTTTACTTTCCTCTGGAAGGAGACTGAAGAATTCTGCTGGTCTAAGCTAAGCTTTTCCCTAAGATTAAAAAAATAAGTGTAACAATTAAAGAGAAAATCTTGAAACTTCCGAATTTGAGATTGACTTTCTGCAAGTGCCTGTGCAAGGAAATCTCACTCAGGTGTTCATAGATATGAATTCCTAAAGAGGCAAGATGAAATAATTTTTTTAGATTTGAACATTCAAAAATTATGGTGCCTGTAGCCAGCCACCTTAAATATGGTTAAATGGTCCACCACTGGAAAGTTGAGTAAGTCAATCCCCAAAGACAATTTGCAGTTATGAAGGGTGGAATGGCCTTTTTCTAGATTGTAAGAGACAGTTGTCAAAAAGTCACCTCTCTGTGAGAAGAGAAATTTCCTTTTAACTAGTTTTTACACAGAACAAGTCATTATCACAATCCATTATCTAAAGGATCTAATGTTTCACAATCCTTTTAAATTAATCTAGATGAGATTATGTCACCTTGTTGACTTAGTTCAGTCATGGTATAACACTCTGAAGAGCACAACACTAAGCCACATGGATAAGATGGAATAAACCCTGACAGTGTCACAAAATAAATTTGTGATGAGTCATTCCCATTGAGAGTGAACCACATTTATCACCTCAAAAAGATCTCCTCAGAAACACCACTATACTTGTTATAGGAAAAAATCGCAGTCAATATACGATTCCATCTCTGTAATCACTATTTATTAGTGATTTCATTTCGTATGCATTATCATTCACACCTAAACCAGCCTCAGATTTTATTCAGATATTACTTAACACTGGGTGTCTTTACATGTCCTATTCACATTGCAGCTAAGTCTAACTTACCCAAACCCGTCACATCAAGCTTCATAACTGTTTGCTATAAAGAAAATAAACAATAATTCTAAGAATTTAGAAGTTAAACATATAAGCAAGAAAAACTGCAGAAAGAATAAACTCTAGTAGATCATTTGTTTTTTTCTAGAGGCTACATGAGTATTAGATCATCCTTGAAAGTTTGTAATCTAAGAAGTGATCTACCTGATCTCAATAGAAACTGACACAATTTGCAAATTGATAGAAGTGGAAGTTTCTACCCAAAAGACTGATGATCTCTTCAAGCCTCACTGTATTCAACATCAGGAATGAGTTTTCTCTGAGATTCCTCTGACCTACTGATAGTATATTCACTGAGATGATCCAAGAATGGAACTGTAATTAATGTCTAAAGTTTGGCATGCTAGACAATTTACAAGTGACAGATTCTGCCAAATCTTGCTTTGATTTAGATACAACTGCTCATCATTATGCGCTTCATTTCAGACTTCAAGAAAACCTCTATTAATGTTAATGAATGCATTTATATTTATATTGGTAATGCCCTTTCTTCTGTCTCTTCAGAGCTTCTTTCCCTGTCTTTGCTTACTTGCCATTGCCACCAAAGAACTATGAAGGAACTTATAAAGCCCTATTTAGTCTTCTTATGATTTAACTCTAATCATCATTGCCCTTTCTTTTTTTCTGGTGTTAATTACTTGAAATGCTTATAAAGTAATCATTGAGTGTTTGTTATTCGATTACTATTCACCTGTATCCTCACAGAAATTGGATAAATACATTCTTGACGATAACATTACTTTGGTATCTCCAGACAAAAATCAGTCACCTATGACCAATGAGTGTAAGATGCCAATAATGAAATTCAACACATCATATACATGAGAACAAGAGGCCTCTGAGTTCATTATTTCTTGCAAATATCTGTATTAGATGATAACTGATGGTGTATCACATTCAAATTGCTAATGTATCAGTGGCAAAGGTCACAGAGAGGTATTTAGAAATATATTTGAATCTGTGACATGAAATAAGATTGCTAATACAAAGTTCAGGCTGTTCAGACTAACTACCTCATTCAGAAGTCTGAAAAAAGATCAGCATATTTCTTTGTTATAGTAACAGCGTTAAGTATTCAAACATGCTGAAACTAATAAAACAGAGCTATTACTCATTTGGGTACAAGCCCCAAAAACATAACTAGAGGTAAAAATTGGAATAAAAAGATCCAGAATGTCTAACATTTGCATGCCAGCTCAAGTTAATATAATTTCAATAATGACAAAACAGATTAGTAGCCTGCACTTCTTGATAAAGGCATGGATTAAGGATAACTAACTCAAATTTACCAATCACAACAAAGATTAAAGTGTACCCCTAGTTTAATCTAACATATAAACAATAAACAGAGTTCCGGTATGTCATTACTTACAAAAAACCTAAGTCTGCACTTGTTTGTGATTTTTCTGTTTTCTATTAATTCCCATTACTTTCAGAGTCCACTTAAAGCTTATATGAAACTTTTAAAGGTGGGAGACACTTTGAGCTGCTCTTCAAATATGGTCCAGTGTGTATTCTGCATAAAAAGATGAACCTCTGTGCAGTGGGTGATAAATATCTTGTATTTCTCCAGCTACATAAAATCAGCCCAATTCTTTGTGTAGTAAGGTATTATTTGGACAGATTCATGCAGTGACATCTTCCCTAAGTAAGGAGAGTTTGTGAAGGACATTTCCAATGACAATTGGGTAAATGGAATAACCTCTGCGTAGCACAGATGACCTGAATATCCCTTCCATAGCATTTTGTTCATAATCGTAAACTTAACTAAAACTTCTTTGTTCTTCTGGCTCTCAGCTTGGTCCTCTAACTATGGGATCGTGACAAGAATCACCACAAACAACAAAACTATGCAGTAAGGTAAAATTCTATTTTGTTTCTTCAATTCTACAGGGTGTAAGCCTCTGCAGGTTGGTTGAACTACTGGGACAGACGGTCTTTCAACTTAGTTCTTCAGTTTGCTAGCTCCGTACGCTATAAGGGACTGAAAAACAGCATCATTCAGAGGCTAACTAAGCTACTGCTAGTATGAATCCATTACTTAATAGATTCATTGTTATCAATAGTTGTATCTGGAGCTTTCCACATTTAACAGTGCCTTCTCTGATCAGAGGAGGCTCTTTTGCCCAGAACCTGAGAGGCTGCTGTTCACGCTAACCTCAGGATCACTTTTGGGTAAACATTTGGGTACAGGCATGAAGTAAGTGATGGACTCAGTTCGGTTGCGGTAGCAAATTGAATGAAGTGTACAGTATTCCAGTATCTCAGCTGGGGACATAAGACTTTATAATGCAGAAATCCTCAGAGGTGTCCAGGTCCTACTTACTGGTTGGTGCCTGTGGAATAAACATTCAGCACACGCAAAAGCCACAGGGATCAATATCTGGATGATGCAGTGGAACATGCAATACATTTTGAAATGCGATAGATCTTGAAATATCTTCTACACCTCAATTGTTCATTTATCATTGCAAAGGTCATGGATTCCAGTGTGACTAATGCACTAAAAAATCTTGTTACCTTCCATCTAAATATCTTACTTTGTGAACAACCTTCCCATTTCAGTATCCATTGACACAAATCAAAAAAAGTTCCATTGCCATTACACATCTCCTTGCTAAATTTAGTCGGGTTTAGATTAAACATTCAAAGGGGGAAAATAAAAACATTAGTAATCTGTAAAATACACCTAGACTCAGGTTGCTGGGTTATTCATCCAGCTCTGCTACAGATCATTACAGAACTGCCACAGAAGTAATGGTTGTGTCTACAGTCTGTAGGTGTTGCAGACAACGAGCAATAGGCAGAAGAAAAATCTCTTTAAGGAGTTTTCTTCCAAGAAAGCAGCAATATTAAACTCTAACCTCTCCATTAAATATTCTGTTTTAACTTCCAAAAGAGGAAAACAAAAAATCTTTCTTATTCCTTAGCACAAATAAGAGTAAAAATTACTACGCAAGTTGAATTGTGTCATTAAATAAATTTGAAATTATTGTTTCCTTTGGAAAAAAAAAGTAAGCTTGTTCATGGAATTGAAATAAGGAATTTTGACAAAACATTTCAAAATAGCAGGTATATATGATTTCCATGATTTCCATACTCAGAAAAGAAAATGTCTTGTCAAACTCCTCCTCCCATCTGCAAAAAAAAACTGACAAAAAAGTTTCAAACTGTTAGTAATTTAGTTAATATAAAGAATGCCATCTACTGGCAATAACAATAAGTAGCACTGTTTGTAAGTCGGTAGGTGTGGTAAGGTTGCTCCTCCCATGCACTGCAAATGATTCCAAAAATCACTTAAGTGAAATCTCTAAATTTGAAATAAGGTGTTACGTTCCAGGTTTCTCTTCAGCGTCTATTCTAAAACATTTGATTTTTTGACACAAGTCCCTACTAGGAAATAACAGGCTGGGTTCATATCCCACTTAGAAAGAAGAAATTTTGTGTGTGTGTGTTTTCCACAGCCTTGTAAATCAACACAGTACTGACAGAGTTACAAAATGGACACCTTTGACAATGAGAAGAAAAGCATGTATATCAAGAAACCAATAGCATGGATTAACTCCAAACACACAGTTCCAAAGCATAAAGGAGGCTGAATATGCAGTTGAAAGATTAATGAGAAAACTAGTGGAGATCACATTAGACTCACACAAGTTAATGTTCAGTTCTCTGTCATACAACATTCCAAAAACATTAATTGAATACCGTGGTGTCATTTGGAAATAGGCATTTGAGCAATGACTGATTTATAATGAGTAAGTAAAGTAGACGGCAATTATTTATTATAGTACAAACACAAGAAAGAAAGAGTGTACGTATTGCACTTCATGAAAAATTAGAGCATGTCTTCAGATACTTGGCCTATAAAGCTACGAGTACAACCTATGAGGAAAAAAAACTCCAAACCACAAAAAAACTATGAAAAACAATGAAGAGAGCAAAAAATATCAGATTTTAAAATAAAACCGTTAACATCTGGCATCTCACTTGTCTGCCCTTTTCTGCCTCTGTGTCTCAGAGGGAACAGAGGTACAGCAGGTATTAATATTTTTATGACAGCAATTTCTTGGGTCTGGTATTTATCTGTCTTTCTGAAAACATGTATAATGATAAGATAATAATTTGCTTTGGTTTTACCCAACATTAATCTTTCAGTTTTAGAATAGGAAAGCTGAAATTCCAGCAAATTTCACAGAAATTATGATTTAATCAGAAGCACTTATTTTTAGGTCATGTCTTGCTTTACTGGCTTTCTGAAATGTGATTTAGATGACAAAGAAATAAGAAGACAAAGACCAATATCAGACTTAAGTGTGTCATGAAAACAACCTTTTTAACAGAACTGACAAAGTTGTCTGCTGAATATTTTGAGCATTGGACAGATGAAGATGGCAAGGAAAGGACAGAACATTCAAACCAATGGGACTATTAGAAAAAATGCTGCAGTTCCTGCAAAAGAAATATATTAATGGTATTCAGGAAACAAAAATGACATAATGTGTTAGAGCAATTTCTAGATACTCTTTATGAAACACTATCTCAGAAAGAGATCTGCAACTTCTGGGACAAAGATTTTGACTTGGAAGAAGGCTTTATTAGGACCTTCTCAGTACAAAGACTGACTTTCAGCCTGACTTTCCTCGACTTCGACTTGTCATTGAACTTTTCATCAGTTTTCTTCAAAGATAAATTACAGAAAACAAATTTACCATAGAGTTATTTCCCAAGGCTTCATTTTGATATTTCAACTTATACCCAACAAAGACTTCAGAAAGCAAGCTTTTAATTGTCAACTATTGCTAACTATACTTCCCACTTTCCACTGATAACTGCAAAAACTCACGATGAGATGTCAGAAACCTAAATAGTTGCCCTCCATCCCACTTCTCCCCAGGTTCTTTGCTACCAGTTAAAACATTTAGCCCTGTCTGTACTCAGCTCTCATAACACACAAATCTCTCTAGGGGCACTTAAAAGTAGCCAAACACTTCCACATCTCTCCCTCTCTCATGGAGCTTATGCTATCATTTCAGTTTCCCATGCAAAGCAAGGTTGCAACTGTATATAATCACCGGGAACAAAATACTTTAAAAACCCTATTCACATAAAAAATGATGCAGTTTTATTAATAGGTGTTTGACAGACCTTTAAAACACTAAAGAAGTAATTTTCTATAGAACATCTCTATAAGACATTCTTACTTAAGTGCAATTCATAACATTTTCTTCTAGTTTCCTCACGAAGAAAAAAAAAGGGAATTACATATTTTTGCAGGATACTGATATTTTTTCCCCCTGATTTGTATAACTGATTACTATGCACCTTTATACAAAATAAGCAACCTCAGTAAGTAGTGTAGTAAGAGTTTAAATACCCAGATCATGTTAATTTAAATTCAGCATTTGCTGAATGTATTAACTTCTCACAATTACTTTGTTAAAAAAAAAAAAAGAAGGACTTTTGTTCCTGATAGGAAAGCCTACATACTTTGAAAATCAGATTCACTGAATTAAGAAGTTACCTTTAGACTGTTCTAACTCTTACAAATGCCTGCATCTCTAATGTATCAGTGCTTCATCCAAAGTTGGCAAAAAGCACTTCAGAAATGAACTAAAGCAGCTATTGGTGTAAACATACAAGCTTATTTTTGCCTATCAGAAAAAATAAAGTTTGCTTAGCTTTTTAATAGCTTTCTCCTTTATGGAATTTAAAGAAGCTTTTAATCTTTGTAACTATATGCTTCAAATACACTGTAGTGGTATGCAGTTACCATGGGAGCAGAATAACTCATTCTGCACCATAACCATGTCAGAGCAAAATACTTGAAGAGAAATAACAAATCCCTCAAATAAGAAACTATGAGAGCAAGTATATATAATAAGCAAGTATGCGCTGATTAGGCTAGAATGTGGTCCAGTCTAAACCCAGTTAAGAAAAGAGGTGAGCCATCATTTTTGTACCATGGAAAGTTGGGTTTCTAAAATTACACCATGAAGTCCAGGATTCCTCTCCCAAATGCAAATTCCTGTTGGAAAACCACGTCTTCTAGTATTCCCCAAAAATCCCAAATCTCTTGATTCTCAACAGTTTTAAGCTTAAAAAACTGCTTCCGTTTGAATTTTCAGGACATTTAAGGTATTTTTAAGTAAAAATATTCATAAAAGAAGCACAAAAGAAGGAACGAATCAAACTACTCATTCAACCTAGAAATCTATTAATCTTCTGTCACACTATATAAAATCAATTTTGAGACAGCACTGGTCCATTTATTTTACACAAGATGCTGTCTTGGAGAAGGCATAGAGCAGGTAAGAGCTTAAGAGTAGGCAATGGGTCCTTATCAGGGTGTGCTGGAAACTCTTTCATCTTTTGCTGTGGGCTACATAGACACACATCAACCACAGTGCAGAAAGAAGGTCAATATTCACTACTATAACAACAGTACAGTATTTGATCTACATCTCTTTACTAGTCAATTAAATGGGATTAGGACTGTTCCCTGGCACTGAGGTCCACTGGCGTTGAAAAACTGGCATGCATACTACCAAGCTGTCTTTTATGAGGTAGCCTCATCCTGGCAGCCTACTGGGACCAGTGACACTAATTCCTGGACTCTAAGCAGGAACTGTTTGGAAAGAATACTGGTTGGCACCGGGCAGAAGTGTGCCAGTGACTGTTCCAACAAGCTGACATTATAGTCAAGCAAGAAGCAGTCTAGATGTCACTGCTAATGCTGCTTCAAATGCGCCATAAATTACAGAAGGATTACAGAAGGATACTCAGAAAAAGGACCTATCTTCATACTAACAGTACAGGTTTCTTGCTCCAGCCCACACAGACTTCTAATGATTTTATTTGCACTGTAGTAAATCATTACAGTTGGGGTAAATAATTTCATAAACTGGTAGGATTCATAGAAACCAAATGCAGACATCTAAAGGTTAGCCTGACAGTAACCCTTTACAGACAGTAGGGACAGTATGAACGATGACAATACACCTTACAGTAACACTGAAATATGGAAGAAATGGGCAAATTCTCTCAGATTCTGACATTTTATCATTCCATTGAAAGCAAACACTGAAGTATCTCACATTTTGATGTCTAGATAAAGTCAAAAGATTAAACTCGCCCAGAACACTCTGCTATGTTTACAACAGTTAGCATATATTTCACATGACAACTTGACTTTGTTTTTCTCTCTGTAGGCAGCTGTACAGGTAAGGAAAAATATATGTTGAGCCTACACCAGTCAGTTCTGCATTTCCAAATGCAAGCTGACTCATGCAGTGATGTTTCAATATAGATGCATTCATTATGGAGGTGAGTAAAAATTTTGGACAATACAGGCCTGCCTCTCACTTTTTGCCACAATGTAGAACTTTATGACTTTATATCAAGTATTTGTTCTAGTCAACAAGCTATGAAATCTAACAAGCTCTCATACATGAACACGTACACAGGCCTCAATTATTTCTTCTTTTCCCAGTAGAGATTCTTTCGGAATGTCTCCTGTTACTGTGATACATACACTTTATATACCAAAATTATGCTAGAAAATGTACTTAAAGATACTTTAATTTTAAATAATTGCTATGCTTCCACAAACGTAAAATGAACCTGCATTTATCTCCTGTGTTGTATGCATTGCAAAAATGTTGCTTCATACCATTACCTTTGCATATTTGAACGAATAAATTTTTCAGCAGTGTGAATCCTTCTCATGTCTCTGCAAGTACTCAAGACATTGATAAATCCTAACTTCAGGTGAGACATTATTTCTGAAGTGAGCCAAAATAGGCTGACACCTTGGAGCAGCAGTAATCTAATCTACTTTTAAAATTATTAATAATTTTTATTGGTTATATCTTCTCTGAATGGAACAAATACAAAAAAAACCAAAACCATACCTTATGTTCTACCCCCATACTAATTATTTTGGTATACAAAACCAGCAAGATTATTTAATGTTTGTTAGGCATCCTGCAGCAGAAACTAAAGACGTTTTACTGCAAACCTCTGAATATCAGAGTGATTAAGTGTATGCAGTTTCTCTATCTAGAATTAACAACAACATATTCCCTTTCTAGACTCTAAAAACGTATATTGTTCATCAAAGGTGTTGATGAGTTATGGGTCTATATGCAGCTCATTATCCAACCAAACAAAATAGACAGACTAGACAAAAGATTCAGAGGAAGTCTAGTACAAATGTCAGTCCATTCTTTGATTAGCTAATGGCAATTAGGATAATTACAGCAATCCACTACAGGGAAATGTTCCAAAATTGCCATCCTGCTGCAGAGCGTAGCACTTGCAAGTAGCCGCTTACACAATGATTTGCCTGAACTTTTTGAATGCTAACAATGTTCTTTCATCTGTAAACAGAATAAATTGGCCTGATAATGTAAGACTGTGATCTATTACATCTTGTTAACATTTGGTGGACTCTTCTAGGATATATGTATCATGTACATATATGTATATAACAATGGAATGTAAAAGAACAGGTGCTATCGAAAGTTTAACTCAAATTCACACACAACATTATAGAAAAACTATTACTTCTCACATACTCCTTTTCTGCTTAACAATTTCAATAATGAGATTTTTATATTATATAAACATAAGGTAAATAAGTTATGATTTATTTTTTTTAGTTTGCCTTCTATGTTATATTTCCTACTCTGCTAAACAAGAATCTAAGCTCAAACAATTTGAAACAGAAAAAAGGCCTGAAAAAAATTGCCAATTACATTAAAAGACACACTAACAGTCACTGAGTATTAAAATCTAGAAAACAGCAAGAGATTCGCACCAACTGAAAATGGGAAGATGCAGACTAAGAACAATTAAACAAGACTGGGATACACAAGAGACCATATACAGAAGATAACTAGCTGTCAGAGAGAAGGAAGTCCTGGTCTTCAAGTTCTTTCACAGATGTCTGTCACAGATGAAAGAGGTCTTCTTTGTCTGCTAGAGGAAGAATTACAATCAAAGGAAGAAGAACAGGGAAGACGACATCACATAGAGAAGGAAACTTGCACTGTGTCCAGAGATGGTAGCATTTTAGAAGCACTGACTGAGAGAATAAGAAGGATCATTCATGTGGTTAATGCTTACAGCCATCAGAAAAACACGTCTGTCCCTGAGCTTTGAAATGAGTAAGTCAAATTTTCTGCAGATTTGTGCTTTTTTTCTTTTCCATGAGATTAACCCTACCTAAATCCACACCTCCAAATATGGCATAGAGCTCATCAGAAACAAAGCCATGCAAGCTGGCTGGCTAGTGGGCTTGTGCAGACTGGTTCACTGAGTACAAAAAAATTTATTGCTGCATTTTATCTCTCTTTTCACCTGTGGAGGCGCAGCGTAGAATCATATCTCTTATCAGCTGCCAAAAAACCATTTGCACACTGATATCTTTTCTTCTGAAGTTCTCTGAGACAAAAGCTAAAGCTGAGTGGAATCATCTTAAAAAAAAAAAAAAAAAGGAAATGCAATCCTTTACTTTTCTAACTAGTAAGCAGAAAGGAGAGAAAGCTCAACTATAAACATGTGTCAAGTTTAAAAATTCCAGGTACTCAATGGAATTGTTTCTACTCCCTTAAGTATAAGTATCTTGAGGTTTCCTTCACCTGTTTCTGATCCTTTATTGATCAGGTGGTCCACCGCAGACACCTAACACACTCATAATAAATAATGATATATGAATGTATCACATATGAATAATTACAGAAATATATCACATATAAATAATTGTGTCAGGTTCTTGCATATCCATCTTAATATCAGAATTCATTTTGTCCTACACTGCCTTTCTTACTGGTAAGAATAAAATCTAATATATTTGAATTAAAAAATGTTATATTGAAAAAGAGCATGTCAAGTTATCATCATTGCGAAGTGGCATCCCCGCTTGTTGCTCTACCAGCCATAGATGCCATGGTTTAAAGATTTGTTCATTACACTGGGTTTTTATCCTACAACCCTAATTCCTAAGTGTCATTCTAAAACAAATACACTACTTTTCCTCTGTTCTTTACCTCTTTGCAGACTTCTCACTGTGAAAACAAGTGGGAAACTTCAAAACATTCACAAATTCTATTACAGATTTTTTTGTGAACTACTTCACTCTCGCAGTATCACCTACATCTCAGAAACAGACAACTTCCAACATATTCTGCTTCTACCAGGAGATTAAAAAAAGCACTTGCGCAGAAATAAAATACCTTCTAAACCATATACTTATTACTGACTTATAAGCAATGCAAGTATGGGTTAACCACAGAAAAGAAATGTTCTCTTGATTTACAGTCTTTCCTTAGTTTCTCTGTCCCTGCTTGCTGTCTTCCCCGAAAGGACAGCAAAGGGCAAAAACAATAGCCAGGAATGCTCTAGGTGGATCACTGACAAGTAGCTTTCTCCACAGAGAAACAGTGAAGTATGGAGCTCCTGAACCATTTCTGATTAAAAAAAAAATTAATAAAATTAAAAAATAGAATTTTAGGCGTTGGAAATGGAGAAAGGTGAAATATTCTCAGCAATTCCAAACTGGTTTCCCTAGCAAAAGGATCCTTCTTAATTAACAAAGACACGGGCTCTTACATAGCCTGAATCACAGAAGCAGTTTAAAATCACTGATCTAACCTTTTGATAGACAAATGTAGTAGGAGTGTGATGTGACTGCTTCTCTGTGTTCTTTTTTCTTAGACTTCAACAGAGTACAAGTGGCGTTCAGAGTGCCAGTCTAGCATATAAGGGTACACCAAGTTGTAAAACAAATACTGTTTTCCAGCTTATTCACCATTAAAGTACTTGTATAGTAAGAGTGTTTCTCTGAATCACACAAGTATAACAAACCTTGGTCTCAAAGTGTATGAAGTGAAAGCTAGAGATGTGACACAACTTGCTTTTATGTTCTGTTCTTGTTACACCAGCTAATGACATTACTTGCTGTCAAGCTGTCTACTGTAGTGCTTTAATTAAGACCTCCTTCAGAATGTAGAGGTCATGCAAAATGAATGAAAACAGCAGGCCAAATTCAGAAATGATGTACATTATAGTAATTTACACTTCAATTAAACAGTGCAATTTACATAATAAGAGGCTGCAATAAAGAGCTGGTAGTGGGGATAGTAACCTAGATTTTAACTTAGTATTGTTTACACTGTTCTGCTCTAACCCCATCCTGTCATATATAAAGCAAAGTGAATAATTCAAATGGCAACTTCCACTCTCATCTTACTTTATTAAGTCAACAAGCAATAGGCTTTAGAAACAATTACTTTCTACGAGTACCTCATAGAAATAGGAAAATTTTTGGTTGCTTGGTTTTGGCAATATCGTACTAGAGGGGGATCCTGAAGTCCCTAATTAGTAACTGTACTTAGAACAAAAGACCCGGAACTGTGAGGATATAAACTATAGTAAATAAGGCTCCAGTGGTAATACAACAGAACAAGTTCTCATAATCTGGCATATACATCATACCTACCTGTAGAGATTTACCAGTCGGAGAGAGGATCAGATTGGCATTACTATATTACAGTTTGCATAGATTTCAAATTCTAGATTATATAACAAATTATATCATCCAAAGGTTTATATGAAGGTGTATTAGTTGGTGATCTATACCCAGAAATTCTTTGCCAGCTGAGTATTTTAACTCATATTTATGATCACTTCTATAAGACTTCATAAAGTTCAGAAAAGAATTGCAGTTATACCAGCTTTTAGGCATCTATTCAGTATGTATGTTTTTGTCTAGTTTCCATCCACTTTTTTCTGTACACGGATTTGATTTATTCCATATGTTTCCCCTTCCTTTCATATATCAGGATGTGTGGTATCAACAGGAATTTACATTTCCTGTATCAGCCAAGGCCTTCGTGAGCTATGTTTCAGAGCAGCATAAAGTGTATATTACATAATAGTACAGACAAGATATCTCCAAAGGGCTTAGGACTTTACAGCAGCCACTGGCCAGTGACACTGCTCTTTGAGGTCATCACTGACCCCTCTCCTTAAGCTTTGTTTCCAGACTTCAGGAGATGGTATCCTGCAGACTAGCCATATGCATTACAGAATCCAGCACTAAACACAAGGGACTGATTCACTGCCTTAGTTCACCACAAGGAATCTTTAATAATGCATTCAGCACTGCTGTTCTTCCACTAAGTTAGTCAACATCCAATAATTTTACATCCAGAAGAAACAGTAAAGATGCTGTAAAGTAACTGTCAGTAAATTAAAAATGCCATGCAAGCATTGAACTCATGAATTTAATATTTTTAAAATAAGACTTAGGAGAGTCTGCAAAAACAGAAAATAACTTTTTCAGTACAGAAGAAAAAAACCCTCTTCATGTTTCAAATAGCCAAGGCTAGAGCACAAATGTAAGGGGTAATTTCACAGGAAAAGAAACAGTCATTCTCTCCATATGACAAATACATAAAAGCAATTATAGAAAAGAGATTAAAATGGTAAAAGACACTACCAATAAGAAGATTTGTCATTTATCTGAACTTGGATCACTGACATGGGATGTCTGTCTTCACTCAGAGTATGATCACTGAGAACAAGATTATTTAAAAACAAGTCCTTCATCTATTATTGTCTAAATATACTTCTTTTAAAAAAAAATCAATTGTCTTTCAGTTGGCTTTTTTATTATAAGTATTTTGAAATCTGCTTTTTGCAGATTTCAAGGGAGTGATGTGCATTTTAAGGACAGAAAAATTGTTTGTCTTGGCCTTTAACCCTGAAAACAATCCTTCTATTTCTTACCATAATGAATTTTTGGTGTGTCTTTTCCTTTATCTCTGACACTGGAATTGTACAGCGTGTTCTTAAAAGGGACAGACTTTCACTGAGAAAATATTACATCTATAGTGAAAAGTCATTCAGCAAGTAAGAACACCATTCTCAGGAATAAAAGTGTAGAAAGAATTATATGAATGAAGCTGTAAACTCTCCTCCTTAACATGCATTTTAGGGGAAGTAATTTTTTAAAAGTACCTAGCAATAGCATAGTTGAATTCTTGAATTTATAGTCTCCTTTTCCCCAATTATATATAACAGGTGCTGCTGAAGGCAAATATGGCCTAATTGCTGTAACAGAGAATTTATAATTGCTCTGCCTTTATAACATCATTTGAGAATACAGATATTCTCATTTACTGCTCAGCATGTCAATACCAAACATCCTCTCTTCTTCATCTACTGAAGCAGCTAAGACGTAGAAGATCATGATGAAATACAATTTTGGCAGCATCTCTGCTCTCCCCAGATTCTGACCAGCACCCACGAAACAACTTGTCATTCTTGTGAGTGATTGGGGAAAATCACGAAGGGAATTACAGTCTGGGGTAAAAGTTCACTACTTCATCTGCTCTCAAGAGAGTGAAATGACGATTGAGAAATTGTAATCTATAGCATTTAATAGATAGTGATTATCTTGTTAGGACATGTCCTTCATAACTTCCTTTTCTGTACTCCTGATACATTAAATACTTTTTACTTAGAGGAAAATTTCTTTTACTGTTACTTTTTTCCTGTTTTGTTTTGTTTTTTTTTTTTTCTCTTGCTGAGGTTACATGGCTTATTGTTAATGTAACCTGGTATTCTCAAAAATCTGGCTTGCATATGACAGTTCTCTTAATTTGCGCTACTGATGCTTTCTCTATTTCTGCCTGTGTAGGAAGATAATTTGCCTTTAAGGTAACTAATAAAAATTCTCATTCATTTATTTAAAAAAACAGTACTTTATATGAAAATTAAATATTATAAGAATACTAGGTCACTAAAGCATAAGGTTTAAAATAAGAACCTTCCCAAAAATAAGTTCAAAGATGGTAGCTTTTGGTCCCTCGGACTCATTGAAAATCTTTGAGGAGTACCGTTTCACCATGATTTTTGTGCTAATACTCTAATATTTAATATAAGCCCCCATCATGCCAAATCTCTGAGCAGAAAAACATATAGAAATACCAAAACTTTTTTTTATGATGACTTTAACACATTCAGTGGCTTTGTCTAGTGTTGTCTGTTTGGGTTTGGGTTTTTTTTCTGGTTCACCTTCTGTAATTATTATTGGAGATTTTAAAGAGTGATGCTGAGAGTTTTAAAGTCTTCCATATCAGAAACTTTGCAAAATGCACAAAATTAAAAAATGGCCAGCCAAGGCTTTGAAGGGCTATTTCTTCAATGCTTCCTCAAGTAGCATGGATATTTTTCTTTACTGCTGTTTAAGTCAAGTATTGTCACATTTTTAAATCCAATCAACATTTCAACAAGAAAAATGCCATGTAGGAAATACAACTTTTGTTAGTCTTGGGAATGGTGTATCACAACTGAAGTTTCAAACTCCTCCACCTGAAAATTTGAGCTTGTGTCAGTGTCAGAGACTATAGAAACAGACACCATGAATCGTAACAGTTGTATCTTTTTTTCCTACATATTTTGGCTTTCTATATGGCATTAAAAATCCTAAAAATGCTTTGTGCTTCCATGTCTATCCAAGAGCATAAAAGTGATTGTAAAAGAGTGCATTAGCTGTCACAACTGTTGTTGACTAATCTAGAAAAAAAAAAAGGTGCGAGTGAATAAATATATTCTTCAAGGAAACACCATCATGGCAAAGTCATAAAATCACACACCTACATCTCTGGGCTCTCCATTCTGCCTCCTATTCCATACATGAAATAGCTTACTAAAATATCCCATTATATAAGGGCATTACGAACTCAATATCTCCATCAGTGCAGTGGGTTATTAACAAAGAATTACTATCTTTGTATCATAGCCAAAGAATAACAGTACAATGAGGTTTTACCAAAACAATAATGTTCAAATGCAAAAGGTAACACTTCCATTTCTTTTGGAAGTTTCCCTTCCTTGTCACACAATTCTACCTATGGACTTTGGAAAAGTTTGGGCTGGTGTTACAAGTCCTTGTCCTTTGTGGCCACAGAAGAGTTGAAAGAGGTTGGATTTGATTGGAAATCTTTATTTTGTTCCAATTACTTGTTCAACACTTTTGCCCATGACAAGCTATAATGACAAGTAGCAGCATTTTCAAATGAGACTAAAGAAATTAACTGTCTGAGTCCAATGAAAGTTTTTCATAGGAACGAAACACCTACAGTTCCTACAGGAACTATCTCATGTTTTGTATTATATTGAAAATAGGATGGAAAAAAGGGAAACCCAGGGAATCCAGGGTAAAATAAAAAGCACTACTCAGTAAATTACAGATAATTAGACTAGAATCTCTTTTCTTTTTTCTTTCCCAATTTCCTCAACAAAATTGTTCATAGAACAAAAACAAGACACCACATATCATTTTAAAATGACAATTTTCATGGGAACTTTTTTTCAAATGAGAAATGTAAAATCTCTTGTTCTTTTATTACATCAGCTTTCTATCATGCCATTCCGGATTCATGTCCATGCCATTTGCACTCCTTATAAACCTATAAATCTTCTTGTTTGGAAGTCAAAGGCAGTGCAGTGAAAGCCGCTATCAATTAAGCCTTTTGTTCCAATAGATACCAGTTGTATTTCTTTTTTTGAAAATTTTGACCAACAGATCATTCAGTCAAATGAAAACACTTTAAAGGGACTTATACAGTGGTAGTATCTGAACAGGAGAACATTGTCAGCACTGATACTCAGGTGGTTTTACTAGGGAGCCAAAAGGATAGAATTTTTGCCATTAATATTGAAATTTTTAAACTCATTCTTCTCATTATACTTAAGAAAACTTTTCAAAATTTAAAATGCAAATAGAACAAAATGTTACGTAACTTAAGACTGTTTTTTTATTCCAATTAAACTTGGTTTTATGACTGTCATTCTTTTCTTTGTCATTTGACTGTCACAGTTTTACAATGCAATTAAATTGTAGGTCCCCAAATGCTCAACACATACAACTCCTAGTGAAGCATATGAGAGAAGAGACATTCAGCATCCAATAAGAACAGAAAAAGCAAGATGGTATTAAAAAAACCAACACTTTAAATGTCAACACTCTTTTCTTTTATTTGTAATATTTGCAGTTATGAAAAATAAAATGGAGTTTACAGATGCCCATAATTTACCTAACTTGTAGCCAAAATTCCTTTGAGAGATTTTAGCAAGAAAAGAGAAAGGTACTTCACCAGAAAACTGTAGCCTAATTAGGAAAACAGCAAGCAACAATCTGTTAATACATAGTCCTTTTAAGGTACAGCTAATGCTACATTTACCAAGTTATGAGCTGCTACATATTTATAAGAGGAGAAAAATATAATTATGACAGTGTTAACTTGGGTGGACAGCCTACAATTTTTGCCTGTGTTAGTATTAGTGAAAGAAGAAATTGAAAATGAAATGACATTTGGGGTAAAATTCAATAATTCAAGCGCAGATTTAGACCTTTCCCAGCAAATACTTAAGTAGGCAGTACTCATAACAACTTCAATTACCAGTTCTAGCCAGAGTTTGTGTCATATTTACTTTGTCTCTTCTCTCTGCAGAAAATCACATTTCAAACAGTGACAGATGGAAATTATCAGGTCTTTTTCCTCTGAGAAAAGTTTCCTTCTCTTACAATGTGTATTTCAATTCTAAGTACGACTTAGTATATTTTTTTCATCAAAGCTTTCAAAAAACCTACAGTGTCATAAAGAAATGCTTTCAAATGAAAAGCCAGTGACTAGCTAGCATCAGCACTGAAGAACAGCTGCATTTTAGAAGTCAGTCCTGCACTCAGTAGGGCAGATCTTTAGGCACTGTAAATCCAAACAGCCCTTATCACAATGGTGCCACAACATTTTAAACAAGTTGAAAATCTCATGCTGCTTTTGTCTAAGCATAGGCTCATTATTAATGTATCTTAATCAAAGACTGAACTGAAGCAACCTTCAAAGCATTTTTAAAAACTTCCAAAACAAATCTTCAGATATGTAAAATAAAATACAGAGCAATAGATGACAGGAAAAATATGTGACCTTTGTATTCTTCTCCTCCCTTCTCATAACTCACAAGTTATGCAGGTGTGATTCATGCACAGTAAGCTAAGAAAGTACACATTTTTCAGTACCAGCAATGCTGGACATCTGTACAAATTCTTTTAATGGAAGTACACTTTAAGATCATGAAAATTCTTCCAGAAATTGGCTTACCTCTTCCAGAGCAAGGTAAATTAGAATCTCCTTGGCATTCCTTAGCACTTTCCTCAATTGACAGTGGACAAGAATGTGGATGTTCACACTTCTTCCCAGTCCACCCTTCTTTACAGTCACATCTTCCACAATTACACTGTCCGTGACCTTTACAATGAATATAATTTAAGATTAGTTTCCGTATTTATTATAAATACTAAACACTAATTATTAGATTAACTTTATCAGATTTGTGGTTTCATTAAATAATCAGCTTGGAAAAAAATGCAGTCAACTCACTAGAACTACTATTTTCAGACAACCGCTCTGGAATATCATTCCATTTGAGCCATATTTTCTTTTTTTTTTTTTTTCCTTAAATTATGTTTTTCCACCTCTCACACACTCCTCATGATAAAGGATGGCATAGAGCTTAAAAATACACATTTACTCACTGTCTGGAGAAGTGGGGCTCTCATAAGACAACATTTCATTTATCTTTAAGTTTTCTTTCTTTTTCTATCCCCAGTTGAGCATATTCTTTAAGTAATGCATCAATATAATTTCTTATCTACTTGCAATCCATGTGAATCTCTAGAGATGAGCAATGCCACACCAATTCCAAGTCTCAAATCAGTGTCTTCTACTAAGTAGTGACATGCAAATAAAACACTGGACATAATCAATCCTCATTTTCATAGGGCAAGTGGATTTGATTTTGGTATCTCATCAGCAAATTGACTCTTCCTGATTGTGTCTGAGCATAACAACATAAACACAAGTTTCACTGCACAAGCTGAAGCGAGGAAAAGCAACTGAACTCAATAGAAGCTTTCCTGAGACATTTCTTTAAAAAAAAATGCGATGGTCAAGAAGTTAGGTATGGAGCTCTTTTGAGAAGTTAATCTGGAAAGCCAACTAATCTATTTCCTCTATATGAAAGCTAATATATTCGGACCAAGATAATGCAGCAAATTGTGGTGATCCCTTTATTATGAGCCTAATGTTCTTTGCATAAAGCATGGGGAACCTGGCAATATAAAATATTTCTTGCTCTGGATGAAGAAAGCTTGAGCATCAGCTAAAACATTCCAGCTAAAACATGCCTGATGTCTGACAGAAGGTTATTTTCTCTCACATAGTCACTTTTCACTGGACATAGGATCCTAAACCATTACTCTGATATCCACTCATCTATCCAGTGTCTTCTTGAAAACCATAGCAACACAGATTTTATCTCTCTTTCTAACCATACTTGCATTTTAGGACTGGCTTATATTTCTAAAACATATGTGTTTATCAGTTCACTAGGAGAAAATGGAAGGAAACAAGCTTTCTACAACAGAGTAGTTCCCAGAATACTCTTATTAATTTCAGAAGAATTAATTTTGTTTACATTAGCTGTTTTCCATGAAAAGCATTAAAGGCTTCCTCTTGTTTAGAGGGTAGATTTAGATTAGATATTACAAAGAAATTCTTTACTCTGAGGGTGGTGAGATACTGGAACACATTGCCCAGAGAAGCTGTTGATGCCCACTCATTAGAAGTGTTCAAGGTCAGGTTGGATGGGACTTTGAGCAACCTGGTCTAGTGGAATATGTCCCTGTCCATGGCAGTGGAGATGGAACTAGATGACCTTTAAGGTCCCTTCCAACACAAACCATTCTGTGATTCTGTGATTCTGCCCCCCCTTTCACATGTACCTGCTGGCAGGCTGCAAATTGGGCAGATGTTCCCTGATCCAGACAGATACTTTTGAGAGGATGATATTATTTCATATAATATTTTCTTTGATAGAGCCACGGCAAAGGAGCTAATGAGATATGTGAACATAGGAGTTTTCTTGTGAAAGATTTTTTTCTTTCTATGTCATTAAAGTTATTCTCTCTTTGAAGGGAGTCACTTGAACATTGTGAACCCATCTGAAAGAAAATCATTCAGTAATGCACTGAACAGCACTTCAGATGTTAAAAGAGGGCATCCAAGTTGCCAATATGAGGTATTGCAAATTTATAGTCACCCCATATGAAGCTTCTGTAGGGAGCTGCTGTTGTGTGATGTTAAATCCTCGCAGCAGGGCTGCCAATTCGTATAATTTGTAGTTTATGAAATAAACATGGCATTTAATTCAGTTATAGTAAAACGCTTTATATGTAGACACGATTCCTTATCATTTCAATCTGCTACTCAAGGCAATGTGATTTCCTGTCTTTACCTATAAGGCAGGCAGAACAAGACAGGAAAAGTATTGTATCATATCTCCATTTGATGTAGGTTTTAAAAGAACTGGATTATTTTCCCTAATCTGACTAATCCCTCTTGGATTCATCCTAAATCAATTTATAAATAATGGTGAGAAAAATGGCAACACTTGCAGACACACCTAACGTGTACACTTTGTGCACTAAGTTTATTTCACATAAATAAAAAAGGTCTCCAATTACAATTCTACTAATAAATATTTAAGTGCAGATTTTGTCTGCCTACCACAATAAACCAAAATTAACACTTATGCATCTTGTCCATTTCCGAAACAGGACTAAACCACAGGTCTAGAAGTCATTATTGGTCACACTGCTTCATGTGAAAATGGAGAATTTTGCACAATCCATTTGAGGAAGGCATACCTGGATAGCCTGCTAAAGCTAAATCAGGCTTTTGTAGAACATAATGGAAAGGGAAGCAATAAGAATAAAAAGCAGTACTAAATTTTTTTGTTGATTAGATAGAAAAATTAAGCTATACTTCAATATGAGTTTTACTCACGTAGAGCAAGCCAATTTGTATCTCTTAAGGTTTGCTCATTTACAGCTGTGTCTGTGTAATAAAGAACGCTATACCACACCAGTTTGCAATATCTTCCTCCATTCCTTTGTGTCTGCTTACACTTTCTTACACTCTGCTTTCTTAACAATTACTACCCTGGGGGGCAGCAGCAGCAATGGCAGTAATATCCAGGAAAGAGGGAGTTGAAACTCTATTTCAGTGATGCAGCATTAGCTACAGATGCACCAGGTTTCCTTTAATCTAATTAGGCTTAAAACTCTCGTGTTCTCTCTTAACTACAGAATACATTTATCATGTTGTTTTTTACCTTTGTATTCCTTAGCTGATGCTGATATTTTGATCAGTCTTGAGTGCAAAAAACATACTCAGCAGCACAGTAATATATTAAAAAATTGACAACATCCCAAGTCAACTCAATCCTTCTGCTGCTCTCATGACTGCAGCTCTACATCCTTCCAGTTTATATTTTAAATAAACCTATATAACATTTGAGGGCAGCTGAAACAGTAGCAAGCAATGAATTTACTGAGTGTTTTTAGGAACATTTTTTTCTTTCTTTCTCCAGGTTTTATGAGCTAGTGATTTGCCAATACATATTAAAAACAAACCCCAAACACACCAAAAAACAACAGTTGAGAAACCTTTCCCCTTTATAACAGGCAAAGAAGAGGCTACAAATATAATGTACTGTATTTCTTTCTGCCTTTTCTCCCTATTACAGACAACTATGATCTTTCAGTGAAGGATTTCTCATTTTAGTAATAGGGAGAGAACATACCACATTATTTTCCTTGATTTGACTGCATTCTACCTATTGTTAATTAAGCCAGACGAGATTTTTACAGGATGCATTAGAATTGACAGCCACTAGTCTGTCAAGTCCCTTTGAAACCACCCTCACTTGTTGTTGCCAAGTTCCTGTGTGTACAAATTGCATGCTTTGTATTGACCAAATCCATTCTTTTCTGCCCAGTATTAGCATCTTTAGAAGTAACTCTACATACAGAACTGTATGCAAGGTTTTGCTCAGAATCTCAGTTAGTGTCTGCAGACTTTGGATGGACTTTAACTAATTTTAACATAATGCTCTGAAGTACAAATAGAATCAAAAAAAGGAAGGTGAAAGTGTCTAATGTGTACAGTCAGTGACGTGTAGCCGGACCACGCGTTCATATTTTCTATGTATTGATGTTTTATTTGTTGTTCAGGTCAATTGTTGTCATGGTCTTGTTTTCTCTTAAGTCATTAAATCACTTTTCTTTATGTTCTTCCTTTTGCTTGGCCTCTACTTGTCATAGAATATGAAATAGCAAATTATTTAATAATGGAAGGATACATGAATATTTTAAAGTTTCGTCCAGAATTTGTGTTAGGCTACGCTGAAGACAATAGCAGGGCACCTAAAAGTACCTCATGTTTACAGAATTTTGGTTAAAGGCATAGAAAAAAAAGGCATGTTTTATGAAAGCTTTAGAAATGGAAACAAATATTATTCTTTAAAAGAATTATGTCTTTTAATTTAAAAATCTGCTAAAAGATAACCAACTCCGCTAAAGCCTGGTATTTTTTAATCTAGGAAAATGAGAGTTGGAGCACGAAGGAAGAGCAAGATAAGACCAATTGGATGCTTTAGTTATAGAACTATACCTAAGTTCCTTTTATACATATTCCTTACCTGAACAGAAGTCATCAGAATATCTATCGTACACTGATTTGCAGTTTCTTTCATCACACTCACAAGTATCTCCATGAATATCTCCCCAGTCACCAGTTGGGTCCACATCGTGGCATGTGCATTCCCCACATACACATGTGCCTAAGGAAATGGAGGGAGGGGAAGGCAGGGATAGAAGATTAATTGAGCAATTTAAAGTAATAGTAGCTTGATTACAGGAATTTACACTTGTGAATTCTTTGTGAATTCTTTACTCTCACAAGAGTGCAGTGTCTAAGCTGCAACTGCTAATCAAGAGCATATGCTCTTCTCCTAATGTTTAAAAATCTCCTAAGATTTAAAAAATTCAATGATTATTTAGTAGTAATATTTTATATAAACAAGTTAGCTACCTGTTCAAGTTTCTTTCCTCTACTAAGCCTTGTTAGGAATACGTAGTGCACAGAACAGTCATAAATCTTTAAAATCACCAGTAATTTGCCTTGACACTAATGACAATAAAAATTAATGCTTTTTAAATTATTTCAGCTTGGGCACGGTGGATAACTAATGATTGTTAAAGCATAAACATTTAAACTAGAAGGAAAGCCAAATTCTAATCCAAATGAAAATGCCTAGGTGGTGATTTTTTACCAAAGAAGAACATCAGTACAGATCTACATGAAAATGATACTTTTTCCCAATTCAATATTGAATGTCACACCTGTTGTTTACAATAAGAAGGGAAATGTGAAATATGACAGAGATACTAAATGAGCACAACCTTACCAATATATAGAGAGCAAGAATCCTACCTACTTAGGAAAAGTCAGAACAATAAAAAAAGACAGTTTTCTTATTCAGAAATCCAGATATGCTTCAGGGTCATACACTACTTTTTCTGATATGTCAACAAACACAATTAGCCTAACCTTACAGATGTACAGAGTTCATTTCTTGCAGAGCAGTTTCACCTTCTGCTATTCCACCAAAGCCTTTGTCTTCTTATTCAAGTTACTCTGAACATTATAATGTATTTGAGGACAACAGCATAGAGTAACTAAAGAGTACATACAGACATGGGCACTTTGTCTGAAAAAGGAAGGTCTACACAATTGTGCATGCAAGACAGTTATATAAAGCAGGAAGAGCTGCTGCTCTGTTTAGTGCTAAAGCCACCAAGACAGCCCACAAGAAATTTACAGCTGATTATTGATACTTTCACAGTTCAGTGATGTTATTGAAGGTGATGGAAAAACAACAACAACGACTAAACCGGAAAACAAAAAAAAAAAAATCAGAAAAAGAGGAAAAGTCTCTGGAAAGTGATTAATCCTCCCAGAAAAAAACTTCAAAGTGATTTGTATCAGTTATCTTGCATATCAGAATGCAAAACACATTTCATCTCACTAAAGTTAAAAAAAATCTGAAGATTCACATCTGGTCTCAGCTGGTTGACTAGACGGTGGAAAGATTTATCCATCTTAGCACTGCAGGAGGCTGGACAGCAAGGTTATCCTCTATACTTAATTTTTAGAAGGCTCAAGACTGACAGGATGAATTGCATCTGTGTCACAAGATGTACAAACACAGAAAACTGGGTAAATAGGACTAAAGAGAACAGAAATACTGTGTTGGAAAGCAACTTTATATAGTCAAAAGCCTACAAAATATTTAAGTTTATAAAATCACAAATACGTGAAAGGTAAAAATATAGATGCATCCCTTTAATGTATCTTTGTATAGGAGTTTGTAACTATTCAGAATATCAGCAGTACTGTTCATCCTCATTTCCCCCCAATTAAAATGTAAATTTAATATACTTACAATTTCAAACTCCAAATTTGAACATGAAATTGCTTTGACAAGGAATTCCTTGACAAAAATTTACTTTCTTGGTGTAAACAAAGCATCTGATCTGAAGCCACTTTAATATTTATTATTTCCAGAATTGCAGAAACGTTTTTACTGCCCCATGACTAAATGAGCCTACATGACCTCTGCATTTGAGCTGCTCTTTCAATTTCCTGATAATTAAGAGAAGTGAGTTTTCTAAATGTTCTTACCATCATTAGATGTTCAGACTACAGCAAGTATCGTCAGTAGAGAGATTTATAAGAAAGTTATCTATGTGACTTGCATTTATATTCTACTGTAGTTATTCTAGACTATTGCTAAAAAACTAACATTTTTTTTACTCTTTGTTCAACGAAGCCAAACATAGTGAAAAGCAACCTTTATATTGCCCAAAACAGCAAAATTAGACAGATATATAAGATGCAAATACAAATTCTGGAACTTTTTGCAAATAAAACACCATGAAATTAGAAATATTGTGGGAAGATTACGCTATAGCTTCATATGCATTCCACATTACTGCTACTGAACACTTAGTTGTGTTTCATGTTGCAATGGAAATGAAAAGTTTTGTGTTTCTATTTTCCCTATTCAATTGTGGGTCTTTGGTCTTCTTTAAGCGCAAATTGACATAGAGTTCTGTGGCCCTAACAGCAGTGATCCCTTCAAATTAAAAAATCCATTAATATTTCATTTTGCAGGACAGGTCTCTCAACAAAGTAGATGCACGAGTTATCCTGCTCAGTCTTACTACAAAATTGAAAGATGAGAACAACTTGGGTCAACTTAATCTAAAAACGGGTCTAGATATGTGTAAATTTATACCTAAACATAGGTATTTACCTACTCACCTTGAAATGTATATTCATATTTCAAATAAGTAAGAACAATCTAGAAACTATCAGCAAACACTACCTATGTCCTAGTGCAGAAAATGCGTATTGTAAAATAAAACTAAGTTATATAAAAATGTGTAGAAGAAACGTGCAAATGACACACCTCTGTTGCTGCAGATTTTGCCATCTGGAGATGTGCATCTTTTCTTGATCTCCCAGGGGGTGATGTCACACTGGAATTCACATTTATCTCCATGCCAACCAGCCTCACAGTAACAGTTTCCACAGTAACACTTTCCATGGCCTTAACCCAAAACAAGTTTTAAACAGTGAGAAAGAGGAAAGTTCTTAAAAGACATTAACAATTTAACTGTTTTGATCTTTTCTTCTCAAAATCTGTAGTGCAATTTATACATTGTATATGCCTACAGAAAATAAAACGTGTATCTGAATTATACTTTTTCCCAAGTCTATTTTAGAACATTTTTATTTAATCACAGATATAATAAAATTAATAAACTCTAAGAAAATAACAGCAGTATTTTTATATTTGTAAGCTTGATTTTTGAAACTTTACAGGTAAATTTAGAAGATGATAATGTAATAGTTAAAATTCAAGCACAGTTTTAAGTGCCCATTGTACTTGGCATGTCTTAGAAAGCATCGTATGTTTACTCCTCAGATAATTCCAGCACAGGGATGGACCCTAATTTACTATGAACTCTCTACATTGAGTGTGGCTTCTCTTCTTACTTGTTGCGAAGATTTTTGAACATGGATAAACCACTTCATTAAAGATAAGAATTAGTATAATGAGCCTTTTAGATGTCTGTTTAACAAATCACTCATCTGAAAAGACAGTTTGGTCATCTGATGCTCGAAGAAATCAGCTCCTGAACATTACAATCCCCAAAGGTACTTCTGCCATGTGCTTCAATGACACAAAGCATTTAAATTAAGTAGCTGCATCTCTTTCTTATCTTAGAACCATAAGTTAATTCCTTACTAGAATGATCAAATCAGGATCTTTTCCTTTTTTCCCTCTGGGTATTGTTATGTTTAATAGACTTGATTTTCTCTATGAGAGTCTAGTCAACTTAAATCCTTAATTATCAAGTTCACAAATTTATACCTGTGGTATATATATTTTTTGTTCTGTTTTTTACAATTACACATGGAATTTTGATTACAAATGTTTAGTTACATTTTCTAAGAATAACAGAAGATAAAAATGCCATTCTAGTTAGATAACAATAAACCAAAGACAGTTTAGAACATAGCTTATTACTAAAACATTGTTCTTGAACAGTGCAGAAGAAATAAAAGGAAAAAAAATGGTGGAGTAAACTAATGTGATCTATTGGCAATTTTTGCAGATTAAAACATCACTAATTCATTCTTCACTCACACTTGTATAGTCCCTGAACAATTTTCAAGTAAATAGTAGTATTTTTCACCACCTTTCCCCTTTGACTGAAGACAAAATCACTCACTGCAAAAGTGCCTTAGATAAAAAAGATCAAGATCAGAATGTAATTTGCTAGAAAACAAATTTTATTTAAACATAGCTGCAGTTTGATTTCAAAGTTTATGTAACCTCAAATAAAAAGTGATGCAGTCAACTGATTGAGAAAAATCTAACTGAGGCTTGAATAGCTTGATACATCTTCTAACCTTGCCCATGCCCTTGCTTAAAAACTACAGCCCCCCTGTGAAAAGATTAAAATGCTTGTTATATGTATCTCAACACAGCATTGTATGCATTTCCAGGATAAAATCTCAGCTCACAGGTGCAGGCTTAAAAACATGTGTGAAGCTTTTGTTTTTTTCATTAGTTTAATCCTCCTAAGTTGGCTTTCTTGGAAGACAATTAAAATCTTCAAGACCTGTCTATACCCATCAAGGCCAGGTTGGATGGTGCCTTGGGCAGCCTACTTTAGTGGGATGTCCCTACCCACAGCAGGGGGTTTGGAACTAGATGATCTTTAAGGTCCCTTCCAATCCAAACTGTACTATGATACTACTATAATACTATGATACCTTCAAGGTAATGAAGAGAGTGGAGCAACTAAGTAGGTGCTACACAAACTGTGAGAGTGCAGCAGGCACTGATTAGGATCATGCAGTCTATGGAGAGTATCCAGGGGCCATTGCAAGCTAAACAGAACTGGGTTGGAAGACGATTTCTTTATCACTTCATAACTAAGCCTAAATTATTTCTATGGTGGAAATCTTGCAGAAGGAAACACAGATGCAGATGATACCAAGCTGAGTGGTGTGATTGCCACACCAGAAGGATGGGATGTCATCTAGAGGGATCTGGACAGGCTGGTGAAGTGGGCCTATGAGAACGTCATGAAGTTCAACAAGGCCAAGTGCAAGGTCCTACACTTGTGTTGGGGCAATCCCTGATTTCAATACAAGATGGGAGATGATGTGATTGAGAGCAGCCCTGCAGAGAAGGACTTGGAGGTGCCGGTCGATGAGAGGCTCGACATGAGCCAGAAATGTGTGCTTGCAGCCCAGAAGACCACCTGTATCCTGGGCTGCATCAAAGGAAGCGTGGCCAGCAGGTAGAGGGAGGCGATTCTGCAACTCTATTCCTCTCTTGTGAGACCTCATCTGGAATACTGTGTCCAGCTCTGGAATCCTCAACATAAGAAGGATATGGAGCTGTTGGGACAGGTCCAGAGGATGGCTACAAGGATGCTCAGAGGGCTGGAGTGCCTCCCATATGACGACAGACTGAGAGGGTTGGGCTTGTTCTGCCTGGAGAAGAGAAGGGTCTGAGGAGATCTTAGAGTGACCTTCCAGTACCTGAAAGGGGCTACAGGAAAGCTGGAAAGAGATTGTTTACAAAGGCTTGTAGTGATAGGACTACAGGTGATGGCTATAAAGTGGAAAGGGGCAGATTTAGGCTTGATATGAAGAAGACTTTATTCACACTGAGAGTGGTGAGGCACTGGCACAGGTTGCCCAGGGAAGCTGTGGCTGCCTCATCCCTGGAGGTGTTCAAGGCCAGGTTGGATGGGGCTTTGGACAGCCTGATCTAGTGGGGGGTGTCCCTGCCCATGGCAGGGGAATTGGAACTAGGTGATCTTTCAGGTCCCTTCCAACCCTAACTATTCTATGATTCTATGAAACACAGGATAGAGACTATCAAAGGAGACATAGGGATGGGATAGAGAAGCCATAACCAGACAGGCATGTGGAATCTGCTTTTTCTGTGATGAAATGGTGTACCTTTAACATTCAGTCCTTATGCTTTCCATATTTTCTGCACTGGGCCTGGTTCAACATATTGTTATATATTTTAGATGTGTGTTAGAAATCAAAGCAAAATCTAATACTCATAATCTACATGCATAAACTTTTCAGCTTACAATAACCTAACAAAGTCAAGCCCACCATTAATTTATACTCATTTGCTTTAGAAAGCTTCAAAACTTACATAAGGTATCAGAGCTTTTTTATATTGATGAATCGCAGACCCCAGAGACTTGAACTTAGCAACAGGTTTGCCCTTTATATAAGTATACTCTGATTTCTGTATCTTTCCTACACATACAACTAGATTTTAACAGAGATCCATGTGGTCTGTGTTGGAACATACTGCCATTGGATGAATTTAAAATAAAAGGGAAATAAAAGCTATGAAAAACCTAAGAATATAAACCAGCAGCAACACAAATTGGCAAAAAAACTGACAAAAACAACAGAAGAATTCACTAAAACTAAATAAATGGTAATTTTTTATAGTATTTGTTATAATACACAATGATTATAAGCAAATAAATATAAATGGAAACATTGGCACATAAAATTATTGACATCCACTCATTTTATTTTAAGCAATTACTGGAAACATTGTATTCTACTCCTGGATTTCAGAAGGTCATTCTGTTTACCTTTATTTAAAAAGCCTACCTAATCCAATACGAGAAAAAAAAATGAATTCTTATTGCCTTCAGACAAATAAATAGTATGTACTTTGTTCTCTGTTTAAGGATAAAGACAGATAAAGCCATTTTATGCAAGTACTGTCTCTCTATACACACACACATGCAGACTACAAGCTATTATCAGAGTATGAATAGTCCAAGAGAAGTTCTGAATCCTCCTGTGCACATACAGACACAATATGTGTGTGCATAGCTTGAAAAATACTCCTAGCTCATCTCCCCAGCAATACAGGCAACATCATTTATACTGGCATAAATTGTGTATATTACACAGGATTTAATTTCCTACCTTACAATGAAGTGAAAGCACAGCTTAAATTTTGGTTGCTTTTCTAGATATCAGCAGAGATCACTACATCTTGACTTTCCTGTCACAGCTGAAATTTTTCTTGATTCATTCCTTTCCCTTTCTAAGTCCTGAATTACTTCTGAGCTTTCATACTGTGCTTATTCTTGTTCTTTCTAATTTTAATTAATTATTAATTCTTAATAATCGACTTTTCTTTTTTTCTTTTGCTTTTGTTATGTCCTTCATCTTGCTCTCATCTGTGTCACAGAGCATTCACATTTCTTACATCCTACCAAAGACAGATACACTAAGTTATGAAATACCTTAGTGAATTACTTTGAATAACCCTCTTGGCAGCTCTTCCCGAAAGAGGAGGATATCACAGGATTTCTTCACTCTTTAACCTCCTGGTTAGCTCATTTTTTCATTTGAAATTTCCATTTATGATTTACGTGCTATGTTCTTGTAAACATAGTTACCTTTATTTTAAGTTATACATCCAGTAAAGACATTTTGTAGATCCATGCAACTAAATGATTTTACAACAATCTGTATTAATTTTCATCATTCTTCTTGTACTCGCTAAAATACATACCTGTACAAATTTCTTCTGTCTCATCATCTATGCATTCTCTGTCGTCACATTCACAAAATTTACCATAGACCAGTCCATTTCCTTCTGAGTTAGCACATTTACACCTGCCACAATGACATGTGCCTGTAAACGTTTAAGACATTACTTAATGACTGCAATTTATGGAAAGAGTTTCATTAGTCCATTAGAGATGGTATATAGTTTGTTTCTAAAAGGCTGAAATCTAAGGATCATCCAGCCAATTTAAAGACAGACATAGGAACAATCCTTGTCAGCAAATAGCCTAATCTAATCTGTAAATAAATACAACATTTAAGTGGTTCATTCTTAATAAGGAACACCATATTTTCCATAGAAAAATTCACTCCTAGAGTTGTGTGTCTGACTTATACAACTGAAGTAAGAAGTCAGCTTTGGAAATTAATACATCTTCTGCCTACTAAAACGAGAAAATTTACCTCAGTCATCTTCTCAAGAACACAGATTTCGTCCAGTTTCACAGCCATATTAGTAACAGGACATGGCTACCATGGACCTGAAAATATATCTGCCTAAGTTCAAAGAACTCCTTTGCATTCTAGTCCCTTTTCTACAGCTATCATCTGAAGATTAAGATTTTAGAAGTAAAGCCACAGAGAAAAAGCCAGGAATCAAAGGAAGGAAACATTGGTGAGAAACATCTGGTGAAGGCCTTGTGATCAGATGTCAGGAAAAAAGGACTCAATATAAAAAGCAGTTACCACAGCAATAAATTAATTATACAACAGACACTATTTGTGGAAAAATGAATTTGTAACATTGTTAAACAAACCAGAAACAGTATAATAGTATATCAACAATTTTCCTGTAAAGTACATTTTCAAAGCATTAAACAACTAATTCTGTGATATCTACTAAAACTCTTGATAGTGTTCTTTATTCACATTTTAATATAGTTCTCACCATCCCTGTGCTATTTGCACATCAATAGCTTCTTTTTTTTTTCTTTCCAGTAGTATTGATGTCCACACTCCAAGCTAATTCATTCATTTGAAAAATTGAAGAAACCTCCACAATAATATCTTGTTATTTCAGGGCTTTGAACCAATCCAACTTCAAGTTTTTAGGGCTCATTTTTCTTCAGTTTGTGGGTGATATCTCAGAAAAGAGTAAAACTTTCAAGAAAGACAAGAGCTATGATAAAGACACTTGCTGATTTGTCACAAGTAGGATAGGTTCTATCCATGTCAGATCAATGAATTGTTTGACAACACCGGTCTGCCCGAGATTCTCTCTCAATGTAAGTACCCCTGGGACTCCCATATGCTTTGGAATTGTAGAGCTTTTTTCTCCTCACAACACAATCCACAATGGAAAACTTTCTGACATAAGGAAAAGCCAGAACACTCAAGCATGTTTAATAGGACCCAGTGGTCAATGGGCTTCCACAAGCTGTTTCAGCAGTCCTTGGTGTCATTACATGAGCAAGAAGAAAGTCACAAAAGAAGTCCTCCAAAACAAAATTTTATGCTGATATTATACAACTAGCTTGCAGAAACCATTTTACATTTTGCCATTACAAGTACAGAACAAGTTTTACTAAATATCATAGTAATCCAAACAAAGAACAGAATTTAAGTCTTTGCAAGAGCTAATATAATAAAATAATAATACAACTGATAACATAATTAAGCTACAGAACAAGCACTATTTGCTACAATTACTTGTAAAATAAATAGTAATAAGAATTTTGAGAAAAGTGTCTTTCTGACAGATAATTCCCAAACTGGAAAAAAGAGATAAAATAATTAATTTATTCATAAATTGGGCATTTAAAGAGATCAGACTGTGCCCTAAATATGGCCATTTCTTCCCATTGACAGAAATTGAAGTTGCTCACACAGAGAAAGAATCTCATTTAGGTAGGATGCTCTTATTGCTCTGCTAGGAACACTTGAGTCAGAGAAGTTAAATTTTAGGTGAATCTTGATTAGCTCATGAAAAGAATTGCAATGTATGGTTAGCTGTGTGACAGCAGAGGACTGTTTTTGCAACAGCTCTTGTCATCCCTTTCCATCCTTCATTGACAGTTGAAAAAGAGAGCTCAGATCCCAAAGGCAATGTTGGAAGCAGATTGAAAGGTAACCCCATAAAGACAAAATATGTATGGCTACAGCTTATCAAAGTTACCCCAAACTCCCTAGCCAGTTGTATTGGTATTTTGGTCAGTTTAATACTAGCAAAATATTTATTCTTCTTTGATACCAGGAAATCATGTGTTCCTCTACTGATCTCACAAACACTCCCCTCTTAGGCACTGTTAGTAGTTTCTCAGCTATGTTAGTTTTCCAGTGAAGACTCGACATGATAAACTGACTGAGGCCACTTCTAGCCAAAGAAAGAAAGAGAGAGAAAGATCTTAACATTGTTGTATAAGTGCTTGACTGATCACAATTAATTATACATATGTTTGACAAGTCAGTTTCTCATTTAGGTGTCTCTCATTTGTTAGCCTAGCAATCCTCAGTTTCATATAACCTATAGCATTGTCATAAATTACATCATATACTTAGTATACCATATTATTAAAATTTCAAGTTTCACTTCTTTTTGTGAGAGCCTCGCTTCTCTGTAGCAAGTCCCACAAATTCTCTGGGTTCTTTGCTCATGTCAGCAACTATCTTGTGAGAAATTTAGTTGTATGCAAATGTCTGGACCCAGACAGAGATTGAAAGTCTAGTAATAGTGATCAGAAATGGGGTTCTTCACAAATTCTCTCACTCCAGGATCAAGGTAATGGAAAAACTGGAAGGCAGTTTCTGGTTTCAAACCTTGACTGTAGCAAATGCCCTTCTAAATTTTTAATTGTGCAGTGAAGTCTTCTAAAAAGCTGGAGATTTTTTAAATTATTTTTATAAGGAAAGGACTTCCTACTTAAATTAGGATTAGTTATAAAATAAGAGAGTTACCAGATCAGAAAGGGTAAAATAGAAGTACGCAATTGAAACAATTCATCATTCCGTAACTGTTGTTGATAATCATTCTTACAGCACAAAATTGGCTCCAAAATTACACAGTTTGTAAATGTCCTGGAAAAATATTTGCAAATGCCATTTCTGCATGCTACTATCACAAGCAAATGAACAAACAAACAAATCTTTCTATGTTAATGCCATTACCACGACATTTTTATGGATAATATATATGACACAGCTGCAGTTTCGTCAGCCTGAAATAGCTATGGACAAACTAGAGTACTAAAGCAGGCATTCTGAATCACTGCACACTATAGGCACAGAAATGGGCCTATAGGAAGATTAAGTGGTTTAGTATATATATGGCAACTTCTCAGTGTCTGGAAACGTACTCTACAAAATTCTTAATTAGAAAAGAAATTACAGTGATGCTCAAGATAACACAGGGAGAACATCAAGCTATCAAAAGCGAAAAAAGACTTCTTACCTGCACCAGAACAGATGATATCTTGAGAATTCTTACACATTTCATTGCTTTTCTTCCGTGTAAGATTGCAAGTAGTTGGGTACTGACAAGCTTCACCATACCAGCCTTCATCACATTTGCACTTCCCACAGTCACACTTCCCATGGCCTAGCAATGAAAGAAAAGAGTGTGTCAAGTCCTTCTTTTCATTCAAAAAGTGATATTTTCTAATCCGATTTTTAAAACAGATTCCATCTATTTTAGTTTTAAATGAATATGATTAACAAACTGACCTAATGTTGTTCAGAGACAATTAATATTACTATGGAATAGTAAGTAATAATGATGACCTTAAATATGAGGAGACACCTGAAATACCTGTGACTTCGAAATCTAATGTATATAATTTTGATAGGTCTACATATGAAGCCTTATTTTAAGAAGGAATACAGAACTAAAACATCCTACGTGAAAAATGGGGTTTCTTACTACTTTCATTTCTTTCTTATTCCTCTATTTGTCTACAACAAAACTCCAAGTACAGAGATCCCATTCATCTCCTTGGCCAACTGTAGGCAAAGAACAACTAGAAACTGGAGCCTGAGGACACAGGATTAGTTATTATATTATAAACCCTTACAGAAGCATGGAGAGGGCCAGCTACAGTAACAAGCAGTAACTCCCTCATGCAGAAGCATCTGCAGCTCCTACCTCTACTTAAAGGTGCGAATCCTTCTTCCTGATGCCTCCTCTGGCCACTGGTTCCTCCAGCCCTCTCCCACCCACTTAAGACTACTTGGCTGTTGCTGCAAAGCTGAATTTTGTCATATTGACACAATATTAGCAATATAGTGTATTTTGATTCTCATAGGTCTGTACTTACTTATGGTTGTTTGCTGAGTGTGAAGTACCAAAAGAACAAATACAGCTGCTCAGTTTTTTAGGATATGGCATGCTTGCCTTTTATCAGTTATATAGCAGATGGCTTAAAATTTATAATATATCTAATAGTGTAAAGAATTATAAAAGTAAGGAAAGGCTTTTTAAGGAAAAAAAACCAGTTTGTTTTTTTTTTAAAATACCCAAATATATGGAAGAGTTGACAATTTGCACTATGTTGCTCATTAAGTATCATGTTCCACACTAAATTCCAGGTGCAAATTTCTGTCACTTAATTCCTTAGCATTCCTTTACAATTTTAGATAGTGAATGTGAAAACTATTACAAATCTTTTAAACTTGAATATTCAATTTTAAAATAAATACCATTTGAATGTATATCTGATTGACAGATTTCCTTCCAATCAGATCTCAAAACCAGAATCTTATTGCAGTCTGTTTCAAATGCATCTGTTGCCTGCAGTTAGAGTCAACTGCCTGAAAATACAAGCCAAGTCTGCTGCCCGTAAGAAGGAATTCAAATAACTATAGTAAACAGAAAGTTTTAAAGAGTGAGAGTATTTTTTTTTTGGTCAGTAAAATTTTATTTGCCTTCCAAGCTGGTTCTAAGAAAGGGTACTCTTGAATTGCTAAAAAATACATAGTGCAAAAACACATGAGAGAATCACTTTAGATCTTGTTTTAAAACAGGAGTTCTCAGCTTGAAAGAGCTGAATAACTCTGTTTGTACAGGACAAGGAGGAAAAAAAGTCATATATAAAATATATGATAAAAACCTACTCTTATAATTACTTTGCTCCACTGACAAGTGACAGCATAAGCCATTCCAGAAAACGGTGACAAGTCCTAAAGACAAAACTTAACTAGCTCTCTATACTTTCCTTCCTTTCAAGGATTATTCATCACAATGACTTTGAATTCTCCATGTTAGGCACTCCTGTCACATAAGAGTTTGATGTCTGCTGGTGAAAAAAAGGCGAGGTGATCTTCCTGTTCCCATGTCTAAATGACAGAAAAAGGCAGAAGACACTGCTAGTTAGTACTGATGGTCCAGCAACATGAACCTCTCTCCATTAGAGATGCACTAATCTATCATATGGTGCATAAAACAGAAAAATACTTTCACTTAAAATTCATACAGTGGGCTTAAAGAAAATGAATAAAAGACTTCTATGAGAGTAGCCATGCGAAGCAGTTCCTTAGTCTTATTTACCAAGAAAATAAAAAAAACTCTGAAAGTAATGAAATTAAACAGAGAAGTAATGGAAGAAACCTTGCATGCAACTGAAAGCAACTGTAAGGAATTTAACTAATATAAATTCATAAGTTTATATTAATTATTTTTACCTTGATAACCCCCTTAAAATGTCCTAATTCTGCCAACTGGTTATTTTTTTAATTTTAAAACAATGGCACTATTCTGCCCAAAAATGTAGTCGAGAGGACTACGTTGGAATGTCAAAGGCCATAAAACTACCTGCAACAGCTTGTACAACTCACTGTACATTCCCTGCCCAATAGATGATGCAGTAGATCTGCAAGTCACCTTGACACAGCAATCGTCTTCTTCCCACATGCACGTGTACCAATGTCATGGTCTTCCTCATGGTAAAAATAGTGACGTGATGAACTATAAACCAAGTATGTGTTAAACTGTAATAAAAATAGATGGGTACAAAGTATTTCTAATTTGCTTCAGATTCCTTTCAGAAAGATTTGTTTAGAATCTGTTTTATTGTGTATTAATTTCTGTATTATAGAGAAAGCAAAAATATTATGAAACAGTAAATAAGGAGTAAATAGCACCATGAAAGGTAAGAGGTGATATTGTAATGTTCCAGAAAATAAATTCTAGTAAGGTTTAGACCCAAGTATCTGAGGACGTCACACATTATACAAGAAAAGTGAACTACAAGTCCTTATTAGATATTTGGTCAAGGAAGCTGTACCTCAGAATAAGTGATGACATATTCATTCAATTTTTTTTAAAAAAATAACTGTAACATTAACAAATGCTAAACATAAATAAATCAGAATTTCACTTTAAAAAAATCAGAAAATCAGAAAAATAATGAAAATTCAAGGAAGTGCTAGAATTCCTTTAAGAAAAAGACCATATCTATGAGCTGTGAAAAACTTGCAGCTTCAAACATGTGGAAAAACCTTTTATAACAAAGGGCTCCATTTCTAACTAGATGAGCAATCACCTCAGAGAGTATATCTGGTGTATGCAGAAAGCTTGTAGGTTGGAAAATGAAACTAATATGCAAGGAAATTCTGTCAGATGTCAGAAAATATATGGAGAAAGTGAGAACAGAAAATGTTAGGCAGGGTCAGATCCTGCAAAATTGCAAGCACTAAAATGCACTTTCATCATCCAAAGAAAAAGAAAACAGGAAAAAGAGTGGCTTCACTAAGCAACAAAAAGCAGTTAAGATTAAAGATAATTTACAGACAGTCCAAAACGAAATTAATATGGGATGTTGATGACGGTACAAAATGCAGTGTGGCTAATGATACAGACTGTGGAAATGAAAATTACTCATCTAAGATGAGAACAAAACAAAGACATAAAACTGTTTTTAAGGAAGTGTCTAGACCAGGAGGGCAAGACCCCACAATGTCCACTCAAGAATACTAATAATACTTGCACATGAAAGGCCAGTTTAATAAGAAAGACTTTTAATGAATCTATCAGGCTGTCAATCAAATGTATGAAAAATAAAAATCCTCACTTTTTTTCCTTTAAAGAAGAATGGTTGTACAAGATCCAGGCAACATAAAAACAAGGGGCTTTGTCCTCATGAGATGTGCAAGGATTTGAAATCAATTGTGAAGCATTGCATAGCTAGAGACACTGAGGTAATGAAAAGTAGAATATAATGAATATCAGCTTTATCCCAAAGCAGACTTTGATTATGCCAAATGAACCAGGCATCTCTCTCTATAGTATAACTGATATTTTAAGAAATAGAACACAAGATATCTAGCTGATATGATCATACATATTGAATACAATACCATTTAAGGAAAAAAATGTATTCTGGATATTATTTTGCATTCTCCAGACATGTAAAGAAATCACAGCTTGGTTTAAGGGAGGGAAACAACGTTTGGACCAAAAGGGATATTACTGGGACAGAAAGTTACTGGTGATGTTTCAAAGGATGCTTTTGGAATCAAATGTGCTTCACTGACATTGATAGAAAAAATCAGAACATGCTAATAACATTTGCCAGTGACACAAACCCATAAGCTCTCAGTATAAAGATGAAGATGGAAAATCATTTGGAATGAACTTGACTGACAATGTGAAGGACTGACATAATAAAAGTAGATTGAAACTAGAAATATAAAGCACAGGGTCACACACCAGGGACAGGGAAAGGGTGCCATAGGCTAAGGCCCCTCCGGCTGGAAAAAGAAGAGCCAAAGTGTATATTCACGTCACCCATGGAAAGATCATGTGCCTGTTTGTAGCTGAGAACAGTCTGACATGTGCCACCCGAAGATATATCAGTACAGACCAAAAATAGTGGCAGATCTGCTTTTGAAATGCTACACACAATGTATATAAATTGGACATGGGTCCAGTTTATGCTGGAAAATTACCATGAGGTCTCTAAGCCTCAGAAGAATGAATCAAGATTTCGTGGGAAAACACAGAATTCCTAGCCATTTGCAAAGTTACAATAAGCTAGGACTTGAAAAATCTCAGCTGAAGGTAGTAGTTTAAAACACAATCATTTGGCTCTGATCACATCCTTTTTCCCTTAACCTGTTAACTTCATTCTAAGTGCATTAAAAACATATTTTTCTACTATGTGTTTGCGTACCTATAGACCCAAGGTAAAACACATAAAGGTAAAATCTCTGCCAAAAGTTCTGACTCCATAACTGAACTGTATGTATTCAAGGCACCAATTCGGAAGCCTGATTTTGCTGGTATGCATCTGTAATCCATCATGAGAGACAGGTACTTCTGCAGAGTGACTAAGGTCTTTGCTGGATAGTCCTCAAATGTTGGCTGTCTTTCTTCTTTAAACTATGGGAAACATACAATGATTGAATAGGATACACAACTGGTGGGACTTCAATGTAACACTAGACATGTATGCATGCAAATAAACATTAGTTCATTTCTTTTCTTTTGCTTCATTTATCTATACAATAGTCTATGTCAGGTTTTAAGTACTCTGACATACTCTGAAAAAAAAATGGAGAAGGATATCCACTTACTTATAGGCTGAACTGCATCATTCAATTAAAACAATTATTAGGTAAACCAGAAACTGAATTTCAACATTGCTTCTATTTCTACATCTCTACCAAAACTGTAGCATTCAGCAGTGCTATTGCTATTTCTGTGCCTCCCACTGGAAAAGATTCTCTCCACCTTTGTACCAGTTTTGGTTTAGATTCATGTTTTTCATACTACTATTCACTATGGCTGAAAGCTCTTCTATTTCCTAGTAGTTAGACTTTCAATAAGCAATGCAAACAGTCAAAACAAATGTCTTGCTCTGTTTTCTACCATGCTATTCCCACCTAAGAGCATGCATTAATGTATGCCTTCCTATGTGCAGTGATTATCTTGCCTACCGAGCAATTGTGGGGCACGAATATGCAGACTGCTTAAAAACACTTAGTAGAAAAGAAAAATAAGAAGACACTGATCTTGAGGTTAAGACTGCAGATTGAAGGAAAGATGACTCTTGGATCTTTCATTTTCTGGATTACTCTGGCACAGAACAACATCATCAGGACTCTAAGAAAGAAGCTTAGTCTCTCTTTACAAAGCCATTTACGATTATCAACTTTGTCATAGAAATTTTGGTAAGGACGAATTTCTTTAAAAGCTTTCAAATGTTATGTATGATTAGAGGTAGCTACTTTAAAAATAATAAAAAAAGCCCACAACCAACAATAAAGCAACACAGTATCTTTAAAATTACATTCACCCTTTTTCTCAGTAAGATGAATTAAAATCATATGTTTGTTCATTCAGCTGCAAGGACTAAACTTAAATAAATCCTTGGTTCACTAAGCCAACAGTTTTGAAGATACTGCCTTTGGTAAAGTACCTATTTATGTGATTGTGCAGCATTAGTTGTAGCACAGTAACTCTCACTAGAAAAGGAGTGTCTCACTGCATTACAAAGGTCCGGGCTGTTTGACCAGACATTAAAATATACTCAGATGTCCTTGTTGTCACTTGCTTTTAATAACTAAAGCCAAATTATTCTATATTAGAATACAATTGAGGGTTGTTTTCATCTTGAAATTGTAACTGAATCAATTCCATAAAGGCAGGTGAGATTTAGCATAAGGATTCCTCTCTATAGCATGAAGTCAACGATCAGAAGGAAATCAGCAACTGGCATGATAATTGAATCAGCCTTATTATTATTCATTTTTAGCAACCACCGAGTGATTCGTGAAGTGTTTTTCAAATCTAAAAAAAACACTTCATGAAATAGGTAAAGAAATATGAAGAACTTGTTATTATGGTTTCCCACTTTAAATTGGGATGTTAAGTGGGGAGGATGATTGATTTTTAGGAGTTGAAAATGTTGGGAAAGTAGAAAATTGCACTTTCCACCTCGACCAGCACAGTGAAAATGTGTTTAATAATTCTTTCCAGGTGGATGACTTTTTTTCCTATAGTTAGTGAAGCAGATTCTGCTACTTTGCACTAATGTGAAGCTAGCAAAAATATTTTAGATTTCACTAGGATAAGATTAGCAAAATAGCCAGAATAATTGCATTTGAGATTCTCAATAACTATGCCTTACATTCAGCTGAAGCATACCTCTGAGTCTTTGATCAGAATTGTTGGAGTTGCAGTTTCTGAAAAATATCTTGTGGTTTTTGAAAAAAAATGTTGGTTGTCATTACTTTTTTTCCCCCTATGTCAACAATGTTGAAATTGATCTCTCATTAAAGTTGGGTTCTCAGGTGCATCTCTGATGAGAGTCATAAGTCATCTTCTAGACCTTTGGAATATACCCTAGTGACACTGTCCCTGCTGAAATTAGGTTCGGTAATGCTGGGGTTTCCACAAAAATACTGGCTCCTCCTTCACATCCCAATCATGTGTATCTCTCCATATGCTGACACTATAAGACTAAACTATAGATGAGTTACGGGGATTTGTTTGCATCTAGAAACAACTCAAAATAAAAACCGGGGCAAATTTGAGAGAAAAGGTGTCTAACAATGGCAGAACATTGCGAGTCAATTTTGTCACTCTAGCCCTTTCATCAACAAACCAGAACCGTGGTAAGAACTATATCAGAAATTTTCAAAGCAACACGGTAAGCCCAGAGGGCTTTAAGGAAAAAAAGAAACTTACCCTTGTATATTTCTCAAATAGCTATTAAAGTGAAAAAAATCAAACTTTGAACATAGATGTTCATATATTAAGCCAATTTCTCTGTGTTTATTTAAGGTGTCCAGACCTTGTAATAGTCCAAAATAACAGACATGAACATTCAGCACTGGCCTTTGGGCAGCCTGGGAGAGTAAGGAAGTCACTGCGACAAGAACACACAGGATCTGTAACACCGTTTGAATCCCAGTTCTCTTTAGTGATTGAATTCTCCCCCTTGCCTTTAAGTCTATCTAAATAGATTTTCAGAGTTAAAATTAAAAAGGGGCAACCAATCATTTCAATGTAGTTATTACTGGATGCATTTTAGCAACAAAAACATCACAAATGGCTTAGTGGTGTTTTAGTAAACAAATATTCAATAATGTTCTGAAAGAAGAAAATCAATTAGAACCCACATTACAATATAAAAATAAAATGTCAGAGAAGACAGAGCACATGTCAGAGCACGACTACTGATGTTATTTAATTTTCAGGTTGTAAATCAACAAACTATAACACACATTTCAATTATATGCACTCTGCAATATTATTTCTAGCAATATTCTCTTTGTTCATGTTGACATAAGTAACGTAATACCTTGGTGTGCTCACCAACACTTGAATAAAAGTGAATACTGCAGTTTCAAAATCTTCTACTCAAAGAAGTCAATTTTAAAATACTGTTGCTGAATTAGTAGATGAAAAGTATTAGAATTTGCAGAATATTTTAAAAAAGCACTTAAGGTTCACATCAGTAGCATAGATGATCTGTAAGTAATGTGCTCTCATTAGATAAAAATTTATGTACTACAGCAACAGACATGAGAAAATATGGATCAGATCAAACAGAATTTTAAAGTCAGTAAATCAACTTCACTCTAAAAAAGTGTTTCCTGATGTTCAGAGGTAACTTCCTGTGTTCAAGTACGTAACCATTGCCTCTGGTCCTATCACTGGACAACACTGAGAAAAGCCTGGCTCTGTTTTCTTTGTACCTTCCCTTCATGTATTTATATACATTGATGAAATACCTCTGAGCCTTCTCTTTAGCCTGAACAGTCCCAGCTCTGTCAGACTTTTCTCATAGGAGAGATGTTCCAGTCCCTTCATCATCTTTGTGGCCCTTTGGTGGACTCTCCGGTAGCTCCATATTTCTCATGTACTGGGCACCCCAGAACTGAGAACAATAAATTAAGAACATTTTCAAGAGGTCACTTATTAAAACTAAAATACTTATTTAAAATATTTTATTGAAAGAAAACTACAAGGTTTTGAGAAGTGTTATTGTAGATAGTGTGGAAAAGATGGAATGACATGAAAAAAAAAACAAAACTGAAGAGAACAAAGTTTTTCATTTCAGCTACTTCATTTAAATGTACTATGTTCTGTGTAGTTTTCTTAGATTGCTTGCAAAACTACAAAATAAAATACATGTCTTTTTTGAAATCAAAAAGTTTCAATTGATTTAAAAGGATTATTCTTTTTTGGAAGTTCATTTCATGGCAAATTCTGAAATCTTTTTTGATTATTGTTTAGAAAAATAATGCGCAAGCCATGAAAATTTCCAAAACTTTGCTAGTCCAAGTTCACTGTTTCCAGTTGCAACACGTGGCAAGGATAATGTATGGTTTCAGAACTTTCATGTACTGGAGAGTGCTTCGAGACCAAATTGTCTTTCATAGCTTGAATTTTTTGCTTAAACAGTATATATTGACGAGGGGTAACAGTTTTAAGCTCAAAGAGAGGAGATTTAGATTGGATATTAGGAAGAAATTTTTTACGGTGAGGATGGTGAGGCACTGGAACATTTACCGGTGAGGATGGTTGCTCAGAGAAGCTGTGGATGCCCCATCCCTGGAGGTGTTCAAGGCCAGTTTGCATGAGGCTCTGAGCAACCTACCTGACCTAGTGAAAGGTATCCCTGCGCATGGCATAGCGTTTGGAACTGGATGATCATTAAGGCACCTTTCAACCCAAAAAATTCTAATGTTCTATGATAAACCCTACATATATATATGGAAAAAACTATGTGTTTTATTACTATATACGTGCAATTGATATAAATAAGTCTGTGTCTATGTATACATACGCATACTTCAAGAATCAAAGACTACATGTATTTTTCCTCTACCTGCACTGAAAGGGTATAAAATCTAAGAAACTGCCCCAAATATTGCCAATTAGTAGTATTTCCTTTTTCCCCCTATTGGCTATGAACTGAATTTCCCTGCAAAGCGAACAGATTCAATTGTAAGAGAAATCAGTTAGTTATTGTGAGTGATGAAAATGGAGAAAAGCAGTTGCATCAGCTCCAGTTTGTTAACCCAGGGGTGGCACAAGTTGATATAATTTTAAATGTGATTCATGCTGTTTAGACAGACAATATATATATCTTAGGGAGACAAGAGATAAATTACTTTATCCATCAAAACAGTTTAGAGTTAAGGTTTCCGTTAATAATTCAATGGTTCTATGAAAGACTCCTTGCTTATTTTAACCAAATGGTTTCTATTTTTTTTTTTGAAGATCAAAAATAATCAACTTTTAATTAGGAAGATCTTTTAATAGGCACAGTGAGTATTCTTTGGCTTCTCTAGAAGACTGCTTTTCCGTATGTTACTTTCCCAGTGTAGACTTTTGTACAGACAGCGCACATACCAAATAAAATTACATCTGAGACTTGAACAACTGCTTTCCATGAAATAAATTGCAGTGAAGAAAATAGCTTAGTTAAATAAATCCTGTTTCCTGAGTGTGAGCTGGTTTCACGTGTGCTCTGGGTACACTAATAAACACTGACCCAGATGCACTTCACTGGCTCCTTTCACAGTCCACACTTCCCCATGGCTTTGGGTTCCATAAGCCTGTGGTTCAGTTGAGATAAAGTTAATTTTCTTCAGCTTATACTGGCCTGCCAACAAGAAGATGAGAAGTGCACAGGAAGCTGGGAGGGTACACAGCTAGGACAGCTGACCCAAACTGGCCAAAGGAGTATTCCCATATGACATCACACTCAGTATATAAACTGGGAGAATCAGCCAGGGGAGCAGAGGGATAACTGCTCAGGAATGGACTGTGCTTCAGCATCCAGGCAGTGTACATTACTCACTTTGTATGTTCTTTTATCATTATTACTGTTATTACTGTTACACTGTTATTATTTTCTCTTCCTTTGCTGTTCTGTTAAACTGTCTTTATCTCAAGTTAAGAGCCTTACTTTTCGTCTTTCAGATTCTCCTCCCCATCCCTCTCAGGAGAAGGAACAAGCTAGAGTCTGTGTGGTACTTTATTGCCGGCTAATGCTAAACCACAACAAAGATGAAAAATGAAAAATACAAAAAAACCCCCAAAACTGACTGAAGGAGAATTCCTGATTGTATGTGAGATCAATCTGTTGATGTTTTGCTTCACCACCACCACCTCAAAAACAACAACAACAAAACCACAGATGCTGTAGGGTTTTATTTCCAATAAAAGCTGCACATAAATTTATTTACAGCTGTGTCCCCAAAGGCGGGCCCAGCAGCTACCTGATTTAAGGCAAACCATTGAACAACTTCTAGACTCTCATTGACACAAGAAAGGAAATTGTGGAAACCTGTTTCACCTCTTTGTTTGTCTGTCAGTAGGTCTGGAAACCTCAGAAACCAAGTTTGTATCAGAGCTTTCTGTTTCCATCTGTGGATCTTAGTCCCAAAGAGAGACGACAGACTCTTAATATTTCCAGTTTCAGATGTCTATGGAAGTGCCCTGAAAATCTAATGCTTGGTGGCTATTGTTTGAGGAAAGCTCTTTAAAAATCAGTTTGAGGAAAGCTCTTTTCCTTTGGGGTTCAACATGTGTGAAGTTTCCAGTGAAATCCTTTTTCATTCAAAAATTCCCTGCTATCCCTACTGTTGGAGCACCAACACTATGGTCTATAAAGCTACAGCTGGGTGGTGGTGGTATGGCTACTGCCTCTCTCCACCTAGCCAAACCATGCTTCCCAATCCAATATCCCCTGGAGCTTTGAGGGTCTTCTCCAACCGAGAATCAGTGGCCATGCATATAGTAAAAATTCTGGGCTTCCTTCCTCCGTGGTGGTTTTATCTCGTTTAGCAGTTTTGTGAGCCTGTCAGGGTCCTGAGGACACCACCAGACTTTGCTGTCCATGTCTAGCCTCCCAGGGCTGCCTCCACCTTGTCCACATTACACACCTTTGCCATCAGTCCCTGCCCCATTGATACCTCAGAAGGTCCCACTCTCCAGATCCTCACAACCCTACCCTGCCAGGACATGCACCACCTGAGCCAGGCCAGCCCGCATGCCCACATCCCAGCCCACCCTTTTCCCATACTAGTTCCAATGGAGGTGCCCAATGCCTGGTGGTTGGGGCTGCCTCGGTGCCCTCACCTGCCCTGTTCCTGGCTGTTTTTAAAGACAAAGCTGCCGAGAGCACAAACCATCTGCTAAAAAAAACAGCCATGTAACATCAGCAAACACTCACCGCAATGAAATCAGGGTTTCTATACCCTGGATACTGGAAGACATTTTGTGAGAAGAGCTGCTTTTAGTTCATCACTGGATACCTAAAGGAATAGTATGAATGGGCAGTTTGTACCTAAATCTTAAAAGCTAACTCTTCTAGAAAACGAAGAGTTGGCTGAAGATGATATGGCTATAATATATCCATCAAAGTACAAACTAATTTCATGAGTTACCGGTGTATCAGACCATAGAATCATAGAATCATAGAACCATAGAACCATAGAACAAATAGTTTGGGTTGGAAGAGACCTTAAAGATCATATAATTCCAATCCCCCTGCCATGGGCAGGGACACCTCCCACTGACCAGGCTGCCCAAGGCTTCATCGAACCTGGCCTTGAACACCTCCAGGGATGGAGCATCCACAACCTCCCTGGGCAACCCGTGCCAGTGCCTCACCACTCTCATCGTGAAGAAATTTTTCCTAATGTCCAGTCTAAATCTGCCCTCACTGGGGGATCAAGATCCTTGGGGGGAAAAGATAATCAGAAATTTATTTAGGGGTAAAGCTGTGTTACACACATTGCACATTCAAAATGAATGCAGCTTCTACTGCAGTCCAAGCAGAGAACAGGTTGACATCACAAACTATCCTTTAAGCTGGGTGACCTCGGATTAGCAGTAGTAATAATGATATGTTACATGTGAAATATGTGGCCAGGCTGACATGCAATGCCTGGCCGGGTTGCCACCTGCCTGTCTTTGCCTTTGTCTTAAAGTTCTTATGCCAATATACTTTTACTTGACAGTCAAAATGACCCATAATATTTACTTCCAAGAAAATACTGCAAGAGATTTGAAGGCTGTAGTGGTGGTGTAATACAGCACATACAGGACACATGCAGCCTGCCGTGCCCTGGGTAAAGGTTCATCTGATTCTGCACTGATTCTGATTGTCTGTGCTATCCCTTTTTCCTTCTTGTGTTATGTCCAATAAAAGGTGTTTTAAATAACACCTTATGGAGTCTGAGTTTCTTTCTTACTGGGATCCATAACAAACACTACCAGAGATGTGTTAGAACTCTCTGTAACTTTCTCCAAAAAAACCCCAGACCTTCTACAGTTTGCTGGTTAGCAGCTGGTCAAACAAGCTCAACTGTAAACATGCCAGTTGCATAATATTACATGAAATAAGTCAGTCGAGAAAGACAGCTCCACAGAGCACAAAAATGAGTCTTAGATATTATTGACACAGCATGTCAAATCTCATGCCTCAAAGGTCAAAATAACAAGCCTGACAAAATCTGTCCATGAGAGGCACACAGGAGAACCTACGTCCAATTCAAGCCAACACATGACCCAAAGCCTGTTTGATGACTATGCATTTAGTCAAGAGTTAATAAATTTATGCTACATCTCCTTTGCATAGTGGGCTAGAGGGGAGAAAAAGGAGACATATAAATCAGCTACAAGCCTCCCACAATGATTACACTTCAGTGAAATTTAGTAGCATCATGAAAAGTTACCATTACTCAGTAACTGTCCTTGAGGAATGGTGATCTAAGGACTTTTTTCAAACCACAAATCTCCTAGATATACTTTCTTATCTGACATAATTGCACCCACTGTTATCTATTAATGACAGATCATTTTTTAATATTTTTATCAAAGTTATGTATATACTTTACAAAATATAATTTCTCCATAACTTCATGATAAGTATAGTTAGTTAATGGGAATTAATAACAATTTTATTCGATGGTGTTTTTACATATCTGGATGTACTCAGATGTTGTTCCTACAGCTTTTGTTTAAAATCTTGGTTTGAATTCTTTGTGGGTGTGGTTTGCACAGCAGCATCTCAACAAGAAAGCATTGACAAATTTAATGAGTTTCCTTGGATTTAAATCAAAAACATATTTTTCAGTCTTTTGGTTAAACAAGAAAGTTCTCTAGTAATCTGTGAATCCATAAGCCAGGATCATAAGTATCATTAACAGTCTCCTCTAAAGTTCTAGCTGATTCCTCTCTCTCTAAAACAATGCAGATATTCACTTGACACAGAAAAAATAAATGGGAAACAACAGTTGCAAAGCTTGTCACATCAAAGATTTAAATTGTTAAATACCAGCTAGAAATCTCTAAAACTGGGTCACTCACCTCTCCAAAAGTTTTGTTAGCGTATGGGGAAAACTCATTACAAAAAGCAGTACACAACCAGAATGTTCAAGCATGTGCTGGCCACCAGTAATGTATAAAAACAAACTGAGCATTACATGTAATTTCAATAGTTCATTACTGGGAGGAAAAACACAGGTGCATCAAAATCCAATTTAGAAAGTTTTGAAAATATTGTACCACCAAGGGCACGCAAGAGGGGCACACCTAAGCATTCCAATGAAGGGCATGGGTCACAAGTGAAAAATAATTCTGAGCACATTAAGTTGTGCCCACATTTATCCACTCTCTTCAACAGTGTCAAATGTTAAACAAATTCTTCTTGAGATTTATTTTGGCTATACTTTTCCCCCACTGTACTGTTTGGTACTAAATTTTTCTTCCCCTGCTTTTTGAACATTAATCATTTCTTAATACTCTTTAATTTTTACCCTATACTTGAAAATAAACATTTGCAAACTCTTAATAGAAATTATAGAGTTCTATATAAGTTTTAACAAGAGTCTAAAGTTCAGCAAAATAAAGATGGATATCATTTCCTAGAACATGCCTTAGGCTGAAGGTTTCTTCTACAGTCCAAACAAACCTCCTGCAGCACCTCCTCTTGTTACCACAGTCTCCAAAGTATAGTCTTGCCAATTTATCAAGTTATGAACTCACTTCTTGGTGAAACTAGACTTCACTTTACAAAACATCCTGTATGGTATTTGAGAAATTTTACCCCCAACCTAACAGAGATAGAAGGATAAAATACATTGCAATTGCAGTCAGTCTTCAAAAAATGTCAGGTCTGCATCAGTAGCATTTTGACTTCTGAAAACATCTGAAGTCCAGTGACTCTACAGTCAGAAGGAGGCCTCAGCAAGTGGAAAAACAGGAGAATGGGAAAAAATAAGGTATTCAAAATAGGATTCCTTGCACCTCCTTTGCAAACAGTAAGTCTGGCAGAGAGAAGGAGAGGATGACAATGTTTGAGGTTTTTTTTTCTTTTTTTTCCTGTTATTTATTTAGAAAGGATTATGAAAGCATTCTAGATTAGTCTGGTATCTGAATATTATTAATTCTTACTAGGCTTTTCATTTTTTCTGATGGAAAAGAATGCAGTTGATTTCCTTGGTTAAGTTACAAGCTCAATCACCCTAGGCTTGCCTTTTCAAAGGGAGAGAGATAGGTGGCTTCAGCAAGTGACTTGGTTTGGTTTGGATCTTAAGTAGGCCTGCTTCTTTTCTAGAGAAAAGAAGTCTATGCCAGAATGTACATTGTTCTTGCTTTACAGACCCCCAGGCATTTTTTGGCTAACATTCTTTTCAGAAAAAAACAATCGGTTTTGTTAAATGTATCTTAGAACCTGATTTCTTCGGTTGTGTTTTTGTGAAAACTTTACATGTAGTTCATGGCCCCTTGCAGATCTGCACAGCACAGTCTGAAAAACAATGTAGGCATTTTAGCAACGTGAATAGACTTCTAACATATCAGATGCATCAACAAAACTGAGTGTGTGAATATGCTCAGACCTTTCTGTAAAAGGCACAGTCAAACAATGCAGGGAGAGGTAAAGTGATGCAAAACTTTTGCAGAGTAGGCACTATTATATTATTTATTCTTTGTGTCAGATAGTTTTAAGAGCAAAATGAAGAACTACTTGCCCACAGACACAGTGAGAAAATAGCTGGCAGGTGTAAACAGGACTCCAACTGCAACAGTATGCACAGATTACCGTCCTTTTAAATAAAGAATAATCAGCACAGTATTATACTTTTTAAAATACCAGAGACTGCAATTCATGGCAAAGTGAAATTAACTCTATTTTTATTCCTTGGTTTGAAATAAATCAGTGAAATCACTTAAACTAGAAGAACATAACAGATAAAAGGTGAACAGATTGTTTTCTTAGCTCTCAAAACATTATGTTTCAGATTCTTAGCATAAAACGTTTTTTTCTAGGTGTGGGTGGTTTAATTGAACTAATCAGTCCTTTTATGTTGTTATTCTCCTTGATGCACGTTTAAATGTACTGTAATAAGTAATGAATTCAGAACAGAAAACCAAAAAACAGTCCAAACAATTGAACAACTTTTTCCATTTCTGACAAAGTACAAAGCACAAAGAAGAATACTTTTTAAAGTTCTGAAGTAATTTCAGGTGGGATTCTGAATTCTTTTAATTTCAGATATTTATTTACTTCCATTGCCGTACTATCTTAGCAGATCTCAATCTACTGTTAGCTGGTTTTATGGGCACTTACTTCATAATGCCCAAAAATTGTAGGAAAAAAAAATTACCCATGTTTTACAGGCAGCGATAAAATGTACTGGAAAACATCAGACTAGCAAGTTTAGGTAATATTCCTAAGGTATTCAAATGGCAGAGTGATACAGGCTCTGTCTACCCACTCAAGTCACATAAGTCAGTCCTTACACTTTGGTCTCGTCCTTACACTTTGAACTGTGCACTTCCTTCTTAGATTAGGGAGCCAGGAATGAAAGAGAGAGAACATACAGAACACATTCTGAAAGCAGAAAAAGAAACAGAAGAGACTGGTCTGCTGAAGTCAATGGCAAAGCTCACACAGATATTCACTGATTTGGTTCCAATCTCAAGTCTAATCACTCTGCTCATGACACAGAAATTCTCTCATTTAATGAAATGATTGAGGCATCTTTAAAAGCTCAACCACAACAGCAGAAAGGAAGGTTGTTCCAATGAAGGATTTTAGGCAGTTTTCTTTAACAAATCTTTCACATACACAGACAAAAAGGCAGATTCTCTGTCAGTTTTCAAAACAAAATTTGTAAGAACTTTGATGGCAATAAATGAAAAAAGAACAAAAAAAAAAAAAAACCCACAACCCTCTTAAACTAGGGATTCAGTAAAAAACACTCTTGGTGTTCTTCTAAGTTTGAGTTTGAGATGAAGATGATGAACCTTTTACAGAGACAATAGTAAACAAGGAGTCAATAGCTAAGGAAGTTTCACCAACCTGGCCTGATAATAGCACAGTCTTGTTTATGTTTCTTCTTTTCCCCTAGACCTTCCCTTAATTGTACATCTCAGATATATTTTAAGAGGAAGCGTGGGGGTGGAAGGTCTAGAAAGACTAAAAGGTGCCCACAAAGGAAGTTAGGAAATCAAGGATAAAAACAAAGCACTTCTGCTTCTGACTGAGACACACACTAATAGGAACTCTAATATAATGTGTATTACACTCATAATTCTTCTATTCCTGCTGATGTTTCATGCCTTTTCAAGCGTCACATAATCACAAACCCATCTAGTTACAGCAAGACCTTGGCTAGCCAGAGAATTAAATGATTATTAACAGAATTTTAAAGAAATGAGAAAAAGAAAGAAATTAACTTGGAAAAAGAACTCACTAAAGTCACAGAAAATAAGAAAAATGCAATTAATTGTTATTAAAATAATGCCTTGAAAGACAAAACCAGCTCCAAGTTCCTCTGTTACCCCTTTTGATAGCATAGCTTTGTTTCACAATTTTTTTCCAACGTGTAACCCTGGCAGGCTTTCATACTCTGTGGAAAATCAATTATCACAGAAATTAATAACGTCTGCTTATTATGGATATGTTAGTTGTTCTAAGAAGTAGATCAATTTGAAAGATAGATTAGACAAGGTCAACAAATTCATGCCAACACTCTGAAACTTATGAATATGGATAAGTGTAAGACTATGATGGTTTAGACCAACAAACGTAAGTGAATGACAGATGATCAACACAAGTACTTTGCAAGCAGTACTTAAACCATTAAGGTACAAGAGGAACACATTTCTCCTTACGTAAATATTCTTAGTCAATATTCCCCATAGGAACAAAACAAAACAAAACAAGATAAAAGCATAGGGTGAAAGGGAAACATATAGTGCCTGAGAAGGGAGGAGGGGAGAGAAACTGGGTAAAAACATCAGAGTTATTTTAAATGCATAAGGACCATGGCTGTAGGGATAGGCAGAGGACAGTATTAAATACAGCACATATAAAGAGCTTAGAAGCAAAAGAAGAAGAAATGACAGAGCCTGAAGGAGCGAACAAAGAAATTAAGGTAAGAAAAAGAGGCAGGCACAGATGAGCAGAAAGGACTTGTATACAATACAGAGCACAGGGAACAAAACCACAGAACTGAAAAGAAGATTCCGAACAAACAAAGGAAATAAAATTAAAACGAAGGTGAGAAAATATAGACTGAAGATAGAGAAGAAAGTGAAAGAAGGAGGAAGAAACTAATGACATTGAGAGGAAAGTGCGAAGAAGAAAAAAATGCATAAAAAAAATAGCTTGCCAGAAAGAGTCAACCTTGTCAGTTAAAAAGATGAGATGTGATCACGTCAAGAATCAATTCTGGCCTTGCAGAAGATATTCCCAAACAGAATGCAATTTCCCTGAAGGAAATGCCGTTATTATAATAAGAATTAACAAATCAATGGAGCTGTTTAATTTTCTTGCCATTAGTTCAAACTCATGTTCCCTACAAAGAATGTCTGAATGACAGTCATTGAGTAAAGAAGAATCTCATTTATATTACAGATGCCAATCAAAGCTACAAAGCTGCAAAATGTATACGACTGGGATCTTTGGTAGACACCTACAATATAGCAATTCACAGGAGAAAACTGAGTTAGATCACAGTGTAACAAAGGAAGTTTTATTCTTTATTTGAATACAAATTACTCAAATGTTCTCTATCAAAAATATCTTAACATAAAGTCTTATGTGATAATGTGTGACATTCTTCAAAAAGGTGAATGAATGCAGCAAGAACAATGTTTGCTTTAATCCTAATTAGAGTGTGGATATTTGTTAAATCTTAGAAAGGCTTTCAGATCAGGGAAACAGAACATGTAAATGATCATATATGTTTCTAATTGCTTCTACATAGCCCACCCACATGCATATATAATATTCAAACACAATTTTCTCTCATCTAGAATGACTGATTACTTGATGGTTTGTTTGTGTTGTTTTGGAAATACCCTGAACGATGTCTTCCTTTGACCTCTTCAATCCTTGATACCCATAATGCTTTCTCTTTTACCTCAGTGTTCACAGCATGCAACAAAGCAGAAACAAACACTGGACCTACTCAGAATGCCAGCTAAATTCCTTTGCCAAATCCACATCCTCCCCAGTGTCATATCCTTTGAATATAGGTGCTGATTTTCAAAAGCCAAATTGTGTGCATTACAGAGAAATTGTGCATTTTAATTCCTTCTAAAATCAGTGGTCTTCAGAGGTGTTCAGTATATCGCAGTAAAAAACCCCCTCCAAATTGTTTAATTTTTTTCCCACATGGAGCTGACAGCCCACAGAAGCAGTGGGGTTTACATTTTGTAGGCATGAATTATTGGTTAGGAAAAGAAGTTTACATCCATTTTAGAAATACATCACAGGCAAACTGCTGGAAGCAATTTAACATTCCTCCTAGTTAAACTGACAGATCTTTGCAGATTACTTTTAAGTGCTATGTTGGTAGGCACCCTCTGCCTAGCAAAAAGTGCCAGATTTCATCCCATTTCCTGTGCACTCAATAGAGGTCTATAAATTGCTTCAGGCTTTAAGCAGTCAGGAATTATAGCTGCTGCTCAGAGTGTATCCAGTCATAAAATTTCTTGCATATTTGTACTGTGTATAATCTTTTTACATAGATGAACATATCTAAAGATAAACACTTGAGGGACTTGAGGGAACACTTGAATTTGTTCAGGGTTACTGGTGTTCTTTTCCTCCAAATATCTGCAATTTTCAGAAGGATAAGTTACATTACATATTAGCAAACACATTTTTGTAAGCTTGTATTTAAAATGAGAAGACAATATACTAACATATCCAGATACCAAGGAGACTGTAACAAGCAGAAAATTATTTTAAAAGTCAGACTGTAAAGTAGAAAATTAGTAATATAGAAATACTATAGGGAGCTAACCAAGTACAAATATCTACTGGAGGACTGAGAGTTAGAAGTTAAATCTTGGTAAAAAACAGTGTCTGCTAGTACAAACCAAAAATCTTGACTATGAAAAGTACCAGCAGAAAGATTATTCATTAATAAAGGCAGCATCTACTGACTGTAAAAAGACAATGTGAAAATATTATAGGATGTGTATTCTGAGTGATTGTAGATATTTTGAATGAATGGAGATCTGTAAAATTCCCATATTCAAAGAGAAACTAAAGCAATAGCTAGAAAATATTGCCTAAGTGAATCTGGTGGTCTGGATAACATTAAGCTCTGTATTACATTGGTAGGTCTTTAGTTATTCAGTGACAGGAGTGCAAGATCACAGTGGAAAGGATACCATGGTATTTATGTGAAGTGAAAAGGAAGCTGAAACATGGCAGAGACAAAGGTAGGGATAGGACTGGGGAAAGAAATTCTGAAGATCAGAAGAGGATAGTGCAGCAAGACTGTGCTCCTGCCTGTTACTCAGTGAGCAGAAATGATTATAATTTTGCCTTCCATACTCAAGTTTTTATCAGGAATATCATGTGAAATCAAATGCAGTAAAACATGTCCTAAAAGAATTGAAATCCATTCTACAATGCCAGATAATGCGGTGACATTTCTGTTGCACTTAAGTGCTGGTACCTTTAAATGGACCTAGAATGGACGAGGATCACAGTTTTGAACAGAGTGTTTCCAGGTCAGTTATTAAGTTGGAACTTCCTATAACCAGATGAATAACTGTTATTTGGAAGTTACAAAAATTCCAAAGCAGAAAATCAACTATACTTCCCCACCAATATTTAGCATTAGCTTAATGAGTGAATTCATTTAATTCAGTTAAAACCTGTTTCACGACAATTTTTTATAACAGAAATAAAAATAATAGTTTGGCATGTTTCTAAAGCTGTCCATATAACTAAAGACTAGCAGGGAGAATGCAAAATTTCCCTTCGAAATTTTTAGTTTTAGAAATTTAATATACTGTACTTAATTTCTCTGCGGATGTCACACCAGTACATAGATTCTTTTTAAAAAACTGCTAAATGTCAGGGATGGTATTGAAAAATCATAACTACAATGACGATGAAGAAAAGGTGCTTACTGCTCTACATGCAGCCATAAAATGTCAAAATTTTTTTTTAATTCAGTAAAACATATTAGAAAAATAAGCATATACCCAACATCATCAGTAATGGCAAAAGCAGAGAAATTCAGTAGGTCTATTTTTAATAATTTTGCAAATAACAAATAGGCATTTTATGGGTACAAATCATCAAATGTTAGGAAATAGATTTCAAAGGAGGTAATTAAATCAAACTGGGTTTTGTTCTTTTTCTTCACACGCTCTCTTTGTCAATCTCACTTTTGTGATGGTTTTTCTTAAACCGACTGAAGAAAATTGAGAGAACAAATACTAATGGCAACAGTCTCTTATTGTGTGTACTTTTCAACTTATTAATTGACTATAAGAAGTAAAGTATCCACTTTTCCTTTTTCATACTGAATGGCAGTCTTGGACAAGTGCAACAATTTTGTAAATTAAGGTTTTATACTGAGTTTTCTGCCTCTACACCCTCCAAATCAGAGCTCCACTGAAAATTCAGGAGTTTCTGATTCTGTGGTTAGACCTCACAGTTAGCAGGACTCTGCACATCAAGGAGAATTGCTTGAGTTGGAAATGTGCCTATGTTTCAGGGACTCACATGTAGCACAGGTGTGAAACTGGGAACAATCTCTGCTAGCCCTTTGCTCCTGTTTTGGCTGAGGACCATGCAACAGTGTTATTCAGTGCTATGGAGGTAAAGAAAGTGAAAGGAAAAGGCAAACTGGTAAGTGATTTTTGTTCCAGGAATACAATACCACAAAATGGAACAGATTCTATTTTTTTTTTTTAAAAGGTTGTCTACGCGCTTGTGTAAATCACATAAATTCCTTCTTAGGTTGTCCCAGTTTCCATCTGTCCTTTTGAAATACAGCGGCTCTCCCCATCATTTGTCGAATTTGCGACTCTCAAATGGAGTACACAAGTGACTCAAGGGACAATTCAGCTCTACTCTTTCAAGTAATGAAATGATATAAAATTCTTAAAGATCTATCCTACCTTTATTCCTCTGTGAACAACAGCACGGCAATAGCCCAAAAAATACAAAAAGTGTATGTCAACAAAGATGACATGTCCTTAGTGCTCAATTTATAAGCATAATGTAAATTCTGCTATGAAGTACATCCTTGCATGCCTGGTGTTTTGATTTTGAGGTTACAAAATATAGGAATATCTACCTTTTTGATTGTTTTGCCTCAAGAGCAAGTCCTAAACTCTTATATTCTTTCTGTCTTTGAAAATGCGTTTCCTCAGTATTACTACAAACAGTTGCAAAATACTCCAGATCTATCTGCAATAACATACAACTGATGAACTGGTTTAGGTTGTATTAAATATAGTAATGTGTGTAAAAGTAAGAAATAGAAAACTCCTTTTTAGAAAAAAAAAATAGTAATACCATGATGATACTTATCAGGCTGTAAATTGCACAATCCTGAATACTCAGTTTGTTCCAAATTCAATTCACAGTGAGACCTGAGGTGCAGCAATCAAATACTTCCCCGAAAAGCCATGCACTGTGCTTGTGGCAGCTAATTGAGACTCAGTTCCACATGCTTTAAGTGATTTCAGTATGCATTTTCCCCTCCCCTACTTCATAGCCAGAATAAAAATAGATCAGTGAGAAAATTCTGCTAAGCCTAATAATCCACTTCGCAGGAAGGAAACACCGGGACTTGAGTAAAGCTGAGAAGCCAGACCTCTGCATGATCTTGAGCCAATCCAAATACAGAAACTTCCCGCGTGCTATTAAGCTACAATGCCAAGGGGCAGTCATATTTCTAATATTGAGGCTTGAATTTGAGGCGAAAACCATCAAAATGAAAAATAGACTTGGAGAAATCGGATTTTCTCCTCGAGACCTTGTGTAAACCACTGTCCCAGCACATTCTGTCCTGGTACTCTAACTCAGCCTCTCTGAAGCAGAGGAAAAAGCACTAAGTAACAAAATTCATACTATTTTCAGTAGCAGTTTCCACCCTAATTTCACCAGTGCAGGATAGAAACATCTCACACATTACTAGCTTCCCACCTCTGTTTCAAGAATTGACTTACCTGATTGTCTCAAATTGCTATGGGTGTTAATTAACACACAGTATCTTCTCAGACTCCAAAAGAGAGGACAGAACATTCTGCAGACCTTCTACTTCTGCAGAAGCCAGGAAATTTTTTTTCTCAAATAAGAATCTGAGGGGTCACTGCAATCTTACAACAGTAAGAAAAAAGGGGCTGTTCACACTGCTTTGAGCCACCACCTGTATGAGGTACTTTCTACAAATATTTTGGAGGGTTTAGTAGGTATTTATTGTATGGATCAGTCATGGATCTCGTACTTCTGCAAAAAGCTGTAGCTGCAAGACATTTCTTACCCCTGCACAATCTTGCGAATGCACATGTGGATCTAAGGCTTGCTATGACCATTCATTGGTTTTCTCAGCTTTTTAACAATTCATAATTTTTGAGAACATTACATACTCTACGTGCTGAACAAGTGAATAACTCCACTGCAACATGTCATGGAAAACAGATAAATACAATGCCAGGCATGTGTTTTAGACATGGAAAATGAGTTTCAATTTCTGTGTAGTCATTTTTTGTTAAGACTTTCTTAACCTTCAAATTGTTTTTGTTTATTGGTTCTGTTTTTGTCATTTTGTCTGTTTTTCTCCCACTAAACTTTTAACATAAATACTTCATACAGAATCATTATTTTTAGGTAGCTTACAAAGAATATTTTATTAGTTATTTATTTAGAAGAACATTCGGAATGTTCCTGTTAGGAATCTGATCTCTTTTATAATTGGCTTTGTAGAAAACACCCAAGGAACTTTGATGAAGTATACACTGCTGGCCGCTGCCAATGCTCCCATTAACTCCAGTCAGACTATGGTTTTGCCCATAAGTTAACAGTGTTTCCTATATGAGAGTTAGAAAATAAAAGATTTCACAGTTCTTTAATCAGTTTTAAGTGAAAGTACTTGGATTGAACAAAGTCCTATCAGGTAAAAATCACGATGTAATCAACTGTTCACTGATGGAGTCCAATAACACTGCCAGTGAGCTCTGAGAAGCTACCTGCTTGAAACAGCAAAACGGATGTGTGCAATAACAAGCTTGTTTAGATGGACATTTGCCAGCAGTTTGCTACACAGGCATATCTTTCTAAATGTATAACTAGTCAGCTTGAGCAGACATAACTGAATTTCATTACTGTATTCTGTTTATTACTAGTATAAAGTAGGAGTATGAGAAGAATGAATTAAAACACCATTGCCCATCTAGCTGAGGGCTAATAAAGCCCATACTATTCAGTCAATTCATCAAACTATCCATTTGTTATGAGGCTAGCAGTTATATAGATATTAGCATAGTAGAAAGGAGAAGTTGCTTAGGGCAAAATGCATGTCCTATCCAACAGTGTCTGGAATTCAATGGATTTAGCAGTTTTGTCTCCGTAGTTAATAAAATATGAGTCTGTCAATTACCATGACTAGTACCATGGCAAACCAGAAGTACAAGTTCCTCTCACACTTCCATGTCTAAATAGTTATCACAAGGATTTTCTGAACTTAGTGGCAGCATTCAAAGGGACGGGATGGGAGAAGGGCAACAGAGACTACATAAATTCCCATAACTTTTCTTACTCTCTTCTGGTTGTCTTTGTCCAGAGGGACACAAATATGCAATTAATTATAATTTAAAATAAATAATAATTGATGCAGAGCTCAGAAGAGAAAAAACTCCAAGTGTCCCAAGAAGGAAAGAAGTATCATTACTCTGTTTTTCTGGAAGCAGAACCCCTGACTAAACATCAGAGAACAAGTCATTGGCAAAGCCAGGACCCAAAAGCAGTTCCCATCCCTGCCCCAGCTGTCTGTCCCCTAAGCATGATATTTTGACTTGGTCTCTCTCTAAAAACAGCCCTCATACGTGAGTTTCTAATGCCCCATATAATTTCAGAATTTCCTCTGCTGAATGGAATGAACAACAATAATGAAAGTAAAACAGAAACCTAGTCTTTTGCACGTCCCATCAGTGGGAATGTCTGCTTGTCTATAATTTCCAGCCTTTCAGTGCCAGAGCTCTTCAGGTGTCATTATTTGATATGATCCTGGTGAGATTGCAACAAGACAAGGCTAAGAAGGAAAATAATTCTAGTGCTAGATGTGCAAATACAGGTTAATCCAAATGTTCTACTTAAAAAAACAATGCAATTCTGACATTCAAAAAAACCTTTCTTCTTTGTTTTCCTTCTTATTTTTTTCTCTCATAAGGCATCCTACATACTTCTGCTTTGTTATTTTTCCTCCAGAGGTTAAACTATCTTGCCCCTCTTGCCGTGGAACTGTACCCTCTCTTCTTCCTGACACTGGATTAAAATACGTAGTATTTTTCCCTACAGTCTTCATGCAGTAATATTCTACCATGGCACACTTCCACCTCAGAAGTCCAATATCAGCAGATATTTCTTTAAGAGTTTAAAAATTAGCACTTAAAATGTTAATTGATCCCTGACTAGTGATGAAAATAATGAGTTAAATGTGAAAAACTTATCTATAAAGTGCAATGGCACAGTAATTTTCTCTTCATATTTTAAAATTACAGCAGCCGGTAAGGAATTTTAGAGCAATTAGTAAGGCAGAACATACAAGTTTGTGCACATCAAGTTTTTGTAGTTTGTACTGCATGCATTTTTAGTCCCTAAGGATAAGGAGTGTCACATTTCTTCACCTCGGATCTATTATTGTGCTTGCCTCACTTCATCTGAAGTGCAAAAATTTCCCATGCAGAAACACATAATACCTATTGGTTAAATTCTGCTCCCATTGCAGTCAATGTATGAGCTCTCTATTAAATGCAGAAATGGAATCATGAGAGCTTAAAATACAGTTATTCAGGGTAGGACAAAGATCTTTAAGCACATAGTTTCTCCTTAAAATAAAGATTAAATGTGGGCATTTGACCAAAAAAACTGAGATAAATTCACTTTCAATGTTTTTTAAACTTCCAGACTAGATAATTCACTTTTATAAGGACTCAGTGGGGAAAAGGCCGTAGTTACAGTGTCATCAAGTTTAACAAACATACATTACTGCAAACAACTGAACAATTTAGCAATACAAATATTTTTTTCCCATTGGTTCTTCTTAGAATACTCCTAGGTTCACAGACTTTAAGAGGATGAACAAAACCCCTGCATTTTAGTTTCATACTGATCATGCAAGACAGTTTCCTACAAGCTAAAACATACAGGTACCTAGATAATTTTACTGCATGGTGTAGAAAAGAAACTATGTATACATTTTCTTCACAACAAAAACAGAACTGTATTTGTAAGAAGTCTTAAAGTGCTTCTTCAGTTTCCCAAAAATATTTCTACTGCAGGCTCCACAGCTGTGATTCCAGCTCCCTATTCATTGCCTTTAAACCCACGAAAACTTGTTCCTTTTCTTCAGCTTTCAGTCTAAGACTCTGTTCAAGCAGCACCTGCAGAAATGCCCTACCAGGAATGAATCCTGACCACAGCAGTACAGACAATTATTTTCTGATTCATCTGTTTGGAAAGTCACAGACAAAAAGCCATTGTCTGATTGTCATCTTTCCCTGGCTTTATTTGATGGCCTACTGAACAAGGCAGATGTGTCCAAAAACCCAACCATTCCTTCCCAACAATACAAAAGCCAAATTAAACATGAAGGCCTTTTTTTACATGCATGTGCTGGACTATTTTTTCACAATTGTGGACATCCCTCCAGCAAGAGCACAAGAGGTCCCAATGGCAGTTTAGGTAAAATGTAAGAGAAAATCACAGCTGACTCAAAATGAGACATAGAAAAAAAACCCAAAAAACCAAAACCATGATTCATTTAAAAAAGAAGAAAATTAAATCAAAACCAATACCTGTAAGGAGCAATATTAAGACTGGAGAAAAAGATGATTCCTGAAAGCATGTAAATAAGAGAGAAACACGCAATTAAAAGATGAAAGTTGAATGCTACAGTGACATTTCATAGTCAGTTTTAAAAAGCCAGCTTCATTTTTAGTGTCATAATCCTTTTTGAAAAAAAAAACAAGATGAGTGAAATAATTCACTCCTACCTTGCTCTGCTGATGTCAAATTATCACTCCGGCAAGAAAAAGGAGATTTGTACAGTAACCTACTTTTAGCTTATGCAGATTTAGTGTAGACTGAATTAATTCATCATCAGTATTCATTTATATTGAAGTGCCTATGCCTAGGAGTGGAACAGGCTTTTTATAAAAGAAGAAAATTAGGCTGGAAAAAACCCCAAAGACAACATAACAATATTTGTCTACTGCTTTTAAAAGAGAGAAGAGTATTAAAGATGCATTTTCTTGTTTGGCCATCCCTTTTTGCAGTAGTTACGCCAAGGTCACAGTTATTTTGATAGCACCACAGGGAACATATTTTCACATTGGTGACATATTCTTGAATAATTGCTCCAGTGAATTAGAAATAACAGCATTCCAAAGTGGCTATACAGGGTTACTTTTCATCTTTCCCAAACCAGAATGTCAGACCTTGCTCCAGTATTCCTTTTCTTTTCATTGATAATTCCTTAATACAGCAACATAATACATGTTTACGTACATAAAGAGATGGAAGTGCTGCCAGATACGATGCGACTCGGATAATTTAAATAATTAATCTGGATTCATTTTAAAGTCTGATCAGCTTCAAAACACCAAACTGAGTTTCATTTTAAAAGGCTGGAACAAGTCTGTACATTCTCACAAACCTTTTCCTACTTTTCTGCTTTTTCACCTAGTAGCATTTACATGAATCTTCAATTATCACAGTTTAGAAATTGTTTCCTATGCAGCAGTTTTATCCACATGCAAACCATGAGTTTGTGATCTCAGATGAACCTGATGAGCCTGTGTATCTCACCTGTGCACCTGATACACCCGGGATGTCTGTGTGTAGCGATAAGCAGCAGGTGGAGTCACAAAGAGTGACGTTCAAGAGGTGTAACAGTGTGAATGGTCCAACGGTAATAGAACAGGCTAAAGAATTACATCCTGACAAAACTGCCTAAAACCCTTATGATTCCATTAATACCTATCTTTGCCACCTGTCTTGGCATATGAAACAGAATTTGCATCAGAAGAGATTAACATTGTCTCTGAGGCTAGTCAAATTGATTCTAGCAAACTAATGTGAGTCAAACAACACTCCCTAATAGCATTTAGAAGAATGAGACAAAAGAGATCAAAATTTGAATATCCAACAGGATTAAGTTACTCATCTATTATTTAGGGAAGAAAACCTCACTATGGAAATCATAATACTGAAAAAGCATGAAAGTAAGCCCAATCTAAAATGCTATAATAATACTTGACTGTAAACGCACCTGATTTGTAAAAGCAAATGTGGGTATAAACACCCAATTCCCGGTGGTTTTCCAAGAGAAGCCACACAAAAGGACGATGTAGTTAAACAGAACACAATTATTTAGAGCATTCTGTCAATAGTTAAATGATCTATTGGTAGGGCAGTTGCTGGGAAATATTATAAATTATAATGGTCTGCAATGTTGAAAATGCACAAATTTATCCGTTTTTCCTTGCCACTGTGCACAGAGTGGATGATGCTATTGACAGAGCTCGGTGTATTTTACTGGCATTGCATATTTTAGTGCTGTTCACTGTTCATCAGCTTTATACAAAGTACTGCTACCTGGACTTCCACACATCTAGTCATTTATTTTTCCTGAAAAGCTATTTTACTTTCTCAGCATACAGAACGCATTGAAAACTGCTGCTCGATATCCTGAGGCTTTCTCATGGGCCTTGGTAACCGCAATAGCAAAAATTTACATTCTGTATGTTGAGATATATTTTCTGCAAATAATGCTCTCTGGGGCAGCAAGTATCGTGGTTATCGGTGTTTGGACAGCACCCATCATTGTCTTGACTGGAATTGTCAGCTATTTTATGTGCTTCATGAAAACGCAAAGAGGTTATTTTTTTTATTTTTAATTTAAGTGAACAACTTAAACTATCTCCAATTTTTTCATTCCTGTCACCTGTGATCTTTCAGTCATATTCCAAGCAGAACTTCCAGAATATAAACATTTGCTAAGAAACTTAAAGCCTTTTACTTATTGCCTTTTATCATAAAATCAGAAAAAAAATTATGGAATCTGAGTCAATCTACCAAGAAAAGCCTAGTAAATGAGGGAACAGCTCTGAAGCTGGCAACATATCTGTCTGCAGAATTTGTCGAATAACTAGATGTTTCTGCTATGCAAATGCACCTAAAACTCAGCAGAGGAATCCTACCAGAGATAAATACAATACAAAATCAATGACTAAAGCTTAATTAGGGGAAAAATGTTCCTTTCATACTATGCTTTCATTAATTTTTGCCAAGAAAGTTTACAATCATCACAAGAAAAAAAAAAATATCAAAGAATTAATTGATAAAAGAATCTCTTATTCATTGTAACTACTGTTACCCTGTGCCAAGTAAATGAAACAGAAATCCATTTCTGCAATATTTTAGTAAAGATTTCTGAGATGAGTCATAAAAATAACTAACCCAAGGTCACCAGTGTTTCTAGCATAACAAGATATGTGAATGAACTCCAGATCACACCATTTGCATATTAAGAGTAGATAAGTAGTTAAGAGGCTAATGACAAGAATATGACTTCATGGCCCTTAGAAAACTAGAGCATTTAGTGATATCAGTTGGAAATGCTTATTTGACAAAATTGCAAGACACCCTTCTACAGCCATCCCAGTGGAGCAAAATTATGAGTACTGCCCTTAATTTTCATTCTTCTTTTTCTCTGCACTGAAATAGCAGAGACATTACAAAATTAAAACTACTAGTGGTCATTGATGTGATTCTTTCACTGCTCTCTGCAGCAGCACAAGCCGAATATCTTTTGTTGACAAAATATAACTAATAATGCTAGAACAGCCTAGAGCCTAGCTTGAGTTCCTATGTCTCTAATTACCAAATATTAATTATGAGGTTATTCTTTCTTTAATATTTGAACTTGTTAGTTTTCCATGGGAAAAGACAAAAAACTTAAATGGTAACAGGTACAGCAGAAGTGAGTTAAAGTAAATATAAACATTCATTTAGATTCGCATTCAAAAATTTAAAACCTTTAAAACCTAACCTTTGGCACAAAGTCAGAAGGCCTACATGAATAAAATCTGTCCAAGCACTGAAAGGAAAAGAAGAATGGGGTTTCAACTTTCACACAGTGCAGTACTTTTGCACATGAGATATACTCGTTGAACTTAAGTTTAAAAGATTTTTTTAAACTTACTGAAGTTTATCCCATTTTCAATGATTCCATCAATTTAAAAAAAATCTCAGACATTGAAAGCTGTTGTTCAAATCAAAACACAGAAAAGGGCTACTGAAAGTTATTTCCACATATTCTGTAGACCTAAAACAGAATATTAGTAATACTATTTCAAAATGTAAACTCTTTTAATACAGTGTATTTTGCTTTCAGAAGCACTTTTAGTTGTTTTATGTACTTAATTTATAAATAGTTTCATGAAAACTAGATGAACAACTAGACATGTCTTTAAAATAAATCGAGACATTTTTAAAAGTACAAGCCCTTACTTCTCCACCAATAAGATCAAGAAAACCACTTGGGCCCCCAAGGTCTTGACCCTTACTCCCAGAGCCATGTAGTTATGTTTGATATGTTCCACATCTACCCTGTCTGGATCACATGGAAGAGAAGCAGGGTTATTAGTCTGAGGGCGAGACCAAGATCAGCAGTCTCTCCACATTTCAAATCCATGCCCTTGACCAGCAACAAATCAATCTAGGCAGCAGATTAGGATGCCAGACAGTGCTCTCCATTCCCACCACGGTGATGCCTTGCAGCTTCCTCCTGATGCTGCTGTGTGGCTCAGGATCATCCAGCCCTGATTCTTCACTGAACGCAGCTCCCAGCCTCTCATCTGTTACCAGGGCACTGACACTCTTCTGTGGGTACAAAAACGCATAAACTTCCAGCTTTTGTCATCCTTTCCCAGACTGAAAAACAGATTCTGTCTGCCCCCCATTCAGTACAGCTGGGCATTCAGGCTCCTGTAGACATGTGGTCTTGGGGAAGGTCTGGCCAATCTCCTTTTGATCATCTCTGATGCTGTGCAGTCTGCTGATCTCCTACAGCTTCCTCTCTTGGTAACACAGATGCTCCACCTGCAGCAAAGAACACCTTCTCCCCCAGTCCCTGCCACAGTGAGAGGCACCAGGTGCCCCCAGACCTGGAGAGTTACATCCTCTCTTAGGGGCATCGTCTGACTTGAGGCTTCTGCTATTCCTGAAATTGTTGCTCCAGTTGGGGTTGATCATGCCCCATGTCCAGCACATGAACGCTGTTCTTAGCAATTTTGCCTATTCTTTGTTCTACTGCCTGGTTTTCATTGCAGTTTACTGAAAGCTCATTGTCATGAAAAGTTGTGCTTTCCCTTCTCTGCAAGCTTCCTGCAAAAGCAGTCCTATTACCATCATTCACCATTGGGTTGATAACTGAATCAATAAATTCATGAGTTGCATTGGAAACACTGAGTATATCCTGTATATTCGTTAGTAGAATGTCTGTGAGCACCGTGAAGAAAGGCACAATTCTTCACCTGTTCTTTTAAATGGTTCATTCACAGTCTCGCTGACATTGTCCTCCCATGACAGCATCTATACTGCAGTTTGTCTTCCTAACTTATGTGAAAAGTTTATTTGTATATCCATTTCAACATGAGCTGTAGCTAAAAATAACACAAAGATCTGCTAGAAGGTCAATGGTGCAAAGTGCATACCTGGAAAAATAAAAGTATACACAGCATCCAAAAGCCTAAGTTTGTGAAAAACTTGTTTCCTGTTTAATTTGTGACTTAGGCCCTAAGTTTGTATCTACTGATGTCATCAACTTGTTTGACAAAGAGGAATTGTAAATTGTGCATTTAGAGACAGTATGAAGGCACACATTCTTTCCTTCGGTAACTTAAAAGCTTTTCCATGTTCTATCGCCCATACAAAGATGCTTTAAAATAACAGTATTCCAACAATGCTTGTTGTGAAAAATTTTGTGCAATTCTAAACAGTCTGCAGAACTGTGAATGGTGCAATTACCTCCACAGGACCCTGGAGCCCTTCTTCCCCCTAGTCCTCCAGGATACAGCCTTTCTTCTGCCTGCATCAGGCAGAGGACAACTGCCAAGCTCAGGATAAAAGGAAAAAATAAAATAAAATTCATATCTCAGAACTTTTGACAGGCCTTTAGACAAAATTACTTCCAAAATTACTTTCCAGCCACTCTTCCACAGGTCTGTAGCGTTGCATGGAGTTGTTGTGCATCAAGTGCACAACCTGGTACTTGGCCTTGTAGAACCTGATACCATTGGCTGCAGCCCATATACCGTTGGAAGCAGCCAAATAATTAATTAATTCATTTAAATAAACTAATTAATTAAATAATTAATTAACCAATTCTTCTAAAGTAATGTACAGAGTGAGCATTATCTCATAATTCTGAGATTCAGATTCAAGTTTTTATGCTTAAATTCTAAATGTTTTAGTTTTAATTTTAATTTTAAAAAGTTTTTGCTACTAAAGAATATTTCATTTTGCCCTTTATAATAAAGGGTTTAGAGGATATTTTGGCATCCTCACTTGAATCAGATTGTCATTCTTTCCAAATACAGAAAATTAATACGCATTGGACATTTTCCCTCTTCTGCCAAAGTACTCAGCAGTGCTACGAACTGCCACTCTGTTCTTAATAATAGAATTTTCTAACTGTCACAGTCCAGGAACTGGACACAATACTAGAAAGATGTGTTATTTTCAAATGGTTTCCCAAAGCAGCAGTCATAGTCATGATGTTCTGTATATATTAGTCTGTATTAGCAGGACAGATGAAGTATATATAATGGATATAAAACAATATAGAAGTATGTGTTACTTTTCTTTCCTTTGGACACTTTTTGGCATCAGAGAATTTTTTTTAAAAACAAATAAACCTCTTAGAAATTAAGCTGCCAGATTTGTACTCTTGTATACAATTTACCTGCTTTATTTTTTACTTCAGCTATTTTTATTTAGTGTTGACAGACACTTTAAGACGTTTCATCTTTCAGGTAGATTTCTATTTTATCTTTGCCTCTCCTGTCTAAATTGTGTAACAAATAATATCTTCTAATAAAGGGGAAGGAAGTCTATGAGGGAAAAAGGAAAGAGCAGTGAAAAGTCTTAAAATTTCTTTCATTCCCAAGGTACTATTTGTCCTTTGAACTATTTTTTCTCATTCTCGTCAACCATTTTGTAACTGATTTTTTAATATTGATAACATTGTACACTACATCTGTTTTAATTAGACTACTGACCAATATTCCTTTTTCCATTCATTTCTATTGGTATCTAATACTAACTGAAAAGTAATTAGTAGACAATATGATTTAAAACAACTTTTCTAAACAGTACTACCGTTCACTTCAGATCACAGAAAAATCCAAGAAGATAATTGGAAGGAGGCTTTAGCCAATATAAGCAACCTAGGCTTAATCAGCATTAAAAGGCATTAATCTTAAATCAATAAGCTAGAAGAATCAGAAATGTAACTTTTAAAAGAACACTTACAAAGCTGAATTCTAAGTTGAATATATTTTTAGTGGTCTTTGAGTAAAAAGAAGAGGTTTAATATATAAATTCCTTGCATTATCCTAATGATACAAACTATGTTCACAGTAAAAAAAGGCAGTTTTCAAACAAGTAAGGAAACAGTGCTCAGGTAATATGGAAAATATCTCCTTCTAAGAAAACAGGGTGAGTGACAACAGGCAAGAGTCAGAATTTTAATTTAGGCAGATTTGAGAACAGATTGACAGCAGCAAGGACAATAAAATGCTCCTCAAGTGGCAGTGCTTATTAAAACAAAGCAGCATCCATGGAAAATGCATGTCTTAAAGGAAAGTAAAACACAACTTTCTTTTAATTTTCAAATGCTGTCGTAGTCCTCTAAAACTTTGTTAATGTTTATTCATACTTTTCAGTCTGACACGTTTTCCAAAAGTGCTATAAGAAGTTCACACCTGGATATAATTTCATTACCCTTCATACAAGAGCCTGCAGTGATAATTTTTGTAAAAAAATACTGTTGACATTCTCCAAGTACTGTTTCTTTTTAAATTAATGCCAGTAAGTTGGGGTGGGTTTTATTTGCTGTTGTTATTAAAGTAACATGGATTTTTGAGTATTGGAGCACTACAGATTTTGACTTCCCTGATTAAATGTGGGGGAAAAGTACCATTGTGTAACTTAACCAACTCGTATATACAGTCAATATTTTTTTTTAAATATTCTTCTTAAAGAACAGAATGGTAAGGATGAGAGGTAGTCCTGAAAATAATGACCTGGCTTGGCAAGGATTTTGTTATATTTTTTTTCCTATAACCTTTCAGTATTCTACTTTTGAATCAAAACCTTGTACACAGAAATCCACAGGAGTAATCTATTAGTTCAAGTAGTAAATCACACCATAGACCAAATAAAGCTAAAGTGAGGTTACTGCTATACATCAGAAACGTTAGAGATAGAATAAAAAGGTAAAGGCAAGTAGGAAAAAAAAAAAAAAAAAAAAAAAAAAAGCAAGCCTTTAAGTCCTTAATTTCCCAGTAGAAATATATGGCTCAAAATTCAAAGTTAACTCAAAATCCTACAGTGAGATCTTGTTCCTCTTTGACGATCACTTCTGTGTGTACAGATAGTGCAACAGAAGTTCTTGCTTTTTAACAAGACAAAACGCAGGAGTGTTCCAAAATTTGATGGCTTTTCAAATGTTTACCTCAGTAGTGTACTACATCAAAAATCTGGATCTGGTGTGTTCTTGTCTTCCTGGGCAAAGCCCAGACACTGTCTCTCCAGCTCTTGGTATAGATATGAAAACACATCTGTATTTCTTCTGGCAGCAGAGGTTCAAGCTTGGTTCAGCTTGCTTAGGCTCAGAAGCTCAGAAGCTATCACTGTCCTCCTAAACGCTCCACTACACACTTTCTGACATCCAGCAGACCTGTGGGTCTCCTCATTTATCATTTATCTCCTCGTTTATACTGTGTTGGGATGGGGAGTGGAACTGTGTGGTCACACAAGTTAGATGTATACCTAGTAAATCATAGGCATACAGGAATATCACACTTTTCTAGAAGACAGGTACAGTCTTCTGTACTTCATTCTCATGCTCACCACTTCCACTTCAGAGTGCACAATGCAGACAGGCAAATAGCTATCCTTTTGCGTTATCTCTATCAACTTCTTTGTGATCTTAATGTCTGGCCCACTTGGGGTACCAAGCTAGGTCCTACCTTTCTTCACAATTAAGGCACAAGGACAAGGTGTAAAATGATCAAAACTATAGAAACACAAAATCTAAACATTTTAAAAGTCTTTTTCTTGAAAGTTAAAAATAAAACTGGAACTCACGATAAAGTGACAATGTCAGAAGAGATAAGACTATCCCATTGAAAGGGGATTGCCTCAACTTTAGTACTGGAGACAGGTAAGTTTGTGGCTGTTGTTGCTGCCTCCATCACTTGGCACCCAGTGTAGGCACAAAACCAGGTTTTAGTTGCTGCCAAACTGGAACCTCAGACAGAAAAAAATTCACAGTGCTATTCAGAACTTTGTAATAAAGGAAATCTTGAGCATCTCTTCACATTTACTGAGCAATGAAATATCATACCAGAATTAAAGGTTATTTCTGAAAAGAGTTTGAATGCGAATCAGAGGATATTTCAGCAGATTCAATGGAGTAATTACAGGGTAGGAAGAACAAATACACTGTAATAGATAAGTGAGACAGGCAATCATAGACTAACTTTACTTCCATGCTGATGGACTAATAGGGCAAAGGCTCACCTAAGTGGTTTGGTTTTTTTTTATTTAACTTTCTCCTGGTAGATTTATTCTTGATGTTAGGCTCAACAGACAAAACCAGACTGGCTATTTGTTAGCAATATACTAGGTGTTTTTAACACCAAACAGCTCTGTGGAAGTCTTCAACTACCTTCTAAAACAGTTTTTTATGGAAGGACGGTAAACGTTATGTCCCATATAAAAGGCAGGATGAGACACAGAGATTTTAAGTTAACTTGTCCACAGTCAATTTGAGCCAGGGCAACAAGACCTTACAACTCTTAATCTAGTGTTTAAATAGTGTCAAAATAGCTGGCTTTGCAAGGCTATAACCAGGTCTAGAAGAATATCTTTGGCTGAAGCTCCCAGAAATTGAGAGTCATGGAGTTATTAAGATTTCAGAGACCAGTAACAAAACAGTTTGATGTAGGCATGATGAACTATCACTACTGTTGCTTATTAATGATCTCTCACTAGGCACAAAGCCTGCGACACAGATAGTAGTTCTAAGACTGCATCCTAGGTTAACAGAGTGGAGCTTTGACCCAAGCAATAAAACCAATATTTCTTTTTTTTAAAATTTGAATTATGAAATATTCATGTTCCTTGCTTCCAGATATCTTCGACTGATGAACCTTTGACTGAAGGTCTTGCAACTTCAAAAAAAGCTTAATTGCAGGACTAAGCAAGTCTATCCCTCTGCTTTCTGACATGTAGCATGTACTACCTTCTGCTTGTCTTCCAAAAGAAAATGCCTAACAGTTCAACAGTCCATGTAGAAATTCAGGAATAATCAATACAGCTGGTTAGCACACATACAACAGAAAAAGCCAAGTCTATTGGTAGCTTGAGAGAGCAGAGAAACATGAGGAAAAGGAAGTAACCTGGGGCAGATGGACTGATTGTGTGCTAATGAGGTAGGCAGATCTAGCCTAATTAACAACTCTTCCTTAAAAGACAATCCATGAAAAAATTATTCTTTTCTGCCTTTATGTTTATTTCAAGCCTTGCTTTTCTCTTCTGATTTAAACTGCAGAGCTATGAGAAACAGCTTTCAGGATAAAAGTATTGTACTTTTAATGAAGAAAATGGCAAAATAAATTGGTTTAGTCTCAGAATATTTCTCCTCATTTCAAAGTTTATTTTTAATTATTTCTAGTTTCTAAATGAGTCAGATCAACTACATGCTATTTCAGCAGATGTCAGTCTGTACCTATTTTGATTTTTTTTTTGTTTTTATCTTGTCACATAGGCATGTTTTGACTTCATGTCTGTGATGACCCTGAGCAACTTCAAAGCCAGCCCTTCTACAGCAGGAGGTTGGACCAGTCAACCTCCACAAGCCCTTCCATCCTAAATTATTCTCTGATGTTATTCTAATGGACTGGCTCCGAACCAGCCCACTCTTTCTGTTTTCACAATTTAACCAATGTAGCTGAAAAAGATGCTAGAAAGTAAGAGCTCTGAAACTGGACAAATCTTTCTTTGTGATGGCAAAATACATTATCATGTGTTTATAATAAGAAGTATATGGAAAAGGGAATATACTTCAGAGGGGTTTTTAACTCATATGTTATTTTTTCGCCTGTCAAAATTTATGACTGAGCATGAGAACTAGCACTTTTTACAAAAGTGAAGAAAACCCCTAAAAAAAAACCCAATCGATCCTGACATATAAGGGACTCCTGGTATGGAGTGAAGCTGGATGTGTACAGTTGAATTTCAGAACACAGCACTGAAGTTCTCCTTTTGATCATGAAGGTAAGTCTGTCTGTATTGTTGAGTGTGTGACATAAGCAAAATTGTGACACAAGGACAGCTACTCTCAATAGCAGTGGTAAGAGCCTGAAAATGTTGTCTCAGCACAGCTGATATTAATATTCATGAAGTTTAACTTTCCTTACTCTGTCACTTCTGCTGCTGGAAAAACAAACGTCTAAGTACCCTCTGCTACTTTTATCTAAATCCCTTTTGTATGCTCTAATTTGACTACAACCACTACAAACACTGCAGGCAAAGTAATTGGAGTTTTGCAGACAAGCAAAGTAATGAAGCAAAATTACTGTTATTTTTATTAATTATTAACAGCTATATCTATGCCTATTTACTTCTTCCTCACTTCATCTTCTGTGATGAAATCTTTTTCATCCTCTGAAGAAATTCTGCTGCTCGTAGAATCGTAGAATCATAGAATAGTTTGGGTTGGAAGGGACCTTAAAGATCATCCAGTTCCAGTCCCCCTGCTATGGGCAGGGACATCTCCCACTGGATCAGGCTGCCCAAGGCTCCATCCAACCTGGCCTTGAGCACCTCCAGGGATGGGGCATCCACAACTTCCATTCTGGGCAACCTGTGCCAATGCCTCACCAACCTCATTATGAAGAAATTCCTCCTTATGTCTGGTCTAAGTCTGCCCCACTCTAGTTCATATCCATTGCCCCTATCACTACAGGCCTTTGTAAAAAGTCTCTCCATGGCTTTCTTGTAGGCCCCCAGGATGAACAGGTGCCTCTAGATATCCTCTATACCTTTTGCTCCAATACCCATATTTCTGTCAATTGCCTGCTCATTTACAACTGCACAACTGTTCATAAGATTCTGAGGACCACTTCTCATTACTCAGGAACCAAAAACTATGTCTTGAATATTCACAACAATACTAGCTTAAAACATCTACAAGGAGAAGCCCTCAAGTCTCTTCAGCAGACTGCACAGCTCTGTATCAATTTTATTTCCCCTGGATTTGTAAATCAGAGAGTGTTCTTAGGCTCTCTGCAAAACAGCAAAAGTGATCATATTTCTCAGCCATATTAAAACATAGATAGAAATACATTTAAGAGAAAACACAGAAACGAAGAGTAGGACTGATATAAATTATATTTAAACACATAATCTTCAGAAAGCCTTCTGTAACACATCCTACCATTAAGTGTCTGGAAAGTAGCAGAAAATATTAACTGCAATGTAAATACATCACTAGGATAACATCTTGCAAAGGAAAAAAAAAGGTGGCTTCAAGATGCATTTATAGATTAAGTAACTCCTGACAGAACTGATCTTGTTATATTACCTCTGGAACTGCTTGAAACCTAGGTATATCAAAGTACATCCTTGGCCAAGGGTTCGTAGTTGGTACATACTACACCAACAGAAAAACTGCATACAAGAACAGCAGAACAGATGGTCCTTAAAAGCATTATGGATGATCATATTCCATTTAAAAAAGAAGGATTCTTTGCTTACATATCAAAAAGACAGAAAGATCAATCTGACTTTGAATTTATTTGTCTCTCCAGAAGCCAGAAGCATGACTCTTAAGTGTTTAGATGGTGATACTCTGTGTACCAAGTCACTCCCTTGCATTTGGACTGCATCTGTTTTAGTTCTCAGACTAAGAAGTTTCAAAAGCTATGATACAAATAGTATTTTTTAACTACTTATTTTACATGTTCCAGTATTTAGTGTGAGGAAGGAAAAGTATTTTTATTTAAATTGCATTTCTAATACATTTATTATCTCAAAGAGTGTGAAAGTGGTTTTATTATTAAAACACTAACCTGGAATAAGCCACTACTGAGGGAAATGCAATTAAGACATTGAACTGTGTTCATTTCCCTGCCTATTTCATTTTAATGCTAAAATATGTCTCATAATGCCAATACAATAGATTTCAGCACAGCAATCAAACAAATCATCGTTTTTGGCTCTGTCCCATATTTGTTCCAGAAATGTCTTGTCTCTCTAAGGGTCTAAATAGGATTTTCCTGCCTAGCTGTTTGCCTGCAAAGATGTTAACATTTTCCTACTGATTTTTGGCATCTCCAAGTTTAGTCTCCCCTATCTATACCACACACACAATGGCTTCAGGCTTGCATGCTGAATGAAACCACTGGGTTAGGAATTTTGTGACTATTACCATTGCAAAATCAATTAGTTGTTTAATAACTGTGGCTGCTATTACAGACCTACATTTTTCTGTTTCGAGGAACACTCTGTACTGTGTGTAGTCTCATATATTCCAGCTGCTACTTGTATACAGAGTCTTTACATTTGTTTCCAACCTTCAACCCTTTTCTTCTCACTTTCACCACATTAAATTTCCTATGCGCATTTTCATTCTTTTTCATCCAAGTAATAAGCCATGGCAGAGTGGAACTCTTGGCTTCTGATACTTGCCAGAAGGTGTTAGGAGGTATGCAGCCAACATAATGCTCAGTCTGATCCATTTGTGAAAAAAGGATTTAAAAATTCAAACTGACAGTTCAGCATACAAACAAAAGCTTGAGGTTTTGATATTGCTATGACAGAAAAAAAGAATGTGCTTGAGGGAAGCAAGTACTTATTATAAAGGTGTCAAGTAGATCGCAGAGTCACAGAATAGTTTGGGTTGGAAGGGACCTTAAAGATCATCCGGTTCCAATCTCCCTGCCATGGACAGGGACACCTTCCTCTAGACGGCTGCTCAAAGCCTCATCCAGCCTGGCTTTGAACACCACCGGGGATGGGGCATCCACGACTTCTCTGGGCAATCTGTGGCAGTGCCTTACTACCCCCACAGTAAACGAATTTCTTCCTAATATGTAATCTAAATCTCCCTTTTTACAGCTTAAAACCATTACCCCTCATCCTGTCACTGCACTCCCTGATAAAGACCCCCTCCCCAGCTTTCCTGTAGGCCCCCTTTCAATACTGGAAGCCTGCTCTGAGGTCTCCTCAGAGCCTCCTCTTCTTTTGGCTAAACAAGCCCAAGTCTCAGCTTGTCATCATATGGGAAGCACTACAGCCCTGTGATTTTGACTAAATGAAACATTAGGTTTTAGGTAGCAAGGAGACTCTGTATATAGTGACATTAAAGTAGGGACAGAATTAGCAACATTATCCATCAATACTATATAACTCTCTGACAGATATTTAAACCTACTTATGAGACTTACATGGGGAGAAAAGACAGAGCAAAAGAGGAAGAACAGTGTATGGTGGGAATGTCCATTATGCCAAGATGCAATGTGACTCTTCAACACCAGCCTCCATCACTACATTTGTGAGGTGACAATTCTGTTGCGTAGTATAGACAGTGTAACTTCACCCTCTAAAAGTACTGTCTTTTATTCTGAGGCTAACCTAACAAAAAATAAGCATCACAAATTTATTTTTTTTTACGGAATACACAGTCAAGAAGCACAGATATTTATTCCCATACAGCAGCTTCTGAAACCATTGCTTCTCAGCAACAACAAACAATGAATGACTCAATACCCACAAGACCAAAACATAGCTCCGTGAAGGGTCTGCCTAAAGGGATGTGTAGTACACCAGGCTATAGGAAAGTTAAGTAGCAGTGTTTTCTTATTTCTTGGATGGAGGAGGAAAAAAAAGACTGAGGAAGCCTCCTGTAGCAGGTGGAACTTCCCATTCCCTTCCTAGAAATGTGCATGAGAAGTGTGATGAAGACCACATGCCTAGGCAATATGGAAAGACCAACAGAAGGAAAGAAGAAATATTCATATAGACCTGTGCCATATGCCATGCATAGCATTATCCTGTGTATATCTGGGTGTTTTTAAGATAAGGAAGTGAAGAGTAGAGGCAACTCCCCAGTTCTCACTGCTACGAAAGACAATGGCAATGTCTTTTGATTTGCCATCAATCCAAGTAATGTGTTCAGTATCACCACAGGCTTCAGTTACTTGCTGTCCAAGAATAATAAACCTTCTGGAAAGTAGAATAATATATTGTGACAACATAGGGAATGCATATCCTTATAGCAGCACTTGAAAACCAGGCCTATGTCTGTAAGCCTATTAGCAATGTCATACTGCTTGCTATCCTTTTTTCATTATCTGACAAGACTTTTTTACATATTTACTTCTAGTAAAAAATGCAGAACAGATGTGGTCCCTGTTTAAGTAGGAATTATGTCATTTGGTGTTTAATGAAGCCAACGAGGATAAGGAACTTCCAGATTATAATTTTTGTCATGTTTTGCTTTATCCTACATGAAACAGCAGGGCAACCATTCATGTCTCCTTGCTGTCTTGTACATTTTGCCAGTTATCCATAAGGCCAATAGCTGACTAAGAATCCACTTGTTTAAACAAAGAATGGAAAAAGAAAAAGAAAAAAAAAAAAGAAAAAAGAAGTGCTTCTGTTTAATGCTTCCACTGCTTCCTTCTCATCAAAGGCTTGGATACAAAAGGAAAAGGGTTGGATACAAAAAGTCCTCCGTGACTCTGAGCATGTTACAGAAGTTAACCTACCACTTATCTCCAGAAAGCATTAATTTATGTGTCTATGTTCAAACCATGCTTAAACTTTAAACAAGCAAACGTGTTTCCAGGATCATTCTTGCTTGACTTGGTAGTGGTCATTTAGAAATCTGGTTATTTAGAAACCTGAAACAGACACTTATATTTTACAAAATGCTATAAATACTGCAAAAGATGAAAGTTCGTATTCTTGAAATCAATGGTTATACATCCCTTTCCATAAATTATTATGTTTATAAACATAATAGCATGATAAAAATTATGATTATACTATCCCGGATCCTTCTCACTAAGGCAGAACACCGAGCCAGAGAATTGTTTTCACAGTAATATCAAAGAAAATGAGCCTCAAAGAGACCTCTGGAAGAGATCATCTGGTCAACTTCTGTGCCTGAAGGCACAAATAAATGTATGCTGATCCTTCCTGACAGGTATTTGTCCAACCTGTTCTTGAACTCTCCTGTGACAGAGATTCCACAGTCCCCCTAAGACAAGCTTTTTTTACTCTTGACAAGAAATTCCCTCTCCTGGGAAAAAGTAAAGTGATGCACAGATAATTCAACAAAAGTAATGTGCAGATAATTCCAAGTAACTAAAATAAACTGTAAAATTTTTGGTGTTCTGTGGCTCCTACTCTAGGAAGGAGAAAAAGCTGAGGCAGGGAAAAATTATGAGACAGCAGGATACACCTGATTTAAGCCTATTTTAAGGATTCTGTGGTTTAGAATCACATCCCTCCAGGAGCCTCCACAACTGAGTAATACTGGCATGAATAAAGCATGAGCTACGAAAATATTTAATTTCATACAAATGTGTTTAACTTCTACAAGGTCAGTAAGGCAGTTCAGCTGGTCTTTCAGTCATGCCTCCCCTGAGAAAATACTGTCCTGAGACACAAGAGCGAGAGTAGAGGTCATTGGTTTGAGATAGAGCCACCAATAACTGTAAAAAGAGCCAAGGAGGATCTACATTCCACGAGGCCTTCACCAACACTGTTCTTTGATGAGACGGAGGAATGGATTAGGAAACCTAGGAATAGCAGTGCCAAGAACTGGGCCAAACAGAGGCCACTCAAAAAGCAGGAAAAACTCTGAGAGCTAGGACTGGAGTTAGAAGAAACAATTTGGGTAAACTGGAAATAACCAACATGTTCAGAGTGGGGCTGGTAACCACTGCTTATAGAGAAAAGATGGATGTAAAGCCAAGATGACACCTGAAATTCAAAAAGACAGAGGACTGAAAGAACGCATGAAGGACCACAGGAATTATGTGCTTGCTATGAAAGAGCCTGATAAAAGATGTACCAGTCAGAGTAAGATTATTTTAAAAACTTATAAACTATGAGTTGCCTTGATAGGCACTCATGAAAAACAATGAAGACTGTGGTCATATTTTTATTTAGATACCTCCTCCAAGGTAATATTCTGCAAGAACTTAATTCAAAAAATCCTCATATAGTATATCTCTTTGAAACCATTGATGGAGAAACCATGCTATATTTTCTCGATAATGTCTGTAAATAAAATCTCTAATAACCTGCAGTAAGTGTAGCAGACACATATTCAAACAATTAACAGCTGCATTTAAAATTGAATTTTCTTATTTACAAAACAAAATTGCACCGAACTCTTAAACAAAACCAGTAAGATGGAGAATGGAAAGGGGATAGATACATATCCTGCTCATGCAATTAGAAAATCTTATCATGGCTTCCCAAATCAGCAGACTATTCCATAAAACTTGATCAAGATTTCTCAGTGTAACCAATTCCTTAATTAATAAAACAGGGTCTAACTCTTTGAAATAGTGGTTTTCATTTATCTGAATGTTTACACAAAAGTCTCATTTCTGCTAAATTGAACTCTGCCAGTCTGGAGAAAAATTACTTTGGCTAATTTCCTGTCAAAATACTGCTGAGTATCATGTAACTCTTTAAAGCTGTACAGTAGAAGAGAAGAAAAACCTCCAATACAATAGGAGGCAAACATAACAGAAAATCATGTAAAAATGTTGTCAGGCTTAAAAGCATTCTAAACTTTGGAGATTTAATTATTGTTATTCTTATCTTACTGCTACCATTTGCAGGTAAATGACAGGGTCTTTATGACACCATTGTGAATTTTGTCTGCTATTAACTGGAGATTCTGGATAAAGAAGGGAAGGAAATGTTGTGAGACCAGTTCTTTGTTAGTATAGCTGTATTGATTTCATTAGACATGTCAGGTGAAAACATAGGCTTCTGTCTAGATTAAAAAAAAAAAAAAAAAAAAAAGCCACGCCATTTGCTTCTATTAAAACATTTTTTTAACCTGAAGAGTAGAGATGAGTGACAGGATCCACTCCTAAATCTAACAAAGTACATGACTGGAGTTTGCTAATTTTGCAATCCTATCTCCAATCAATTTTTTGTTGTATTTGTGCATCACAGACACAAAGGTAGTAGGAAGTTGAGCATTATAAATCTTGAAAAGAGCTTGCAAAATTTACATTTTATTGCAATACACAATTTTATGCTACAGTTGAGCCTCTCTGTTTAGAAGAAGTCACATACAAAGGAAACAAGTTTATAACCAATGCCAGTCATATGCTCCAACATTTTTTCTCTATGCTTCAATAAATTAAGCAATTGGGGAAATAAATAAATAAATAAATAAATAAATAAATAAATAAATAAATAAAAAGGAGTAGAAAATGTACCATTCTCTCTTACTGTAAAACATGCCCAAAAGCCCTGTGAATGAGAAAGGGATATGGGTATGTTTGAGAAAGAGAAGAAAAATTGACTATATCTGGAGTTGGTGAAGGAACAGGTTTGTTCTGGGTAGTTCTCGAATGGATTTTCAGTAACAGAAGCAGGAAAGAGAAAGCTCCAAGAGCTCTCCAAGGCATGGCAGCCTTACCTTAAGCTGCAGTGGCTAAATCAGACAGACTTAAGAAGCTAAATGAGAGCAGGGCCTGCTAAAATTGATCTTTTTTTTTTTTTTCCATAAAGGATAATCTAAGAATGAAACTTGAGCATTCTGCCTTAAATAAAACATTTCCACATACTGTAGGGGAACCCACATAAACAAAGAGTAGTTGCATTAAATTGCAATTTCTCCTACATTCTCAATTCCCATCTAGAGAAACTGCTCATTCTGGACGTGATGGGAAATTTTCTTTCAGTGATAGCTGACATCTGGATCTCTTCCTAGGCACAAACTGAGAGTTGTGCTTCATTACACTTGCTGTGTTTCTGAAGAGGATTATTTATGGCTTGAAAAAGAAGCAAGAATGAAACAAAATTATTTCAAAACATGGTCATTGAAAGCACCAGCCCTACAACAGTACTCTAATGAAGTGATTCAAGGCCATTTTCTAAATTTAAATACATTTCTTACAGCTTATCTGCTTACCGCAGAATTCATTTGACTACAAAGACACCAGACAAAAAGCTAGGTAAATTTGTAATACTAATTTCTATGATTCCATAAGGGAAGGTCTCAGCCTTATCACTGCCAGTCAGACTACAGCTGTACAACTAATTAATTGTCACTATTTTCTCCAGTTTAAAAACTGCTTGAGAAAGAATCAGGTCAGTGCAAATCATTAGGGTAACATTGCTGTATGTTCTGAGACCCCCACCTAAGTGGTTTCTTAGATGAGAAGCATATAGTGATTAAAAGGAACAATTCTGCAAGAGCGTTCAGCAGAACCACACTGCAACTTTTTCTTATGGGGCTTTTAACATAGCATTGCCACAGTTCAACAAGACTTGAACATTCTTCAGGTGCACTTATGAGATGAAAATAGTTGTCCTGGTACATTTCTGTTCTTCCATGTTCCCAAAGTGAGAGGTCAGAACTTCTCCAGTAGTCCTTCAAAACAGGATGTACTTGCAAAGCAGGATGTACATGCAAAACAGGAAAAATATATAAAAAGACCTATTTTTGCATCCAATAGCTTCCAACTGCGGCTCCTGAAGGCTGACTTCCCAAATATTTAAAAGAACTGACACCACCTCGTTTAAAAGGCAGAACTAGAGCTGCTGGAAACAGAAGATCAGAACAATCATAATTGAAGAAGGTGGACCATAGCAGTGTTTTTGAGGTATGTGAGGATTCTCCCACAGCCCATTTACACCTCTCCCTTTCCCCACCATTGTCCCCAGGAACACTGCGAACAGGTGTTTCAGGTACATCTTCTGCTGCATGCCATTGCCAAGGCAATAGCATTTGACTGTAACATTTTCCAAATCAGAGTTATTACTCAGTTCATTCCTGCCTGTGTCAGAGGTGGTAATTCCAATCACTTTCCCCATGAAGAGCCCCAGATATGCCTCCAAAGACTCTGATTGCCACTCTTCCAGTCACTGGCAATAAAATACCCTGGTTTATATCATCATTACTACTCAGGCAGACAGGCAGAAGGGCAAAGCAGGTCTCAGGAGCATTAGGAAAGTAATTGTTCTTTTAAGAACGGGGACAGTATAGCAACAAGTAAACTCTCTTGAAGATCTATTCCACCTCATAGGAGAATCTAATCATGTAATTGCTTGAGATGTTGTTCAGCCCACCCCCTACACCCCAGCTCACAAACCCCTATCTGCAAATACTTACTCACTCACTCTTTAGGAAAGGAAGCTTTTAAATAGCCTTTTAAAATATTCATATATTCAGAGAATGGGTTGGGTGGGAAAGACCTTAAAGATCATCTAGTCCCAGCCCCCTGCCTACTTCGAAAGTCATGGCAGTCTGGTGAATTTCCTACAGACTGGGAAAAAGGGGAAACATAACTCTCATTTTTAAAAAAAGAAAAAGGGAAGAGCCAGGCGACTACAGGCCAGTCATTCTAACTTCTGTGCTTTTCAGGATCACAGAGCAGATCCCCCCGGAAATTCTGCTGAGGCAGATGGAAAATAAGGAGATGATTGGTAACAGTCATGGCTTCATTATGGGCAAATTGTGCTGGACGAATATGGGGGCCTTCTACAATGGGGCCACAGCATTGCTGGATAAGGGAAGAGTAACCAGCATAATCTACCTGAACGTGTTCAAAGCATTTGATACTGTTCTGCACAACATTCTGGTCTCTAAATTGGAGAAACATGGATTTGATGGCTGGACCACTCAGTGGACAAGGGATTTTCTGGATGGTTACATTCAGGGAGTTGTGGTCAACAGCTCAATGTCCAAGTGGAGACTGGTGATGAGTGGTGTTCCACAGAGGCCAGTATTGGGACCGGTGTTTTTTAACATATTTGTTGGTGACATGGACAGTGGGATTGAGGGCATACTCAGCAAATTTGCTGATGACATCAAACTGTACGTTGCGGTCAACGTGCTGGAGAGAAAGGATGCCATTCAGAGGGATCTTGACAGTCTTGAGAGGTGGGCCCATGTGAACGTCATGAAGATCAACAAGGTCAAGTGCAAGGTCCTGCACCTGGTCAGGAGAGTGGATCTCCATTCTCCTATAGGCTGAGTGGAGAATGGATTGAGAGTAGCCCTGAAGAGAAGGACTTAGAGATGCTGGTGGATGAGAAACTCAACAGGAGCCAGCAACGAGCACTTGCAGCCCACAAAGCCAGCCATGTCCTGGGCTGCATCGAAAGACATGTGACCAGCAGGGCAAGGGAGGAGATTCTCTGCTATGCTGTCTTGAGACCTCACTTGGAGTACTGCATTCAGTTCTGGAGGCCTCAGAACAGGAAGGACATGAATCTGCTGCGACAAGTCTAGAGGAGGACCACAGAGTTGATCAGAGGGCCGGAGCACAGGCTGAGAGATTTAGGCTTGTTTAGTCTAAAGAAGAGAAGGTTCCAGGGAGACCTTATTGCAGCTTTCCAGTACTTAAAGGGGGCCCACATGAAAGAAGGGGAGAGAGTGTAGGAATATGACAAGGGGTAACAGTTTTAATATGGAAGAGGGGAGATTTAGATTAGACATTAGGAAGAAATATTTTACTATGAGGGCAGTGAGGCACTGGAACAAGTTCCCCAGAGAAATCATGTGTGTCCCGTCCCTGGAGGTGTTCAAGACCAAGTTGGATTGGCCTTTTAGCAACCTGAGCTAGTGGAAGTTGTCCTTGTGCATGGTGTGAGGGTTGAAACTAGATGATGTTTAAGGTCCCTTCCAAACCAAACCATTCTATGATTCTATGATTCCATGATTCTATGTTGCTATGAATCTATGATTCTATCTAGAATCACTGCTATGAACAAGACTGGCAAGTGGTTTGGGCCAAAACAATCCCCTCTTTCTGGGGAAAATTAAAAAAAAAACCAAAGAACTCAAATAAAAAAGTGCAGTTTCAACTCCTTTACCTTGTTCTCCATAGTCCTCCCATCTCTAAAAGAAATATGACTTCAGCAATACAACTGCAGTGCACCACAAAGTAAGGTGGCCTCCCTCCACTATATACTCCAGTTAAAACATTGATAAGTTTCAGTACCATATATGCAATTTGGAGTCTTTGCATGGCAGCCAAGCACCAGCCTTTTTCAGGCAAACTGCCTTTTTTCCTGGGATAACATCAGCAGTGTAATGTGTCTTCTTAAAAAAAAAGCTCATGGAAACTTTTTAAATCAGCTACATGTTCCTTGCCTGGATAAACTATCTGGGAACAGCCATACTGAAAGGTGTGCAGTCCAGTGGCAAAAGTGATGGAAAGTTTGATGTCCCTTTACAGGGCCAGCTATCAACAATAGATCTTTAACTGAGCATAGAAAAATCTTACCAAGCCTGTCAATGTCTGACAAAAACTGTCAACACTTGCTGAAACCCATTCAGTGATGAAGCGGGTAAGATCATTAAAACACTCTTTGCAACATTAAGTACACCATCTATTTTCTATCATCTGTATCTTTTCCATATTAATGACAAAGAAACATGAGCATTTTAAAAAAGGCTCAGTCTGTGAAAGCACTTTTGTCACAGAGGGAATGTTTTCAAATAAATAAAAAACACTTCAGTTCATTATCAGCCCGTGAATAGCATAAAAATTCAAACTCACTTCAGAACACTCATTTACATTGTTAAAACTTACACAAAGGTTTGCTTTTTTACTCAACAGATAAGCTCGTCAACCTTGACTGAACAAGGGCAAAAGGTGAAGGAGGTGCTGCTCCCAGCCTTGCTTTGCTGTTGGTGATGGCCAAAGGTGCTGCATTCCAGCTCTGCCGTGTGCTGCAAAAAGCCTGTCCTTCCACATGCCTTCACTTTTTAGTTTTCAAACTAGCACATATTATCCATGAGCGATATCTACAGATGAATGCTTTAGTTTGAAAGACACAAAGAACTAAAGGTGCTTAAAACGAGAGCTAGGCATATAGCCACAAATCATTTAATAAAATACTTTAAAAATGTCTCCCTTCTAGTAATTTCCCTCTCAATGCCTCTCTCTGAACTAGTCTGAACTACCTCGTGGCTCTAACTAACTTCTATGAATATACTACATTTAGAACTACTGCAATTGTAGATTATCAAGGCGATCTGAGTTTACCCAAGGTCAGGTACCAATAGCATAAAGTTGAGAATAATACAGGCTTTAGGTTGTGCTTTGTAATCCTGCATTGGACCCCATGCACTTAGCAAGGCAAAGATCCTGCTAAGTGCAGTCTATGCTATCAGAATTTCTCTCCTACTGGAATTCGGAAGACCTGTTTTGAAAAGAAACGTGTGTTATTATCACACTTAAGTGTGAGTTAAACCAAGTTCTGAAACCCAGAACAAAGCAAACCAGGCCAGAGAAGAACTGCAACCTCCATTTCCATCAGTAGCCTCCTGTCCTGTTTTTAACTTGGTCTTTTTAGGAGACTGTGTCTCCAATGACACATGCATCACATCTCAGTCTTCGCGAACGTGGCCTTTGACAGAGAAGAGCCCTTTTCTCAAAACCCAGGGCTTTTGATTTCTCTCTGGATCAAATGGCAATTGATGCAGGTCAAAGACTGGGTTTTCTTCACACTTTTAGCAAAAATTGCTGCTCAATGAAAAATCAGCATGTCAGAGCTCCCTTCAATACAAATACAGGAGAATAGTTGTTAGAGCATCTCCAAATCAGCTAAGATGGCTCTGCCTAAAAGTACTATACAGCTTTTGTCCAAAGAACAGTCCTCAACTCAAGATGGTCTCCAAATTCCATTCTGCACTTCTTAACTCTCTCCAATAGGGCCTCATATGCAATAAACTCACATGGATGCAGAACTACTTATTACAGCAATACTTCAATTTTGATTTGTTTAGTAGTTCTACATCCACTCCTTGTCAACTTATTTTTTTCACTTGTGTTCTCTGCATAGTTTAAAGCCTTACAAAGTGGAAAATAATGGCACTGGTATCATTCTATCCTTCACGTAACTATGATAACACCTCTGGCTGTGAAAACCTATGACTAACAGTGCCATTACATTGCCGAACTAGTCTTAAAATAAGTGCAACACTTACAGCAACTACAGCTTTGGAGAAAGAAAGAGAAAAAAAGTCTTTCACTGGCCTGAACTAAGGCAACAGAAGCTCCCCCTTAGATGTTTATGGCAGTGGTAAATTGCGCAGTTGCCACTACTATTCAGTAAGTGTAAAAAGTATTTTAGTTTGGAAGAAAAATTGTTTATAAAACCTTATAACTATGGGGGAAGAAAAAGGTAATTATTATAGTTGAGAGCAAAGAGAGCCCTTGTTCTTATGTTACTGTCTTTGCCATCACCAAATCATATCTGCCCCTTGATCTCACCAACTATGAGCAATGCAGTCACACTGTCTCATATCCCAGATGGTAGTTTCCATTCTCTGTTCTCTAGGAACACATAGAGTGTTCCCTCTCCAGCTGGCCATGGAGGTCTACACTTAGTTTGCTTTTTCTGTCTTCATTAATCACAGGCACAGTAAACAAGATTAACCGAAAACCAATTCACTAAAATTTATTTTCACCTACTCTGCAAAACCACAGAAAAAACAGGTATCAAGCAGCAATGTGACAGGAATTAGTGCTGCATTCCACTTTCCGTAGCACACAGCACAGCCTCCACTTATGCTAAGAAAGCCTGAGGCAGTATGAAACTGTCTAAGGTCAGAACTACTGTTTGCAAATAAACAACAACTACATTGTCTGCTTTGAATGAAGCATAAATACTTTGGGATTTTGAAGTAGCATTTTTCAGTTTTCCTCCTCTTAGTTCACCTCCTTGAAGACCAGCAGCAAGTGAAAAAATAAAGATGTCAACAACGCTGCAAAGAGAATTGTAGTATTGAGACTCTATTCTTCTTTCTTCTACACCCTATGATACAGCAGGCAGACAAAAAGGCTGCTGAGAAAGATGGAGGACTCAATCACTCAGACTACAGCACTTCATTTCTGTCTCTCTCTGTTTCTGATTCCAGGAAAGGTCATCTATTGCTTCATCAATCTCAGTAGGATAAATGGCAAAAAAAATGATCAAAGTTCCCCTCGAAGTGCATGGAACATCATGGAAGTGAAACACAGAAAAGAAGTCTCAAGGGAGAGAAAAATGACAGAGATATCTGTATCTGCTATTCTTCCTCATTACTCATGGCATAATCTCTTTTCTATTGCTATTACAAAGCGATAAGAAAAAGCAAATCATACAGAGATGGACAGCTTTTCATCATCAGGTCCTCCCTCTTCAGCATATGGGTGTCCAACAACTGGTCCAGAAGGTGAATCTGAGCCAGAAAATGCCTCGAAGATAATGAAATGCATATTGAGCAACTAAGTATTTTGTTTAGCTGGGACAGGAGAGGGAAGTGGAGATATGTCTGAACTGACTGTCAAGGAAACACAGTTATCCTTGGCTTAAGCAACTCAACTGTCTGTCCAACACTGAATATGAACATCACCGATAGTCAGACATCAGGTACTTGAAAATGGCATCACTCTGGCAGCTTGAAAAGTAGCTTGTGTGAAACAGCATTAATCTCAAATACCATAAGGAATATTCAATTAGTGTCTGGAAGCTCTGCATCTAGTAGCAGTTGGCAGTTATTGTTATCAGGAGAGACCCGCAATGAGATAAAACAGCAAATGTAAAAATAAAACCAGGAAAAATTAAAACAAAGCAGGAAACAGGAACAGAACTGCCATAAGACATTTCAGCTACTCACCTAAAGTAAATCTAATTTCATCATTCATCAAGTAAAAAATGTGCTTAAAAATTGCAAAGAAAGGGAAGTATGTGGTACATAGGAAATCAGCTTGGTGGCATAACTTTAAGAAATATGAGAAGATGCAGCTCACTGAAGGGGTGGGGTGGGACATTATTCATACACAAGGACCAGTCTCCTGCCAGTCACAGTAGATCTGACCATCCTTTCTATTGTCCCCTTCTCCTATGTAGATAAAACTTAAAGTGACTAAAAATGAGAGGGGGAGAGGAAAAAAGAGGAGAGGGAGCACAGCCTAAAAGGAGACGTTTCACGGCCCAGATCCAGACCCTGTCTCCCAGCCCCAAAGGAGTCACCTGGGCCACTCTCCTAGCTCTAGACTCCAACAAAGTCAGCCGGACACTCAAAAAATAAAAAAAAAAACCAAACCAAACAAGCAAAACCCCTAGGTCCTTCACAGTTGTTTCCTTTCCCATTACTTTATACTGATATTTTTAATACTGTTTTTTCCAGAAATGTGAATTTAAGTTATTTGACATCTCAATGGTAATGCAGCTTCAATACTCCAGCTAGAAAAGGTGACAACTAAAAAAGAAAAATGTTTAAAAAAACATCTAAAAACTTGATATTCACATCTGTGAACCACTGCATGAAGTGCTACACAAAAGCCAAATATTATTAGAAATCTCTTGGATTTGTTTACCCTGTCAGCAGCCCTTTCCACCAAAGCACTGACAAAACTTGCAGACGCTGATCATGACATTAAATGGAACTTGATAGTCGAGTTTGTTGCAGAATGTTAAAATTGGAGAAGCTTTTAGTTTCACTTCATACAATTACCCCAGCAGCAACACCAAACATATTTAAATCACACAAAACCCAAAAATTCACATTTAGGATAACAAAGCACTGAAATGATCAGAAGACACCCAATATTTCTTATATTATTGGACTTAAAACTGCTGACTGGAGAATCTATAAATCAGTTTCTCATCGAAACTCTAAAGTCTTAAGTGCCAAATGCAAATATTTTTCTCTTAATCCTATCCTTGATCTTTTAATGTTATTTTTGGACTTCTTATTCTTAGTTACATTGTTGCTAGAATAAGTTGCTCTTTTTTTTCCTACAAAATTTGCCAAATCCACTCCTGGAATTCATTTGTGTTATCCTTTTACCAGGAGAATTCCTGTAACATTCCCATTGACCTAATTGCAGATTTTTTGGCCTGAAAAGATGACACGTTTGTGTGAATCTGGTAAAGCTGTTGAAGCACGGATACTAGAAATGAAGTACACTTGTGGCCTCTTTCATCAAGCTCCAGGCTGAATCCCCTTAGGAATGTGATGGCATATCTTCTCTCTGCTTTTTTCTAAAATCCTATTCTAAGATTCTTAAAAAAAAAAAAAAAAAAACAAAACAGCCCAAAATCTTACTGAAATAGCCCAGAAACTTAAGTAAAGACAGCTGGAAAGATGAAAGAGTGATATTGTTTAGATGCAAACCAAGTGACATGTTCCAGCAACTAGCAGGGACTAAACTCTGTCCCAGAAATGTATGTTATTACATCTGTCACTTAAGAATATGGTGTCAGGAGGGAAATCTCTGAAACCACACTACAATTGCATTGTTTTAACTCTATATTTGGAAAGCATTATTATCACTCAGAGAAAAACAAAGTTTTTGCATTTATACATTCTCAGTGAGGTACCTGTTACAGCAAACCTTCCTCATATCAGGAGAAGGAAAAAAAAATACGGGACAAAATTGATTGTTCAGAGATAGTTTAAAGCCTTGGTAGGTAGCACTATGCCATGATTAGGCACACAGTCAAATGTAGCAATATTATATGAAAAATGTAAGCAATATTGTGTCTTGTATTATATTCAAAGCGCAGTTTGTAGATTCTTCAACCTAAAGCAGTTCCTGGGTTTGCCACTGCTGCAAGTGAAGCTTTATCTGATGAAAGTCCTATTTTAGGGAAGAGATGATGCTTTTGACTTCTATCCTTTAATCTAGTGAAATCCTTGGATGTGCCCACAATCCCATTTAGAGTCATAGTTCAGGGACATATATATAACTGCACCTCTACTATATCAGTGTGCTGCATTCCCAACACATATCTGGCTATAACATACACTCATAATTTTCTAAGCTTCTGTCGCTATAGCAGCTTCTTTACCTGCGCAGATTTTCCCGTCATAGACCTCGCACATCCAGTCATGGCACTGGCAGAGCGGACCGTAGTATTTGCCTGACTCAGTCACTTGGCAGATGCAGACTCCACACTCACAACTGCCTCTGCCACTGCATAGCTTCCCCCCTGGGACCTGGCACCTGAGCTCCGATTCAGTCTGGGACAGTCGGCATGAAGGACTGTTCCTGTGGAGGACAGCAAAGAGAACAAGCTGCAGTTAAAGACAGGTTTTGCAGCAGCTCAGAACTGATAAGAGCTTGGCTCATGGGAAACCACCCTCCTGCCATGGCTCCAGCCATTCCCTAGAATATTGTTTATAATACTACTGCTTTATTTATGGTTGTAAATTACTACTTGTCTCAAATAATGTAATTTTCTTCTCTTTCATCAAAAAACTCATTTCTACCTGTGAGACTGTTTATATCGTATTTGACTTACCTTGGTAGCTGCACTAGGCTCATCTTCTTTTTCATTATGCATATCTGGTATAGATGCATATACGTGTATAACTTGATTATCTATCATGAAACATTGCTATCTGAAGTATACCAAAAGCCTTAGAAAAGATGCATACATCCAAAAACCTAGGTAGCATAACAAGAATATATGATGCCAAAAAGCAAACCTATGGTTGATTCTAATAAAATACATCTGCCATGGTAATCCTTCTAGTTGTCAGATGATACGTAGGATCCATGATTTCATAGGAAAACGAAACCAAAGAAATCACTGCTTTCCATGTAACACTGTAGTTTGTGGCAGTGGATTTTGTAAAGTCAGCAGAATCTGGATGCTAGATCTAAAAATCTGCAGCTCTGCCCTGCAATTGTCCCAAGCACTGGAGCACACAGAAATCAGGACTTTCAGGACTTACACAGAGAAAACCACAGTTGCCCCATGAGGAGCTGGATTGTAGGAAGAAAAGAACAAAGGACTGTCCAAGCCAAAAATAGATGCTCACAGTGCAAGGGAATACGGAGGACTGAGGTGAAAGTAACTGCACTTATGCAGATTTTGCGGGTTGTGGAGCAAAGGAGCTGCAGGCAGGTGCAGGCAGGTGCCGGCCCTGGTGGAGGAGAAGAGCAAAGGGCAGAGGGCCTCCCTGTGCCACTGTACCGAAGAGCTAAAACACACAGCCTTGTTAGGTGCCTGCTCTGCTCAGGCAGCAGAATTTAGGGATTCGAGTGCAAAGAGTAATAACTTTCTAACCCTTTGCCCTCCATTGCTTTAAAAATCTGCATCTTGGGCACAAAATATATCACTGCAAAAAAGCCTCTGCAGTGTGCACAACACCTATTGAGGTTGTCAGCGATCCAGAGCACTTCCCTCAGTGTCATTTTCAAGCAGGCAGAAGAAGAGCACACAAACAGCTCCATTGCTCCCTCCGCAACCCCAGCCTCGACACTACTGACATCTCGCAAATCAATTGCCACCCACCCGGGAGGCTTCAGAGCCACACTTACCGCAGGGCTGGGGTGCCGGATGGCGGTGCGGGGTGACCAGCCGGCAGCAAGGTCACCAGCAGCAGCACCACCAGCCCCGGCAGCCCCCGTGAATACATGGCGTGAGCTGCGCTACACCGCACCTGGAGCTCTCCCACAGACGACTGGCTTGACAGACGGCTGGACAGACCCACCAGGCATGCGAAGAGCTGTGAGCTGGACAAACCCTGCTCCAGGGCTGCTCCCCCTGCGCTGCAGTGGCTCTGATTAGCTGCCTGGGAGCGGGATTCGGGCAGAGCCCTGGGAGAGAGGCCCGTGCCAAACTCTGAAGTTTACCGTCTAGGCAGGGAAGTAATTAGAAACAGTTGTGCAGCCAGATGGTTTATTTTGATGTTCTAAAAGTGGCCCGTTCACAAATGTGAACGAACGGCCTCATTCTCAAAGTGCAGGCGCCGTAAATATTCGAGGTATGTGTATACCCCGTCCTTTGAGGGATGGCTGCTTGGAATAATCTATTTAGCATGGTGGGGGAAATGTGCACCACTGAGGAGACAGGATCAGCTCTCTGCAGCCGTAGTATCCCTGCCTGGCTACTGGAGGACCTCCCTCCCACCTGCCTCCCCAGGTCCCTCCTTCTCTTCCTGTCCCCAAGGTTACCTGCTTATGGCACCACACTGTGCAGCACTGTGGTGTACCAGCCAGAGTGACTGAACATCAAAAAACACTACTTGCTGGCTATTTTCCTAATGCTTCATTAAAACACACAGTACAACACATCATTGCAGCAATGGGAGATTTTGGAAGAGCTTTAAAACTAAGCTAAAATAAGGAACAGTCTCTAAATAAGTGAAATTTCTTAGGAATGGCTATCTGCATTTCTTTATGTTACAGAAAAGTTGCAAATCTTTTTGACCCTTCTGGTTGTCCCGTGAAACTGCTGATTGCCTGATACTTCTCTGGGATTGAAAGCTCTTAGAGAAACAAACTGCCATCACAAAATATGTGTCCTAGTCTACACAAGCAAACTCATGCCTCAGGCTCCTGTATATAGCTGTTGCACACTGTATACTAATTTTTTAACAGGTTTGCTGTCCTTTATAGTATATTTCACATTGCAAACATGTTACAGCACATTCTCATGCAATGTAGCTGCTAAAAATCCTGTATTAAGAGAGATACGTTGGCTTCAGCCTTGAGAATGCTTACAGTTGTGCTAACCTCATGCATTTGACTTTGATGGATCTAGTGAAAATGTAAGTAATATTGGCAGACCTTTACTTTTGACAGTCCTTGCATTTTGACGTCCCAGCTTAATGCAGCACTGTGCATTCTACGTGCGTGATAGCTTTTCAAATTTATTTGCAGCGCTACAACTAAAAAAAAAATAAATAATTAAATCTCCTTAAATTCAAGAAGGGAGCACTTTTAAGAGCAATACAATTGTCAGATACTATGCTGCCAGAAGTCTGGAGTTAGAGAAGAATAAATAAAAAGCTTTGCATTTTAAACAATAGTAATTCCCTTTTGGCACTAAATTTATCTTTAATCCACACACTAAAATGTTGCCATCTGTTCGTCTTCCTCCTGTTTCCCTGGTGCTGATAGGTATTCACAAGACCTTCAAGCAGCTTGAAAACTATAACTTCAAATATACGACAGAAGACACTCATCATGATATATTGACCTTACCTCAGTCTTATTTTTTATTTACTTACAGCAGGCAAGGTTTTAATATACACCTCTTGGCTGTGGATCTTTTGAATTTGGAGAAGGTGCAGTGCTACAGACAAAGGGTGCAGTATTTGAAATATGCACACAGAGCTTAACTTTAATAATTGCTTTTACATGTACATGCCTCTCATACAAAAACTCAGTGCTGCCTTACTGGATTTTAACTTTCTTTCAGATCTATTATTAATCATTTAAGCCTAAAATGTTTGTATGTACATATGTACATATGCACACTAAATGTATTTATATTTGGGAGCTAACTGTCTCCCTAACAGACTGTAAATTCAATTTTAAAGGAGCCAGCATCTTTCTAAATGAGAACTTGATATTCTCTTGCGGATTGCTCACTTCCTTTCAGCCACACCTGTATATAATCTTAAGGAGCTTTGTTTTCTGCCAGAAAACATACACCTACACGAAACAGAGCACTCATGATATGTTACTTTTCCCTCATACTGGAGTTTCAGACTAAGTATCCAGACGTGTAGGTGCTCGGTAGATGTACACTTCACACACTGTAATATCACTACCTGCAGAGTAAAGGTAGAGAAGTGAATGTCAATGCCATGCTGAGGAGGAGGAGATGGAACATATTGCTAATACTGAATAGTCTTTTGAAAAGCATGCAATAGTTTTAAATAGTACTTGACAGATAAAAATTGTCTTCAAATACAGATACGGAATCAAGAAAATAAGTGCTGCTACACATACCTACACATTAACCTTAATTTAAGTGTATTGCTATTAGCTTCACTAAAAAAAATCTGCAGGATTTGGCATGATCAGAAATTGGAGTAAACTATTCTCCTGCAATTTTCTTTACCAGCAGAGGAACCGATAGTGTATTTTTCTGTCCAAAGTGGCCATGGCTGTCTTGTGACTTCATAGACTTCTGAACTGTGGAGAAGTGTGATGCAACAATATTTGTGAAAATCAAGTTGCAAGCCCTAGGGTAGAGTAGGTAATTCATAGACACTGATTTATTTATTTTTTCCAAAGGCAATATCTTAACTTTAACTTTGCCAGAATTTATTTTGTAGTAAAGTAAAATTAGAATAGTATTAAAACAGAAGGAAAAAAAAAATGTAAGAAAAATCTTTTTTTTAACTGTAAGAGTGGCTGGACAGTGGAACAAATTGCCCAGAGAGGTTGTGGAGTCTCCAGCCTTGGAGAAATCAAAAGGCATTTGGATTGGATTCTGGGAAACAAGCTCAGATGACCCTGCTCTGAGCAGGCAGCTTGGACTAGATAATTTCCAGTGATCCCTTCCAACTTCAAATATTCCATAATTCTATGCCTCTGATGACATACTGTGCACTAAACAACATTTGATTTGGTGTGGGGAGACCAATGGGCTCTGCCTGTTCCTCTACTACAGCCTCTTAGTGCCCAGTATAATTTTGTTGTTACTTTAACAAAGCTACTAGGTTTGCAAACCACATTCCATTCTACCTTTTCAGTATTTCTTTTTTTTAGCAAAAGAAAGGAAAATGCACACCCAGCCAACAGCCTAAGCTTAAAAAATAACTGGAGACTACTAAAATTTGTCAAATAATTCTCCTGGGCTTTCATGGATGCAGTTTTAGTAATACCATAGTTTATATCAAAGGAGATATTGCAGAGGTATTCACTTACAGGGAAATTTTCTAAAATTAACTAGAAGTTGAAAATCACTCATATCACACAAGTGATTATTTCATAGAATCATAGAATAGTTAGAGGTGGAAGGGACCTTAAAAATCATCTAGTTCCAATTCTCCTTTCATGGGCAGGGCCATCCCACTAGGTCAGGCTGCCCAAGGCCCCATTCAGCATGGCCTTGAACACCCCCAGGGATGGGGCATCCACAACTTCCCTGGGCAAACTGCCAGTGTCTCACCACTCTCATGGTGAAGAAAGTCTAAATCTGCCCCTCTCCATTTTATACCCATTCTCCCCTGGTCCTATCCCCACAAGTCTTTATGAATAGCCCCTCCCCAGCTTTCCTGCAGGCCCCCTTCAAGTACTGGAAGGTCACTATAAGATCTCCTCTCAGCCTTCTCTTCTCCAGCCTGAACAACCCCAACTCTCAGCCTGTCCACGTATGGAAGGTGCTCCAGCCCTCCAATCATCTTTATAGCCTTCCTCTGGACCTGTTCCAACCTCTCCATATCCTTCTTATGTTGAGGATTCCAGAACTGGACGCAATACTCCAGATGAGGTCTCACAAGAGAGGAGTAGAGGGGCAGAATCACTTCCCTCTACCTGCTGGCCGCGCTTCATTTGATACAGCCCAGGATACGTTTGGCCTTCTGGGCTGTGAGCGCACATTGCCGGCTCATGTCAAGCTTCGCATCGACCAGCACCTCCAAGTCCTTCTCTGCAGGGCTGCTCTCAATCCCATCACCTCCCATTATGTACTGAAAACTGGGACTGCCCCGACCTGGGTGTAGGACCTTACACTTGGCCTTGTTGAACCTCACGAGGTTCTCAGAGGCCCTCTTCTCCAGTCTGTTCAGGTCCCTCTGGATGACATCCCATCCTTCCAATGTGACATCCTGTCCTTCTAGTGTGGAAGGTCTATTTCTCCATAAAGTTTTATTTCTCCATAAAACATGGAATAAGGACAGTTGGAAGCTTCCAGTGATTCTTTACCACTTGTGCCAAGGTGTTCTGGTTTGAGCTAGAGCAGAGACAATTTTCTAACTTTTCAGCTATGCCTCTTCAAAGTAACCTCATTATCTGAAAGTTAACATGTTTTTCAGACAATGCCTATCTCTAGAAGTAGTAATGCTTAATATTTATAGTTATCTCCAAAGTAATGTGGCATTGGTATGCAGAAAGGTCACTGCTCGTACTTATTCCTATAGAAACCAAAGCCATCCTCAGGTCGGTAGAATGCCATAAGTTAAAGAGGCGGAAAAGGGTCACATTTGCAGGGAAGAGTGGACAGTACAAGTGACCCAAAGCTGACCAACAGAGTATTCCATTCCATATACGTCAAACTGAGAGATCATGATCTTTTCTTCAATGGTCAATTTCCAGTGAGGATCTCGTATGTCTGTCTGCTCCTGCTCCTGATCTGAATATACCTGAATCCAATTCCTGAATCCAGTCCCTGAACACAGCTCCTGTCTGCCACTGAGTCCGGTTCAGGACTTTCTGCCCTGCTGCATCAGCAGCCATGCATAGTCGTCAGAGAGTTCAATTTTGTAATATTTGTATATATTTTATTATCTTCTTACGTTATTATTTCCCTTTTTATTGTTTCCTTAAAGCTGTTTTATTTTTGATTTCCAGCCCACGAGTGTCTCTCCCTTACTTCCCTCTCCCTGAAAAAGGAAGTGGAACTGGGACCACAACTGCCCCATGTTTAGCAGCAGACCAGGCTGGGGAGGGTGGTTAAACCAGGGCACAAGGATATACAATCACTAAGTGAGAGATCTGTAAAGATCTAAAAGACCCAGGGATCAAAGTACTTGATGGAGAGAACCAATTTCTGTCTAAATCAAACAGTTCAGAAAACCAGCCAACCACTGAGAGTCATTGCTGTGCTAGCTGATGGCAGCTTTGTAAGGGAGCAAGAGGCAGAGCACACCAGAGCTGCTCAAGACGGAAAACCTTGTCTTCATTTTGCTGACATGACATGGAATCTGGGACAGCTGATGATATCACAAGGGAAATAGAAATAGCTTTTGGAGTTATAGGATCAAGGTTAGAACAAGATTAAAGCTGAGCTGGCCTGAATGTAGCTGGCCTCAATAGTAGTGAATGTAAACTACCCAAATAGTTCATAGGCCAACATTAATCAAGATGTTATTGTGTTATAATCTACTGTAAAACCCTAGCTTACTCTTTCAGGTCCCAGTTGGAATTTTAAATTGTAGATAGGTCTTTTTTTTTTTTTTTCTTAATGTTTACTAGTTAATTCCTCCTGACAGCAATAATACTCTGCTTTTATAGAGGCCTTAATGCCACATGACATTTTTAAGCATGAGCTTGCAATACAGCTCAGAATGCCAGCAATAACAGCATGTCTTAAAAAAACATACTACTGCATTCTTATCGTTTAGCACTTGTTTCAGAAAATGAGTCAAAGTCTAGTGTAATCCAAACTAACAGTATTATTGAAGAGGCCAAGAAAGGAAATAAATGGGCATGACATGTTCCAACATAAATTCTCTCTTGGCGGTCAATCTGTGCCTTACTTCTCAAAGGGACAATTTTCCTTGCTGCTGCGACTCTTGAAAAATCTAAAATAGTGGCAAATAAAATAAAGAGTGTTTATGATTTTTGTATTTTTTAACTAGTTATCTGAATGATTTACAATGATCTTGACTGAAGTTTGTTGTTTCTAGGGATAGTAACTTGAAAAACAACTACTACTGACTTCTTAGAGGCAAAATTGCAGTAACTCAGGCTGAGTACCTGAGCTGAACACACACAAACCAGCTTCTCCAAGCAAGAGCAAACACTCTCATAGGGTTTCAACGTTCTGTCTTGCACTGGGTCCTGCTGCTTGTTATTAAACCAAAAATGAAGAAGAGAAGGAAAAGCATGAGTGGGAGGAACACCACTATTGCCCCTCTTCCAAGTACTCAGTACTTTTTGAAAGCAAACTAAGTGCATACGTGATTAGTTATAGACTCAGGACCCTCCTTAAGGTTTGAAATTTTGAAAACCATATTCCATGTCCTTTACTCTGGTTTGTTAATGTTGACACCAGTCACAGACACTAAAGAATGCCAGTTTTGCAATCCATCTCAATCAAAATTACTCATAAACATTAACTGATCTTCCCTTGCAGTTATTATATTGCTCCTTGACCATTTCCATTATGATTATACACGTCAGAGCAAGACCACCTCTCAGCCAGATCCGCAGAGAGCAAACGGATGAAAGAAAGCCAGACTGGTTTGAAACATGCAGGGACCTGGAATGATGAGGATGCTGCTCAACACGTGCAGAGCAAAACTTCAGACTATAGGATGACTTTACAGTAACCGCCATCAAGATGACTAAAGACTCTGGACACCGTGAAGCTAGATAGCAACAAAGCAGGAATAGAGCGGCTTTTGAAATGTGTCTTATGCCTAAATGATTAAATCTTCCTTTAGGTCTGAAGTCCAATTCTGAACTTCTAAATGACATTTTGTGATCTTTTTTAAAAGGTAAAGCATCATTTCAAAATGAATATTTCATTAATTTTTTTTACTCATTATGGAATATCTGAAATCTGATCAAGCAATAAATTCTTTCCTAAGTGCTAAATCAAATTCCAACAATGGCATTTCCCATAAGCTTAGCTCCTTGGGGTGTTTTTAAGATTGTTTACATTACTCTCCAACTCCTTAACAAGAGAGCTACAAATAAAGCTCAAATAAATAAAAAAAAAAAAAAAAAGGAAAGAAGAGCCCCTAATTTATAACATGGCTTTACTTCCTTTTAATCACAGTGGGATGATTAAAATACATGTATTGGTGTGGAAATGTGTATTTATATAGATGTCAGCAAATGGGAGAGTAGCAATTTGATTTTATAAGACAGAATACTTGGTCCCAAACTTATGCTGGTGACCTACTAGTGCTTTCCCTTCTTTACTCTTGCTCTTCCTCACTGAAAATGGGGAAGATGATGATGTTCATTATTTGCCTGCTTTGGTGCACTCTAGGGACACTTTACTCTAATTTTTATCCTTTTAATTGCTTGAGGTAACTGCTTCCCTGGAAAAAAAAAAAAAAAAAAAACAAACAAAAAAAACCCAGAGCTTGAGGGCTACCCAAATTCTGCAACAAAACATGCAAAACTAAGTAAAGCTTTGCATTCCCCATCTTTCTTCACAATTTACTGAGCGAGTACATCTAGGATACTCTGATCTAGGAAGATCTTACTGTGTTTGCAGATCATGTTACAGAAATTAAAGTAATAGGTAAGGCTGAGAATTCTCCCCTTGAATTCTCCATATCAGTCTTCCTGAATTTTTGAAAATTTCCTTTTAAATGGAAGTTTCCCCTTGCCCAGTTTCAACTATATGTTGAATTTTGAAGGCTGAATAAGAAAATTCCTTTACCTGTTCCACATTTATACAGATGAGAAGTAAATCTTTACTAAGACATATCTTTCCTTTTGACCTACTTCACATTATCATAAAGCAACATCTTAAGACTAACTCTTGAACTCAGTCCATATCTGTGTGGTTTTGGCTTGTTGTTCAGGTCAATGGAGATTTTCTAAATCAGAATAAAACCAAACTTCAGCCCTAAATATTAAATATCAGCATGGATTTTAGCTGACTGATAGACTTATTGAAATTGTATCTAAATATCTAATTTTCCCACCTTATCCTCACATACGTGTTATATGCCACTCAAGTTCTAAAATGTTCATAATTGCTTTTCACATGACAGACATTAAAGTAAGTTTGTGGTGAAACAGCAAAGCAAGAAAGCACAATTCTTTAAATGAAAGACACTACTATTTTTCCTTTGTGTACGGACAGGTACACCAAGTCAGCAAGGGCTAAACCCTTCCTCCAGCATTAGCATCATCTGATGGAAGTCATGATCATGGACAGGCTATTCAAGAGAATCCAACCTTCTGCTGAAAACATGGGTCCCTGGTAGTAGCCTGCAGTTCACAGAGGCTCAGTATGTGTAGGTAGGGCAAAATTTAACGCTGTGTTACCAAACACAATATCAGGTAAAAATATAAGTTTGAAATGTGTAAGGGAAAACATATCCTATAATACAAACCACATGTAAAGAAATTAATCCACTTTCATTTAGCAGTCATCAAACAATATCTAAAATATTGCATCCAATTTTGAGGTCCCCTCCAGTACACGACAGATGTTAATACGTGAGTTCAGTGGCAGGCCATCACAGTGTTTGGGGAACTTGCCCCATAAGGAAAGGCTGAAGGAGATGGGCTTTTTCACCCTGGCAAAGGGATGGCTTTGGAGGCAGTCAAAAGCCTCCAAAAGTCTGCCAGGGTCTACAAGGAAGCTATCAAGAGAATGGAGCTGGACTCTTCCCAAGGGCGCATGGCAGGAGGAGGAGAGATGGTGGGCAACAGACTGTCCAACAGCCTGTCAGGAAAAAATCCTTCACCATGAGAATAGTCAAGCACTGGAACAAGTTGCCCAGGGAGGCTGTGCCATCTGTGTCTTGTGAAGTATTCAAGACCTAGAGGGATAAAGCCCTAAACAAGTTGGTGTGAACTCATACCTGAGCCTGTTTTCAACAGATCAGTCAGATCAGACGGCCTCTCAAGATCCCTTTCAACCTCAATTGGTATATTGAGAAGTATTTTTCCTAGGCCAGTATACCCCCTGAAAACCTGTTGTATAAAGTCACATCTGCTGGCGAACACTGATTTCTCTTGCTTAGACATAGCTGCAATGTTGCACTGGTTGCAACTGTCAGTTTTCATTTATGAGATGTTATCACCAGCAGCATAATGCTGCCTAGCAACTTATCCCAAGTAATAAAATAAAACTGGGGAGGAAAGGGACAAAATGTGAAGAGTATTATTTGTTAGCACATTTATTCTTAAACTGATTTGGTTTCCTTTTTTTTTTTTTTTCCTGTGAGATATCAGCTGGCTGATTGAAATCAAGGCACAAGTCCTGCAAATACTAAAATTAGGTGCTTAAATTTACAGGAATCGCTAATGCTGGTAATGCACATAGATAAGCAATGGCGGGACTGCATCCATAATCCTGAGACCAGCTTCCTAACTGGTTTATTAGTTTTAGTTATGTCAAATAGACATAATCTGAAAGAACCTAATACAATTTATGTCATACATTTCCCTTCTGCTTTCTGGGGTATTTTGCTAAGGGTTTTGTTTTTCAAATCCTATTCCATCTCTTTAATGCCATCAAAGCAACAAGTGCATTTGCAGGATTATCTCTTTAATTTTGCCAATTTTACAAGCTCCAGAAAGCTATAAACTCACATTATTTCATATAAACTAGTATAATTTAAAAACAAATTTTAATTTACAGAAATTTACCTTTTTTTGCCCATGAGGATGAAAACACAGATTAGAACATGGGAACTTTATAGAAACTGTTTACCAAGCATTTATTTATTTATGCAGTTATTCAGACATTTATTTGTGGTATCTCTTTACAACAGGTCATGCTGGTTTATGAATTTATTTCACTGTGAAGCTCAACACTGAGCCTTTATTTGTTTCTTTAATCTGAAAATTAACCAGACAACTCAGCCGATACTACCAGTGAAGTAAGTGCTCTGAAGCAGCGAAGAAGAGCACAAGTACTAACTTTGAGATACACAAAGAGATTTATAAGAAAACTCCTAGAATCATAGAATGCTTTGGGTAGGTAGAGACATTAAAGATCATCTTCTTCCAACAACCCTGCCATAAGCAGGGACACCCTCCACTAGATGAAGTTGCTCGAAGTCTCTTCCAGCCTGGCCTTGAACACCTCCAGTAATGGGGCATCTACGAATTCTCTGGGCAACCTGTTCCCCTCCTTCAGCTTAAAAGCATTACCCCTCATCCCGTCCCTGCACTCCCTGATAAAAAGCCCCTCCCTAGCTTTCCTGTAAGCCCCCTTTCAGTACCAGAAGGCCGCTGTAAGGTCTCCCTGGAGCCTTCTCTTCTCAAGGCTGAACAACCTCAATTCTCAGTCTATCCTCATAAAGGAAGTTCTTCAGCCCTCTGATCATCTTTGTGGGCCTCTCTGGGTTCACATCAACAGATCCATGTCCTTCCTGTGCCAGTACTTGAAGACCATCACGAGGACAAAAAAGCAAGCCATTACACCCTGAACCTCACCACAAATACCTACAGAGTGGCAGCAGTGCCTGCTCAGCCACAGAGAAGTTAGCCAACACCCGTGGGCTCTCCTTCACTTCACTCACCAGTTGCATTTTTCAGACCTGTGGGAGCATTTGGTGTGATGGGACCACCAGCTGCTGGGGGCTCCCCCACTGCCTTCATCCTGTTAATCCAGTCCAAACCTCCCCTGGTGCAGCTTGAGGCCATTCCCCCTTGTCCTGTCCCCTGTCACTTGGGAGAAGAGGCCAGCACCCACCTCTCTACGACCTCTTTTCAGGCAGTTGTACGGAGCAATAAGGTCTCCTCTCAGCCTTCTCTTCTCAAGGCTAAACAAACCCAATTCCCTGAGCCGTTCCTCATGATGGGAAGATAGGTAATAGGACAAGAGGGAATGGCCTCAAGCTGTGCCAGGGCTGTTTCAGATTAGACATTAGGAAAAACTTCACTGAAAGGTTTATCAAGCACTGGCACAGGCCACCCAGGGAGGTGGTCAAGTCACCATCCCTGGAAGTGTTTAAAAGACACGGAGATGAAGTGCTGAGGGGTATGGTTAAGTAGTGGACAGGTACGGTTGGACTTGATGATCTCAAAGGTCTTGTTCCAACTTTGCAATTCTATGATTCTGTGATTCTATTATTCTATGATGCTGTGATTCTATGATAATGTGATTCTATGACTCTGTGATGCTGTGATTTGGTGATTCTATGATGCTGTGATTCTATGATTCTGAGTTTCTGTGATTCTATGATGCTGTGATCCGGTGAACCTATGATTCTGTGATTCTATGATGCTGTGATTCTGTGATTCGGTGAACCTATGATTCTGTGATTTTATGATTCTATGATGTGATTCTGTGATTCTGTTATTCTATGATGCTGTGATTCTATGACTGTGATGCTGTGATTCGGTGAACCTATGATTCTGTGATTTTATGAATCTATCATGTGATTCTGTGATTCTGTTATTCTACGATGCTGTGATTCTATGATAATGTGATTCTGTGATTCTATGATGCTGTGACTCTGTAATTCGGTGATTCTATGATTCTGTGATTCTATGATTCTGTGATGCTGTGGTTCGGTGATTTTATGGTTCTATGATGTGATTATGTGATTATGTTATTCTGAGTTTCTGTGATTCTATGATGCTGTGATTCTATGAGTCTATGATTCTGTGATGCTGTGATTCTATGGTTCTGCGATGCTGTGATTCGGTGATTTTATGATGCTGTGATGCTGTGATTCCATGATTCCACGCTGCTGTGATTCCACTCTTCCCCGGTTCTCAGCCGCTCCCTCCCGTCGCTGCCGCCCCGCCCGGCCCCCGCCCCGGCGCTGTTGCCGAGAGACCGAGCCCTGCCGCCGCCGCCCCGCTCCGCCGCGGGGGAAGGACGGGAGGCCGGCACAGAGCCCTTCGCACACCCGCGGGGGACCGGGGCGGCCCCTCCCGACCGCGCCATGAAGGGCGATGCTGGCGGTAGGTGGGTCGGAGGCGCGGTGGTACCCGGCTCCTCCCGCTCCTCCATCACCGGGGGCTCTCCCGGCGATGCCGGGCGGTTCTTAGGGAAGGGAACGGAACGGCGAGAGGCCTGGCCGGCTCCATGGGGAGGAAGGGATGCGGGGGAGGCAGGGGCTGTGGCTCCATCCTCATAGCTCGCCCGAGCCGCCTTTACCCTGGGATGGGAGTGAGCGCATCCCGCGCATCCCGTGTCCTCTCCGCATCCCCCAGCGGGGCGAAAAAAGCGCTTCGCTGCTGATGCAAAGCAGGGCCGTGGGGGGGAGAGGCCTCTCGCTTATCATAGGCCGGGGGGGACGCTGGTTTAACGGGGTGGTTACGAAGGAGGCCGAGGTGGGATGGGATGCGCTGCCCGGAGCTGCTTCCCTGAGGTTCCACCTGGTTCGCGGGGGCTGCGGGGCTGGGGTGGTTGGAGGGACAACAGCGCACCCGACCCTGATGTCAGTCCCTCCAGCGTGAGGTTTTGGGGGTCTTAACGCTGTTTATTGAGTGGAGAGGGGCTTAACGTTTTGTTGTTGTTGACATCTTCTTTATTTTAGCAGAGACACATTTCTAGCAAGCAGGAAGGTTTCTGATGGGATTTAGGTGCAGCTGTAGCTTTTAAATCAGCAATGATTTGGTTGGTTACCCCTCGTCACGTTCTGAGTCACTCATAAGGGAAATATTCACAGGAAGAAAATACTAACTAAATGCTATTTGAGCCTTTCATTTTTGTCTTAAGCATCTTCAGTTTCCTGATTTCACTTCTCTCATTTCCTTCCACAGCAGCCACATCCCACCTGCCCTCTAAGTCACCAACAAAGAAACAATCCAAATTAACAGTGAACTAAGTTTTACTGCATAAACCGAGAAGCCAAGAAACTTTAAGAGAGGGAGAAAAAAAATGCATGTCATTGAGTTGGTCTGTCTAGCTGCTAGAAGACTCCAGCTCACTGCCAGTTCATGCATATACATTTGGGAACTTTAGAAACAGTTGGGGCATTTTTGTTTTTTTCAGCTCAGTACTGTGTTTTAAATTGAAAATTTAAAGCCGTAACAATCAGCATGTAATTTGTGCTTTAGTACTGTGGACCACAGTTTTTTTGTTTGGTGCATCTGTTTTATTTCAATCTGAAATTTGGTCATCACAATTCATTCCTACTTAGGCTGTACCTCCTGGAAATACTGCTCACTCTGGTTTGACTTATTTCTAGCTTCTGGGCATTGTTAGTACCACAAACACTTTGTAGGCCTGTGTTGCATTCATCCAAACCCAAGTCTTGAGTCACAGCAGTTTCAGGTCTTAAACCTTCACCACAGGAAATTAGTAGGATCAAGCTGTGTCATAGGGAGTAATGGGCTACTGGAACAAGCTCTGGAAGAGATGGGAAATCTCAGATTTTCACGGAGGAGAATGTCTTCTCAAGGCATGAGTATGTCATGATGAGATAGAGCTGTTATTGGCTTCTGTGGTTGTCCTGTGTCATGTCATTCCACCCCATTCCCCAGTATTTAGGTACTGAGGCAGTTGTAAACAAGGTCTTTGATGTGTTTATATGAGGAAAATAGAGATGTTGCACTCATAATTTATTTTTGCTCTGTTACTAATAGACTGCTTCTATTGTTGGAAAATCAGTTGGACATCCTGTAGATTTTGAGCATGATATCTTTATGGACTAAACCTAATATGGACGTTATGGGTTGAATCATATTTTATTTCCCTTTCAGCCTTTTTCTGTTGACCTTTTCATTACCTCCATAGCCTCTTTTATTTCATTTAAACCTTCCTGTATCAGTTAAGCACTGATAAATATCTTGCTTTGGCATGTACCACTCTTAGACTATGGTTTCAAATTGTCTTTGTTCTGCTAGACAATTTCTTTTTCCTTTTTTCATTTTCTTTATTATTATCTTTCATCTCCTTTTTCTGTTTTCCCCACCATGAGGACAATCAAGCAGGGGAACAAGATGCTCAAAGAAATTGTACAGTCTTCACCACTGGAAATTTTCAAGACCAGACTGGAGTAAACTGCAATAGCCTGGTCTGACACCAGAATTGATCCTGCTTGGAGAAGATTGGACTAGAGGTGTCCTAAGGTCTTTCCAACCTGAGTTAGCTTATGATTCAATCATCTCAGTTTTCCATTTAATATTTCCCCAAAGTAAAACCTTCAGGTTTGGCCTTTTCTTCCTTCTGGGCATTACATTCAATCATTATGATTATGAACATGGTAGTGCAGTATCAAAGATTATGGCTGCAACTTCTGGGAACTGCCCTGCACCAATGGGAATGTGTATGACATGTAAATTTGGTTGTTTTAAAGGAAAGATAAGAGGATAAAAAGGAGGAGTCCTAATTTCATTTTAGGATTTCAAGTTAAAAACATATAGGCATTAAATGTTTCACTGGCAAATCCTTAAATAAAGGAAAAGGAAGAATTTAGGAAGGGAAGATTATCTAGAATATTCAGATTTCTCAAATAATTATTTTAACAAAAATTGTAACAATAATAAAGAAATATAACCACTGTTTATTATAATTCTAGTGTATTTCCATTTTAATTATGAAAAGATGTGTATACAAGGTTCTAGGCACACTTACTTGTAATTAATGGTATGACAAAATCCCAGCAACATTAAAATAATCACTTAAGCAGGCATGCTGCCAACCATCTGCCTACAGAGAAGCTCCTTTCCACCCCTGCATCATTCTGGGAAGGATGCCCTCACCCCTTTCTGTAAAAGCCTAAAAAATAGATCTGCAATATTTGTAGCAGGTTACTCAATGTGGGGTATTTTAGAGAGAGGAGAGGTTGCTCCCTGAATCCTTTTAACAAATGACGTGCTGCTACCTGTCCCTTGCTTCCACAAATGACTGAAACACAGTTTCCACCTGGAGATGAGTACATCGCAAAGGCAAATCCCACAACACTACTCTCATATTTTTTCCAGCACAATTCTAACTAAGCACATTGCTGCACATCTTTGTAAGCTATGGGCTCTTAGGGGTTTTTATATCACAGAATCATAGAATAGTTTGGGTTGGAAGGGACCTTAAAGATCATCAAGGTCCAGCCCCCTTGCCATGGGCAGGGACACCTTTCTCTACATCAGGTTACTCAAAGCTCCATTGAACCTAACCAATGATGGGGAAACCATGACTTCTCTGGATAATCTGTTATAGTCCCTTACTACATTCTGTGTCAGAATCAATGTGGGAACATCAAGGTTGGGTTTGTATTCAGGGTTAGGGAGAACCACAGCCTCCCCATTAGCACAGTCTGGTGTGGTGTTCACTGTTTTTCACATGCTGGAAGTAGTTTATGCACAGCTCCCTTCCTCCTCCTTGTCCTTCAGCTGGTTTCCCTTGCAGAAACAGGTGCAAAAGGGACTGTAGTCCAGGACTTAAAATTCTTTACACAGACAGCAAAGTCCTGAGGCTGCACCAAGCTTTGTGTTGCTCTACAGTAGCAGACACATGTAAAAGCCTGTGTGTTCCCAGGAGAAATAAAAATAATGAGTACAACAGAAAAAAATTGCATAAAAACTTGACAAACATGCTATACTTTGAATATCTTGCTGAAAAACATTTCCAGAAGATTCTTGTCGTGTCATCTTTATTCTGCATTTTTTTGTGGGCATTTCTGCCCATTTCAAGTAGACAAGTAAACAAGTTGGTTCTTGTATTCCGTAAATGTTTCCTCCCTTCAATTTGATTTATGTACATGGCAACTTGTTTATTTGAAGCCACTTCTTAAAAACAAGAATTCTGATCTCTTTAGTCACAACATTTAAGTATGTGAACTGAATCCATTATGGACGTTTAAATTTCACAATATTTTCTGTGCCCAGATGAATTAAAAAAAAAAAAAAGTCTCTTTTTTTCCCCTAAGGTCTTGAGAAATGCAGCTCCTAAGACACTGCAGTAAACTTCTTATCACTGTGTTAAATGTAACCATTTTTAGGCTTCATGACCCCAAAAAGTACACCAACATCTTTGAGGCTTCAAGTACTTCTAGTTAAGCTTTGGTCCAAGTAGCTAAAATAGGTCAGTACATTTGGCTTAGAAATAAATAGTAGAAAGCAAGAAAAATTGCTAAAGAGAAGAAAGTGGTAAATTCAGTTATGAGAAAAAAAGTTGGAACATGACACTTAAGCATGAAGGTTAAGGGAACATACAACATAGATACTATTTCAGTCTTCACTTATTAGAGAAAGACAATTGATAATGTCCTTTTTACAATATTTGCATATTTTTAGTCACAGCTTACCAGTTTCACTTGTACTAAGGTTGCTATGACTGACCATCCAACACAAATGAAAGTATCAGAATTTGTCGCTTAATTTGTGCCTTTATGTAATTTCTGTTTATTTTAATATATGAATAATTGCATAATGTCATCTCTAGCTGGGACCATCAGTCCAAGACCTTCAGCCTGTTTCTTTATGGTCTATACATATGGCTAATGGTTCAGACTTGGTTATTAAATACCAGAAATGCGATATGAGATAGGTGCTTATAGAGAAGAAAACACAAGGTCGTACTGATGGCAGAGTCCTCATGGTCAGTTTTAGTTTACTGACAGATATGAAAGAAGGTACTGAAAAACCTTTGTAGAAGCTTGCAAGGAGCTCACGTATGGAGCTTATCCTGTATGGAGAGACACCACAGGAGAAACCACAAAAGCACTCTTCTGAAAATGTAGCAAGGGAATTATTGAGGCAAGAGCTGACCTCTTCAATCTGAGAGAGAGAAAGTAGGGCAGAAGTAGGCTCTGAGGGACATAGAAGAAGATGAATAGATTATGTTTGCTGTAACAGCTGAAAGAAGAGACAGCCAAGGGTGCATAGATGTGTAGTGTTTGAACACAAAGCAGCAGCCTGTGTGGATGAAAAGGCCTGGTGAGACCAAGCACATGGGCAGTTCTACAGTCCTGAGCCCACTGTTTCTTCCAGCTTATCAGGGACAGTGTCACTTGCATTCATGTTATAGTCATCATTGTGGTACTTGGGCCGGTGACGGCCAGGGCCTGTAGTGAGAGGACAAGAGGGCAATAGTTTTAAATTGAAAGAGGGAAAATTTGTGTTAGGCTTAAGGAAGAAATTCTGTATTATGAAGGTGGTGAGAAACTGGAACAGGCTGCCCAGAGATGTTACGGATTCTCCATCACTGAAAGTGTTTGAGATCAGATTGGATGGAGCCTTGAGCAAACTGATCTAGTGGAAAGTGTCCCTGTCCATAGTAGGGGGCTCAGATTATATTATTTTTTAATGTCCCCTCCAACCCAAACCATTCTATGACTCTATGATTTTCTAATTTTGACAAACTTTTCAAAAGTGTTGTGTCATCTACAACCTGTTTGGACCAGAACAAGGTCCCAAGATGCTTTTTCCTTCTGCCTCACTTTCCTGAAAGAAAAGTCCCTAAGGGACTGTATTTCACAAACAACAGACGTGTATTCATGGGCAGACTGTTATGCCTAGGGAGAGTCTCTCTTCTTCATCAATTTGGATTTATTTAGAATCTAGGATCCATGCACTGTGTCTGTGGGAAAGCCAATAATAAGAGCTAACCCATCTTTCTGCTCTTGAGTAGTGTGCACTGGTTGTGTCTCACATTGCTGAGCGTATAGAAGGCTCAGTCAGTACCATCCACACAGGAATTTGAGACCTGGCTTAACCTTGTGGAAACTACATATTTACTTCCATGTGCCAGCACAAGCCCCAGAGACAGACAGCTGTCTGGCTACTGGATAGATAATTGGTAACATAAAAACAGCATTAGAAAAATACTTGTTAATAGTATATAGCAAGAAGGCTCCTCTGATTTCTGTAAAGAGCATTAACATCTGTTGGCTCTTTAACATCAGCTGTTTGCCTTTGGCTTGTTGGGCTTTATCTTAGCCTGGTGTAATAAATGTAAATGTCACCATTAAATTAAATGGCTCCAGGTCAAATCCATACGATGATTCTTCTGCATTTAAGTTCACAGTGATAACATTCTTTGTGTATTGGTGCAATTTTTCTACCAGTGTTTGTACATTTCTGGTAATAGTCTGTGTTGCATACCTCTATGTAAAATTTGTATACTAACAAGAGTCATGTCAGTGATTTATATAGGCAAAGCTTTTTAGTAAAATGAAGATCCTGTTAATCAGTAAGTACAAAAGCAGTGTGCTTGAAAACAAAAGGCTTAGGTTATTTATAAAACTGTTCAAAATGCATTATAAAATGGTCTTGGTGAATTAATGTCGTCTTTTGTCTCCCCAAGGAGGTTTCATGCTTATAGATAACAGAAGTTAACTTCAGGATGCTAAAAAGGAAACAGAGTTCAAGGGTGGAAGCCCAGCCAGTTACAGATTTCGGTCCAGACGAATCTTTGTCAGACAATGCAGATATTCTGTGGATTAACAAACCAGTAGGTATCTCTTTCCATAATTACTAATTTTAAGATAAATGTAACTTGTGTTGTTGAAATATTACTTTCACAAAAGATTCCAAGATAGATAGTTGTCAGAAAAAAGCATTGAGGTACCGTTGCTAATCTACTGGCTCATTTTTTGCAAAGTCCACTCAGTTCATCTACTGATTGTTTTTTTAAACAGTCATCTTTTCATTGTCTCTGGTTAGGATTTAAGTTCATAAAAGGAGCTTTTGAAAAGGATGTCAAAAGGAGCATTTTATTGCTAAAGTGGTGGCCAGCAGTCAGCTCTTTTGACTTTATCTCCTTCTACATCGCTTATTAATATAATAGTGTATTTTGGCTAGTTATTTTGAAGTACAGCTCACATTTTTCTGGTGTCATTTAACCTACGGCCTGCCCTAAGGAATTGACAGTGTAAAAAGGTCTGGCAACTTGAAACTGGGGAAAGCTTCTTTGGAAGTGGAGTTATTAATAGAATGTGCAGAAATAATAAAATTCCCTTACTTTCTAAATATGGTTATTATGATTAAATTATTTATTTGCCAATGTGCATCTGGGATTCCTCTGTTTTGAATGAGTCCTTTTGAAGGGAAGGCGTTTTGCATTTCTCTTAGAGTACTGCATGAATTTTTGCCTTGCAAAAGCAGCAAGTCCAGTATTCTGAAATAATACACATTGTTAGTATTACATAAATTTCATGGAACTATTATCTCATTTGTGGTAGGGTTGATAAATCCCCTCAGCTTTGCAGCTGAGTTTTTACACCTAAATAATTTACAAAGCAACACCCATATTAATCCATGCTAAATAAGCTTAAATAAAATGATATGATATGATATAATATAATATAATATAATAATATAATATAATATAATATAATATAATATAATATAATATAATATAATATGCTGTAATAACCTCAAAATGTCACTGAAGAAATATATGCTGGGTTATTTACCTATGTTTCTGAGCACACAGTACAGAGATTTTTGATGGAATAATTTTCTTCTTGTCACGCTGATGGACTAGTTGTGTATTGGTTAGCATTAACAATACTGACATTTTCCTGTGGCAGATTTTTTTTTTATGTTAGCCACATTTAATATTATATGTTAATTTTTCCATTTGAAAGACAGTTCAAAGCAAAATGGATATTGACAGGACATGAGAAATTATTAATCAGGTGCCTTCATTTCCAAACTGTTAGTTTGGGTTCAGAATTTGCAGATGAAGAGCTATTCAATTCAGGTTAAATATTATTACATTTAGATGAGTGTCCATAGAGTATTAAATTAGCTGAGTGTTACTAAATTTTCTGATATCAAAATACACTTTGGTTAAGTGTTTTTTGGTTTGAGATTTTTTCTTTCTGAAGTGTCTTTTTCTTCTTCTTGTTTTGACTTTACTAACTCGCTACACTTATCTGGCCTCAAGATGTTTCATTGGTGTTTTGATTTAGAAGAAAAAAAATCCAACCTTAAACTCCTATATTAGTACATTCTACTTTTTAATTAGGCCTCCCACTTTAACTGGTACTGAATATCAGCCTTATTGATGATGATTGTAGTGAGACTGAGACCTAAGTAGTTATAGAAATCAGCTGTTCTCTTCTAGCATCTTGCATGGAACAAATGTGAATCCTGTTGCTAAGAAGTTGCTTTTGTAACATCATCTCGTTGACATTTATTCTTTTCATAAATGGAAGGATGCTTTTAATCCCTGTGCCTCTCACTTGATTTAAAAAAGCAGTTTATCTAAATGTGGAACTAAGATTTTCCACAGATATTTTGTTTTAATTTAATGTATTCACCCAATTTATAACATCAACTAATGCCACATATTGTCTTCACATAAATGTGACAAGTTGTCATTTGATAAGAAATTAGATTACAAAAGCTGCAAAGTAGAAATTATAGAATCCTAATTCTCAGCTTGCTGGCTCTTAATTCTTGGTTTCTGAGTAATACAATTTCCCAAATTAACTAATAGACTTGTATATGTGTGTATAAATGCATATATATGTGTGTGTATAAATGCATATATATGTGTGTGTATACATAGAAAATGAAATACAATCAGGAGTGCTTATCTTTTGATGAAGACTTTTAATAAGTGGATCATGATTGAAAGAAAAATGCAAATATGTGTTTACAAAAAAGTGCCAGAACAAGTTATAGAGGCTAAATATTTGAGCTTTTTTTTGAGCATCAAAACAATCTTGTCTTCTCTTGGTGGTTTTTTTTCAGTGGGTACACTCTTTACTACGGATCTGTGCCATCATCAGTGTTATTTCTGTTTGTATGAACACTCCAAAGACCTTTGAGCACTATCCTCCTCTCCAATATGTGACGTTTGCACTCGATACTCTGTTGATGTTTCTTTACACTGCAGAGATGATAGCAAAAATGCACATCCGTGGGATAGTAAAGGTAAGCATTTAAACAGTATTCTACGTGTTCTTAAGAAAATTATCTCAATATATGCTAGTGACATTTGATCTTTGTTTTTTAACTTCTCAGCTCTTTTTGATATCATTGTTTTTAACTGCAGGCAACACATTGACATATAAACTGAAAAGACAGGTTGACTACATACTTAATTGTGGCAGTGGGGGCATGGACTCCAATTCATTTCCAAATGAAATCGAGTTTACTGAGTGAAGGTACAGCTTTTATACCCTTGTCTGCCCCATTAACAGCTACGTTAACAACTACCCCAATAAAATTCCACTACTAAAGTTTCCATGACCGTAGAGATAAAGAGCAATGACTAATGCTAGAGATCTACCCCTTATCTTCTTATTTCTCTTTGCTACAAGCTCCCACATTCCCATGAGCACTGCTAATGATTTCAAGGTCTTTTAGGCTTGTTAGCAAGCTTCAGGCCGCTTGCTCTGCGTTTGCTACTGATATCATATGCATGCCAAGGCATCGTCCACCTGCATTGGCACACACAAGACAAAGGAATCTTCTATACCCATGCTAATTCAGGGGTATAGTCTCCTCTCATGGAGCTCAAACCCATACATGGTTTCACCCATACTTAATCTCTCTAAAATATAATACCAGCATTCATAAAGATGGTTTCCTGATAAGAAATAGGTAGTTTCATTGTATTAATATAAAGAATGAAAGGAAAAATAAGCTACATATACATTAGCAAGAGTATTTTTTTAAATGTCTAGAGATCTATATATGGACTTAGAAGTTTGATTTTCATTTCATAAGGCTTGATGTATTTTTATGTGGTTACTTTATTTAAATAAGAACATATGCCTTAATGCGAGATAAATGAGAAAGTTATCTTACTTTACTGATTTTTTTCCTTGATATAATGCAGGCTGGTAAACAGCCTTTGGTTATCATATGTTTGCCATCGTTGTTGGACTGATTTGTGTAAGTATATATGGTACTGGAGAATGTAAAACTAAAGAATTTTTCAGTAGTGATTATTTTATAGCATTATTTCACTGACTGCTTCCAGTCTTCTACAAAAAGATACAAATTCAGCTTAAATATAGAAGTTCCATCTGCAGCCCTTATTGATTATACAACTATGTCACTATTGCACAGAACATATAATCATTGTGTTATCTTTGTATGGTGACTCCAGAGACATTTGAGGTTGTACCTAGCTCTTCATTTTCTTCTGAGTTTGCAGACAGCATTTTTTGTTCACTGCCAAACTAAGCTATTATGTCATCACACTTGAAGAATGTCGGTAGTAAAAGTTAAAGTGTCATTAATATTAATATTTAGAAAGTGACTGAAATAGGATGACTGGCTGAGCAGAGAGACCTGGGTGGATATCAGAAGAAAGAGGAAAGTATATGAGCTATGGACGAAGGGGCAGGCATCTCTGGAGAACTACAGGGATGAAGTGAGAGAATGTAAGGAGAAAATCAGCGGGGCTAAAGCCCAAGTGGAACTCTGATTGGCTAGTTCTGTGAAAGATAATAAAAAATCTTTCTACAAATATATCAACAATAAAAAAGGAGGGCCAAGGAGAATCTCCATCCTCTACTGGAGGTAGTGGAGACATTAGTGAAAAAAAGACAGGGATAAGCCTGAGATACTTAATGCTTTCTTTGCCTCAGTCTTTAATAGTAAGGTAAGATGTTCTCTGGACACTCAGCCTCATGACCCGGAAGACAGGGAGGGAGAGCAGAACAAAGCTCTCGTGATTCATGACGAAATGATTAAAGACCTGCTTAGATATTCACAAGTCTAGGGGGCTGGTTGGAATCCACCTGAGGGTATTAAGGGAACCTTGATGGAAACCCCTTTCCATCATCTACCAGCAGTTCTGGTTGACTGGGGAAATTCCACTTGACTGGAGGATGGCAGATGTTATGCCCATTTACAAGAAGGGCTGGAAGGAGGATCCAGAGAACTACAGGCCCGTTAGTCTGACCTCACTGCCAGGGAAGATCGTGAAACAGGTGATCTTGAGTGCTATCACACAGCACACACAAGACAACTGGGTGATCAGGCCCACTCAGCATAGGTTTATGAAGGGCAGGTCCTGCCAAACTAACCTGATCACCTTCTATGACAAGGCGACCTGCTTAATGGATGAGGGAAAGGCTGTTAGAGTAGTGTGCTTGGGCTTCAGTAAGGCATTTGACACCATTTCTCACAGTATTCTACTTGAGAAAGTGGCTGCCACTGACCGGGACAGGCATACCCTCTGCTGGGTTAAAAACTGGTTGGATGGCTGGGCCCAAAGACTGGTGGTAAATGGAGTCAAATCCAGCTGGAGGCCAGTCACAAGTGGTGTTCCCCAGGGCTCAGTGCTGGGTCCACTTCTGTTCAACATCTTCATCAATGATCTGGATGAAGGGATTGAATGTACCCTTAGTAAGTTTACTTATGACACTAAGCTGAGAGGAAGAGTCAATCTGCTTGAGGGTAAGGAGGCTTTATGGAGGGATCTGAATAGGCTGGATCCATGCACTTAGGTCAATGAGATGACATTTAACAAGGCCAAGTGTAGAGTCCTGCACTTGGGACACAAAACCCCTGTGCAGCACTACAGGCTTGGGGAAGAGTGGCTGGAAAGCTGCCTGGAGGAGAAGGACCTGGAGGTGCTGGTTGACAGCGACTGAACATGAGCCATCAGTGTGCCCAGGTGGCCAAGAAGGGCAATAGCATCTTGGCTTTTTTCAGAAACAGCACAGCCAGCAGGTCCAGGGAAGTGATTTTGCCCCTGTACTCAACATTGGTGAGGCCGCACCTTGAACACTGTGTTCAGTTTTGTATCTTCACTACAAGACAGACACTGCGGTGCTAGAGTGTGTCCAGAGAAGGACAATGAAGCTGGTGAAGGGGCTGGAGAACAAGTCTTATGAGGGGTGGCTGAGGGAACTGGGGTTGCTTAGCCTAGAGAAGAGGAGGCTGAGGGGAGACCTTATCACTGTGTTCAGCTACCTGAAAGGAGGATGGAGAGAGGTGTGTGTTGGTCTCTTCACAAAAGTGACAGGTTGATAGGACAAGAAGAAATGGCCTCAAGCTGAGCCAGGGGAGGTTGAGATTGGACATTAGGGAAAAATTCTTCACTGAAAGTTTTATCAGGCACTGACACAGGCTGCCCAGGGTGGTGGTTGAGTCACCATCACTGGAGGTATTTAAATGATGGGTAGATGAAGTGTTAGGGACATGATTTAGTAGTAGACAGGTACAGTTGGATGTGATGATCTCAAAGGTCTTTTCCACCCTAGGGGTTCTATGAGTCTATGATTCTGAAAAGGTCTTCATATGTTGCACAAGGCCAGAGTAACTCTTTATGAAGTGCTATTTCTGGTCACTACTTGTACTCTCTAATTCTGAAGTGGGGAAGGAAGGAGAAAGAGAAGGGAAAAGGAAGGGGTCACTACTTCAATGGGTATCCAGTAGTTCCTTGGGAACATGTGGTTGCTCCAGCAGCAGCTTCTTCCAGGCTGCCTGGTCCAGGCTGGTCCAATTGGAGTGATGGACGTGCATACTGCGTGGGTCCTTGCAAGTTCTTTTATAAGGTCACTCAAGTACCCCATCATCACATAAGGGGTGGTCTTGACACATGTGTGCAGAAGCTCCTTTGGGAGGGTCCAGCCAGGGCAGTCAGGCTGGGGACTGGGGGGGTGGGGGTGGATGACAGTGCCCTCCACTGCGCCTCCTCACCCCATAGCAGCCACCTCAGAACCATGAGCTTGGCAAGGGGTGGGAAGCAATGCTTAATACTGCACCTTATCTCCCATTGAACCTGTCTCCGCAGATGAGGCCTTCAGGCAATACAAATGTTTAAGACAGATAAAACAGTAAAGTTGGTCTTTACAATATGTTATCAAATTGTTTCTTTGAATGCTAATTAATCGATAATCCTTTTTTTTAGTGAACTGTTTGACTTACCCTTTCTATTGTTGATTCTAGGGAAAATACTGGTTAAATTTTGTAACTGCCAAGAACATAATGATCCATGGACTTCCAAAGACAGTAGCAATCAAAGTAAAATAAGGCACTGTTTAGAAACCTACTAGAATTTATTAAAGATCTTTTTATGTGAAACATCTTTATATAAGAAATTTGTTTATGAACTGTAGTCCTTATTTAAGTGCATTCAAGACTTTTAGTGAATGTAGGATCTATTAATGTATTGCCATACAGTTCTACTGAACTTTACTATAAATCAGTATTTCTGTAAAGGCCCTAGGAATTAAAATGCTAATAAACTTTTGAGCCATGATTAATGCAAAATTTTAGAACAGTAGAACAGTGAGAAACCTAATTTATAGAGAAAGTAGGCACCATCCATTTAAATCCCAATTAATAACAATGTAAGTATAGCTGAGCTAAGAAGATTTTGAAAATGTTAAGTCAAGTCTAATTAACACCTTCGGAGAACAAATGAGAAATTTACTTCCTTCAGTTCCTAAGGGGTTTTAGAAAAGGAAAGTAGTTTCTGAGAATCCTGGCCTTTTCTCTGTAAAATTTTCTCATTATCGTGTCTAAACTAAGTGACAAAATAAAGCTATGCATCCATCCAAGTGTTTTGTTACCCCTGAAGGAAAGTTAAACTGGAAGGTTGCTGTGATGTTGTGCCTTCTATTAATCATGTTTCCTTCTGGGTAATTGTTGCTGTGATAGTAAAAATCTATGCAAAATTTGGGCTGCCTATACCTTGTGGTTGTTGCTTGTTCCATTTGCAAAGGCAATCCATATAGTCAACTCTGAATTACATGGACACCGCTCGTATAGATATCCACCATCTACAAAGACAACAGACACTGACATGTTTAGACAGGGAGCACAAAATACAAATATTAAGGAAACCAGAAGGTGAGAATATAGGATGTGTCTGCTACAGGATCCAAGGTCTTTTCAGTTTCAAAACAGTGTACAAATACTCCTTATTATTGGTAGCATACACTGCTTCTAATAGGTGTTATGATAGATTGACTCCTCTGGAAGAACTTAAATGGGTATAAATGTGCTGTGTAATTGATTATATTCAGTATATAGGCATTACTTGGGAAGAAAGCAGTGAAAAGTTTGGGATATGATATTCATATTATAGTTTTTGGTATTGGAGTCTATTGCTAGTTGTCATAAACAAGTGAAGTAATGCTAATAATATGTCTGTCTTTACCTTGAAATTAATTTCTGAAAAAATAAAAAACAGACTGTAATTTTTTACCGATTGTCTTTTTAAATACAAAATTGCAGTCTGCCTAATGTTTCCTGGCTGCATTATATAAAATGTATGTACAAACAATAAGACAACTTGTAATGTTTTGTGAAGTTTTGTAGGAGACAATTAGACCATGTCACTTTGTTTCTTGTGACATATTTGTATGCTTGTATTCTGAATTATGTTCTACATTGAAGAATGATGACCTGTGATAGAGTCCGCTGTGAAATGATAGAGTAGCTCGGGAAGATAGTGTGTACACAGTACTAAATGTATTTCAAGTAGATGTAGTCAATAACTATATAATACCACTGACAACAGATTAACTTTCATGAATACTACCTGGCCTCTGGCTGAATAGTTTGATGACATTAGAAGTTAGCTGTTAATTACGTCATCACACAAGTTACTAAAATAGTTATAAGTGAAACTGCCATGGCTTACTATTTTGATTTATGTTTAACTTATTAGGTTTTTATGAGCAAATAATTTTGAATATCAGTCATGAAAATATGCTGTAGTAAGTACAGTAATATTTCAGTATTATTTTTTAAAAGTATTGCATTCCTAGATGTGCAGCTTTTCATATTCATTTTTTCTCTACAACTTTTCTTTGTGGCTTACACATTTTAATGAATTCAAAGCACCGCAAACTCTGTTCTCTGTGAAGCACGTGAATTAATGGATAATTCTTATGTGACTTAGCCACATCAATATTTTTGTAGGAATAGCTTATGAAGCATGTTAGCAGATGTCTACTAAATTGTGTTATGGGCACATCTTTAAAAGACTTAATGTTTTAAAAAGTAAAAGTTCTGGTGTCTTTAAAAGTTTTCAAAAAAAATGAAAAAAAATAATGTCTAATATCACAGATTTTCCACATGTTAGAAAAGCTGTGGGGTATGTAAAATAAAAAAGAACATTTTAATAAAATGGTGAATGAGGTTCTTTTAGCATTAACATCTATGCAATATTTCTTTGTCTCAGACCTAGAAACATTAAATATAAAGTACAACTCTACTTCAGCAGTGACTGAAGGCATGACTAAGGGCCCAGAGACCTCTTGACTTTGATTTGTTAGGACATCAGAACATGGTATGTGGGGAAAGGCTGTGTGTTGACACAAATTTTACATGAGATTCAATAACACTAGAGTAGTGTGGATTTTAAGAATAGGAATGCTTTAGTTGAACAAAATCAAATTTCTATTTTAAGATTTTTTTTTTATGATACAGCACTAATGATAGCAGCGCTATCATGGAATTTAAAGTCTCCCAGTCCTAATGTGATGTCCAATCTCATCATTCATTTAGTTCAGCGAATAATTAAGGGAAGTTTCAAGAGACTACTTAATTTAATTTTGGTTTTTGCTGTGTCACATAAGATAGAAATTCATTAACTTAGACCATCTTCATGGTGTAATGTTTTCCCTACCTATACTTAAGTACATCTGCTTAGTAGATACAGGCTGAATCATAGTATCCTGAAACAGTAAGCTCCACCGATACGAAGGGTGGCTGAATAACACAAAGTAGTATCAGTGATTTAGGGATCAGGGATCTCTTTTATGTTGGTATAGTGAACAGTGATAGGTTTGTTACCAATTAGCCTCTCACAGAAAACATTTACTTCTTTGGCAACCACTTTTTTCTGCTCTAAGTAATATTTTATTAGGCCAGAAATACTCTGTGCTACTTGGATTTTACTAGGAAACTTATAATAAGGTAATTGCCAGAATACCTGGAGTGTGAAGGTTTGCCGACTTAGGCAAAGTCTAGGTAAGTGACTAACCTTTGATTCATTGGATCATAAAACTAGAATTTACACATTCAGATGGAAATATTTTACTGCCTGCTACTAGTGATTTATATTTGTGTAAAGAATATGAAAGTTTAACATTGTGTGCAACCATAATTTACTTCTTTGGTTTTGAGGGTGAAATGGCAGCCTTGTAAGAACAAATGCAAATTTGACCATCACAGTACTACACCGTATACCAATGTATAAAATGTAGTAAATTTAGTGCAATGGTAAAAGTTACAGAATTCAATTTGACATTGATATTTTCATGATCTCTTCAGTTCAAAATCCCACTTTCTTCAGTTGATCCTAGATTTTTTTTGTATGACTATTTCCTAGAATTTAAATAGAATTCAGTGACACTCTGGTTTTGATTTCTTTCATGTCTTGGACTCCTTGGTCAGAAAAGAGCTCCACTATGATCAGCTGCATCAGGGAAGTATTAAGTCTGTTTAGATGAAAGCAGATCAATCTCCTTCACTGAACCTTGAATGAGGTTTAAACTGGTCTCACAGTTATGTGCAGTTTGTCTACTGCATAATTTACTGACTGATTGGCAGACTCGTGAGACTATTATGAATTAACTATTTTTTGTGTCTGTCGAAATGGTTCATGAGTCAACTTGTAATCTAACTGACAAGACTTGCAGTCCCTTAGAATCAAGACTCACATTTAAGTGCCCACTCATATGTCACTTACGAACATGACTGTATGTGCTCGACATGCCTCTCTTCATTGAGTTTCCAAAATGCTCTCCTCATTGAAAAAAAAGACCTGCGTTGGAATTAGAGAAATGAAAGATAACTCTCAAGCCTAAAGTGGATGTGATATCAGATGAGCATCAGTCTTCTTAAAGAGACCAAGAAGCCTAAACTGTAATGGAAGGACTTTGTATTTCTTTCAATCAGTGTGATATAAAAACTACATTCTGCTTTCTAATTAGGTGTCTTCTGAAGGTCATCTCACATGGGTATGAGCCAGATAAGGATACCTTACTTTGAAGGTACCTTACCTTTGTTAGAAGTTTCCCTTTCAGCGTTTGTATTGGGAGACGGAATAAACAGATAGAGAGATATTCCAGGTAGATTGCTTATATTAGACACAATTCCAGTGGAGTCATTATGTATAATAAAATAGCCAAACAGAAAAAAGTGCCAAAATCTGGGAAACTTTTAGGAAACTGCCTGTTACCATAATATGAAAGAATTCACATCCACTGCAACAAAAAGGAACTGAGTAACAGATGACTCAGGTGAAAATACAACCTTTAGGGAATGAGAGATTAATGGAAATCATTTCACTCCATGGACACTGTGAGGGCATGTGAAATTATCTTGATTATAACACTTCCTCATTGTGGCTTCTAATCACAGTCATAATGGTATTAGAAAACCTACATTGAGATCACATTGTGAAAAGGAGACAGAGTTTATCCTGTTCCTCTGTTGGAAGAGTAACAGCGTAAAATAAAAAGTGTGAGAGTTCTCTATCCTGTCTGTTAAAAATGCCTAGCTGACACTTATTTTAGTATCATCATATTGAAAATTAGAAATTTTTTTGTATTGCACAAGTAGTGCACTGGCATTAATAGAAATGTCTTTCTTTTCACTGCGCAGTTGTGACACATGTCAACTAACAAAGGAGATTATCGAAAGAAATGATGGTCCTTGACATTTCCTCCATTGTTAAATCTATTACATTCACAGCAAAACTTTTCTACTAACTGAAGTAGTTGTGAGTGGATTTGTCAGACTTTATTTCAGCAGCACTGAGCACTATTCACTGAAGTCAGTACTCTTGCGAGGGGCTGAAGCGAATGGCGACACCGTTAGCTTTCAGCACGGTCTCAGTGATATCATACAGGGACTGAAATGGAGCTTAATCTTCCACCAATGCAATTACAGTTAGATGGAAGCCGTTTCCTTTTCTACAGTCCAGTACTAAAGGCCAGTTATCTGAAAGCAGTGGCTTTCAGCACCTCTGGTGTTCCCAGGCAGCTTTAACCCTGTGCAGAGAGCACATTTTCCTCATTGTATTTCTGATCGTTTGGTTGCTGTAGTTGCTCTCTGTCTGCTTAAGAGGAGAGAGTTGAGAACACGGCAGGCTGGAGATTTACCTGAGCCATGTGGGCTTAACTCTGTACATTCAGTTCTCTGCCAGTATAAGGAATTTTCCTGCTGTAGTGCAAGAAGCATGAGGTAGAGACGGACAGGCTTTTTATGCTGTAATGAAAGACTTTGGTTGCCACGTTCTAAACTGGAGTCTGCAACTGTTTCCAGTGTCGGCTGATGCTCTTTTGCGTATTCTGACACTTTTAATCTTTGCAAAAAATAGATTTTGAGGCTTAAAATACAAAAACTTTTAGTAGGATTCTTCAGTCCTAGTTTAAGGGTCTGTGTTGTCTGTACTTAGTTGTTTCTGTCTAAAGTAGGCTCTTCCAAAAAGGTAATAATATGTCTGTCCGGTTTTTCTCCATTGATTGAAAGAGAAGCTTAAAATACTTAGGCTGACACCTGGCACTCACATATCACACAGTGAGTGATACTCTAACTTGTTATCATAGATTTGTTGTCAATGAACAGGTGGCCAGTACAGAAAGCTTACAGACAACTGAATGCCAGCTTCTTCTTTAACACTTATGACATTAACTTGCTTATGCTTAAATGAGTTTCTTCCATAATTATCCTAATTCAGAAGTTTGTCTTGAATTATGGATTACAGAACTTTTTACTGTACCTTATTACAAGTATCTGGTTTGCTTCCTTTTCTGTACTTTTAGTATCAAACATTCCACCTTTATCTAACAATAGTGGAGAAATTGCAAAATTACTTTAATCCTTCTGATAAATGATGGAAATATTAATTGAATTGCAGTGAAGCAATGTCAGCTGGCTCACCAGCTTTTAGTAATTTTGTCAAGGAAGTTTCTGCAGTGTTACAAGCTGAAAATGGAAGACAGAAATTCTGAAATTACAGGATCACAGAATGGTCAAGGTTGGAAGGGACCTCTGGAGATCATCTAGTCCAACCGCTCTGCTAAAACAGGTTCACCTACAGCAGGTTGCACAGGAACGTGTCCAGGTGGGGTTTGAATATCTCCAGAGAAGGAGACTCTACAACCTCTCTAGGCAGCCTGTTCCAATGCTCTGTCACCCTCACAGTAAAGAATTTTTTCCTCACGTTCAGATGAACTTCCTGTGTTCAACTTTGTGCCTGTTGCCTCTTGTGCTGTCACTGGGCACCACTGAAAAGAACCTGGCCAAATCCGCTTGACGTACATGCTTTAGATATTTATAAGCATCGATAAAATTTACCTTCAGTCTTCTGCAGAATAAACAGACGCAGGTCTCTCAGCCTTTCCTGATAGGACAGATGCTCCAGTTTACTGATAATCTTTGTGGTTCATCTTACTATGTTCTGTGACTCTAGATATGTTGTATATCCCATAGTGTATAAATGAGTTAAGGATCAGGAAGTTGCATTGTTTTCAAATGTCAGGGAGTAAAACAGAATATTAAGAGACTGTTGGTTTGAAATATTATTTTATAGCAAATAGTATTGATACCCATTATTTGAATAAGACATTCAGTCTTCTGTCTCACCTTTTTCCTGTGCCTGTTGCTGTTTTGCTAAGCGCGTATGTCCGTTGCAAGGACATCTGTTCCCAGTCTACTTAGATCATATTGCTGGTAAAATACCCTCATGCTGTTTCCAGTCATAGGAAATTAAAAAAATTAAAAGTGATTATCATGAGGAAAACAAATACGAAGTTGCCTGCAGCATGCTGCTAGTTGGGTGTTACTGCTTGTGGGCCAGGGAAGGTTAGAGATTGTGGCATTAGAATATACGCACCTGTTTCTATGGTTACTTGTGCCTGGTTTTGATGGAGTGATTATTACAGGAAAGTAATGACTCATACTACACAGTGGGGCTTTTTGCACCATTTGTACATTAGAATATTAGAAAATCAAAGTAGTTTAAATTACTTAGTGAGGTTACATAGGCAGTATTTCTAATATAAAAATGTGGGTTTTTTTCTAACCAGTCAATGGGTTATGCAAATTTTTAATGAGAAATCATTTTGGGGCATGGATTGAAGCATGTGTCCATATAATACCTAGTGACTTACTATGGTGATCGCGCTTTAACCTTGAAGTTTCTAGGAAAAAATATACAACATACTAACTTTAATGTATTTAGAAATTGCTCTGTCAATGTACAGACCAATGACATGAACAAAACTTTGCTTTGTGGCAATGTTAATTTTTTTTTTCCTTTTCAATGGCACTTTCAAGGATTACTGTTTTTCTTCATGAAAGTAACTTCTATTGAAGGGCATTGTTAATGTATTACTTCATATCAGGGTAAAATGACACTTATCCTGGGGTATGAAATCAACATACTGGGTAACGTGTTATGTATTCAAGTAGAAAGAGAAAGGACTTCATCCCTAATGTGCCTTTCTGAGTTGAAACCTGCGTTTTCAGAGATGTCTGCTATAATTAAGAAATATTGTTTTGTTTTATTTCATTTTATGCCCATGTTGTCTCCTTTCTTAATCTGAGAGTAATAGTAATAACTGAGTAATAAAATCCTCTTTCTGAAAACTGCCCCCTTCTTATCTATTCTAGCTTTTCACCACTGTGTTTTTTTACTGTTGGAGGAGAGCTGTGATTGATGGTCATAAATCCAAGATTTGCCTTGTTAGATCAGACCATTTTCCTATCAAATCACTGTATTCAGTCTCCAGGCAATATTTGATGCTTCAGAGTATGTGAAAGTTTTCATCTTGAAATATTTGGATCCAAACCCACTCATTGCATCCGCTGTAAATATTGGAGCTGGGGGAGGGCAGAATACTGCAGACTGAAGCACAGCAGCATTTAACACAAATCACTTCTCAAGGCTGCAGAGTACTTCCAAACACAAATATGTGTCCATGCATATGGAACTAGATTTAAAACTAGAGTCTGATTTGAGGAACTGGCATCTCAAGGAGATAGTCTTAGACACAAACAACCAGAGAAGAGTTTGGGTTGGAAGGGACTTATGAATGTGATCTGGACCAAACTATTGCTCAAAACAGGGCCTTAATTTGATTAGCCAGGTTCCTGTAAAGCTAAGTCTTAAATATTTCCAGTAAACATGGTGCTAGCACTTCACTGGACAACCTTTTCTAATGTTTAATTGTTATCATTGTGAAGATTTTTTCTCTGTGCACTTCTGGCAACAGGGAGTGATATTCCGGGTTTGGTGGATCTTATTAATGCCCCTCCTGCTCGTGCATTTTTAGATTTGCTGAGCCTTTAAGACATACAAGGGAGCCAAGGCAGCTGGTAAGGCAATACGTATGGCACTGAATGCGGTTGGCTAATGAGCAGATGGAAACGGGAGAAATGAAATTTAGACTTTCAGTATAATAACCCACAAAATCTTTCAGGAGGGCATGATAGCACCTGCCAAGCCTGGCAGCTTCAAATAGTGGGCAATCTGAATTACTTGTCACTCAGCTAAACTGAGATGCTCTGCAGTGGTTAGGCTGATAAGGGAGGTGTGTTGAAACATTCCTTTCTATCGTTTTTTGGAAATGGTTATTCCCATAATACTTTTTGTACTTGAAGGGAGTGTTGTGTAATGTTTTCATCTTTGTTTCTGGTTTGTCTTTAAATGTTCTTAAATAGTTTTAATTTGAAATACCATTTGTTAAGTCTTTCCAGTTTTGTCCCCCCTTATTTTACAGCAAACACTGCTACAGGATTTTTAGCAAGTAAAATGATCTTTGTTTGTCTGTTTGAAAGTGTTGATTCTTACTTCACAACTGGGATTGTTTTTTCTCTTACAGACTTTTTAGTGTTCTTGGGTTTTTTTGGTTTTTTTTCTTTCCATTAGAAACAGAAAATGAGAGTGTGAATACTATATTTTAAAAACTTCCCATTCCAATAGGAAATATAAAATACTAAGTTTGGTGAAGTTTGCAAATGGCAAAGTATTGATTCTGTAGTGATTATAGCTTTTTTGTAACGATGAATTGGAACTGCGTTTTGTAGTTGTAACATGCATGTAATCACCCTCTAATCCAAAAGATATGCAAGAGCTATGTTTCATTTTTTTAATTATAAATAGAATAACTTTGTTTTGTGTGCTGTAACACCAAGTGATTTTTCCATCATCTTCCTAGCACAGAAAGCAAGATTACTATGTTATACAACATTACATGTTAAGATACAGATAAATTATGCACTATATAATATGTTACTTGGAAGCATCTGAAATGGAGCAGTTCAGTACAATACATGAGTTACAAATTGAACTTGTTTAACTTAGTGATGATGAAGTGATATTACACCCACTATAACCATTTACAGTTAACCCTCATGCAGCAATTCTAATTCCATTGGCTGTTACGAATCAATTGCTATTATGTCAATACATTTTAAATGTTCCTTCACCATATATGAAGACACTTTCTAAGAAAAAGACATACAGAAAGGGAAAGGTGTGTCCTTCTCCCCTTACTGTTTCTTTTTTTTCCCTAATATAGATTTATTTTTTTTTAAAAAAAAAAAGGTTGATTTATTTTAAAGTGATACTGTTGCTGTTGCAGAGAGCTACCTTGGAAGTGACACTACCAATTTTAAAAGATACTAGTTTCTCTTTGGTTATTAATATGGTCTTAGCTAAGCAGTCCACAATTTCCTTCATTTCCCACATGGATCATCGTTTTCAAGTTACAGAAGTACTTCGCATTAAAAGACAGCTAGTGTATGATTTACTTGTTGTTGCATAGTAAAATGCTTCAGGTTGAGTTTTTTTATGTCAAACAAAGTAGAAGATGGACTTCAAGTAGGTAGTGCAGCTGAAAGTTGTCTGTCTCTCTAAGTTCACACTTCAGATCGTCCCCAGGTCAACTAAGGAGTTACAGATCTCTGAAGAAGGGGGCTAATATTTGACCTGGGCACATATGAGAAACAGTTTATTTTTGAGGGACAGAAAAGGAGAACTAAAAATAGAAGTCACAGGCAGCTTTTATTTTTTATTAGGCCGTATCTCTTCATTCTCTTATCTGTGTGAGAAAAATGCTGAAAGATTTGAGAGGCTGGGGGCAAGACTGAATTCTGCACATCGTTCTGCTACTAAACAGACCTGTAAACTGCAGAGTTTTAAGGAAACAGGGAAAGTCTGAAGCTGAGATGGAAATATAATGGATGTATGCATACATGTGACCATGTAGGAGACACATACCCTCTGTATGTGTATGTATACCTTTTCTGCATTTGCAGGGGCGGGGAGAAAAGGTTAGGCTAGTTGCTCTCTTGAGCTCTGATTTAATTTTCTGTCCCACTTCCACCTCCACGCCCTGCAGTGTTAGTGTGAATTAAAGGAATGGGGGAGGGAGAGTGAATCTTCTTTCCCTAACTAAGCTGTGCCCTCTTTTCCAGCTTGCTCTTTTTGCATTACAATGATCACAGCAGTGGGGGAAAATATGATACCCACAAATTCTGACTCCTTCTATTTGTTCTATTTCCTCCTATACATTTATGCTCCTCCTAAAATGCCAGTAAATGTCAGCCTCCACCCCTTAATACTTATTTGTAGTGCTACACAAAGTAGCCCACAGGGTGATCTGAAGAATTTCCTAGAGTTGTTGATATGCTTTATTCACAGCCACCAGATGCAGGATGCAGTGACCATGACAGAACAGCACATGTAGCCATTTGTTACTGAGCTTGCTGGTGTCTTCACATTTGCACCATCTTTCATCTGTCTTGTTCATCAAAGACTGTGAGGGAAAGCGGGAGACCAAGGTTCTCCTAATGACAGACCCAAGACTACAGGACTGCTTTCCAGAGCAGATGATGACAAATGTGATTGCCATCAGTGCAAATGTCATATCTCTTCTTTTATTTAACTTTCCCACAGAGAAAATCTGGAAAGAGGTGGGAGGGAAGGATTCCGAGAACAGGTTGTAGTCAGGGTTAAGAGAGAAAAAGAGAAATTCCGAAAGTCAAACAGGAAAGCAGAGGAGGCTTCACTTTTCACTGCAGCGATTTACTGTTCATCCTGAGGTGCCCCTGAGATGCTACGAGATAAGCGGGACAGAAATCACGTAGGAGATGATTGTACTATCATCTAGCTAAGCTGTCTACCTTACCAATGAGATACTGAAAGTGCTTAACAAAGTTAACAGACATAATCTTCTAGCAGTTTGCTTTATACAATGGGATGTTGATTTTGTAGGGTATTTTGTTTCCATCAAGGTTGATAATGGAATAAAAAACTATTAGAAAATTACCACCTAGCTAGTCAACCTTTCTGATCTAAGTTAAACTGTAACGGCTCTCATGGAATCATTGCGCAGGTGTTATTACTTCTGTCTGTGTTTCTGTCTGCAGTTTCTATTGGCTCACATTTCCAATGAGTTATGTCTCTAAAATGGGGGTGTTTTTTTTCTGTGAACTTGTGTAGCAGCTGTTTAGGGCATCTAATAATGGCAACTGGGATTTTATCTTTAATGTGCTGGTTACAATTGAGAAAGTCTGTCTTCTGACATCTCAGTGCTATTATTGAGTTATTAGTATTGCACGTGAAAATAAAAAATGAGGAAATGAGCTAATACATTATACTCAGTTAATGTCATGCTAAAATTAGGCAAAACCTGGTGCAGTAAGGAGAATGTAGGGAGAAGGGAGGAGATTTAGTTGTTAGTCCTATAGATCTTAGGCTGAAGTTGAGGTATTCTTCCTTAGTTATGACAACATTGTGATAGAAAATTCAGTTCTTAGAGGGTAGATAATATTTTAATTATAGAACGTTATTTCAAACTTGCCTGTTCTTTTGAGATGTCAAATTTCAGTCTAAATCAGATTAGCATCTCTAAGAGAGAGGTGTGGTTTTGATCCATTTCATGTATGGTTTACCAAGAAAGCCATTTCTATGGTTGTATACTGCCCTAACAGTGATGATGAACTGTCATAAATAATTACTGAGAGAAAAGACAGAAGCATATTATGAGAAGCTGTTTGGGGAGACTAGGAAGGGTATTACAAAATAATGAACAGGTCTCTAATTAACAAAGAAAAGATTGATCCATCTAACAGCTAAGCAGTATTGCTGCTTTGTACTTAAGACTTTTTTATGTATCTTAAAATGAGAGCCATTAAGTGAGGGCATGTTTTAATGTGGAAAAGCCTTCCAAAGGCTGTCCCAAGCCTGCAGACGTAATGTGTGACTGACATCCACTGCTCTGTCAGAAGCAAATGATTTTGTTGTCTAGATAGTAAGTCATGCTGCTGGAGGAGCTTTCAGGACTTACCATGCACATTAAAAGATTCCACCTTCCACTGCAGGCAGTAGGGAGTCAGTGACTTTATGACTATAAGAGGTTGGGATTAGTTGTCGCGTGAGGCTTCTGGTCTACAGTACTAATTCTTTATCTTTTGCAAACATTTAGACCATATTTCAAATACTTCTAAATCATAATGTAGATGGTCTAGGATACTGCATTCAACAAAAAAATGCTAAAACGAACCTAATCGGTGATTCTCAAATTCCAGCAGACACGATGAAAAAAAAGTGATGAATTAACACATTGTAATCAGCTATTTTAGGTAAGATGTAACCAGATGTGCTTAAATACCATGTGTCTGTATTCTTTTCCAAGTCTAGGAACAGGTTGCCTTTGACGGTGAGTATGGTAGCCCAAGGCTTTTTAAAATGTGACTGGAATTCACTGTTCGTTGCCATTAAGATGCAAGTCCTAGCCTGTGTTTAGTCAGGATTAGATCATGGGGGAAGCAGCCCTAGAATTCAATATCAAGATTCATAATAAAACCTATATTCTGATTTTTGCATTTAGCCGGATGTTGTCCTGCATTAATAATGCTTCCAACAGCAAATTTCATCCCGTATGCCAATACACAGTATAAATGTGTTAAAGGTTGCCCACATCCACTGCCAGCCAAATGGCAACCATGAAAAGCATTTAGCCAAAGCCTTCCTGCATGAAAAGTGGAAAAGGCCAGAGCCTCCCACAAAATGAGTAGTTTCTGCAGATGTAATTCAGGTGCCCTAAGTTTCTGTGTTTGATCCACTGAAAGCCTCCCTGACAGGGAGGACGTGGTGGTGGAAGCTGGCCTGATGTGACAATGAGAGAAGTGAAGTGATGGAGCAGCCTAACTGGTGAGAAGACTGGAAAGGGTCATGATATATTCCTTTGTAAAGAGAAAACAGCAGAGCTGCTTCACTCATGCCATGCTTATTGTGGAGAGAAAAAGCAATTGCTAAAAAAAAAGATTTGGCTTTTAGTGAGTACTTGACAGGTTATTCAGTGGAGGGTGAATACATGTGCTCCTGCACAAGTTCATGCTCAGCGCTGTACAGCACAGCTTGGGAAAACTTTTTGCTTTAGACAACGAGTACTTAAGAAAAATAAGTTTCAGAGAGTTCTTCAGCTAGAGAAAGACCAATCAGCATCTTTGTTCAGAACCACAATTGAAGGGCTCAGGTTGCATGTTGATAGAAATCTCGCTAGAGATTTGTTTCACTAAGAGGGAACAGAGGGAAAGGAGAGAGGGGTAAGAGACTTAGGTTGTTGGTAACTATCTCAGGAAGAAATAACATGTATCTGCTTCATAGTGACTTAAAATAGCTACTAAAACAGCTGAGTGTGTTCATCCTTGGATGCAAAGTTTCTGATTAGCTCAAACTTAGGGAGCTAAATCTACTTTCTTCATGAAGGACAGGTTAAAATTATGATGCAAAAGTTCCTGTTTTGTTGCTTCTCTGATTTGCAATCTTCCTCCTCTTAATTCCTTATAAAATGTGAATGAAACTCGCTGTTCATTGCTATTAATATGCAAGCCCTAAAGTTGAGGAGAACTTTAACATCCTTATGTATTAGGAAAATCCTCCATCTGAAAATAGCATTGAAGTTCTCTGTACTTTATTTCTGGTTTGAATATCACTGTATTTTCCTTATACGTTTATTTTGTTCACTTGTGCCTTGAAGAATTTTTGCAAGTGAAATAATTTTTTTTAAAAAACATTTTTTTTCCTTATTTACACATTGTATCTTGCTGTCACCTACTAGAAGGAATGATAAATGATTTTTAGGACAGCGTATGACATTGAAAATATTAATTTAAAACAGAACATCTTGTCTGTGCTTTTAGAATCGATGAAAATGCTGAGGCATTGAAAAACTAGTACAGGTTGACTGAAATAACTACCACTGAGATAAGAAACAATGTGTATCAAGCCAGGAATCAAATAACAATCCAAAGTCCAGTAATGTCTTCAAGACTCTTGAGACTGGATATTATTTTTTTTCCCCAATCATACCTCTGAAAAGTGAATGCCAAACACTGTAGTTTGTATCTGAAGAAACACTAAAGAGAGAAAAGGAACCAGATACTGTATAAGGCAGAGGAAAGTATGTACAATCCATTCAGAGAAAACTCATTTGGGAAGGGATGTTAATGTGCCCTGAAATACACTCCCAATGTCTCTGCGCATTCTTTTCCTGCTATAGAACATGGAACAGAGATATCCACTTTCCTTAGGTCTAGTCTTTTCTAGTCTCCCTTTAAACAATCTGCATCTATGTCTATATGCATTTGGTCCCCATTTTCCTCTATGTTCCAAATGGTACATGAAACACCTGTAATCCACCTCATAAATGTAGATTTTCTTCATTTTGGTAGTTGAAGTAAAGTCTGAGGCATTAGCAGCCCACAAAGAGGTGTTTTTATAGCTTGCAGTGGAGGGCGTGTGTTGCAAGTCATTGTGAGACATGACGATACGTAAGCATGCAAACTGGAGCAGTGCCTGAGAGTAGCGTATTATGAAGGAAACTGAGCTTGGATGCAGTGCTGTCCATGCTGTCTTTTAGGAGTGATCTCTGGATTAGTGTATCACCAAAACCATGCTCAGATGTTTTTTTTTTTTAATTCGGTGGTGCAAAAGTATGCTCTGAATCCCTGTGCTAGACAAGTAATGGAGTGCCAATAATATCGATGTTGAAAAATTCTCCATACCTATTATTAATGAAGTCTAAAGAATCAATTATCATTTTCAGATGGCAAAGAGCTGCTCATGAAATGTTCAAACAAACTTGAAAGCCTATGCTGTGATGAGATGGTGATTACTGTCTAGTGTTTTGGAAATAGCCAGACTTTTCTAGAGCATGAAAAATGATTGAAAGCATATGAAAAAATTAATGTAAAATAATACCAATTCAACCAAAGCTGTTGAACAATATTGAAGTAATTGAATGGCACAATACTAGATTGCTAGCACTTTATACTAACCTTCCTGTGCAACTATTTTTTGATGGGCATTACACTGGAAAAGTGGGTCCAATGTTCATTTTATGTGTGTTTTTTTTATTTACATCAAAGTATAAATAGTAGATCTCTCTTCTTTTTGACACAAACTGAGAAATACCACACAAGCGAGAAGCTACCTTTTATTCACCCAGAAAATGTGTTTATATGCTTCCAGTGTATTCTAGCTTAGATACGAGGCTTTTGGAGTCTTTCAGAAATGGCATTTTAAAAGTGGTTTAAAAAAGATTTTTCTTTCTTCCAAGAACTTTTGTTAATGATATTTGTAAATCCTGACAGTAAAATAACAACAATTCACCTTTTTGCTGTTCTCTCTCTTGCAGGGTGATACCTCCTACGTAAAGGATCGCTGGTGCGTGTTTGATGGATTCATGGTATTTTGTCTTTGGGTGTCACTGGTTTTACAGGTAATTATTAGTTCCTTAGTTGTGAAAAATATATGGCACAGACAAGTAATTATGAATTGTAAAAGTATAGCTGTACATGGGTCAGATTGCTTTTAAAAAACTGTGCTGAATTCATAGCTTCATAATTGAACATTTTAGTAGTTCTATATGAGTAGTAGAATGTAGCTTGCTTAAGTTTTCTTATAGAGAAGTTATACTTAATCTGAAGCTTGTTACCATAAACACTCTGCATAGTCCAAAGGAAAGAGAAGGTACTTCAGACCACTGTTTATTTCTTGCTCCACATGACAGTTTTGCTTGTCTCCTTCCATTGAGTCCATGGAGGATGCCATGGTGATTAGCTTAGGCAACTAAGGGAGGTGTGGCAGATGTTTACGGTGCTGTACATGTACTGATGTGGTGAGTGGAGAGGTTTCATGTAACACGACCCATGCCTAACAAAGCCTTTTACCAAATTCAAGTTACAGCACAATGGAGAAAAATAATAACAAATACATTTGGAAATAATCTGAAAAATATGCATAAAGAAGGGAAATTGGACATATTGCAAAAAAGCGTAGAGTATTAAAGTACAGGTCTAATTGTGTCCTGCAAAGCAATCAGTCCTTAACCATAGCCAATTTAAGGCATAACTTATCTACTTCTGACAAATTTAAGACACATTGTAATTTTCTGCTTTATACACAGTGGAAAATTTGGTACCTTGTGTATACATGTAAGCTGAAGGTTGGTCATTACAGAGAAGCACGTATTTATGCATTGCCAGTTTCCCCTCCATTTTCTTAGTATTTTGAGTAAATCTTAATTAATTTATTCTGTGAGAGTGAGAGACGAGACAAGGATTAAAACAAGATATTTTCATCCAGTCGTTAAGCTAAGTAGTCTTTACAGAGTGCTTAACCTGTGATTGTATTAAGGAAATGGTTCTCCAAGTTCTGTAGCTTGGCTGAAATTGATGTCTTAAGTTGAGTCCAGAAGAAGAATAGGTACAGTTTTCTCATGCACTTGGAATTAAATGGAGAATTTATAAGCAACTCATAAGGCAATCTGTATATATGTATCTTTATATCATAGTAAAAACCTTAATGGTGTGCAACATTAAGAGATACTGATTTTTGTATTTGGAAATGTAAATTATTCTCTTTTAACAAAGTTGTGGGGAAATGTGTGGGGTGGGACTAGCACAAAAGCAGGAATCTGACAGAAGGTTGCACAGTCTTCTTGAACTGTTTGAGACAGAAGCAGTACAAACATAGGCAGACTATATTTTTGGAATTTCATTAGGATAATTTAGAAGTGGATTAGAGGATTTACTAAGACTTTTCTTTTAAAAGATACAGTTAAAATGAAGCATAAAATAAACCAAGAGAAGATGGAAAATGAAAATAAAAGTCATGTATAGTGTTCATAGTTTTTAAAGTTCTGTAAATAAATATAGGAACATGACAGTCACCAAGAAAAACTCGTGATTTCTTTGTTTGTAGGTGTTTGAAATTGCTGAACTAGTTGACCAGATGTCACCTTGGGGCATGTTACGGATTCCACGACCACTCATTATGATTCGAGCATTCCGGATATATTTTCGTTTTGAGCTGCCAAGAACTAGGATAACAAATATCTTGAAGTAAGTAAAGCTGTTATCTGAAAAAGAACAGTAGAGATTTCAATTTTTACATAGAAGACTGACTATGTTCAGAGAATGACCCTTCATGCTTAATGGGAGTTTTCTCCCTGAGTTTTAGTTCTGTCCAAAAGAATCTTGCTTATTTTCCATATTTAATGAACCATTAAGTTTCCTAGAAAATTATCAAAACTTTCAAATACTTAAATAAACCTGAAAGCATTTTGTTAATAACTGTAGCCAGCAATTTTCAATGAATGGCAGTAAATTCTGTTACGTCAATATGGGCTCTTCAAAATCAAAGTGAACCCTCTTAGTAGGCTACTATTCATAAATAAAAATACCTAAGCACGTATCCTAATCGTTACAATTACAAGTATACATGTATTGTTATATGCACAGAAATGCTTACTTGCAAGTGTGCACACCGAAGTATGTTTGATACAGCATGTGACGGCAAACACCATCTAATGGTGATGCAGTACAGTTTTTTGGTCTTTATTTGCTATCAGATTTACTTCATCATCATATCTTGTCTGTATAAGTAATTTCATACTATTTTATGACAGCTAGACATCAGACATTTAATTTGGGGCTTTTGTTCCACCCTTTGTAGTTTACAGTTAGTTTAGTTACCCTAAGTTATGGGTTTAGAAAAAAAGGTGGCTCCCTTTTCTATCTCCACACAGAGTGAGAGATCAAATTTAAGGACAAATTTTCTGCAGGATAAAATATTATTTTCTCTGTGTAAGCACATTTTCTATTCTGGAACTTTTCAGAGGATACTTCGCATTGCCTGTACATTCAGTGTCATTTATTTTATTGCCAGGCGTTCCGGAGAGCAAATCTGGAGCGTTTCAATTTTCCTTCTGTTCTTTCTTCTCCTGTATGGTATCCTGGGAGTGCAGATGTTTGGAACTTTTACTTACCATTGCGTGACCGATGACACGCAGCCAGGGTGAGTTATCCAGCCCAGCTAACATGGAGCTGTTCTTTCCGTGCATATGTATAATTGTAGTTTGTGTCAGTGGGTGTAAATTGGACTAGAAATAGTCCACCAAAATATGCTAAGACAAATTGGGGGAACAAAAATGTTAGGAATAATGAAAAATACAAATTTTAACTGTGACAGAGAGATTCCAAACTATGGTGTTGGGCTGCAGTCTGGGTTAGGGGGTGGGTGACTGAGTACATGTCGGGGTGTGAGAAGGAGGGAAAGCAAAGGAGTCTTTAAGAGGAGAATTGCTGCTTATCAAGAATTTGGGTCACTCATGATTCATCAGCTTTGCTGTATCCTCCTGTCTTTTCCAGAAAGTGGGGGTGTGGGGCCAGACCTAAAGTACAGGGCAGAACTTCCCCTAGAATCTCACACCTTTTCTGGATCAAGTGGTCACAGGGAACTGATCCTCAAATTTGAAGACCTTTTTTACCCAGCCTTTGGAAAAAATTTATGATTAATATTTTGCACTAGTGATTGAGTATACATCAAGTTTTTGATTCAGCACATACCTAAACACATTAACCTGAAGTACAGTACAGCTTCTTGTCACTAGGATGACTCTTAAAATCAGAGAAAAGTATACGCTTCTATGTCCTGTTGAATTGAGGGCTTGGCTGTATACCACCATTGCATTGTGAGATTCTGTTACATCTGTTTCTTCCTTTTGTTCATTTCTTTGTATAGGGAAATGGTAGCTCTGGACTTGTAGCCTTTTGCTCTAGTCAAAATTCAAACCTTTTATTACTGTATTGAACCTGTCAGAACATAAAATAGAGTAGACATTGTAAAACAACAGAACACTGCTTAATTTGCCACTGCTAAATGAAAAGTCTGATTATAGCAAAACTCTTGTGTTGAAAGACGTTTCTAAACCAGAGCCTATAAGCTATCAGATATAAAATAAGGTTGTTGGAAGTGTTAGATACAAAAAAAGTTAGAAAATTATTTGAGAATATGCTAGACTTTATACAGTATTTGTTAAATAAAATAAAAAATAGACTTTTCAACATTTTCTTAGTTACTTAATCAATGCTATAGTAAAATATGGGGCTGATCTTCATCTAGATTAAAAAGGAGATATTTCATTCTGACTTTTTTTTAAGAGAAAATCTTTATAACACAACTTTTTTATGGCTTCCTATATAGACACGCTGGGATGGGGAAATCTTTGTTAAAAATTTCTTTCTGGTCATGAGAAGATCTGTAATTCTGTTATTTACCTATGTTGTTTGGAACAATAAGTGGAACAGACAACACAGGGAAAATCAGATATTGTATAATTGCTCATGTCACTGAATACAGCTTTTCCCTTAAATCAGCAGAAAAAGATGAAATTGGACATAATAATGTTTGCAATATGGAAAGTCAAGTTTATAACTTTAAGTCTGCCCATTACAAAATTGTTTTATTTCTTCTGCATGAGTTGTTCTTTGAATACTGCATTATTTTCTAGAAAAAGAAGTTGTTTATGGAAACACCTCAACTTTAGGTTGTTGAAAAGCCTTCTTACACAAATAGGTTAAAAGGGTCAAATATTTGGCACTTAAAATAAAAATAAAAACCTGTCTGAAATGGCTTGAAGATGGAAAACCAAAACATACAGAAGTAAGGAAACTTTAGACTTGAGGGTGAACATCTAGCCTTAACTCCTTTTTCTTTCAGTATCACCAAGTATATATATATATTTATCTGTTTTAAAAACTAGAAAACTATTTTAAGTTACTTTTATGAACCTGAGCTAGGCACCTTCAGAAAGTAATTAATCACTTTTGCCTTCTTCAAACCAGACTTGTAACTTTAAATGGGTAACTTATAATTTTAACTTTTAGATGGTATATGAGGACTACAGTTACATTGAAAAAGACTTTTTCCCTAGAAGTGCTGCCTCCTGTATTCTGACAAATGAATGATGCTCACACAAAGAACAATATTTTTTTTCTTTGTTGCTTTACATGTGGACTTTTACCTTACTGTTCACAGAAACATAAAATCACAGAATGCTTTGGATTAGAAAAGACCTCTACAGGTCATTTAGTCCAATGCCCCTGCAGGAGCAGGGACATCTTTAACTAGATTTGTTTGCTCAGAATCCCATCCAACCTGCTCATTCCTACTCTGGAAGCACTTAATTCTTCTTCCTGTCTGTAACATTCATTGTTATACCTTGTGAACACTTTCACGTATCTAATCTTTTTCTAATTTTTGAGGAATGCAATGCAGAAGCTCTGAGTGGAGTTAGGCTGTGCCTTCTTCACCTGGTTCAGGGATGACCTGTCCAGAGGTGGCTGCAGAATTTGTAAGAACAAGCACCATGGGCTGGAAGAACATATATAGAGAAAGAAATAACATTTCTGGTGCCAAAAGAGGACAATTTAGAGGCAGACTTTGGTACAAAGTGTAGTTAGAATGGAGGCAACATGCCATTTCTGAATCCAGGAGAGTTTATTAGCTGTACAGCACAAAAGCACAAAAATCGTCTAGACAAATTTTACTTTTATCTTTGAGGTTCAATTTCTGAACTTTATAATGAGGATTAAGCACTCCTCTCAGAAGTTGAATCTGTCTGTCTATCTCAGGTGGCTCTGTTCCAGGCAATGGAGAGTGGCCAAAGTTGGCTGTACCTTGCCTTAAATACCTTCAGAGTCTTTCATGAGCCACAGCTCATTAAAGTAAGCTGTAGGAACTTAATATTTCTGCAAACTACATCTAAGACATTCAAGTCAAGATTAGAAAATTAAAAGCATCCAATTTGTGGCCACCTGTGAGAATTTTAATTTTAGGTGATCTGCCTCTTATTTTGCAGAATTCTAGTGGCAAAGATAAAGTCATAGAATCATAGAATGGTTTGGGCTGGAAGGGACCTTAAATATCACCCAGTTCCAACCCTCCTGCCATAGGCAAGGACACCTCCCTCTAGATCAGGTTACTCAAAGATCTGTCCAATTTGGCCTTGAATGCTTCCAGGAATGGGACATCCATGACTTCTGGGCAACTTATTCCAATGACTCACTACCCTCATACTGAAGAATATCTTCCTTGTCTCTAATCTAAATCTACTGTCTTTCAGTCTAAAGCAGTTACCCCGGTCCTGTGAATACATGCACTTGCAAAAAGTCCCTCTCCATCTTTCCAGTAGCCCCCCTTTAGCTACTGGAAGGGTGCAATAACTTCTCCCCAGAGCCTTCTCTTCTCCAAGTTGAACAACCCCAACTGTCTCAGCCTGTCTTCACAGGAGAGTTGCTCTAGCCCTTTGTGGTCCTCCTCTGGAGTCAGTCCAACAGATCTATGTCCTTCTTATGTTTGGCTCCCCAAAGCTGGATGCTGTACTCCAGGTGAGGTCTTACAAGAGCAGAGTGGAGGGGCGAAATTTGCCTCCCTTGACCTGCTGACCACACTTTCTTGGATACAGCCTGGGATATGGTTGGCTTTCTGGGTTGCAAGTGCACATTGTTGGATCATGTTGAAATTCTCATCAACTAACACTCCCAAATTCTTCTCAGGGCTGCTCTCAATCTATTCTCTGCTCAGCCTGTATTTGTGCTTGGGATTTCCTGAGATCTGTGCAGGACCTTGCACTTGGCCTAGTTGAATTTCATGAGGTTCACACAGGCCCACCTCAATGGCATACCTTCCCTCCAGCATATAAATTGTGCCAACTTACTAAGGGTGCACTCAATCCCACTGTCCATGTTGCCAACCAAGATTTTAAACAGAGCTGGTCCCAATACCGTAATAAATAAATACAGTCTTATTATCGAGGTCAAGATTTTATCTATTTCAGAAATTTTAGAAAGCACTTCTTTTAAATCTACTGCCTTCTGAATTAGTTTCATAAGGGAGGGAAGTGTCTTTTGAAAAAGGCATCTTAAAATCTTGCTATTCTTTTTTTATTTGAAAGGACGTAGCAGCCTCATCAGACACTTGCTGTCTCTTTGACTGCTGCAAGTTCTTTAATCTTTCCATCCATCTTGACGCCCACACTGCCTGACCTCCTGTCTCTCCACCTCCTCAGTTATTTTCTAATGTTAACTCTGACAAAAAGAAAAACTGAAGTGAGCTAACTGTGATCTGAGTTTTTTTATTCCATCTGTGAAATACGGAAAACCTGACTTCCTTCAAAAGGCTGAAAAGGTTTTTTTGTTGTTTTATGATAAATATATTTCCCTTATTCTTATAACCTTATTTATTTTGCCAGACTTTTTCTCCTACAGGCAACACTATCTTTTTCCTAGACAATGTTTCCACTCAGTATTCCTTTGTGATTACTACATATTATTTTACAACAGTCCTGTCGCAGCTTTTCCTTCGTGATTTCTCCAACTGGTATATCTTTTTTCTGTGAATGAGCGATATATGACATGCATTTCCATAGTATGGATCTTCTTTTTTTACTTGGAAGACACACAGTATACTTGGAATGTAGTGTATATATAATCCAATTATCTAGGTAAGTCAAGTCCATGCATTATAAGCAGTTTGAGAGGCTCTTTTGTTATATCTGACATTAATGTCAAAGAAGTTAATAAAAATGGGGAAAATAAATTGTCTTCCCAAATCTACTGTAATTTACTCTCAGGCACCTCCAGTATAGAAAAGGTACTTCCACAAGGTCGGGAGAGATAATTTTTTTCCAAATCATTGCTTCGGCTCTGTTACAGTGTTTTATATATCCTCACACACTAGCTAGTGAGTATTTTCATTATTTTTATTACCAAAACATGCTTGACTATACAAAAATGCTTTCATGCAACGGTACGAAACAGCAAATTTCACAACTGTAAATTTTCCTTTTGTAATTTTCAGCTAGGGAACGGAAGCCTTCCCTCATCAAAACAAAGTAAGCTAATATGGCTAAATGCCATAAGCTGTAGTACTTCTCTATTTCTTGTCTCAAAGTTGTTTTTCAGGGACTTTTTTTAACACCTTCAGTAGGGTATAGATGGAGTATTTCTGTAAACCCGTCTGCCTTGTCACCATGGCAGTCAATTTAAACTCCTTCTTTGCAGGGTTTCTTGTTTAAAGTGGGAACTGTCCAGGAAAATAGATAAGAAAATAATTACCAAGCAGTAGAAAGATCTAAGAGGTTCTTGGACATCTTTCCATCTGTCTGTGGATAGGCCCTGAAAATGTCAGAAAACATCTTCAAAGGCTTTGGAGCTGAAAGTTCACCACTATATCTAATAGAGGAAATAAATATGATTAAAAAGAACAAAAGGGATTCAAGATACTGTCTCACATCAACAGTGGGAAAATACGAATGAGTAATTGGATTTCTGAGAAAGGGAAGAAATCAGAGGCTAAGCTTTAGAAATCAATGTAGCAGGACTTCTTTAACAGGGTACATCAATTTACTGATGCTAGTTGAACAATCAGCACTGCTTTAATGCTGCCTTTGAGGTTAATTCACAATCTCTCTTAATGATGACCGGCCTCTAGTATAAACTGCTGAGGGGGAAGAGAAATAGAAGAAATCTTCCTTTTTCAGGCCTGGTGTTGTTTAGACTCCAACCAAATATCAAGAAAAATGCAGCATCAGACTAAAAAAGGATATAATTCTGTCCAAGTGGGACCCTCTCAAAGGGAAGGAAGAGATTGCTGACCTGAGAGCCAGTATTGGTGCCCAAGGGCAGCGGTCTTTAAGAGTAAACTCTCCTCACTTTCAAAGGGCTTGTGATTTCTAAGCAGTAATCCTAGTTTTGTTTAGACGGTTATCCAAAGCAATTGGGCTGTTTATTCATTTCATGCAGGCTTTCCAGTGCTTTTCTTTGTCCAGCTCCATTTTGAGTGGGAAGGTTACCTTTTAATGAAGTTTTACAATAGCGTGATTATAACCCAATAACCCCAGCAATTGCTGTCTCAGTAATGACACATGACAATGCTTAAGATTTGGAGTCATTACAGCTTTACACGTTTCTTTGTCCCGGTGAAAACATTAAAGTTTATTGAACTTCTACACAATGTTTATGGGATTCCTCTCCTCTGGCTTGTAAATACTCCTTATGAGTGAGCTGGACTTAATTTTGTAAACTATGGTGAAATTGTCTGTCTATAAATAACAAGAACTCAAATGACTTAACTGCCACATTTCTACAGCTACCACAATTCCAAAAAGTTCCATATTTATCTACAAATTTTTTACCTGAAAGTCACCTCACAGAATTAAGGCCCACGGAGTACTGAACTTTTTGCAGGAAATCTGTAAGAGGCCAGGCTGCTGCAAATGAGAAAATGCTCCAGTATGTCATAAAATTGAGGGAAAAGCCAAATATCATTGGGAAAACAGAAAATTAGTTCTGCTTTGGCTCAAAACAGAACAACAGGTTAGATAAGAGTTATCACTGAACAGAACAGCTCCCTTGACTGAGAGAGGCTGTGAGAGAGAGTCACTTTTGGATATGCAAGCAGTTACAGGAAACAGTAAGGAAAAAGTTCTGAAAGAGATTTCAGCTCTCTTTCCGTGAGTGATATGTCTTATATGTCGTTTCAAAAACCAGGTGACTTTTTGTTTTGTACTGCTTTCCGGAAGCTGAATGTAGTGTCTAAATTTGATTCTTGTCCCAGTCCCTTGAATTACTGCAATTTGTAAAGGCCTGGGAATTGCTGGAGTGCTCATCCTGAGATACATCTGAGCAGACTAAATCTATCATTTCAGCAATTTTACTATTTCTGAGAACTTGTGGAGGGATGGGTGAGTAGCTGGAGGACAGGAAAACAGCAGAAGTTTAAAAAATGCGGAAGAGATAAGAGACAGGGAGAGAAAAGCCAGGTAAACTTAACCTCTATCCCTAAAAGAATTTTGCAGTGAATAATGTAAGCAGCTGGAAGATAACTAGAAAGAGAGTAGGAGCTAATACAGATTTGTCAAGTATAAAACACGTCAAACCAATATAATTGTCTACGTTAGGGTAACAACCATGTGAATTGGAGAGAAGAATGAATATCATATATCTTTATTTAGGAAGGCTTTGTAACAGTCTTACAAGACGTTTTTGTAAGCTGGCAGGAGAAACATGGTTAAGGTGAAAATAATCATAGAATAGGTGCAAAACTGCCTGGAAAACATAGTCAGTGAGTTGATATTAATGACTCATTGTCAGAATGGAAAGAGTGGGAATCCACATAAGTCTGTCTTGTGCTATTTAGAGGTTTCATTAACATCCTGATGACGGCAGATAGAATATACTTATTGTGCTGAGGATGACATGAGGTTGAGAGGGACTGCAAACATTTTGGAAGGCAAGACTAGAATGAAAATGATCTTGTCAAATTGAAGACATTCTCTGGATGAAAGTCAGAAGGGACAATATACAGCACTTAGGAAAAACAAGCTGTACAAGTACACCATTGTAAATGACTATGAAGTATTTATTCATGGAGTGATTTGGGAGCATAATGGAGGAACAGAGATCAACAGAATTGTGACCTGGTAAAAATGAATAAATCAAACAATATTTAGGCATCTTTTGGAGAGAGTCTAAAGGAAAGGGCATGAGCTTAGATCTATAAAGCAGAGCTGATAAGTGTGGCAGATTTTTAGTTCAACTGAAAAAAAGTAGTGTACATGTAGCAGTTTTAGAGTGGATAAAAAATTGCACAGAGAAAAGGAATCTGGCCTCTCTGTACTACTATTAGGATAAGAAGTACTTGTAATAAATTTCAGGAAGACAATGTCAGGTTAGATAGGATATCGGGAAAATCTTTGTAGCAGTAGGGATAAGACTGCACTGGAGTCCATTCCTTAGAGAGGTTCTGAATCTCCTTCTGGGATTCTTTAAAACAGGCTGTGGGAACTTCTCATGGAAAGACAGGAATAGTTTGGGGCAGGAAACTGTGTTTAATGTACAGTTGAAGGTTCATATCCAACTATTTTCCTATGATTCTATGTGGTCCCTCTTGACATAACAAAAGTCAACTATCACTGTCCTCGGGGCACCTGGAGAGCTCTTTGCCTTTGCTACATTGCTTTTAAAGAAGGCTGCATTGAAAGTAGGAAGGATTGGATGCAGGAGTAGAATTATTGCGTGTTAAGGCAGAAGTAAGAGAGATCCTGACTTGTTGCATCTTGTTTTCTCTCTCTTCTTGTATAACTAAACTTTGAAGTTGGGGTGAAAGCGTGTTCTTGAATGTTCCAGCTTCTTCTTTCATCCTGCCCCACGTAGCATACCCAGTTCTCTCACCAAAAAAATACTTCTTGCTATCAGAGGTGTTACTGCTAATTTTTGGTTTACATTAATGTAAATATTTTTCTACCCAATCTTTATACACATCCCCTGCCCTCACCTCTGCTTTTCCAGCCTCTTCCCTAGTCAGTGCCTCAGTCCCCGGCCCTCTCTCTTGTGTTAGATAGAAGAGTTTTAAATAAATTTCCAGAAAAAAAAACAAATTGTTTTTCTTATCTCCTTAGCGTAGAACAGGCTCATCAGTTGCCTTTATACTCGATGAGCATTGTTTTTACTTGACACAAATGCACAACATTCCCTCCTTTTAGGTGCCTGAAATGCTGGCCACCCTTCTGCTTCTGCTGTAGCAGGCTCTGCTTGGCTCACTGACTCCTGACTTGGCCAATATCCTTCACAAATTCATTCTTTTCTGCCCACTCTCCCCTTTCCAGCTCCTTGTCTTCATCCTTGTCCGCCTAGCTTGCCCCGAACAACAGCTTAGCCTCCTTACACACTTGCCTTATGTGGGGCATTGAACTTTTATGCTGCCTGCCTCTTCATCATTGTAGCCATTGCATAGGGGCAGTGTTAAAACTACAATCCAGACCAGCTTATTGTAAATGCTCTGCCTGGCAGGTTAATGAGAAGGGCCCTTCAGCTTGTACTTGAAGAAAAAAAAGTTCTGGTTACGAACTTTCAGCAGCTCCTTTAGTTTTCTCTATTGAGCTGGATGTAACCTGTAGGCTTGAAGGCTAGACTAATTTTGGCTTTTACTTTTGGGTAATATGGAACCCCAGTAATGTTTCCTATCCCTTATTGACAAAATTATGATATCTTACTGGAGATTTACAGCTGCATATTTTGAAGATATTCTCTGTAACGCCCTGTCAGTGAAGCCATTTCACCAGGAAAAAAACAGTGATCCACTTTTAGCAGTAAGATTTCCTGTCAGCCTTGTGTACCTGTCATGCTATAAAATGGAGGATTCAGCTGCTTTCTCCTAAAAGCAAGTGGGTAAAGTGAGAGCTTTGATGGAATGGCCAGTTATGTCATCAAATGCTAAACGATTTCCATGTGGAGCTAGCTGGATGGTGTTGAAAATTTGTTCTTAGGTGCTCAGTGATAGCAACTCTTTCTTTTGCAGTGCTAAGAGTGACATCTCCTGCCACTTCACGTGTTGCATTAGTCACTGGCCTGTGTAAATATTTGATGAAGGCATCCTGTATATGGTCTTAGCACTTTAGAACGCAAACATTAGGAGGAATTTGTTTTCATTGTAGTTCGGATTTGGATTCAAGGCAGTATTCTTTTATGATGCTGAGGATTACCTGATCTTGTGCCTAAGCAGAAAGCTTGTCGAGATAAAACTGCATGGTGTAGTGGTCCAAAGAGAGACCTAGGGAAACGTGTCCTGCTCTGTGGTTGCAGCTAACTGTGCTGTTGTGGGTGATGGTTCTCAGCTTAGATTGTTTCATATATTTCAGTTCATGTTCTTGCAATTTAAGGGAGAACAGAGGCATTTTTCACTCTTTCTTTTAAATTCTCTAAGGAAAAACTTTATTGGATTGTAATAGGTACTGTTGCTATGAGATCAATTCACATAAATAAGTATAGATACATCTCAGTGAAATGCAAATTCATGCAAGCTAACTACATTTATTTATACCTTTTCCTGTTTATTTCTTATGTATTAGCACTTAATACTGACAGCCTCCTCTGTTGCGTAAATGCCGATTTAATTTAATTCAGATTGTTTTAATTCCTGTGAAGCAAGTCTTGCATTCACATACATATGTTGCAATTGCTATTTGAATTCAGCTCCCTCATGACTGATTGTAGCAGTCATACAAATGGGCTGTCATAGAGCTCTTATGTCACGTGGCATTTCATAATATTTCAAAATAGTGCTGTTCATACATACTACTTGAAGAACAAATCCATACTGAACTTCTGAAAATTTTCTTCTTTGAGATTTGCATTTTAGTGCTTGGATGTACATTCCAGCACTGTTCTTAGGAGAAATTTCTTCTTTTACTAATTTTTCTGTGGCTAACTTTGGTGGCTTTGTTACTCTGAAAGGTAATGACTGAGTATGAATTTATTTTTCTCTAACGCCAGTAACTAGTGATCAAACCAGCAGACTGTCAGAACTGTTCAGTAGCTGCAAACATCCTGGTTTTTGGGTAATGACAGCATTTGCTTTGCATAACATGAACGATCTGCCATGAGTACAGAGTCATCTGGTTTTGATATTAGTTTGTGTTAGAAACCTAAATGCCTTGAATTTCCTCTCTGGCTCGTAGAGAGAGAAAGGTGCTTCAGACGTGTGGCTGAACCCACCGACCTCTGGACCTCTGGAGATGTGCTTCTGTCTTTCTTTATTCATTGTCTAAAATTAGGTGGGATAAGTCAGAACTGCAGAGCTGCAACCTTTTATTAATCAGCTCCTTCTAGAGATTGCCCCATCCCTGGGGGTGTTCAAGGCCAGGTTGGATGGGGCCTTGAGCAGCCTGATCTACTGGGATGTGTCCCTGCCTATGGCAGGGGAATTGGAACTAGATGACCTTTAAAGTTTGTTCCAACCCACACTATTCTGTGATTCTATGATTCAGCTAAGAGATCCTGAGCCTTTGAGTTTTCACATTCTGAAATGTGAGATAAAGTCAGTGATTTAAGTCAAATCTCTTCAAAAATTCCTGTGCAGTGAATGGGAATACATATATCATAAAAGCCACATTTTGTAGACCCTGATTTAGATCATGTATGAAATGAAAAAAAAAAGGTACAATAAAAATAATATCAAACTTTACATAGTATTACTGCCTCAATTAATAGGCAGTCTGATTTAATCATGCCTTATTACTGAATATGGGTGGGAGGAGAAAGGGAGTAAGACCATTCCTTTTCTTATATTTTTGATTATATAATTATCAATAATTAATTGATAATTAATTATTGATATTCTTGAAAATAATATTCTTGAAAAAGTGACTGAAAAATATAAGAATCTCCAAGTTTTATCCATAAAGGCTCAAGCTTAGATGCTAGAAGACTCTGAAAACTGTCAAAAAAAAAAAAATGGTACTGAAACCTGAAAGTGAATTAATAAATAATGAATAAAAAATCTGAACTGAATGAAAAGATTTTAAAAAATCTATGTACCTTGGGGCAAACATACTGAAAGACAAAATATTAGCAGTAGTGAAATGTTAAAATAACTATATACTGAATTTAGATTCAAAAGACACAATTGGATCATCTAGTCAGACTTCATTTCATTTACACTCTATGAAATTTTATAGCTTCTGTCTGACTCCTGGATCTGTATCTGTGCTCTATTAGTTGGCACGAGAACTATTAATAAACAAGGGAACTTTTTATTTGTACCAAACACTGTTTCACTGTTAAAAGAAATGTGTTCCTAATCCATCATCTTAAATTATCTGGCTTCAACTGTTAGCTTTCTATTCTTGTTATACTTCTTTACCCTGGATTACATAGAACCTTAATTCCCAGTATTTTCCCTGTGTGCATCGACTTACACACAACAATTGAGGCACCTTTCAATTTGCTTTTTGATAAACCAACATTATTTAGCTTTTAAATGTAGCCTCTTACTGCAAAGCATTTTAATGTTTTTGTATGATTTCCTTAATTTTCCAAATGTTTTTTAAAAAATGAATAAAAAACCTGTACATACTATTAATCATAATTTGTATGAAGGCCATACAGAGAGGACATTAATTCATTTTTGTTCTGCTTGTACAGTCTGGGAAAGCACTGGATTACTCTTGTGATAATGTTGTTGGGACAAACATGACAGGATGACCTATGATATCCCCTCATCCTAAACTCTCACATAACATGCATATTCTATAATATAGTATTTCCATCCTCTTTTGTCCCATTTATTCCTTAGGCTATAGGCCACAAGGTTTACTTTCAGTATTCCTACCTCTATAACTTTGCAGTTGGCTGTCCTAAAGCACCTTTTGTTTTATGGTATCCAGGTAACCAAATGATCCTGCTAATCTGTCAGACTGCCCTGTCCTCATTGTTATTTATGCTTCTATCCATACTCTTAATTTCATACCTGTTTCACCTTCATTGATTACAGTAGATCATGATGTTCATTTCACTGGCAAGTATGTTTCTGACATGTCAGTTAATCAGTTTTCAGACCATTTAGCCTGCGTTTTATTGATATTGTATAGTGCCAACTTTTTAATCAGATGTATTATTGAATTAATTGCTTTACAAAGTCTAAGTTAGGCAATTTTATTGGACATGTGTGTAATCTTATGAAAATAATGTTTGTATGATGAGAATTATTTTCTCTAAATCCATACTGCCTGCCTTTAATTACATTACTGTTCTTTATTCTTTATCCATTATTGATTAGACTTTGTATAAGCTCACTCTTTCTTTTGTCTCAATTGATGTCAGGCGAACCAGTTATACTGCTTGTTCTTTAAAAGTTAATGGTACACTAGCATTCTTCTGGAATTTCCCTGCTATTTCAAGATTTATTAAAAATTAATAGAAGAGATGAGAGATGCCCTTAGTTATTTGGATCTGTTGATTTGAATGTAATTATCTCTAGCAGATGCTGTCTCATATTCTCATCAGTTACTAATTCTTTAGAAATGAAATCTGTATTTGCCAAGTTAAAATGTAAAATATGGAATGTTGCCAAATCTTAGGCTTTGTGTTTGTAGTGTTCCTAAAGTCATGATTCCTTGAAGCATGATCTATCTTATCTTTTAATATAATAAAAAGAATAAATAGATAGAGACAGTCTGTTACCCAAAAGGTTTGGAAGCTTTGTAGTTATAAATACAGATACAAGAAACATTAAATCATTAAATATGGATGAAGTTTTCACACTTAGAGTTGAAAAGATAAATCAGATTTTGTCCTCAGATTACAAACAGGAAACTAGTTTTGTAAGTAGGGTACATGGTGACTTTAGACCTAAGCTTGTCTAGAAGTAAAGCACATTTAAAAATGACCAAACTTTGGAATGCTAAGGTTATAAAATATCAGAGGAAGCATTGTGCCTAGACATATCTGTAATCTTCAAGCCAGGGATGTACTCTCTAAAGTGTCTTTGACTACTGCTAGTGATTTTTGGTTATAGTGGTATTGGATTATCTAGAAACTGCAATGACGTCGGCAGCAGCGTTCTCCTAAGTTGCCATCTCTTTCTGACAAGCTAGAAGGCCTATCAATAGAACCGAATTACAGTACAACTCACTTTCACTGAAGTTAGTGGTTACATATGTAACTGACTTCTGTAACAGGCGAGTTAACTGATAATGAGTATATTTTGAAAAAAAAATATGCCTAATAATAAGGACTGCAAATTTTAGAAATATCTATGTCAGTGTTTTATATGTTAATATCTTTCTTGTTAAGCTGAGGTCATCATGTGATAATAATTATGAAAATGATCAATAGAAAACTTCCTGACAGACACAATGTTCTTATAAATGTAATTATTGTAACAGAATATTATTATTCTAACAGTTGTGCAGGAGTGGCTGTTGTTATTGTTAGGTCTTTCTGTAAAAAGAGCAGTAGTGTAAGGAAATAGCCTAGGAACCATCTGTTAATAGTAATTGTATGTTCAGAGCTTCCTACTGGAGAAAATTATTTGATTAGTGTAGTACAGTAAGAATTAAGGTACAGATTTTGGAATAAAATGCACATTTAAAAGGGCAAATGAAAGGAAATTTGCCTACGTGCTTAGATTGCTTTCACTGTCACCAAGCAACAAATAGACTTTAACCTTTCTCCCTTTTGTTTTGCACAAGGAACCAGATAAAAAGCAAGCACTTTTCCATGTAGGCTTTCTATCTTTTAAATTCCATAGTCTCTGAAACTAAACCTAACTTGGAGTAGGAGAGAAGTATTTTAAACTACCTAGTGGTATCAGCATCTGTATTGTGGCTGACTTAAGCTATCTGAGCTTTTAAGAGGATATATTCTAAATAGGAAAGCTATTTAAAACTTCCCTTTTGCACAATGTTACTAGTGTGATGTTGTCACAGGAACATTAATCTCAGAGTTACTTATTGTTATCAGTATAAAATTACAGCCATTAATTATGGGTGTACCAGGAGTATCTTTATTTTTCTTTTTCATTTCTGTAATTTATCTTCTTTAAGGAAAGTCTCTCATTGGAAAACAAGGTCCTGTGCTCTAAAACAGGACTGTAGCATAGGGAGAAAGCAAACTAAGGTTGATGACTTGGCACTAGCAATCTGTGAGGAAAATCAAATTGAGTTACAAGTGTTGGGCATTTGCATGAACTCAGTTGCAGAAGGGAACTTTAAATCTAGAATGCAAAGTGTTTGTGACTAAATAGAACTTATTCTGCATATGATGTGAAAATCAGTTCTTTTGTAAGGTTTAATATTTTAGTAAGAAAGTAGCAGGAAAGAAGTTAGTATTTGCTACCCTAGAAATTTGTATTTGCTGTATCAGGTCTGTGACCTGAGAGGTTCCATTATTGTTAATCTGCCAGTCTATACATAGCTTGCATTTATATTTTGGTGGCTACAAAGTAGCTCCAAAACCATTGTTAAAATCAGGATACACATGATGCAGCTGACCTGAGTTTACCATTATGAATCAGCAAGTAAATTACATCTAATTTCATAAAATACTGATATAATCATGGAATGGTTTGGATTGGAGGGGATCTTAAAGATCATTCAGTTCCAATACCCCTGCCATGGGCAGGGACATGTCCCAATAGACCAGGCTGCTCAAGTCCTCATCCAACCTGGCCTTGAGCACTTCCAGGCAAGGGGCAATAATAATATTAGAATTTAAAGCTTAAAAAAATGTTCATGGACTATAATTGTCTAGAATGATGCAGTGAAGGTGTTTCACAGAAGTAGGTCACTCTGGTTTCCACACTACAGACAAATTATTTAAATATAATCCACCTATATAATGTAAGAGAGCAATATTAATAATACTCAGGACATAACATGGCAAAAATAATTAATAATACTCATGGTGCATGGCAAAACAGGAGAGTCTTTTAGAAAAACATATAAGAATGATTTTTTTTCAAAATTGCATGCTCTGAGTTGGGCATCTCAGTTCATAAAGCAGAAGAGGAAACCATGAATTCTTGATAGCTTAAAGAGGAGTATATCTTTTATCAATCATGTGATCCAAGCCTAATTCTGTTTTAGTATTCTTTATACAGCAGTGTCCATTTTGACTTTAGGTTCTATCACTTTCTGATTTCATTACTTGATGTTTAATCATGGCTATTGAGATTAACCTTTAAGGTCTTCAGAACTACATAATCTTTCTCCATTATCAAAGGTTTTTGTCATTTCTCAGCATATGTTTTGTGTGATTTTGATGAAGCAGGGTTCACACAGTCCTCCAGGTCACTAATGAAAATGGATAGCACAGAATTCAGTGTCAATTCCTTTGAGATCCCAGTTAATGTGTTGCTCCCTATTTGGAAACTGTACAGCTGCTACTTACTTGCTTTGTGATCTGCCAGCCTTTTTTTATGTCTGTTGTGGTATTTTTACCAACACAGTAGTTCTTTACTCAACAGCTGTGCATTGCCTGGTTTTGGTGCAGAGATGGGCATAGAATTCCTTTCCGCTCCAGCTAATTCATTTTTACCTAATTGACCATTTGGAATGGTTTTTTTAATACCTTCTTCATTTTTCTCTGTAATTTTCTGGACCTGGAAACTATGTAAGTAGATTGGTAATCTTGAATGGCTTTCTGGTGATAACTTAACAAGTTAAGAGAATACCAGAATAACAAAATGCCATTTCTGTTTTTGACAGAGAAATTCAGGCTGACAGAAAACAGAAAGTTAGGAGCTACCTTGGGTAATTTTTCTCTTAAGTTGTCAAAACCACTCTGAAGAACAGACTTAATAAGGACATGATGCTCAAAGAGGGATTATATTTACGTGAGCACACAGTAGCTGAAACACTAGTTTTGCTATAGGTGCCATGGAAAACAGGGACGTGTACTGCCAGGAAACATCAATTCAGGTTCTTCCTGTGAGGTACATTTGTATGTATGTAACCAGAACATTCCTCAGGTAGTTAAAAACATGTCTTATGTCTTTTGCAACAATACTATTATTGAAGGTTTTTTATCAAGCAATGTGGAGTCAATTGTCTCCTGCATCCATTGCATTCCTATGCAGAACTAATTTCTCATCTTGCCTGTTGAGTTGATGCTGTAATCCATCCACACTGAATGCTCTGCATAGAAATATCAAGTTGGTCTCTCAGGCTGAATTATTTCTTTGGGCATGTTGCAAAAATTCGTAGTTTTATCAAGGCACCCTATTCAGCAAGATGGTTAAGGACATTATCTAATCAAACTTTTGAGATGCTTAAAATTAAATCAGCATCTCAGTGCTTAGTTGATGTTGAGTATAGCCTTTGAGGGGATAAAACAATTTAAATTGTCTTATATTGAAAATACCTGATAATACTCTACCCACTTCTGGACTAGATGTCTAATATTGCCTAGTCTGTGTAGACTAGCCTATGTTTATTTAATGTGTTGAGGCAGAACACATATTGCCTACTGACACTGTTCAAAAAAAAGGCTGTATCTGTGTGGGTACAGGTATTGTAAGCAGAGATTCTTACTTTTTAGTCTAAATCATACTCAGTGCATGGAGGCAGATTTTATTCTTCAGAACAGGTTTGATGTGATATGAAAACGGCCTAGGTTTAAATGAAACACTTAAAACCAGTACTTTGCATTGTATTAATTGAGCCAGCAATACTTGTAATAAAATGGCCACACTGCCAGCCTCTTGGATCTGAGGAATTTTATAATACAAACCATAATGTAAAATTCACTAGGTAAGAGTAGCCAGGGTTCTGAGTCTGCTTGAGATAATAAATTCATTTTCATTTCTGAAAATATTCATAAAATGTTGTCTTATGATAATCCTATGTATTATAATGGCTTTTAGATGGTAGTATCATAAATTACAATGCTTAAAGCATACAACTGAGTATGATTTAGCATATGTTAGTATAAAGGAATCAAGGTGCCCAGCTGAATTTTTAAGTGCTTGAGTGACATGAGCTGACTGTGTTTACAAAATTGAAACTAGTACACATATATACGCCTGAGTGTCTGTCTGCCTTTTTAGTTATGCACATAGCTGAATTTCGGGGGGTTATTTAAAATTTCAGCTGGACCTCTTCTTTTCTCTGTGTGCATCGACGCAGATACGTATGGCTCTCTGGTATAGTGAAGAAACAACTACAAGATGGGTGCAAATACAGTTACTTCATTTATAATTGCCTAGGAAAAACTGTGTAGGAAGCTTTAGTGCTTTAGTTTCACACTGACAGATTTAGACTAATCTATTCCTATGGCATGCAGTGTATGAAAGCAAGAAAAATAAAGTAATTAAAGCTTCTATTCACCCAATTTAGTTACTAAAATGCATCTGTGAGTTAGATTAAAGGAAGAGAACTTTCAGAAGAACAATAAGATACTAATTATGCTGAAGGGCAATCTAAAAAGTTTCACCTTTCCTGTGGACAAGCAAGATTAATTGAAATGATGAATTTTACAGCAGTGGTCTGAATTCCTAGGACAACAGGGTGCATACTCTTCATAACTTTCATCAATTCATTTTGAGTGTTTCTATATCAAAAGTCTGTACAGTGATCAAGAGGTCAGAATCAACCTGAGCATGGATGGAAATATGTTATTGGCTTTTTTTTTCTCAGACCAGAACTCATCATGATTAGCTTTTGAAGCCTGATTTGAAGTTTCCCTAGGGCAGAACCAAAAATCAGGATTTTCATTTGCTGAATGAGCAAATACAAGCAAGGAGAAAAAATGGGTGTTGCTTAGCTGTGTGCCTGTTCAGCACAGTTGGAGCTACGTTGTATTGCACCCTTCCGTCTCTTTCTTACCTAGCTGACTCATAGCACAAGTGACATGAATCCTCACTTCTGCACTGTAATACTGTGCTGTTTTGAAGACCCTAACATAGAACTGCTCAGGATGGAGAGGGGCAGTTCACTGAGGTTACCTCTTAACTAAACTATTTGTTGGCGGACCAGTGTTTGGTTTTGGCAAGTATATATTGCAATCATTAACTATGTATTGCAATCATTAACTGAGTGGTGTAAATGCTCTGGGGGAATCAATTGCCAGAACTTCTCCTTAGCAAAGTCTGGTGATGCTTGAATCCAGCCTTGTGTACGTGCCACAGGCACAGCTATGACAGGACAGGGAGTTGCAAACTTGTCCTCCCTCTCCTATTAGCTTTAATGTCCCTTAAGGCTGGTTCTACCTGAATTCCCATTGTGATGCAGTGTGACAGAATCTTTTCAGCAGCTCAGCCCCTGATGCCAGTAGGATCTGGGAAGACAAGTGATTCTCAGTCTCTGGCAGCAGTAAAAAATGGCCAACACACTGTGTTGCAGTACTGCCTCGGGTCTCATAATCTTTCTGATTTTCAGTGTTATGTATACCAACATAAATCAGTTTGAACCAGCTTAAACCAGTTCAGATTTTTCCACCTTTCTAAGTCATTACTGGACTGACCTGAAAGTGAAAGAGATCTATTTCATTCACAGCAATACCTAGTTACTAATTGCTCTAAACATGTAATTTTTTTCTTGCCTGTTATCCATCTGTTGAGGAAACCTGGCCTGATCAAGGTACAAGAAGCTGAATACATGCTCAGATGGCTGACAAGTCATCCATAATGATGCTTTCAAAGAGCATCAAAGCTAGCTCAGGTAAAGTCTGTGGAAGTCAAAGTCACAGTATTGACAGTAGTTCAACATACTCTCAGCATTTGCAAAGCAGCCTGAAGCATAAGTGTCCAAACTGCACTGAAGAGTCGTTGGAACATACGTATGTTAACTCCTCTGTGTCTTGGAGAGTGTCCATTTTTTAGGGGGTCTCTAGGCATTAGTATGAAACATCTGCTGTTAGTATTTGCACTGTCATTACATAAGTCTGAAATCTTAGGAGACTGTTAACTTGCACTTTACAATGAGTGCTTAATTTGTGAAAATAACATATATCAAAAAACAGCAGATATAAAAAATAGTAATTGATGTAGTTCTCACTTTAGTCCTCTTGCTTTTAAGTATTTAGTTTTGCTATGGGTTGAGTTTATGTAACACCTTAATTTTTTATTTTTCACAGAAATGTAACCTGGAATAATTTAGCTATCCCAGACACCCACTGTTCCAGAGAGCTAGAAGAAGGTTACCAGTGCCCACCTGGATTTAAATGCATGGACCTTGAACATCTGGGACTAAGCAGGCAAGAGCTGGGCTACAGTGGCTTTAATGAGATAGGTCTGTCCTACTAGTAACATCCATTTCAGTATCCATTTAAAAATGTTTATGAAATGAATAGAACAGATAGCTCATGTCTGTGCTGAAAAGATATCAAGTGCAATCAGTATTCTGCTCAAGCAGAGTACATGCCAGAAAGAGAAGCTGTGCTGCTTGCTTTGGAATGATGAAGTTATCATCTATTTTTACATTGCCTGGGATTCCAGGATTTAAACAACTTCAAAACATTGTCTTTATTTAAGAAGAGTCGACTATAGATTGTCACCAGTATGCAAATGCAATGACTAATTTCTGTGTTTTATTTAGGATTAATTTTAGAGTACATAATTAATCCTATTTGTATAATTTTAGTAGTGATTACCATGCAAAAACCCACCCAGAATTACTTTGATAATCTTCTCAGTACTAAAGACAAGAGAGGAAATGAGATCGTGTGTCTGTGGCAATCTCTATCCAAATTGTCTTAAGTCAGAACATCACCCAGCAAAAGGATTGGGAGACAGGCAGATTTTGCAATATAGGTGTAATTTGTATTCAGTGAGAAACACTGTAGAGTCACCAGGGGAATACATTCTCTGCTAGCTGCAATGTGTCATGCCATCCCCACGGGGAAATGAGTGCAGAACAGTAATTCAGGAAAGGTGGCAAGAGCATGGGCAGCCGTGGCAAGATCTATATCCAAAAGAAAAAACCTAGTTTCTCTGTCAGAATATTGTGGTTATCTCACATTTATTTAACAGACAAAGGTCCAATGGGAGTCTACAGCTGTAAATTTTCATAAGCACAGGTAGGGGAGTCCCTTCAAATGATAAAGCATGCCTGCAGGCCATATTCTTTCTGATCCATCTCTCTAACTCTAATAAGCTGGGTTTTTTCCATCTTTCCTGGCTTGATTTCCAGATTGTTGTCCTGGCCTCAGCTGAACTTGAAGGTAATAAAAGGGTTTAATGACTGAATGACTGCAATCCAAATTTTTTTCAAATATTGTAAGTCTTTGCAGCTGAAATCACTTCAGTTGGTTCCCAGGCTGCTGAATATACACAATGAGCCAGAGTTACAAGAAACAGTCTCAGAGTCCTGTTACAGTAAGTACTCTGTGATACTAAATACTTTCTGACCAAAATCTGCAATTTGCGTTATTTCTTTTTCTCATGAGAAAGGGAGAAAAAAATTATTTCAACCAGGCTGCATTCTGTTTCCTCTGGGATTCAGAAGCATAACGTTTGTATCAGTTACTGCTAGCTGAATAGCACTACTGATAGCACCTATCTTATATAATTTTTTCTTCAGTAGATCTCAAAGGATAACTCCATCTGATCTATGAGACAGCCTTCATGTTCCGAAGGTAGTGGCATAGTGCCGTGACTGGGTGGACGTGAGCTGAGTTCACACTAGAAGCTGAAAACATCCACGTGCAACTTCTCTAGTTTGAGATGGGTTGGCAGGGGAGCATGCGATAGATGTATTGCCAGAAGGGTTATGCCTTAGACTGAAGTCACCCTTCTCATCTTGACATGCAAAATTATTTGTGGCTTTGAAGCCTGTTGGTCTACCTGCTGACTTGCTCACCAGGGAAAAGTAGTTGCAATGCCTTAGACGAGCTTCAGTGGGTAAATGACCCAAATGAGGCTCAGAGTGCTCAGTAAAAGAGGCCAGTATGTTTTTAATGACAGGGCAAGTTGGCAAAGACAGATGAAATAGTTTGTCCAAGGGTGCCTGCGAAGCTCATTGAAATAACAGGGCTAAAACTCAGGTCTCCTGAGTTGTAGTCCTATCATTTATCAATATTTCATTCTGAGTGCTATATTTTAAAGAGCAAAAGTTGGTAATAGGACACTTGTGATTGATATATTGGTTTTGTCTAGAAATAGTCAACAGTGGCCAGAAGTTAAGTTGAACATCAATTGAAAGCTGATTACTAAACTTTAAAAAGCTGGATAAGACGCAGCAGCTTTGCCACAAAACCTTGAATAAGCTTCCTCAAATTAGGAATGTTAGAAACAGCGTTATAACCAGCAAGTTTATCAATATTTTATAAATCTCCATTTTGCTATGCACCTTTGTATGTAGTTAACAGGTAAGTAAAGCAGTAGATCTTTTCTATGTAATTATACTATTTTATTGTACACATTCACTGGTATTTTATTTGCAGATATTACGCAGCCTGTCCTGTTGGTTCCTGAAATCTATCATTACAAAAATCACAAGAGCATAACAGATTGGCAGCTACTATAATTAATACCACTTAATTTGCTGTATATAAGTACAAGCTATGCATATTTGTATTGGACAATTTCTGCTATTTTTCTTCTCTTTAAAGAAAAGGGTAGGCTTTCTTACAATTTTATTACTAGATGAAGATCAAACTGTCCTAATCAGGTAGAAGTTAACAGAGATTTTTATACTCTGAGGTGGTTGAGTCGCCTTCCCTGGAGGTGTTTAAGGAAAGGGTGGGTGAAGTGCTTAGGGACATGGTTTAGGAAGTGTTAGGAATGGTTGGACTCGATGACCCAGTGGGTCCTTTCCAACCTGGTGATTCTGTGATTCTGTGATATTTGGAAAATTCTGTAATTTTGGCTATCCACTGCTCCCACTTCTATGAAGGCTTTGGTTTTAAAGGGATGAAAATTGGAAAGATTAGATAGTGTATGTTTTAGTACTCAACAATATATTTATTTCTCAAGTTTTCTGGTTTTAGTTTTTGGGTGGTCTACTTATCTGGTTTATGAATGCTTCTATGCAAGTATGTATGTATTGTTTAAGAAAGAGCATAGTTATGGACTGCTGATAAATATGGCTTGAAGTCATCTTGTCAAGATAATCTAGGCCATCCCCTTCTGATGTGAAACAGACTTCACAGTCTTTCCAGGCAATCTATTGCACTGCTTCATTGTCTTTACTGTTAGGAAGATTTTCCTAAAGTATAACCTGAATCTTTCTTTTTTTTTTGCAATTTAAGATCATAATTTCATACCTTATTCACTACTGATGGAGATAAAACTTTACAAAAGTTTTCTGAATCTTTAAAGACTATCATTATGCCTCTTCTACCCTCTGTAGCTCTGCTGGACCATGTAGCTCCAAATGTTTCAGTCTTTTGCTCCAGGACTTACATTTTATACCTTAAATTATTCTTATTGTCCTTCTCTAGACTTGCACCAGCTGATTCACCTCTTTGTTGAAGTGCAGTACTGGCAGAATACCCCAGTAAAGCCATTACTTTATGTGTTTTTACACTTTATTACAGTTTCTACATCCCACTGAGAAGTTTTGCATCTTCAGAACAGCATGTTGTGGGTGATTCATGTGTTTTTCTGATTTGTTGCAGCCATTATGTCCTTTTGAAAGAAATGCTATCACTGTTTCCTATCCTTTATTTGTTTACTTAATTATTTATTGTTAAATGTAGACCCTTGTATTTGTCTCTGTTGAATAGCATACCTTCTTTTTTTAACAGATTAGTTCCTCAATTTGCGAAGATATCCTGGACTTTTAATTCTTTCCTCCTGAATACTTTCAGTGCCTCTTAGCTTACTTTTATCTGAAATTTGATGAGCGTAATTTATTTTCTGTCAGCCTGGTCAAGAGTGAAAAATAAATAGAACCAGACCAAGATCAGACTCTGTTGGAACCCTGTTTGACAGTCTTCCTTTCTGACAATGTTTCATTAATAGCTGCTCGTAGGGATACTTAGCAAATGGTTTTGCACTCGGCACAGAGTAATTTCACTGAGCCGTATTTCTGTATGTTGTCATGGTGAGATAATGTTAAAACCCTTTTAACATTAAGATGTAGGCCATCTTAATGTAAATCAAGATGTAGGCCATCAAGTGTTGCATCTCTCTTTACAAAACCTGGTTTCATTCTTCATTTCTACAGCAATAATACAATAAGATTTGTGTCAAAGTTTCTCAAGTGCCTGTATCTTTTCAATATATATTTATAATATAATACTTTCAGCTGATATGTGTGCAGGTGACTTTTCAATCATGGCCATATCAGCATACATCTGCAGCTAATGCCTCTGTTCTTCGGTATATGTATTTCTATATTGGATGTAGAAAGGAATTAATACCAATCAGTTTTGCCAACTTTGCCAGTCAAATCTTTAATGAGGGTGAAGTTACTAAAAGCTGGGGCAGTTCTGTCTGACTCTTAACTCTAGGAAAATTATGAGCAACAGTTACAGAAGTTTATCTTGGACCTGTTTGTGAAACCAAAGAATTAATGAAACATTGAGCAGAGAACCAATCAGCTAAGGCCTCGGGACTCCAAATCTATTTCTCTGGGACTTCAGATATTTCAGATTCTGTCTGATGGGAGGCTACAAGAAGTTGCTACTTCATCTACTTCAAGGACTCGGTAGAAAACTAATACTCTTTCCAAGAGTTTGACACAGAATTTGACTTCTTAAATAGGTGTAGTTCTTACACAATGGGAGCCTTCATATTAAATGAAGTCTTTTATCCATCAGGATGCCTGAAAGATTTTTTGAATACTACCTGTGGGGCTGAGTGGGAGTAAGAGAAAGGACGTGAATGAAAGGGTTGGCTGGCTGTGTGGATGTGAGTGGCAAAGCTCCTTACTATTGACTATACCTGTATGGTACTGTCAAGATCTTTTTTTCCGACTTCTCAGCTGATTTTCATTCAGGCTGCTGTAAAGAGGTTGATGTTTCCTTCATATTAGAGAAGCCTTTAGCCTTCTCTCCCACTGAGGCCATCAGGAACATTCACAGTTGGCCTGATTCTTCTTTCTGATTTTATTCTTTTCTTTGTGTTTTTCCTAGCTGTGTTTAATTCCATAGGGTGTAGCTGATAGCATGACAGTATCATAAAGTGTGAAAAAAAAAATTGACCTAAATATTGAGAGAAATGACCTTTGTTTTGTGAATAAACCCCAATAATTGTACAGCTCATTAGTCATGTAACTGTATTTGCATAAGTATTTTCATTTGATGTGTCTAAAAAGCATAAATATAATTGTTGAATTGAATAACAGCATGTGAGACCTGGCAACTGGAGAACTATGACAAGTACTTCTGCCTTCCATGTCACTGTTTATCTGAGTGTGCGTCTACCTTTAGTCAATATTTAACAAGGCAGTTATTGCTAACAGGGCCACACTAAGGATGCTGATAAAGCTGTCTGGGTGCTGTTGGAAAGGGTGTCACATAGACACAAATGTGCCTGAACACTTGCTGTCACTGGATCCTGGGCAGTTTTCTTCCTTACCTGTATTTTCCCCACAATACAGATCCTTTTGCATTCAGATTTTTGTAACATCTGGCTAGTAATCATTCCACATGCCTCATGGGTGCAATCATCTGTAATCACCTACAGATGTACACTTGCAGCTACATTACTGATTTTACTCTTCATGTAATCTCACAAAATGTTTTTTTTCATGATTTACAGTGATGCATATTGCTTCAAATATTCTCAAAAGGAAAACAAAGTCTTGCAAGAAAGATACTTAAATGTTAAAAAATATTCTACAAAGTAAGTGAGAGAAGCTTAATGCCATGAAAGATCATTCTGAAAGGAGAAGGAGAACTTATTCTATGCTGTATCATCAGTCCATGTGTCAATTGCTAGGGCCAGTACCCTATTAAATGATACTAATTACATCTCATGCCTGCAGAGAGTATTTGACAAAGACTAACATATTAATGTCTGGTTTACAATCACGGAATCATAGAATCACTGTGTTGGAAAAGACAACAGTACCTGTCCACTACTAAATCATATCCCTAAGCACTTCATCTACCCATCTTCTAAATACCTCCAGGGATGGTGACTCAACCGCCTCCCTAGGAAGCCTGTGCCAGTGCCCGATTATGCTTTCAGTGAAGAAATTTTTCCTAATGTCCAATCTGAACTTCCTTTGGTGCAACTTGAGACCATTCCTTCTTGTCCTATCACCTATCACTTGGGAGACGAGACCAACACCCATCACACTACAGCCTCCTTTCAGATAGTTGTAGATAGTGATAAGGTTTCCCCTCAGCCTCCTTTTCTCTAGGCTAAACAACCCCAGTTCCCTCAGCCACTCCTCGTGAGACTTGTCCTCCAGCCTCTTCACCAGTTTCATTGCTCTTCTCTGGACATGCTCTGGGACCTCAATATCTTTCTTGTAGTGAGGGATTTACTTACAGGAGGTAAGCACACATATGTTGTACTTTGGAGACAAATAATGAAAGTTCAGTGGTAAGGAGTGCTTCAAAGCAGATACACAAAAATTACATCTGTAGTAAACCTTTCTTGCCTTACAGTAGAAGTGGACAGTGTTCAATGGCACAGTGAGCCACAAAAATCTCATTTCATGTACCATGAAACAGCAACAGAGCTTTAGATCTCAGATATTTCCCACTATTATTATAAGGACTTTTCCCTTATAATATTTGATCCAGAATTTAAGTATTCTTGGCATGCTTGCAGTTGAGAGGGTTTTTTTGAATTGCTAATTAGAAGAAAATACTTTTTATGTCACTATGAAAAACATCTGCCATGATTAGATTAGAAATGAACCTTGTTTAGTGTTTGCGAAGGAAAACATCACGGTGAGGCCAGAGTCAACTTCTTCAATTGACTTATAAGTATTGTTTTAGTAAAAGACTTGTACAGGAATCAAAATAGCTGCTTTGTTTATCGATAAATTGAAACAGACATCAGAGTTACATTGGTTCTCTTAGGGTTCCTTTTATAATGGGGAGAATACTTTCAAGTGTGCAACCAGTCTGAACTGCAAAGTCATTGCTCTTAGACTAGTAGAAAATTGGGGTAGCATTATATCCATTGTTCAGAAGGAAGGAATTAAGGTTAAGATAGTATGCTGTGAACCTGCATTTTGTGCCTCTGCCACAATCCATTAAGTACCTTGTCCATGAGAGATTTAATGTTGCCTAGTAATTCACTAATTCATAGTGGCTGAGTAGTGTGTTGAGTGGTGAGGTTTGGTGGACACATGAAAGCCAAATAAACAGAAAGATGCTCAAGCTAGTCTGGAATAAAAGCTGAAAAGTTATCCTAAACCTGATCCCCAGTTAGGTACTCCTAGAAACAACAAGCATTCAGAACTACAAGTCCATTTGTTTATGTGGATACTCCTATCATGAACTTTGCTGCAGGAGACTGTTACAGGTCCCTAAAGAGAAATTAGAAGTGTCTTGTGTTTTTATATAGTAGTGCAGTGGTCAAAGTGAGAGACCTGCTCACCCCCATGTAGGGACAATGGCAGGGCATGCTCCCTCCCACCTCCCTCCCTTTCAGGTTGCAGCAGAAGGAATTCCTGTCTCCAGAGGACAGTGAGCAACATGAGACTGGTGACCACAGGACGTACTACAAAGATCTGCTTTTTGTCATTCTTACGGAAAATTATTTCTAAGTTTTCTCCGTGTACTGCCTAACATAAAAGTTTATAAAACCAGCTTTAATGCTTAGGAGTCTGAATGTTGGCAAGACATACCAACATAAAAGAAAACACTTAAAACCCAACTTGTCATTCCTGCTACCACTGGACAAAGAAAAGAGCCTGTCACTGGTGACAGGGGCTGATTTCTCTTTCACTCCATGCCCACTCGAAACACTTATCTCTTAGTGGCAGTACTAGCAGCTACTTGGTCTTTCCAGGTCCCTGGCATAGGCAAAACATGCAAGTGGATTATGACTGATTAGTTGTCCTAGGCAAGTGCCTACTTTGACAGCTCTGAGACTTCCATGTGGATGAGGAACAGTGAATTCTGTGTTGACGAACAGGGTAAAACTTATATTTGCAGGTTATTTGTTCAAAGTAGGAGGTACAACTGACAGTGAAAAGGATTACAAAGGTGTTTTCAGCTTCCTAATATGCCTCCTTCTTCCTCCCACTGCCCTTTGATGCAGTCATCTCTACCTGAATGAAGCCAGCATCATTTTACACAGATACAGATGGCCAGAAATGCAGATCAGCATCACCACTTCAGTCCGGCTCCCTTGGCTCTGAGTCAGTTGGTATCTATGCTAATAGAAAGTGATGAGGGGATGTAATTGTTAAGTTAGAATCTCAGTTTAATTGTACCAGTTAAAGGCTAAGAGAATGAGCTCTTATGAAAGAAGCATTGGTTCAGTAATGATTTCATCAAAAGTCAGGCTCTTTTATTCTACAGATGGTATATGCACTTGATATATGTATGGATTCTTAATGCCCTGTTTATCCTAGCAGGTGCATCATAGTATTAAATACTTTGATAAATAGGTCTAATCTTATTGCATTTATACAGCTCTATGATTCAGTCACTTGCATGTAAAGTGCCTAATAATGAGGCCTTCATCCATGACCGCAGTCATCATGCAGTAGCATGACAAGTGATAACAGTGTTAATGTGTGAAGGTGTCAGAATATAATTAGGGAAGCCATTCAGAATGTCTAGCAATAAAACTCATATTTTCTAAATGTGAGCCAAACCGACTGAAAGCACGCCCCATTAGTTCACTGATTAAGAAACCAGTGACAATCCTTATTTCAAAAACAGTGATAGGTTTTTGTTTTTCTCACTGGAATTCCTTGCTAGGCCTTGCAGATGGAGAGCAATGAAGTTCTGATCCCAGCCGAGGCACTGTTGTCGGCAAGAGAATCTCTGCTTAGTAAATTTCGCCTATTTGTTTTACTGCCAATGAATATAAACTTATAATCACTCATTCAGGTATTGAGTCTCACGGAAGACAAATGGTTAAAGAAATACCTAAGGAAAACACCTTTCCTCCTGCACCTATCTGAACTTCAATCCACACGCCTCTTCTCCCTACGTCCTAGTCCCCACTCCTCTGCTTCTGCAGCATGTGAGATGAGGGATGGTGTAGGAAGCTGAGGACAGGGCATAGTGATATTTTTTTGCTATTCTTTGTGTCTTACTTTTCTGCTTGTGGTCCGTCCCTCTGAATCATATCCTCTGCTCAAGGGTGGGCCTGTCCTTGGTCTGCAGTCCCTTCAAAGGTGTCACAACTCTGGGATGCCCCTGTTACCAAAGACCTTCCAATTATTCCCACTGCAGGCATGCGAATAAACCTAGGCATGACAGCTTAGACCACCTTAACATAGGCACTTTCGGAAAGTTATACAGCTTTTTGGTGTGTGTAGAAAAGTAAAGAAAATTGTTCATGTGCTGCATGTGGGTGAGAAAAGTTTGCAGTCTTCATTGTGTTGTTCCTCTTGGGAAATAACTCTTGTTATGAAGGATGTGAGCACTGTGAGGAATGAAGCAGGGCATTGTGAATAAGGTAAGCAAGTTCAGTTTGTTTCTTAGATATAATGAGAAAGTTGAAAGAGAGTCTAGTAAAACTAGACTGGTAAATCCCTCATTAGACTTAAGGCACAAGTTTTCACTGGTTGCAGCTTCTGAAGGACCTGCTTACAAAGCCATGTTTAGTTCATTATCAATAATGGAAGGTTTTGGGAGTCTCGTTTTTTCTTTGGAGTTTCTTTTTCTTTGGCATGAAAAGTATTAATGAAACCACTTCAGTGGTTTGAAGTTGAATGTAAACAAATGTATTTAGGAAAACATGGATATTTGGTAAGCATCAGTACCTATAAATGTAATCATTAGGAAGTCAAAGGGAAAGCACCTGATATCTCTCCATACTGCAGTCCTTATAGAAGTTACTGGATTTGGTGCAGGAAACACTTGGTAAAAATCTCAGCTTTCTTTGCTATGAAAATGAATTTAATTTTTTTTCTAGTTTAACGCTGGATTAAATTATCCCAGAGGTTCCTTTGAGCCCTAGACTTGACCCTGTATACTATTTATTCTTTAGCTTGACTCTTTTGTCTCAGTGTTGTATGTGGCTGAGAAGCTAAAGACCTGCACTCATAGCATAGAAGAAGTAGTTTTTGTCTTTTGTTTTGTATTCTTCTAACTACGGTTCTGACGCTTCAATACTTTAAACAAAGGGTGACTGAAAAGAAGTAATGCCAATCTACCATGGTCAATGTGTTAGTAATTTCTTCTCATTATAAATACATGTGCTGTATTTGAACATTTGTTTGAAGTGTTGTTTAACTTTACTCCTGATTTTATATTTTCCTGTTCTCTAAACAGTTCTTAATGATCCTAAACCTGTTCTTCTTCCCTGTAGTGAAAAAAGAAGCATATCTACAATATATTCGGTTTTCACAGAACACAAAAAAAAGGATTTTTGACACAATATTCCTTTCTCCCAATGATCACCTGTAATTCCACTCACTATTTAGTCGCTTTTTCTTTTGAGGTTCCAAATGCCAATTTGTGTAGAGGTTTAGTTTCAGAAAGCACATCTTCCTACAGAGGTTTTAACCACAGAATTTCCCATTATGTTCTTCAGTAGAATGCAATTTTTGCAGTCATGTGAGTCAAAGAATTTCAGGCTGTGTTCATCTTACATTAGGTTTGCTTGTGTTCATTGTTAGTATTATATCTTGTACAGGGTACAGGATAATGTCCTTTAGATTAGATTTTCCTCTCACTGAAATTTTCTTGATACATCAAGTAGAAACAATGTTTTAAGGACTCTTGTCGTGATCCAGAGCAACAAAAGTAGCTTTTCCTCGATGATTTTTTTCTCAGAAATTCTAGGTTTGTATTCTGTTCACAAGTCACGACTTTTTTGATGCCTCATTCGTGTACTGCCTCTCATGCTTTTGTGTCACATAGGTGGCTGAGTTACTACTTTTTCCTTTCCTCAAGAAAGTTTCTCTTTTGAACGCCTTATCCTACACGTGCAATTAATATAATTATTAACTTACTAATTGAATAATTAAAACAGTTTCAGGCATTCTGGTCCATCCTTTCCCCACTGCTGACATGCTCGGTAGTTTAGTTGATATCTTAACCTTTACATAGAAAATACTAGTGGTATAATCTTGAACTGACAGAACTGAGATTTCACAATGCAGTGTGTAGAAAATTAATTTTCCTATTAGAAAATTACTCAGACTTGTCTAAGAAGCAAGATGGTATGATTTAATTGTCAGTTTGGTGCACCGAGAAAGGACTGTTGCTTATGAGCAGAAACAGAAATAAAAAAGAATAGGGAAACTTAATTTATCAAAATGTGCTTGTATGGCACATATATTTCCTGCCTTGGCAGTGTCCATAGGACATGAAGATCTTGCATTGCACAGCAAAGCAGAGTCTGGTAAACCAAAAACTCGCAGAAAGCAGATATCAATAAGTTTGTCCCCTTGACTAATCTCCATGTTCTGCGAAGTACACTTTATACTTTGATCCTATTTCTGTGCCTTTTGAATATGAAATATTAGGAAGAACTTCAGAATTAGCTGTGTAATTTTCTAAGTACGTCATCAGTTCTGTAGTTTCCAAGGTTGTGCTGTTGTGTGGTGGTAGTCCACTGTCTCTATGGCTTGGCAAGGATATCCCACTTTAAGCTTGTCAGTTGTCTGCCTTAAATGAATCCTTTTGGTTTATTGCTATGTGTGCTTTATCTCAGCTGCAAAAGGAGGTGTCTGTGTTTTGTTCAGATGCAATGCTGCTGGAACACTTGTGCTGCTGTGTTAGGTGGTCTCAAAGACGCTTACACCACTTTGTTGCCTCTGCAAAGTTTCTTCTTGATCTGGAGACATGTTCTCACCATACCTGTTTTCTCCATTTAGATTTAAGTTTATTCGAGGGTTCATAAACCTTATAATCAGCATACCAATTTTTGAAGATATTTCCCATGATGAAAAAAAAGCAGACTGGTCTTAGAAATGCTAATTTCCTCAGTATGGAGTTTTCTCCTGAGCAAACACTGAGTGATTGGCATTTATTTACTGACTTCCTTTGATCATAAAAAAAAGTTTATCCTCTGTAAATCACTTGCTCCGACAGCCTAACAGGACAGATTTTATAACCCTCTATTGACTGCATATGTAAGTGAATATCCCTGTACATTATACTTTGAGAATACAGGTTTTCTTAATTAAAAGTTACACAGTAAGGACATTCTCTAACATAAGACAGTGTTAGTCAGTGAGTTTGTGTGGATTGTGGATGCATGTGGAAAGGAGGAAAGAGGACGTTTTTGATTTGCAGGGAGCACAAGGCCAAAATGATCAGACTTCAGCAGGGAGCATGGTTCTTGAAATTTCCCATCTCTTCAGGCTCTCTAAATTCTTACTGTTGGTGAAGGGAGTCACATCTGTTCTATCATTGTTGTGTGGGTGATGTTGATTAAGTTTTACTGGAGAATGTATTAGCAAAGAGCCTTTAATGAGAAGGTTTTGGCTGATTAGAAATACTTGTGTCATAAATATATTATGTAAGGCTCTGAATTTCCAGTGGGCCTTTATCAAAAGGCTACATCTCAATTGGTGGACATGCATGTCTGAGGTCCTTGTTTGGTATACGCTTGGCTGTGTCACTATCTTATACCAGAACGATACTTGATTGCTACTTCTTCATTCCTGCTTGATTTCTGTGGGATATGTGAACCAGAAGGCAGATCCAGTCTCCCTTCCCCAGGACTTAGGCAGCAGTGTTCTGGCACACACTGACTGCTTCAACTGGTTGTACTTCATGGGTCCAAGGGCACGCCTGGGATCTAAATATTGGCTCTCACTGATAATCACAGTGAACTCTTTGTATTTCTGTGTTGGAAGAGTAACACAGAGATACCTAAACCCACAGATTTTAGAAAAAGAATACTAAGAAAATGCTTCTGGTTTTAGACAACTGAATAAGTGATCTGAACGTGAAAAAAGAATATAATAGTGGAATGCTCCAGTTAACTCCATTAGCTATTTGATGTTTCTGTGTGCTTGCCACTTTTCTCAGTGAAGCCATTTTAGTTGCCTAGTTAAAACTTTCTTTTAAGCAATGGTTTAGAGAAACAAAAAACCTGCATAAATAATGTCCACTGTATTAGCTCTGTTACACTAACAAATGGTATGTGGGAAGCTGTAGAGTTTTGGAAACTTGGAGTAATTTGAGCAGCCCTCCAGAATTCTAATTTATTGCTACGTTAATCCCAAAATAATTGAGTCTTGCATTAAACCAGGCAGTCAGGTGAAACTAATGTGAATAGATTAGTACAGTTGTCTTGTACTGACAGTCAAAGAAAATATCACTGCTACTGAGGGAATTCAGTGGAACATACTTTCCCCTGTTATTTCAGGGTGTTCTGTGTTACTTTCAGCAGCTAAATTATTTGATGTATAGTAAAACATCTTTCCAGAAAACTTTACTTTTTCTTTTGTTCTCAATTTTGTTTTTCATTGTGGACCTTTCCTGGTGGAAAGATCTTATTCTGCTATATATATTTTGATGTATCACTTTTGTCATTATTTTATGTTTCACAGAATTTAATGACCCATCTCACATCTGTGCTGTGTGCTTTCTCCTCTCTCTCTCTTTCATTCCGATCTGTGCCTGGGAACACAGAAAGAATGGTTTGCACACTGAACTAATGTGTTCTGGTTAGATATTATTTTGAAAGTAAGAATTTTGATGTTTTCCTTCTAATATACTTTCTGATAAGTACTTCAGTGGTAGAGTTAGCAATGGTAAAAATAAAAATAAATCATACTATTTGATGTTAAGTAAAAAGCACATAAACTGTCACTGATAATAAGCTGAAGAGATGGAAGCATGGCTAAACTGTGACAGTCTGTCTTAATAGAATAGTATAAGAAAATGAAAGTTTAGGCAGGTAAAATGCAAGCTTTAATTGGATCGCTATACTTTTTTCTTCTGTAAGCTTTACCATCTCAGACATATCTCCCCATCCCTTATCAATGTATGACTTCATACACTGATTCTTAATTTATCTCAAGTAGCATAGTCTTAAACCCTATGTAAGTAAGTTTTCTCCTGAGATTACAAGCATAATAACAAAAAATACTGAAAATTCAGTAGAGGTCCGTGGCACAAGAACAGCTGCTAGCTTCTTATTGAACCACTAAAATATCCCCACCCCTTGGTCCCTACTGCTTTGTGTCTTGAAAGGATTTATTTGCTCCAACATAAGGGTTTATAGAGTCCTGGAACAGAGCTTGGTGGGGAACATGGTGCTGGAGACATTGCAGCTGGCTGTGAAGGACTGGAGGTCCCAGAGAGTCCCCCTGGGAAGCATTTGCACTGCATCCCCTAGAGGGTCTGCAGTGTCTCCATGCCCACTGTTGCAGATTATGAGTTAAATGTAATCTAAGTACTATTTCTGCAGATTACCTTCCCATGCTTACTTTCTGCTGCCCCTACTCCAGCACAGGAAGGCCTCCCAGCATGATTTTGAGATAATGCAGACTCTCTGAATGCAATGAAGGAAGTCTGGTTTCGTACTGCTGCTACTGTTTACTTATAATTCCTATGGAAGTGAAATTTAAAACACTCAAGACTATTATCGAGGGTGAAGTTTCTTTTTCTCTAACGCAGAATGCCAACCAAAGGGTCAGATAACTTTGAGAGGCTAAGTCAAGTCATCAGAGACGCGTGTGCTAGGAATGCCATGGTCAAAGGGAAATAAATGTGCATTAAGACCACGTCTTTAATGAGGATTTACCAAGAAAATAAATAGAATATTTACCAAGAAAATAAATAGAAGGAACTGCTTCAAGAAAAAACAACCTCTCAGCCCACAAGTTTGCACTCTGCATGAGAAGTGAAGAAAGGCTTATATCAAAGACAACAACTATTTGTGTGGATAGCTACTCAACAGCTCACAGTCTGACAAGAAACAGAGAACAATGTGAAAAAAATAGGAAGAGGAGTTAAAGATGTGACAATAGTGTGAACAGCCCTGAAACAAAAGGTGCGACTAATTTCAGCTACACTAAAGAGCAGGAAACTCTTAGCCAATAAGCAAAGCATGAAGTTAGGCAATTAGAAACCTGTCATTCCATACTAAGAAAATTAGATCCTATCGGTTTAATTATCAGTCAGTGCCATTAAGACAATATAGCTCTGCATAATGAAAGCTGCAGTTAGTGGGTAATAGAGGTAATTGTTTTCACAGTGGAAGATTTTCACTTTCAGACCAGAGCTTCAGTATGTGACTGGTTTACAGGGTTTGACCTTCAACACTGGCATAATGCATGGGATACATTGTTTTTACTTCACCTCCTGGAATTTGATTGTTTTATCCTAAACAGCATTTTCGTAAAGTTGGTGGAAATGAGCAAAACCACCCACTACAAATAAAATTTATAGTCATGCAATGTCGTCTGTAACTGTAATTAGAGCAGCTTACCAAATCATCTTTGATTTAAGACCTTTGATTTGATAACACAAGACCTGCTTGCAGCTTGACTTTCCCAATTCTGCTGGGGAATAAGGGAGAATAATGCTATTCCACAAAATCCAGATCACAGATGGTCACTCTAGAGGGGGGTAGCACACACAGAGCAGAAGCTTAGGTGTGACTGTTCACCACATCAGCTCATCTGTGGTAACTAACTTCATACATGCTGCTACCCTTGAAGCACCCTGTGGCAGATACGTGATGGGTGCCACTCCTTCATTAAATACTGCACAGTCTCACGATATTACTTTGTTACTCAAATACTTAAATATTGCCTTGGGGTTTTTTTCCCTAATTGTCTTTTCCCTGCTGTTCTTAGGAATTTTCATTAGTTGCTGTATTCTGCTCCATGATCAATGTCATGACATTGCCATGTGAAGAAACATAATATTTAGTACGCACTGAGTGGTATTGGAAAAGACCTCGGTTACAGGCAAAAAAAAAAAAAAGTATAATGGTTTGGATCCCCTGTGAACTACTGACATACTTGTTCAGAAAACTGTAAGACTGTTCACTTCCTGTTACTCCATTTCTCATACCAACTAAGAAAGAACAGAAAGTACTTGAAAGACCAAAAGCATTATCTAAGAACATTAAATACCTTATGTATTCTTTACTCTGATCAAAAATTTTGATTGTGATCAAACTAAGACATAGATCTTGCAGTATCTAGCAGGTCTGAATAAATCTTTAACACATCTAACAAATAGTTACCGCTTCTGTATTTTTCTGTACTTAGGACAGAGTGTTGGGAAATACATCTTGATTTCTTTGTCACAGCAGCATTTTTGTTCTGTGAATTGTTTCAGTATGCAAATAATTGCCATCTTCCCACAAAACTCTACAGATATTTTCAGTGGATTCATTAATGGTACAAGCTACTTTGGAGGTTCTTCTTAATACTCAGCAGAATTTAAGACTTTTTGAAGACCTGCTATTCCATCTCCACAGTAGGTGTGACTGGTCATCTTGGCAAGTCCTCCTTTACTTCAGCCAGCATTTTCTACTCTTATCTGAAAACTACTTTAGAAGCTTGTCCTCTGCTTCTCCAACAAATCTGTACTCCCATCACCTTGCAGTATAGACCCATAACGAACAGTAGTTTGCCTCATTTCAGTAAGAGATTTTGACCACAAATTATGCCTCCTAACATTAGGTAATTAGCATTAACCCTCAGTTTAAGAGTCTCAGTTCATATCTGAAAAGGAGTAAACAACACAACATGTCACCTTTTTCTCTCCACTGTGAAGAAGATTGCTGTAACTAAGCTTCCAATTTCGGCACCTAATTTGAACAGTTATAAAGAGATTGAGTGTCTTTGGGCCCCTGTTCCCAGATTAGCTATATGCTTTCTTAATTCATGATGCTGAAAGAAGGAAAACTAAATTTTGTTGCATAAAATTCAAAGGAAATGAAAACAGCGAATTTTCTATTGGAAGAGCTCATCAGTCACTGGTGGGACAAGGACATCTGCCCATTCACAGAGCATAGCTGCTCTGTGGTAAGGTGTGTGAGATAAAAACTTCAGAAATCTGTTCTATTTCTCAAGGAGCTGACTCTATATATAGCTGATTCATCTTGACAGAAGTTACCCAGGGGCTGAGAAATTCAAATAAAATAGATTAGTCACAACAGGACTTCAACATGTCTCTTCTGATAAACTGTGCTATTATTTTCTTCTAATTACCTGCCTGTGGCAGGTTTTGCATGGTTTTTATAGTGGTATGTGGACTACTTACATATTCTTCTGTATTAACCAAATTTACTAGATTTTACTTATTAGTATTTTTCTTATATTTATTTGTCATCTCTGCTTTTAGTAATTTTATTTAGAATTCTGAGGTTAAGTGACAATTAAATATGTCTATCATCATCTTTTCAACCAAATATCTTCAATTTCACTACTATTCAGTTCTCTTTTCCGGAACAAACTCTATCTGTGTTTTCTTTTTCCTATTTTCATTTTTTGCATTTCATGTAGAATCATAATTCTGCGATTACCTGGATGCTTTCTTTTTGTCCTCAGTATCTGATCCAGAGCTATGGAGCAATAATGGTGAGTCACAGGGGGCAGTGGCAGTGGACGGAAATTGCATGCTGCAGAGGCCATTTAAAAAGTCAGCATCTTACCATTATTGTACCATAGCCACAGATGTGTACTTCATTGACACTCATAAATGCCCTGGAAATAGCTAAGGAGGTTTGCTGCAGTCATTGGAGCACTAAGAGAAATGCTGAAGGGAGAATACAGTTTTTGACTGGTTGCTCTGGGAAGCTTGTAGGATTAATTTAATAGATGTCTGTATGGTTATTTCACGAACAGATTCATCTTTGCAGTCTTTTGCCAGGTCATTTTATCCGGTTAAGAATGCTGTTTCTTCGTGCATTTAGTCAAACTGTGGTTAACCCCTTCTCTACAGTCATTTTGCAAGTGGCTTAAGCCTAATCAAAATGCGATAAGTTGCTCCACAACTACCTGATTTCACACCTATCTATTCTCTTCTCAAGTACATTGCCAAGTTTATTAGATATGATGCTTTATGTTATCATACCAAACTAGCTAGCCTCCCATCAGCTTGTCTTCCTCCAGGTGCTTTCTGATTTCATTTATTACTTAGAAGTTCTATGAAATCCGTAAAAGGCATGCTTTTGTGGATCTGCAGACTCTTGATGTCTCTTTTTTTCTAAGCACATGTTTGGTTCTTTCTGGTCCTTAAGCAGTCCTTCATTTCAGTTAATTATTAAGGTCATCAGTGAATTTGACCCACTATGCTGACAGCAGTTTTTAGATTGTTTGAATGGTTAGGGCTGAACATTTTTTACCAAAGTATGGGAATATTGTTAGTTTTGTATGTGATTCACTTATCACAGACAGATGCAGGATGGCAGTGTGTTAAGTGCAACTTAGGATGAATTTTCAGTGGAGAATTTTAATGCAGTTTGGAGTAAATAAATATTTTGTAACAAAACCAGACTCTACCAAACAATGACCTTCCCCAGCTTTATTAAATCAGCCACGTTGCTGAGAACTTCCAGAACAGAGCACTGTGTTAATCCTTCCTGCATAACTTCATTAGAAGCATTCTTAGAAATTTCCCCTTCAGGAAGCCAATGGAAATGAAATAATAAACATTTTTTTTATTATTTGCTAATTGGGGATTAAGTCTGAGTTATTTAAAACAACTGGATTCTGCTGGACTTAGTGGGGTTTTTTGTGGGGCATATATCATCACATTTGCTGATGGAACCTTGCTTTTCAGCTGGTAGGAATCTTGGTAATACTCTAATCCACTCCATCTTGTGACCATAGGAAACTGTGCCATATCCATTGTTCATAAAATTATGAAGTCCCAACTTAGAAAACTTAGAGGCAAACAAGATGAAAAAGTCTTTCAGGACTTCATGTCTCTGATGATTAGAAAATGCCTAAAATTATCCTACCTCATGTTCACAGCCACTTTATTCAATTCCAATATTAACCTTTTGTCTTTCTTTATGATCAGAGACAAGTACTTAGGAAGTTTTACTCCCTATATATTCCCTTTTTTTGCAACCTTCCTACTATCAGAAGTTGTATTTGCATTCAGGTATTTGGCCATGTATATTTCTGATGCATAGTGCTGCTGAGCCATAAACTGTAAAAACATGTATGAACTATGGAATTGAGTCAGAGGCTGGATTTGAACTAATAAAACCATCTGTTTGGCACTGATCTTTGGTCTACAGTGTGATATAGACTGACTCATGTTCACACTGCTCGAGCCTGTTCCCTTCCGGAGCAGAATGGTTATATAGCCATGTGTACAGTTGGTTTTGATGTCTACTGGTGGATGCCCTGAATCAACCTTGTGGCTCCAAAACATAACTCTAAAATATTGTGGGTTTTTTCAGTCCAAAGTTCCTATGAGCATTCTGTCACATATCTGATGTCACTAACAACCAGGGATGTGATTTTATGACCCAGTATTATTATTTATTGCACAAAGGAATATCAGCCTGTGGAAGGTGTTTGAGGATTTCAGTCTATTTGGAATAGTATTGAAGGTCTGCATGGGTTGGAGGGAGCTACGCTTGGTACAGGCACATCTATGGCAACAGAATCTACAGCATTTGACTACATAAGTTCTTGCAGAAGTGCTGCTTTGAAGTAGATTTAGGCTGTGGTTTGGCATGTGTTAAGACACACATTAGGGATTACTCGGGATGAGGAAGGGTACATGAAAGTGTTACTGTTGGAGTCACTTAAGATGGCACACAGTACTGAATTTAAACCAGCTTAATGCATTTAGGCTAATTTTATGCTGGAGGTGGGAGACCAGATGTGGCACAAGTTAGGGTGCAAACAGACAATACATGTTGCAGTGTGCAACCTTTCAGTGAAACCCTCAAAAAAAAGGGTATTTTTTTAAGTGACAGAATCAGCCTGTAGCAAATCAGTACTTTGTGTTATGTGGCTGTGATGCTTTTAACATAGTGTTCAGAGACTTACAGAGTTAAGTTGTCATCAAATCATGTCCTGAGTGACATTTCATTTTTTCACAGTGTTACTTTACATCTGTTACTTTACAGAAGTTATATCTACAGCCCATGACTCATGAATGCTTCCTCTATGGAAGAAAAAGAAGAAAGGGCTTTTTGTTGAGGAATACGATTTAGCTGGTTCAGAAGCAGTGGAAGTTGGCTCTGCGCCTCCTACAACAGTTTTCTAGGCAAAACCCTAATACAAGGTGCTTTTTGCACTTCAAATTCAGTGTTTCTTTGTAGTGTATACATGCAGCATTTGGAAAAGGTGGTATCTGTGTGCAGTCTAAACACACACATATTACTTTATGCATGATAATACCATTCTTTTTTAAAGAGTCGAGATGAGATGCTAGTGGCTTTGCATGACTATGAAACAGTTAAGAGGTTTTCTCTCAACTCCTCTCCCAGCTTTAATTTCCATAGTTTGTTTTTCATTTGTGATAGATCAGTAGAAGATGGCCCTGCAAAGCTTCTTTTGCTCTTTGTACAATAATTAAAGTGAGGTTAGACAAGAAAGCCGTCTGGTTGCCAGGCCAATTTGCTCTATCAGTAGTACAGAAAGAAGCTGGGTACTTGTTTGATGCTCCTAGCTGTAATACATAGTGAGGAGAGGGGGAATCTTTGGATGTTTTCAGTCAGTGAAGTCCTTTATCACTAAATTTGCGGATTTCATTACATACCTTGTCCACCTAATACTGTTATTTCATTTTCTCCTTGTATGACTCTATACTCATGTTCTCTCGCATTGCTGTGTTTTGGCTTTTTTTTAAAAAAAACTCTATCAGTGATTTATTGTTAGTATTCCTTTCCCTGGAACATGACTGTTTACCTTTCTGTTTGTTATGCAGATGGTAACTCAGAAAATTTTGTGGTGACTGGACATAAATATATTTTTCCTTCTTTTTTCAATGTTGATGGATGTTGAGTATTATGCTTTTCTAGGAGTAAATCAGATCGTTTAGGTGGTTTCATCAAGGAAAACAAGACTTGCAGTTAAAGTGTCTCAATCCCATAAGTACTTTCTGACACGGAATTCTTTAATGATGTAAAATTGGAGAAAAAAAAATATAAGATTCAAGAAGCTATCTCTTTGAAGGTCCAGCTCATTGCCTGATCACTCTGAGATTGAACCGCCTTTACCTACACCGTTCCTTACAGATGCTAATCTGATGTAGTATTAAAGAGATCAGAGGACACAAATTCTACACTCTTCTCAGTTATTCCAGTGCTTGCTATTGCCTGCTAGCAGTTTTTTCCCCCTCTATTTCAATTATTTCTTACCTTAGCACATGAATCCTGCTAAAAGCATTTAGTAGGTACTTCCACAAGTTCTTCAGGAGAGTCACTGAAAAGAGTTTTAATGCCAGGGCACCACAGTTCTTTCTCATGGTCAGTTTTGAAAGCAGACATTTTTCGAGATTCTGTATTGCATTTGTCTTCATTTAGGAAGCTCATCTCCTAGATGCTGTAAAATGAATGAATCTGGAAAGAGATGTGCTTTCTTCTCTGGACTGCATCTTATACTATTAACCTCTGGCTTTATTTTTAATGTGGCAGGCAGCTTAATAAGTGGGTTAAAAACAACATACTGATCAAATATACTGTTCTTCCAATATTTTTTATGTTTTGCAGGGACTTCTATGGTAGAATTTCAGAACCATAGATCTAACTCCATTTCTACTAAAGGAAAGATAAAATTCCCTTTGGCTTCAAGCACTAGCATTCAGGAGAAGACTGAAAATTTTGAATTTGTCCCCTTCAGCATCTCAAAGAATCAGATTACATCCAGCTATCTGAACGTCAGCTCATGTGCCTGACTTTGGGCAATGTGATTTAAAAATTGTGAACATAGTATTCTTTTCCAAAATATTACATAAATGTGCTGGCAGGTCATCCAAGTTAGCACTGGAGTTCGTCTCCTGTTTGGCAAAATATGGGATCATAATATAACAATATAAACCTCTACCCAAGCCACCATAGGGCCCACAAAGATCTTACTGAAGATAACAAGATATGTTTAAAAGTCCAGCATTAACTGTCCTTATGTACGCTTTTATCTGTAAGTGATATATAGTTATAGATGCCTTCGATTTCAGTGAAGGGAATGGACAAACTTCCAAAGGTGTTTTTTAAGGTGAAGAGTAGGCAAAGAGTTAGTCACTGTGAAGTCATACAGAAAGTCATCCCCAAATCTATGCATGTCACTTGTTTACGCCTTTGGATCAAAAAGTTCTGATTTCAGCTCGTCAACTAAAAATTATTTTTGTATGGAAAATGAGGTCTGTTTAGCTCCTCCTTTGATAAAAATTTACTGGGGATAAGTCTGATCTGTATTTCTTGGGAAGCTGCTTCACTGAGCAGTGCCAAAACTCTTTTTTTCATACACAGTCCTTTCTTTTCAAACCACGTGTTCACATGGCTCGGTGCAAAATGCCACATTTTCCACTTTAGCAAATAGCTTTGAAGAAAAATATGTTTAATATCATAGGTCCATAAGAAATTAAAGCAACTTTGAGTCAAAACACAGAGCTGACACACACCTACGCATAGAATAAACATCTTTGCAGGTAAACTTGATGCTGAGAAAAAAGAGAGAAGGCATATCTGAGGGGAAAAAAGTTTCATTGGTTTCACAGTGAGAAATCCACGAAATTTCTGTTATGAGTGTGTGGAGCTATTTTCAGTAACGCATAAAGATCAGAAATTAGATTTCTGCAGAAGGAGATAATATTGAAAACAAGGTTTAAACAGAATGCATTAAAACTTTGAGCGATCTCTCTCCAAAAAAATTACTGGCAGTTTGAGTGTTTGATTTTTGTTTCCAAATAAACTTGCCAGCTGCTTAGTCTGTTAGTGCTAGTCTTCCAAGAATTCTTTCGATAACCAGTAGAAATCTGGTCATGCAAACATTTTCTTTAAGACAGTCAGGAATAAAAGAAGTCAGATGTTACAAGAATCGATTTTCTTTTAAACTCAACCTCTCATTTTCAGAAGGGCAGAAAAAAAAGTTGTCTATTCTTGCTGACATTCATGTATGTTTTTTACTAAAAAATGGTCAGGTTCTTTCTCCAGAAATTTCCAGTATTCTAATCCCTTTTTAAAAATCAGAACCGTTTAAGATAGTCCTACCTTAGAATCATAAGGTGATTTGGGTTGGAAGGGACCTTAAAGATCATCCAGTTCCAACCCCCCTGCCATGGTCAGGGACACCTTCCACTAGATCAGGTTGCTCACAGCCACAGCTTCTCTGGGCAACTGGTTCCAAGTGCCTCACCACAGTAAAAAAAAATCTTCATTATATCTAAATCTATCCTCTTGCCACTTAAAGCCATTACACCTCATCCTGTCACTGCACTCCCTGATACAGAGTTCCTTCCCAGCTTTCCTGTAACCCCGTTATAAGTACTGGAAGGCTCCCTGGAGCCTTTTCTTCTCCAGGCTAAACAAGCCCAACTCTCTCAGTCCTCATATGGGAGGTGCTCCAGCCCTCTAATCATCTTCGTGGCCCTCCTCTGGACCGGCTCTAAGAGATCCATGTCCTTCCTGTGCTGAGGACTCCAGAACTGAAGGTCTCACGAGAGCCGAGTGGAGGGGGAGAAATCCTTCCTATTTCCCTATTTTGATTAGTCATTGATTCTGTTGCTCTTTGAGAAAAGTCTCAGAGTCTCTAACTTAATACAGCTATCTTTGAAATGGGATTACCAGTATGTCCAGGTGCTGTGGGTTTTAGTGAGCTATCAGCATACTAAACCACATCTCCCTTTCTCCTCCTGCTCCCTCAGTGCATGAATTATGCTAGTGAGCAAACCTCTCCCTCATATCAACAAAGTGGGTGAATTGTTTTAGTTCTAGTAGCACGTAACAGATACTGGGGAGTATTTAGCTCATTAATAGCTAAACAAGTCATTGAGTGAGCGTCGTTTGAGTTTTCTCGTAGCTGTCAATCATAGAGCTCCTTTCTTGTAGTTTGGAAAGGAAGATTTTGTCTCTTCAGTTACACTTCTCTCTAACTTGTCTCTTGTTGCATTTGGCACTGTATATTTGCTCCTGTTACTCAGATGTGTGGAGTCTGATGATATTTCTAATATGTATCTGCTTTATAATGTCGCCTTGGCTTTCAAGTTTCTTTGTGAGCTTTACTGTCTTCTTTTTTTCTTACAGAAATGCTTTCAGATAAGTGCTGCTGCTCGTCACTGAATAGTCAGCATGTCTTGCTAGTTGGGATTTTCTACTATAGTCCTTAGATGGAACTTTTATACAGAAAAGAATAAAGGCTTGCTCAGGCACACACTATAGCTGGGACAAATTAAATTAGGATGCTTTGGGGAGGGATTTTTAAAAGCAGCTTATTTAAGATGAAAGCATTTTTGCCACTGATTGCAGGAGGGACAACATTTTGTACAACTGTTTTTGAAAATATTTCCTATGTAGAGGGAGGGACTGATCCTTTCATTTTAAGTGAGAGAGCACATCCTCAAAGAAGTGCATACGATTCATGAGTGATGCCAAATAGAACTGAATGACACCAAAACGGAGCTTAAGGGCAGAACAGCAGCTTTTGGTCGTGTAGGTTCCCTTAAACTATTGTTTCTCCTGTCCTATAGTAAATAAATAAATATAGCCTTCATAAACTACTGAAATTATGTATTGTGGGATTTCCTTCTTGAATACCTTCCTGTCTTCTGCTGTAAGTCTTTGTTAGACTTGCCACCCACTTCTCACACATAGTCACCAATATGGGCTCCTGTAGAGTGAATTTCAAGCTCTGCTTGGTCCTATTCTGTCTCTTAAACATCTGCTGGGAGTGAGGAGGTTCTTTTCTTTGTTAAATAGTTATTTGTGGTGGTGTTTTTTTTTAATCAGTGATTAATTGAACTGAAGCTTGAGGATGAAGGTGTTGCACTGCAACTGGAAATAAGGAAACACAATGTTGTGAAGATTAAGATATGCTGCAGTAGGCTTGAAAAATCACTTGCGGTATCTATTTTAGCAATTTCTGGACATGATTTTCTTTTTCTTTATGGCCTGTGGCAGCCTGTTTTATCTTGTAAAGCTTTTTATCTTGAACTTCTCTGATTGTTCAGTTTTTGCTAATACAAATAATGCACTGGAAGTGCTCTGTTTAGGCTGGGCAATCTCTTGTAATCTCTATTTCCCAAGTATGCATGCAATTTTAGGGGGTCTGTGTGTCTTCAGGTACCCCAGTTATTCTTCTGTTCAGCTGAATCACTACTGCATATTCTCACTAGCTCCTTACATCTTTTTTTATTGTCTATTTTTTCCGCCTCTGCACATTTTCATACTTTTGAAATTGTTGCTAGTAGTTGACCAGAATGAAGATTTGATGAAATGATCTTTTGTGGTAAGGCTTACAGTTATGAGTAAAATATCTTGTGGTCATTTTAGATACAGAAAAGTTACTATGTAAATATATTTGATGGTTTCATTCTTCAGTACTTCTTTCTTCTTAGGAAGCAGATTAAGCAAATTAGTTGATGCCATGATAGATGCTGTTTCACAACTGCACTTAAAATGAATTAGATTACACTGTCTATAACTACTGGGAAAAAAAAAGTTGATGCAAGAAGTGAATATTTTTGACTGACAGTGTATGAAAGTCAATGCTGAATCTACATGCCTTGTGTCAAGGAAGATTTGCATACTTCGTTTTCTCTCTAACAAAGGGATCCATCACTCCCTTGATTTTAATAGTCATTCCTAATGTTGAATATATGGCTGAATGATAAGCCAAATACATAATGTCTGTACTAAGAGCATGCCTCAAATATGTCTGTTTAATATGATAGCCTTTAAAAGTGTTCATTAAATTTTAAGTGTAACAATTTGTGTGAATGGGTTTAAAGGCATGTCCATACATAATGTAGAAACAGTCCTATAAAACAATGGCTCATTTTAAAAGGAATAAGTTAATATAAATTATAATTTCTTCTGTTTCATTTTTATTGTTACACAGTTCTGTCATAACATTTACTGTAGCTGTCATTTACTGTCTTTTGACTTCAAATTGGAGACGTTTTATTGGACGGACAGACTGAGGTGGCAGCAGGCTCATCTTCACAGCTTTTGTCACTCTTAAAACCAAGGCCTAGGGATTTCTGTGTTCTTGGCTTCTGGATCTGAGAAGTGAATGTTATTACAGTTTGATTCTTTAATAGGGGAAAGCACAGCTATAGCAGTGTCCTACTTCCAGACTTCAGTCTGAAGCTCTGCCAGTTCTATTGAGAATGGGAGCCCAGGGATCAGAGAAAAGTTGTTTCCTTAAAAAGACTCTCTAGGAAGAAGGAGAAGCAGGAATTGTTTTCTGTGCTGCAGAGCTTCCAGGTAGTGGAGTGTGAGGTGTGAACAATTCACAGCTCAGCACTTCCTTGCTTCTCATTGACTGCCAGTAAATTTTATGAAGTTGCCACACACAAAAGAAGCGGTGATTAAGAATGAGTCTGTATTAACACTACAGCTGTGTAACTGCAAAAAGGATAAAACAGACAGTATTAGTGCATGTAAAGCCAGGCTATAAGCTCTGCTGACATTTGGATTCCTGTATACTGGGTTATTTGTGAACACATGGCTGAGGAGCATTTTAATCAAAAAGTATTAAAGAAAAGCAAATATAAATTCTAGTCAGGCTTAATATTGGTAAGCATGTGCACCTAAAGTAATTTTGAAGCATGGTTGTTTCTGTTTACACCATGGACTTGTTCACAAATGTAAAACAGATTTCTCTTTGTAAAATATTACATCTGGAAGCACAAGCACTATCACATATAAGAAATTAATGGTATAACTAAGCCATGCTTCTGCTTACCCTGTGCAGTCAATACATATGCCAACATTGCTATATTCATATTAGTAAAGTAACACTTTTGAATAGTGGACTAATTTCTAAATTACTTGCAAACAGTGCAACTAAGTTCATCAGATTTTTTGCTGAAATTTGGCTAACTTTCTGTCTTTTCATTACCAAATATGTGGGATCAGTTGCATTGATCCTAGCACTTTTTTTTTGCAGTGTTTCTTTATGTTCCCGTTTGTGGTTTTATGCATACAGTCTCTGTATATAGTCTCATGTATAAAAACTACATCTTTTCTTGAGGAAACATTTTCAAAATGAAGAACACATCACTACTGTATGTTTGAAGTCACTACACTTACAAGGGTTAAAGTATTCTCTTCAAGTTAGCGGTGTGGTTTTTTTCTGCTGTTGTAAATCACTGTTCTGCACAGTTTCCTTTTTGCCATGTTTTCCAGAGCTCAGTCACAGGGAAGTGGCGCTGGGGTTTGAGGTTTCAGAGAAGGAGTAGAGTATTGGCATAGTTTGTTCTTCTTCTTCCCCTCCTCATTTCTGCAGGTTGGCAAACTGGCTGATAGATTTTGGTTTGGGAGAATAAAATAGACTGGATTGCTCACTCAGAGAAAGCAAGAAACCCCACGAAGCCATTCAAGATTTTTGATCTTTTTGTTGATTTCAGTTTTATCTACCAGCTGCTTCCCAGAAGTGCTAACAGCTTTGTCCTTGCATTTCTGGGTAATTTTTATTCTTTTCTAGTTTCACCAAAGCAATAGTGTAAGACAGCTGGAAAATCCTGACTGCACACAATGTGTTACAAGTACCTTTATACTGAAAGATAACGTATAAATTAAAAGCTGACTGGTCAGTAGGAATATCGATGCCTTGCAGGAACATTCAGCTTCATGATTTTATCAGTGATGATGAGCAGGGACAGAAACAGGGTTGATAACATTTCTATAGCCTGAGAGGTTGTTTCTTCATGGACGTAACATTCACAAAACCACCTTAAGGAAGGCTACCTTTCAGTATTCAGCACAACAAATAGAGTTAAAATAGACAGCAGCACCTGCTAGAAGGCTGCTTAGTTTTGCTGGGAAATAGAAAAAAAATCAATCCTTTTACCAGCTCAGCGGGAGGGCATCAACCTGTGTTCCCGGGGCCGCAGTTCCTCTGCCTCCTGATGTGCCAGGTGTGTCCAAGGTGCACGATCGCCATCTAGTGCCTCCTGTAAAGCAAGGAAAAGGAGCCTGTCACTGGCATCCCAGGCATTTTATGGGTGACGATATGAAGTATTGTAAGCTTTTAAGAACGACGCATGAATTTTTACTTCTTGAATAATTCCTGATTAAAAAAAAAAAAAAAAAGAAAAGAAAAAACTATTGTTTTTTTAAAATTTTTATTTTCTTTTTACATAAAGCGTTCCTGCTGCAGAGTTTCTTTCTCAGAAGCTTCACAAGTAGGCACAAGAAAACTGAGAGTACCCCAATGTGGTCAGACAAGGTAGTCAATAAACGTAGATTACACATGCATAAAATGCTGGAGTTAATGGCACACCTAAACTTAGTTTTCATTTTTTTGTTTCTCATTTGGAATAGCTACAAGTCACAAAGATATTAATAAAAGACAACACCTTGACACCATGCATTCTCTTCCTCTGCTATTACAGGATTTCACACAGAATCACAGAATCACAAGGTTGGAAAGGACCCATTGGATCATCGAGTCCAACCATTCCTAACACTCCCTAAACCATGTCCCTAAGCACTTCATCCACCCGTTCCTTAAACACCTCCAGGGAAGGCGACTCGACCACCTCCCTGGGCAGCCTGTTCCAGTACCCAATGACTCTTACTGTGAAGAATTTTTTTCTGATATCCAACCTGAACTTCCCCTGACGGAGCTTCAGGCCATTCCCTCTAGTCCTGTCCCCTGTCACTTGGGAGAAGAGGCCAGCTCCCTCCCCTCCACAACCTCCTTTCAGGTAGTTGTAGAGAGTAATAAGGTCTCCCCTCAGCCTCCTCTTCTCCAGGCTAAACAACCCCAGCTCTCTCAGCCGCTCCTTGTAAGACTTGTTCTCCAGCCCCCTCACCGGCTTTGTTGCTCTTCTCTGGACACGCTCCAGAGCCTCAACATCCTTCTTGTGGTGAGGGGTCCAGAACTGAACACAGTATTCAAGGTGCGGTCTCACCAGTGCATTTCGAATCAAGAAGCATGAACATAACATAGAGCTTAGAGGAAAGTCTTCTGTTTCCACATTTAGTGAATTTTCCGTGTGATCTTTTAGCTCTGCTTCTTTAATTCTGCAGTTAAAAAATTACAGCAGTACTCAGTGCACTCCCTTTTTCATTATGTCCATTCGCAGGATGAGCTGTTTATAGCAAGAGCTGATGTCACAGTGCATGGTGGTGTCGCAAACAAGCAGAAAATACGGTGTGTTTATAAAATATGCATAAATATAAGATACACTATTGAATGTAACAATCCTGTGTAAGGATACTATTGTTTTGTCAACTATGAGTCCCTTTTTAAAAATAAATACCTTCTATATGCCTTGGGTATTTAAAAGACAGTGTTTTGGCAGGATACTATTCTTCACTGCCCTATGGAAAATCATTACCTGTATACTCTGGCTCTTTTAATTCTTTCTTCTCTGGTACTCTACTAATTTGTAAAACATGGAAAAGCCAGGAGAACTTGATCCCTGCTTGGGCATGGAAACCAGTAAAATAATTTGGGTGTTAAAGCAACTACTTTCTCCACGCCCTTTCAGGCTAATGATACCAGGTGGTAGATGTGAAAGAAATGTGTAGTGAAGAAGACACAAGCCCCCTGCATTTCGGTGCTTAATGCTCACATACCTAAACATGCATTGTTAGTAGGGATACACTGTCTCCGATTGCTGTCTTTTCTTCTATGCAGGATGAAGCAAGTAAAAATGTTGCCTAAGTTGAGCAAGATTCAGTCTCTTTTCCCATACTTCCCTAAGTCTTTCATTTTTTGGACTTTTTTTCCTTTGGTTTTGGTAGTGACTATGTGCAGTTGTAAAACATGTCCAAAGGTAGAAGTGTTTATTGGTTGCATAAAAGCAGTCTTTTGAGACTGATATAGATTATTACATTGATTTATTTAGTTTTAATCTGTGTATTGAGAAATGTTTTCCTTCCTTGTTTTGATTAGGCCTTGGCGTGGTTAACGGAACTGTTTTATTGTAACATCAAAATGTGGAATTTTATTAGACAAGTTCAAGCAAAAGTACTGAAACAAAAAAAAAATTCAGGGAATATTCATTTATTTTACCTCTGTTATCAGCAGAAAGTTCCTCTTAAATTACTTTAATCTTTTTTGCCACCAAGGCTGAGTCAGCTACTGAAACAAATAGGAAAATTATCATTAATACTTTGTAGATATTTTTATTGATTAATATTCTAGATGCAGGTGATGAAATCCTACTCCCATATTCATCAAGTTACCCATGCTAACAGCCTAACCTGATGAGTAATGTCATTATAGTAATTTGTTTAACTCTTTTCATGGTTCAAAGCTTTTTCATGACTGAAATGTCTCGCTGATGCCTGTAGTTAGGTTGCATGAATCTAAATGTTCAGGACATTGAGAAGAGATAACTACATTTTGACTATATGAGGCCTGTTGTGTATCTGAATAACCAGGCTCTGCAGATTTTCAAGCCCTTGTTCCCCCTGCCTCCTGTATTCCTGCTTTTCATACACAAATTACTGCTGTGTTCTGATGTCACCTAACCATGGGACTCCTAGCGTTGTGTGGTCAGGATCTAAGCCCTCTGAACTAGTAGAAGACACTGTCATAGGTAGACAGAATACTGACACCTGTGGAAAATGAGAAGTTTTCCATTTCATCTAAGGGGCATAAGTAGGGTTTCATACGTGGTAGCGTTGTCACATGTGGTTTCTTTGTGATATATCCCACCATCACTTAAAATTTTGATACTTTCACTTCGTATGGCTTTGAACATGGTGAGAAAAACAGAGCATGCTGCTGAGAGTCTTTTTAATAACTTACTCGTTGGCTTTAGGGAGATGTAGCCAGATATTAGAGAAATACTTGGGAGAAAATAGAATCTGTTGATGATTGTTTTTAAATGTAACTTTTAGAAAAGCAAAAACATGCAGTCAGGCAGTTGTTAACAAAGATTTACTTGTCTGTTTGAAAACAAAACATTTCTTAGTGTTGGATTCCTTACTGTCATGGCTTTTTTCTGCTTCCAGTTGAAACAGTATTTACAGAGATAGTTAACAGCATGGTTCCTGGCTTCAGTATTGAAAGCTTTGTTATTTTCTAGTCACAAATGTTAAGTAAGAATGTGTATTCTTAGTGGTGATTGCTTTCTAATAGACTTAAGAACACCTGTACCAGTTACATACAAGATATGTTTTTACTTTATTGTCACAGACAAACACATAATTGGGTTAATTGTGCATTCTCAGTGTTGCTTTACTGTGGCAGATGGCCCAGTGTATGTGTTATAAATACTTTGCATGGCATCCTCTCTATTTTACTAATCTTCCCTGTGACTTTCCCATTGGTAATGACTAATGGCAGTTTCCTAGCCAGCAACTTTCAATAGATTACTTTTTTTTCTTAATCTCTGCCTGTCCTCAATGGCACTGTTTTGTTCAATAATTTAGTCAGTTCAGCAACAGTATAATATTAGATAATTGAACCACTACTTTATGAATTTTTGAAATGCAAAATACTCATGAAGTAATCACTGATGAATATTTCAATATTGATAGAGATGACTCTTGTCACTCTCTTTTCTGAAGAAACAGAAAGGAGTGTGCTATGTATGCTTGAATGCTTTATTTTTTTCCTTTTATTTCTATTTCTGTCCCTTGGTCCTAAGAAACATATGCAGTAAAAAGGAAAGAATCCAATAACCAGACAAATTAACATAAAAGATTAACATTTTTGCCTAGCCACCAGGACCGTGTTAACCATTCAACACCTGCATATCAAAGGAGTGAGTTTATAAAGAAAAATTCCTTTCATCTCAGTCTTCTCTTATGAGCGAGGATTTACCCTCAAAAGGGACTCCCTAAAGCAGAAACACTTTCAGGTGCTTCCCACCTGTGTTAGAAGTCAAAAAGATGTAGATGCTGCAAAGTCAGTGAGAGAATAACAGCGCAGAGCCCCTTATAGGACGGTGTGATATTTTTGGGAAACCCTTGGACTAAAGAATTTCTGATTAGAACCACACATTTCTCTCTGAACAGGATCGGAGCGGGCTGGCTCATGCCTACTATCTGTATGTTGCTAGCAGCTGCTTTGTTTGGCTAAGGGCAGTGCCCCTCACACTCCCTCTCTTTTATCCAAGACATTTTATGAAACAAAGCAGTAGTGGAGTAGAGCTAGCAGGTGTCTGTAGGACAATTCTGTGATTTCACAGCAGTTTGTGAGATTTCACAGTTTAATTTCACAGTTTAATTGTGTTCCTTCTCGGAACAAGAAATTACTTCAAACGAATGCCGTAGGAGACCTAACCACTGTCTGTATTTTGAAGCTTTCATTGCAGAAATGAGGAGGAAGGGGGAGCTGGCTGAAGCGTATTGTCACTCAGACATTAGCATGAATTTGGATCTTAAGTTTAAAATTAATAACTTCATAGCTTTTATTCGAAAGTGGTTTCTGCACACATAAACTTCTCTTAAGTTTTCTTTCATCTTCCCCTCTGCTCCCCAGAGTGGTAAAGGAAGTTCAACTTAAAAATGCCTTAACATTTTTTAAGGCAACACGTGTTAATGCAGCTACCCTGGCTACCTGCCTGAATTTTGAAACTGTTCCACAGCTTGTAGGTGCTTCTGTGTGCTTGCTAGCCTTAGGCACCTTCTCAGTGTATCGCTGCTCACTTGGTTTTGCTGATACAAATAATGATTCCTTTCACTTACTGAACGTTGATCTTGATAGTTTTGATCAAATCTATGTTTTCTTACTGGTGCTGCTGAAGTCCCCTGGTAGAACAGATTCTGCCTTTGGAGACATTCCGCTACGGCCAGTTGAACCCCTCTAAGAGATTATGCACTTGTGCCCAGGGAGAGCAGGGAACTGATCTGATCTGTTACGAAACCAATTCATATTCATTTGCAAAAGAAAGACATGTGGACATGCACCTGAAAGACTTCTCTTTGAAGGAGGAGAGGAGAGCTGAGACCTTTTAGAGAAAAAGAAAATAGAATAGATAAAAGGTTATTGTTTGCTAATACTGACAACTTTCAGGGAGGCTTAACACAAAACATTTTCATTTTTCCTCTGACAGGCACAAGCATATTTACTGTTTATGAAGCTGCTTCTCAGGAAGGCTGGGTGTTCCTTATGTACCGAGCAATTGACAGTTTTCCTCGATGGCGTTCGTATTTCTATTTCATCACCTTAATTTTCTTCCTGGCCTGGCTTGTTAAGGTACTGAAAAACATGTTCTTTTATACTTGTCTGAAATGTAGATCATATTATAATTAATTTCTTCTCTTCGCTGCTTGCTGAGCTTTCTGTTGGTCATTCTTTCTTGTTCTTTTTTTTCAGAATGTTTTCATTGCAGTCATCATTGAAACGTTTGCAGAAATCAGAGTGCAGTTCCAGCAGATGTGGGGGTCCAGGAGCAGTACTACGTCAACTGCTACCACCCAGGTAAAGCACCTGAGATGCTGAGATTCTCTGTAGATTTAATTTGGTTTAGTTTGTGAATGAATAATTTAAAAAGTGAATTAAAAGTAAAAAAAAATCTGCTAATTATTACTTAATCAGATTTATTTGACTTTGTATGTTATAACATATGTTTTAAAGTTAATATATAAATTTGCATATAAAATTAAATTCTAGGTTGTATTATCCAACTAGGCTTTCTTAAAAAAGAATAATAGAGAAGACTGTAATACGGTTCTTTATGTGGCTGGGTATGTTATTGCTACATTTTTATTTTCTTTTAATTAAGTAGGATAATGCCTTTTTGTCATGTCTTTGGTGGGTTTGGAATTAGGGTTGCTGTTGAATATCACTATTTGTGCTAAGAAAGGAGAGCTGAACTAGCAAGCTGTAGCTGGAAGAAAAGAGGTCACAGGGTAGCTAAAGTGTTTGGGGAAGCTGATCCTGGAACTGAGTAGGGCATATTGAGACCAAGGAGGAATGAGGTGCTGAGGCAATCGAAAAGTCACGCTAATAGCTGAGGTAGCCACAGAAAGTGAGATCCTGAATATGAGATAATGAGCAGGAAGAAGTCATGATAGGAAGGGTGCACGTGGGTTGGGTAGTGTGAAAGGCGCAGAATAAAAAATGAAGGCTAAAGTGTTGAAATTTAAATTCTCCCACTTGTTGTTGTACCAATCATATTGAGTGTCCTGAATACGCAAAAGCCCAGGCTTTTCCAGGGAGTGCAGTGTGCTGTCTGTATGAGGAACCAGTACCAACTGCCTGCAAAAAGTTCTGAGGGAGACAGATATGAGAAACATACTCATGAAGAAAAATTTTCTAACCTCAGTAGCTAGAGATTATTTTCATAAGCTAGAGGATTTAAGTGTTTCAAAATTAGTTATTACATATTTTCTGATATTCCTTTGGATATTTTTGTAATCTATATGTAAATACAGTCCTTTCCTCCCTACTACTGGAATTTTTGCCTTAAATAGACATTGTGGCAGTAATTTCTACTCTATATTTGTCTCTGTGAAAGCAGATTTGGTGATACCATTTTAAACAAAAAAAAAGGACTTTTCCACATGACATTTATTTCACCTCTGTTGGGACAAATTCCTGAGCCATATAGGCTTACCTGACTTTTACTCTGAACTAGAAGCTGAAATCAATGTAGGAATACTCAAGAAGCAGCCAACATTAAGTAATTTCAAGGATGAAAGAAATTCCAAAAATAATGTCATCATGCCAAAGAATATGAACATGTTGGATCTGAATTACATCATGCAAAATAAAAATAGCATATTGGTTGCAGACAAGTGAATGGTTATTTCATTCCTTGAGTCACCGGCATAATGGGACGTAAAGGGAGTTTAGTTTACCAAATTAAAAAAAAAAAATTTGTCTGTATTAAGAAGGGCAACAAATTTCTTGCAGGGTTTCTTGTGCAGGGCACCAGATGAGAGCTAAAAACCTTGTTTGATTTGTGCATGAAGTAACCTTGAGGAAAAGCAACAATATCTTTCTTCATTTACCCACTTCATAAATCATTAAACTCTTCCGAAAACTTAGTCCTGTAGAAAAGAAAATGAGTGTCCAAGAGTCAAAGTCAAGGAAGGGTCTCTGGAGAAGGATAAAAGGAGGTTCTTGTAAAGCACTTTAGCACTGCACATTAAAACATAGCACACAGAGGAGTAACTCAGGGCTGATAAGAATTGCCAGCTCTTTCTGTGCAGAGATGCTGCATAAGGACTCAGCAGAATTAAAAACATATCTGTGTAACGCTGTCCTCAACCTAATGAACACTTCTCTCAGGATGACTTCTGACCTTCAACCACAGTGCTGTGGCTGTGTTCTCAAAGTACTTGTTTGGGAGCTGGGTGTCAAGGAAGAGGTGGGAGTGAGGTGCGAACTTTGCCACGCTTCGTTACGTAGCATATGCAGCCTCTCAAGTATCAATTCAAAATGATAGAGCCATTCATTTTCTTTCAAGGACTTTTTCAAGGACAGTGTTAATCACTTCCAAACATGATTTCCCACTGTTCCTTATGTCCAGCGGTCTGCATCTTTTTATGTCTTAATTTCTAAGGGGGAAAAAAAAAGCCAAAATGCCTATACAAACGCTTCCAGAGGTTATTGGTAAAAAGTGAATACCACTGTCATCAAGAGAGACTTTTCCACTTATGTCATTAGAGCTGGGATATCATTCAACTCTTTGCAGGAATTATAAACTCTGGGTAACAGTACAGAAGGGCTGTACAGTTCCTTTTGATATACATCAGTGCAGCAATAATAAAGTCTGACCCTTGGAGTAAAATAATTTTGCCAGTAAAAAAGATGAGGTAGTCTGTTACTTCCAAATGCACCATAAAATTTATTTTTTGGGTTACAATCTATTTGTGTGTCCTCAGAATAAACTTACCTTAGTAAGGAATTTACTCTGAATAGGTAGCACCTTCTAATAATACTGATCAGAGATTAATTGAATAATTTTCTGTGCTAGGACTAATAGAGACGTGTTATTTGATGTTATCTGGGTAAAATTCAGGATCTATTAATGTTGGAAGAAAGAGTATATTGCGCTTTTTTCTGTAGCTGTAAAAACCATTTCCCACTTGTTTAAACTAGCTGTAGATTTCACTTGTATTTATTGACACATAAAACATTTCTGACAATAATTTTCCCTTTCAAGATGTTTCATGAAGATGCTGCTGGAGGTTGGCAGCTTGTGGCTGTTGATGTGAATAAGCCCCAGGGCAGAGCTCCTGCTTGTCTACAGGTATGACATTGCTTTTTAATAAATCAGTGTGTGTAACCAGCACTACTCAAATGTTGGCATAAGGAGACTGTGGTGAGAAATAGCTATAATAGTTTTAGTCATAAATTTCTTTAAATCTGTTGCTTTCTGCAGTGTAGGCTGGTTCTTGAAAATCGCAGATCAACCAAAAAAGATACACCCCACCATAAGGAAGAAGATTAGAAAAATATATTCCCTATAAAGGCTTTGTTTTGTGTGCTCACAAGAGAAAGATTTTAGACTTTTTAAATATAAAATGACATCGGTAATCATTCCTTGTCTCTCAGACTTTACATACAGACTGATTCTATTCCTAGGTTAGACAAAACAGAAATGCTTGTTTATTAACTGCAAAATGCAATAATAATGTATGCCAAGGTGCATGACTAATCATAATAAGCACAGAAGTACCTCATTTCTCTTGTTCAATCTTCAAAATAGACAAACAGAGTAAGGGGGAAGAAGCATGTAGGTAGTAAGCCATACAGGGTTTGAAACTTCCAGATTTAATATTCTCACCTGGATATAGGTGAGTTTGTAAAACTCTATCCTCATTGTTTAAATAAATCCAGACTAAGATAAGTAATACAAATCCCTTTTTACTAGAGCACGTTGTACGGCAGCTCAAATTTTTATTTGCAAATTAAACAACATCACTTCTGGATGAACCAAACTTGCTTCAGAGTAGAAAGCCAAATCTACTATAGCAATCTGATAGCATGATGTTTGCTGGCAGTTTTGGTATGTTTGGTTCAATGTATAAACTAAAACACACATACTTGTTGGCAGCATGTACATCGCTGAACAGTAAGTTGGCAAGCACCTTTCCTCCCCTCCACAAGCTGTTCCTTCTCAAATATCTCTGCTTTGTCAAACCACTGCCATATATTTAATTATAGGAAATGTCTTATCTGATAATTTCTCTTCCCAAATTTAATTCCTGATTTTGACAGCAACAGGAACCTCATTTATGGTGTTCTCAGGTAACACTCTTGAATATGTTGATAAAATGTAGGTGAACTCACAATGAAAAATCCTCCAGATTAAAATTAACATCTGATTTACCTAATCTGCCCTTATCTGTGATATTACATTCTTGTCCCTTTTAGGAATCAGGTGAACACATAGTAAATTGTGTTCCAGACAAAATAAGCCTCATGCATCAGCTAGTGCTGCAACTTTTTATAATTACAACTCAATTATCAGTTTTCTTCTCATTCTTTGTCCCTTTGTGCAACATCTGCAGGGTTTCCAGCAACCTATGACCTTGCTGGATGTCAATTCAAGGAAAGCAATCCAAACGAAAGCAATACGTTAAAATATTTTATTAGGATAGTGCCCCAAATAGGCTTTATTTTTATTAAATACAGGCTAAAATACAGCCCAATTAAAGCAAAATGTCAAGGTCGGGATAAACACACACCTTTATTCATCTCTTGATGCATTACTGTTTCAGACCTGTCAATCCAAAGTAGAAAGAGAATAGACTTCCCAAAAAATTCATGTATTTAAAGCCCTTGCGATACGTTGAAAGTGTTCTTTGTACACTAAGTCCCTAGTGAGAGATGTGGTAGTTGTTTTCTAAGGGTTTGGGTGGGGTTTGTTCCATCAGAAGAACATGATGCATAAATCTGAATCTATAAAGAATTAATTGGATTGGACAATATGTATCCCGCCTTTAAGATGTGTTTGGTTAATATGCATTCTTCTGACCTTTATTAGCTAAGTATATTGTCATGCAAGATCCTGTGAGGGATGGAGTTCTTAAAAGGTAGTGAAGAATCTCTATTGCCCTGTATAATTTTAATTAAATTTTGCAGTAAGTTTGGTTTTATTAATTCCTCTCTGGGCTCTGTAAATAGTCCCCCTCCAAATATGAAAGGCAACATAATAAAAGTTTTGTTTTGATCAGTGGGTCTGGGTCTCTGCTTTGGTGAAACTTCACTTATTCAGTGTATTGAGTTATTTAGAAATTGCTTCCTGGACTGTGCGTCAGGAGAGGAAATATCCTAGCAGCTAAGGGAGTGGAGAGGGCCACTGGAGATTTAGGTTTGTTTTACTGGCCAAGCACAAGTTTCCTGTAGACCTTGAGAAAACTACTTTATAGGTGTATCCTTGCATTAGTTGTCATTCCTTATGGTGAAAGTTGTATATCTCCCAGATTTGGCTACTGCAGTGTTTAATTGAAAGGCAGTCCAGTAAGATGGGCTTGTGCTATCTAGGATGGCAAGTAGATGATGTCCAGCTCTCTAAAGTGAGGAGTGATGGAGAAAACAATGGTGTGATTTATATGGCATATAATATAAAAACCTCTCCTACAGATTTTGAAAGACACTTCACAGACTAGCTGGATCTGTTGAGTAGTAATATTAATAATTTGGTCTTTGTACAAACCATCCTTCCTCCCACAGACGAGGTCAGGGGTTTCAGCCTAGCAAGCCTTGCTGGCCTAGGTAGAACATTGCAATGGCACATAGAGCAATTCAGGTCTCGTGTTATTCCTGAGCGAACAATAATTCAGGCAGGGATGCCGTGTAGGCTCTCTGCAGAGCCTTTGTAACTCACTTTGTCTCGCACAGACATGTTGTTGTTGCACCAAACTGCTCAGTTAGGTAAAATGACTAAGTGGGCTAACCATGTCTTTACACTTCTGTCACAGCTTATGTGCAATAAGGGGATTACAAACGAGTTTCAGAATCCCATCTAGTGTGCAGTGTGCCTTGATATGTCTAAACTGCTGTGCTTGCCAGGGTACCCCCTCTTGTCTCTCCCAAGAGCCCACCTGCCTTTCCACTGGGTTCATGGCAGATGAGCAGAACAGAACGGGCATGGGATCTCCGAGGGCATCTCGTGTACAGCAGTACAGTAGTTAAAAGAAATAAGACTAAACCATGAGAGATGGGCAAGCAAGGTGGGCATGAATCTGGTGTTTGTGAAGAATTTTAACTCAGATGCCTAACTAAGTTTTCTTTAGGTTTATAGAAGTGGCTGGAAGTGGCAACATGAAAAATTAGTGATTTTGACTTGCAAATCTATCCTAATAAGGGGCAAAGAGTCTTTTATTTTGATTTAGTGCTTTTATATTTATTTCCTTTCTCTTTTGAGTATTCCCAAAGATGCTTTGTGGTCTTTTGTTACTTATTCTTACTGCTCCCCACAACTGGCATTGATTTTAAATATTGATTTTCTTTTGTCACTGAAAAATAATCTTTGTGTTTTCCATTTCAACATGAACCATTGGGCATGAATACATGCTGAGGCTCCCACATTGCCACATTATTTTACTGTTGTTGATATTACTTTAACACATTGTAGTGTGTTAGAACTTCCTGCCTACCATGATTTACTCCTACCAGCACAGTAGGAAGCTCTCAGTTCACAAATAAAGAAAAATTGAGCACCAGGTTCCAGAAAAAATTACTTTAAAAAACTCTGAGCCTGTATTTACCTCTTTAATCCCACATTAAAGGCACATTGTGTTTCTTATTATTCCTTTCCTCTTCATTTTAGAGATTGTTGATGCTTTTACCACTCTTTCCTTCTCTGTGTATTCTTGTCCACAAAGACTTGTAAAATATGCATACTGATCTAAAGCTGAACTGGAAAGTTTTAACTCATATATCTTCTGTGAACCTGTGGTTGGTATTAATAACACCAAGTAATGACATCTTCAGTCTTCTCAGTTCTTAGTTTTGTAATGCACAGAGGAAGTCTGGAACTGTGGTTCCTGTGGGGAACAATAAGCCAGACAGCTATTCCCTGTTCATGCTAATATTTTGGGGTCGTATGTGCAGCAGAAATGAAACACACAGCTGGACATACAATGATACTTAGGAAAAGCTTGGGAACAGTGTGTGATGTGTCAGCATGAATGGAAGTGGTCATCTACTCACAAACTGTATGTGTAGTCATACTCTGATAGCAAAATCTTCAACAGATTGAAAAAACTGTTCACTTTTAATAATATGCTCTCTATCTAGGGAAGAAATAAAAGGTCACAAAACTATGATTTGAGCAAGCAAGTGACATTATTATGATTACTTTCTTCTTGAACATATGATTAATGTCAAAAAAAAAAGTTAGTCCTTCATGCTACGTATCATTATCAGAATGTGTTACAGAATTCTGTGCAATTACAGAATTTTAGAAAACCTCGAATGAGAAACAAAAAGATCAAAAGTAATATTGAAAGGCAGAAAATATGTGGAGAGTGGAGAAGACATAGCCAGGGAAAAAGGAATTGAGTGTTTCAGCAGTTTTATGATGGATATATTGAATGAGAGGAAGAGAAATGAGATAAAACTGTACTTAGAGATTTTTACAGCAGGAGTAACAGAAGAGACCACTAGTGGATTTTTTCTTCTTCTCTTTAGTGGGAAGTAATTATTGGTGAACGAGAAAAGTGTGATAGTCTTTATACAGTAATTTGCCCTTTACTGTAACTTTGTAATCAAGCAAAAGGTATGCCTACTCTGTCAAATTCTCTTCTTACCTACAGTGTCTTTCATTAAATTAGATACGTATGTAATACCTTTCTTCCAATTAACTGAAATCCTCTCTTACAGTAAAAGAAAAATCTTCTATTTCAGTTGGCTAAAATGGCATTTTTATTTGAATTATTTTATTATTTGACTATATTATGTGTGTTGATTCGGAAGCAGATTGATTCCAAATCCTAAAATTCTGAGGCTGTCACTGGAAAAAAAATCTAGTTCTTTTTTTTGTGCACTGTTCTCATTTAGAAAGTCTTGAAACTGCATCAGTTAATAGAAGCTTGGACAGTTCAGTGATGCACTTGGCACTGAAACAGGGCTGAAAACCAACCATATTAGTTTTATCGTGGAGACTCAGGAGCAGAATATGCAAAGTGTGGATGTAAAAGCAAGCTCTTAGTTTTGGTGAGATAAAAATGATGAAGAAATGAGGTGGAATGGAGGAGACTTCAGGGAAACTAAACATGTTGGCAACAGAATAACGTACACAAATAAAGTCCAACTCCATCTAGCCTTGCTATCCTTGGTTATATGTGGGAAGATAGTAAATTCTGAGTATTATGAAAAGAAAAAAAAGGAAGTTCCACTATTTTCCACCTTAATATTGGGTATGGGAAGAAATGGTGAATTGTGGTGAATGGAGTAAAGGGATAGAAAGTCCAGCGTCAAACTAACCCTCAGGACTCTGGTCAGGGATTCACAAAATGAGCTGTCATCAAACGCGTGCCCAGTTTCAGTTTTATGCCATTTCAGATTCAGAAGGTAAAGATATTACCACCATCTACAGTCTACTCACCTGATTCTTTCAGGGTTTTAACCACAATAACAACAGCCACTGAAGAAGCAGTGAGTTTAATCCTGGGACACCTCAGTTCACTGTCTCATCTGGTAATGTAAACTGGTGTTCCCTTCAGTTCATGGTATTAAAAGAAGTCATGAATTCAAACAGCTGAAATTATTACAGTCTCTTTAACTGGAGGAAGGAGGGAATAGGACAACTATAATGTAAATGAGCTGCTACTGCAGTGTTGAGAACCACTATCTTTTCTTGTTATGAAATAAAAGGACAATCTCATAAAACTGGAGTACCAAACATGTTTTGCCCATATATATTTTTTGCATGCTTAAATTTGCTAATTTTTACTAACAGAGATGTGAAAAATAGTAAGCCCCATGATGTAGGTACCATAGAATGCACAGAACTAGTAGACAAACAATGCATCTGCCATGTCTCCAAAATCATCCAGGACCAGAAATAGGCATATTTGATCATCCTCCTCTGAGCTTCTGGATATCCATTTATACCCTTATGCTTTATCTTGTAACTCCTCCAGTCATTCATTTGCAGACTTTCTGAAGTGGATGTTAAATTTAGGCCATTATATTTAGTAACCATTGATGGATTCATCACCTATCGATTTGTCTCGTCTTTTTTTTTAACCCATTTATCATATTGGCCTCCAGAACATCATGTAGAAACAAGTTAAAGTAACCATGTAGCATTTTAATTGATTACAATTGAGGAATTAATTTGCTGATTTTCCTGAGATTACTTAAAAATTACTAAAAATGTAGTGCAAACTTTATTGGTTGTAATTTTGAGATGGATGTTCCTGTCAATAAAACAAACAATTTGAAACAACAAAACTTGACAAGGACAGGATCACAAGCTGTTGTAAAATGCAGTCAGTAACAAAAGGAGGACAGACACAGGTACCTGAGGATGATAAACACCAAGTATGGGGGATGGTTGGTTTATTTTTGTGCTAGTGTATACAAATAGAATCATCAGTTATTAGGAAACTTCAGAAAAGGAAATAGACTTTGACTAATGTGAAGGACTGTTAAGAGATTGGTGCATTTGGTGACAAGGCTGTCATTCGTAAAACTTTCAAATCTCCCATAGGTAACATTCTGGCATTAATTAATGTTAATTAACTTAATGATTAGTAGATTCCTATTGTAATTTTTGTCTTGTATCTATTTTTCTGCTCTTGTGTGCATGCATCAAAATGAAAAGTAATTCCAAAAGGTGCAGAAATGCATGTGTATTTCCAGAGTACGAGGTATAAAATCTCTCTCCCTCCCTCCCTTCCTCCTTCCCTTTTCTACCCCCTCCTTTTTTTACTCCCCTCCTTTTTCTACCTCTCTCTCTTCCTCCTTCCCTTTTCTACTTCGTCCCTTCCCCTCTCACTTTTCTCCCCCCTCCATTAGCTTCTCCCTTTTTTCCCTCCTTCCTTCCCTCCTTCCTTCCCTCCTTTCTTCCCTGCCTGCCTTCTTTTCCTTTAAAACCATTGTACTGAAGCACATATGTTGACGAGTTACACACTTATTTCATAGTTTCTTCTCCATAGTTTTCCATTTACTTGCTGAACTGCCTGTTCCTGTTCATTACAATTGAAGTAAATTACTAGCTACAGTTTGTACCATTCTAACCACAGAAACTAAACAAAAAAAGAAAGAAACCGTTATTGATTTCATTGTTTTGCACTTGAACAAATAGACTTCAGGAATGTGACTTCCTTAGTTTGAACATGAGTTTGAACATGTGTTTGAACATGTGTTTGAACACGTTATGTTCCTGCAGACTTAAACTATAAGAATCCCATTAAAAAGACAAAATGGATAGGTGTTAAACTATGATTAAGCCTCTAAAAGGATAGTGGATTTCCTTGTCAGTATTCTTTTGTAGTGGTGGGCCTGCTGCGGCAGAAAACAGGGTCACATCGGGCCCTTTGCATCTCCTTGGGAGATTGAGGAACAATTATTTGGAATTTGTCTGAGGCAGTAGGTTTTAAAAAATCTGTGTATGTCAGTTTCAGGAGCCTTGGCTGACACTAATAATCAGTCAAGATCTCTGAACTTCCTCTTATTTCTGGACAAGCTGAAAGTAGGACGTTTTGTGTAATGCCTAGTTTTCAAACAAGGCCCCAGAAAAACGTCCTGCCTCACAACTAATAAATTTTGCATAAGGAGGTTTTGTAAATCTTGACCCTCTTTCACACAGGCCTGTACAGTTCACCAATAAATGGCATTAAGTAGTGACATTCAGCTCTTCCGACATCACGGTCAAATTAATAAGCTAAAAATCTCCTGTGATAAAAATATGCAAGTTGTTATAATATTTAAAAAAGACTGCTTCAGCTACGTGGATTGTATTTCTTTTTATCCTCACTCTTTTTGCTGTGATCTGAATAAGAAACATGGACTGTTTTTTAATCTTTCTTTTCAGCAACGGACTTCAGTACAGCTTGTACTCAAAAATTGCACTTAGAAATTTTGGGGCATATCTTTGTCAGTGGATTATAGAAACTGTTCAGTAATGCCACTAAAATTAAAGTTCAGCTGAGTTTCTTTTTAAAAAAAATATTTCTGGGGTTAAATATGTCCAGTGTTTCAACTCCCATCAAGCTGAAAACAGGTATTTAAATTGTCATGTAGCTTTTTTGTGTTTAGCACAATTACAGCAATCACAGTGTTGGAAGCAGCAGCAGCATGACTTCCTTTAAAGCTATAACTTGGATGACAAATCTGAGCAAAGTGGAAGACTGCAGAGCCTTAGAATAAAACTAGCAGGGATTTTTTTATTCATGTGAGTTGTTTTCCCCCAGTATTTTCCATATTTCCAGTGTTTCTCAAAGAAAGATCTCTTTTCACTAGAATTGCAAAGAACATCATGTACTACAGCTCTGTAGGTTATTAGATTGTTCTTTATAGATGTTCTTTATAGATTTTTCAAACTTTTTTTAAAAAAAGTAACTTTGCAATATTGTTTTGTTACTGTTGGGATCTCTATTTCTCTGATTTCCTCTGTAGTCAGTGGAGAGAGCAATTCTCATCACGAATCTGAAGATAATTCACATGTTTTGGATGCTGAATTTCCTTTCGTGTTGTCTGTATTTCTTCATTGCAATAGAGAGGCTACATAAACTGTGTGGCCTCCTCAGCATCTCAGTGAATTTCCTAAGATTAAGTTGGATTTCTGGGCTATTAGGTATTTCAACAAACAGCTCTTACTAATTTCTGAAAATTTTAAGTGGCTATTTCATATTCAGATTAATTCTTCTACTTTCAACTATTCATAAATATATCTGCAAAAAAAAATCTGTGAGAAAAAGTCTTTGCCTTTTCTCATTGTATTCTCGGTATTCTGAACACTGACTCTTAACTCTTCTGGGAATCAGTGTGGTCCTGATGCTAGTGGCAGGATAATAACGGCACAGAGCCAACAGAACATTGTCAGAGAGTTGCTGAGAACCTGAATCTGGTGTTGCTCATCACTCTACAGACTGCATGGGAGTGCAGGAGGCTTACTTTCTTATTTCGGGTGTGCCAGTTCTTTTGGGGTGAATCTCTGAAGACAAAGTTTTTACCTTCTGTTTCTCTAGTAGACCATAGTAATCTATATTATATCTTTTTGATGTGCAGATTTAAAGTAAAATTAAGTCCCACTTCAGCAAGCATGCATACTGAATACTTGTAAGTATTTTGCATTTATTAAATCCTACTGAAATCAGTAGAAGGTATCAAGAGCTTTGAGAATCATGGTTTTATATTAGTGATTTCATTGACATGAATGCAGTTGTTATATGGAGAAGTATTTGCACTGTAATGTCAAAGTCTGCATCCTTTATGCTTTGTGAATTCTTTAAGTGCCAGCTAGAGAAACATCTTCAGCTGACCCATGCATTTTACCAAGTGGAGGGCTGCAGTGCAGTACAGTAAATTCAGATCTTCAAGCTGCCTCTCACAATTTTGCTTCCCCTGCTTAGGATTCCCTTTCTTTCCTCAGACCTTTGAAAAGAGGGTCTTTGAGGCCTCACAGAAGTGAAGAGGAAAGTTAGCAATGTGCCATGTGGAGGAAGGACACTGAGATTCTTAGAGTTTAATATGTTTGAACTGATAGCACATGTTTGCCAATGTACTTTCAGCCAATGTACAAAACTGAACTGTCACGGTAAAAGTGTGCATTCTCTTTTATAGATTCTTTATTTTTCTAGCTAAAGAGGACCAGGATGGATACCTGACCCAGAGGCCATCTGACATAGACTACAGCCTTTCATACTTCCTTTTCCAGAACAGATCAGTCATGGCTACTTTACACAGTGCTTAGCCCTTTGTCTCTTCTGAGCCCCTGTGGCATCCCTATGTCCTTCAGGCACAATTATTTTTCTGGGTTTTATTTCGGTTCTGAGTATACAGGGTTGTGTTGGCTCACCAGAACAATAGTTACATGGTCTGATGATAATGAGATCATGCATTTCATACTCTTATGTTTGACACCAGGTCAAGTGAGGTTATTCAACAGTGCAAAGGCTTTTGTGATGTTAGAGGATTGTGCAGAACTAAGGAAGCCGTGCTTGGATGTTGTTTTAAGGAGAACTAACTGAAGACGTCCAAACCAGAGCCATGCCACTAGCCAGAATTTAAGCAGAGTGGATATGCCAATCAATTTTTGTAGTTGCTTCTTGGCTTTCATTCCTTTAACAGTCTAAAAATACCAGATGGTACCTGAGAATGAATTTTGCTCAGGTGAAATGTTTTTAACATATTCTTTCATAAGGCAGGGGCACGAAGGATACAGAGGGCGGAAAACTAAGATATGGTAGAGCAAGATGTATGTTATATGGTACCAGCAAGTATGACTAAAGTTAATGGGATGAAATTAAGACAGACAGAATTTATGAACAGCGCTGAATGTTCCAGATTCTGCAGAAGAGTGTGGGTTCTAGCAGGCAAATGCCCTCCAGTGGCTGCAGACCTAGATCCAAAACATGCTATTTCATATTTAAATTGTAGTGCTTGAGGATTTTTCGTAATTGCTTTCCATAATCAGTCATTTACATTCATTCTTCAGCTCATCCTTTGACTAGTAGTTTGAGCTATCATACTTTTAGGTGCTATACATTATTTTGCTATTAATGCCACCTGGTGCCAATGATCTATGTGGTGACATTTTATTAATTGCACCATATCCAGAGTGTATATAAATCATTTCCTTTTCTCAATCACAAACTTTTCAGAAAAGCTTGACTGAGGAATGGAGTTATGTACACCAGTGGGCTTGATTTCAGAAGGTGTCTTACTACAGATGCTGTTTATATAGCACAGTTGACAGTATATATGCAGTGCTCCTTTCTTTACTTCTGGCCTCCATTTCCCTCTGTAGGTTCCTAGATACCCAATGGAGGCACTGGAACACTAATTAGAGAAAGCTGACTGTACACCCAGTTCTATTCCTCATGCTCTCTTTCTCTGCATACAGCTTTGCCATCCAGTCTGTTATTCTATTGGCTCAGAACTATCATCTTGGATATTTTCTCAGTTTTCTTTGGTATATTCTGAGCCATTTCTCTTTTACCAGGAAACCACCTCCTACTGATTCTGCTTGTTTGCAAGAGTAGTCTTACTATTTTTACCCTCGTCACTCCATTTCATCTCCTATCCAAAGTAAAATTTCCCAGTACTCCATAGCTTAGAAGCCACTGCCAATAGATGCATTGACAGATCCTTAATTTCTTCTTTATTTCTTCTCCAGTCAAAATTCAGAAACCTTTAGTCTATGCTGGCTGTCCTTAACCAAGGCTGATAAACCTTCACTGTTCAGACCTACTCTACTTCATCCGTTTAGTTGCTGCCACTCGGTCAGAACCAGAAAGATGCTTCTTCACTCATACACATGCACATGTATCTATACCTTTATATCTTACTACCTCAGTTAGTGAAACAGGGCAGAAACAAAGTGAACAACTGACCTCTGAACAAGTTTGTTATGTATGAGCAATCCCATGCTCTGTCTCTGGGAGTCACAGAACCAGAATAGCTCTGCTACTGCTCTTTTTTTGGTGTACATTTAATCTTTTCCTGTTAAAGGAAACAATGGTTTTGCCACTAGCTCTACTGGAGAAGGATTTTATTTCTGATGTTGTGGATATACAACATTGGTTTTGCAGTCATTAAAAGTCACAGATTGAAACAAATCTAAATGCCAGTCTTGAAAAAAATAAAAATACCAGAAACTCAGGAGGCAAAAGGGAGATGCTCTTGATAAGTGTTCGTTCTTAAAAACAAGAAGATTTAGGGCTCAATGGGAGAAATTATGCAGCTATAAATATAGTGAAAAAAGGGAGTTCCTTAAATTAATTCTATCTGTAAAAAACATATTTTAGTGCTTATGTTTAACATTGAACACATTTCTAGATTACTGCCTAGTTCTCAGAGTTAATGATGTACTGTACTTCAACAATTCCAAGAATTGTTTTGTACATATTTCATTCCTTCAATGGAACTTCCATGTCTAAGTCCACTTGACTGCTTTGAAAATCTGTCTCTAATATGGCTATTCCACATGTGATTGTGCTGTTTTCATAAACCAGTAAGAACCTTACGTTAAGACAGATAAGCATATGTACGAGACACATAGTGACTAATAGTAACTAATTGTTGTGGATTGTGATTATGCAAATGTATTAAACTAAAAACGTTAGTAACTGGCATGATCATTCAAATGAAAGGACAGTAATACCACTACTGGTATTACTACTACTACCAGTAATGTCCTATCTAAAGGTGAACCAATGTAGTTAACTTTTGCAGATCATTTGCAAAGATGTAGCAATGCTGGCTCTGAAGTTCCTTTTTCACATGAAAAACCCGCATTGTAAATCAATGTACAATTTATGTTATTCACACAATTTCATTTCAGCATTAATGATGAATATATAATCAGTAGGTTTAATCATATTAGTTGTTTAAGAGAGGAGTAAGGTATGGTAGGCAAAGGATGAATAATTGAATATAACTGTGGCTTAGAAGGGGAAGTACGGCAGTGATGGATGCAGTTTTAATTTAAATGGTTTTACTCTTTACTCTTTTAAAGTAATTTAAATTTAAAAATTACTTTAAAACCTTAGGGGTGAGAATGAGGGCAAGAATAAAAATTTATGTGTAGGTGTGGTTGTACAGACACAGACATAGAAGGAATGGAATTTATTTGGCTGTTTTAGGAGTCTGGTAATTAAATATGCTGGTGGAGTTGATCACCGTAGGCACTTTATAATCAGAAGAAAGAGACATCAACAAAAGGCAATTCGTATGATTTTAGGACAGTCATTGATGATAGCTCAAAGCCTAGGTCATTTAAACATTCAAGATTCCAGCTGAATTCACAATGCAAGTACTGATAACGTATTGTAATGAATTTTTAGAAGGTCCTACTCTTCAAGTAGGTATAAAAGCCAATCGTGATAATAATGAGAAGCATTTGGGTGATACCATCTAGTTTACAGACACACCAGATTTTATACGCTAAAAATAAAATTCTAATTAGCCAAACTGGACATATGAGTCTAAAGAATCTCTACTTCATTGGTATTTAGAATAGCATATTAATTCACTGTATTGAAGTATGTTAGTGACAACAGTTCCTTTTAAAGAATTTGTACGGGATAAAAATACACTGAGAGTGTGTATCTCACGATGTCTTACAAATAGTTCCTCAGTTTTGGATATATTTCAGTGGCCATAATTAAAGAGATGGTTTTCAGTAAAGATATATAAATTTCTTAATACTTGATAAAATCATATAAACCTAGCGCTTATAAAATGACTGGAATTTCTATATTTTCCTGTTTTTCAGGGTGACCGTATAAATGGAAATATTACTTCATGATATATATTAAAGTGACCATTTTTAAAAGTGCTGTAGGTCTTCCTTGGAAAAATAATATCAGCTGAATGATCTTCAAATGAGGAAATACCTAAATTTGCAGAACTTGCATCAATATTGTCAGGCTTATGTTATTAGTTTTTTTTATCATTTAATTACCGCATCCTTTTCCTTTCCTCAAGTCTTATGAGATACCTTATAATTCCACTGAGAATTATCAAATAAGAATTATATCTTACAAATATAGGACAACAGCATTTTCCTATCAAAGGATATTCCTTTGTTGTTCAAAAAAATGTTTGATGCTCGTATTTTTAAAGAAATCCTTTGAAGTTAACTTCAATAGAAACTCTTACCATACAGACCAGAAGAGATTTAGTTTACTAATTAGCTGCTTCATTTTGATTTAATATATATCAAAATCAATTCACAAATATAGATTTTTTTATTAATTAAACTTTTAAAAACAGCTGTGTATGTGCTGATGGCAAACTTTTTTTTAATTCAATTTTCTTTCTTCTCATTTCCCAACTTGATTTAATGTTCTATGTTTTTAGACAAACACTGCACTCATCAGTTGAAAAGCAGGAACTAGAAGTGAAGGCTCACATAAATTCCCCTATTACTGCCACCCACAGTTCTGTACTACTCCAACAGGCTCACCATGGCACTAAACCCCCTTTTCTCCATTTCACTTCTGCTTTTCCATCCTTCCCCTGCTGTGAAGATAAGATTTCTTAATTCCCACCCCAAGTGCTTTCACATCAGGTAAGTATTTCTGGAAGGAAAATTCATAAATGGCATAGGAACAATTTTTGGAAGGATGAGTTATAGGGAGAAGAAAATCATAAGAGTTCAAGAATTTGTAGAAAGGGCAAGTTACATATTTTCTGTCTTCTCCTATACTTAATCAACTTCTTTCTATCTATGTCACTTCTCAGGATTGAGGACATACACCAAAATTTGTCATTTTCGTCCAAACTCACACATTACCTTACTGATTTCTCAATTCCATTTATTTTGCTGTAATTCTGTCCATCTCTAGCAGCATTCAGCAAATCCGCTTTTTAATTAGGTGGTGGTAAAACTGTTAGTGTTGCAAATCAGCTCTACCAGTAGCTAAACTGCTCTTCTGGTTTGCTGGATGCAGATGAGCAGAAGCTGACATAGCTCCAGCAAGTTGTGATGGTAAAATGAGTCCAAAAAGTGCAGTTGTGCCCCTGCACACACCACTTCCCACCTTTGAAAGAAGACCCACTGGTATCTGCATTTGTTGTATCTGTTGATTTACTTTTAGAAGAATCTGCTGGGTCTTATTTCCTAAGTATGCCATGGTTATGAACACTACACATTATGCTTATCTCTTTTTTATGTGGCATCTACATTTTTAGCTCTTCTTAATCCTATTTGGAAAAACAGTCAAAAGAATGGAAATGATGTGCAGGTTTCTAAAGATTTCTTTGTAATTTGTTTTGGATTATTTTTGGAGGGGAGGTGATCTTCAAAGGGGGCTGAAATTTGGATTAATGATGCAAAAGTTTGGCTTGAGACAATCTCTCTGTCTCAAGTCTCTTGCTTTAAATAAATTTCCTAAAACCACATTTTATAAAAGAAAGCTGGCAATGTTGAAGCATGAACTTATTGAAAATTATCATTACAAGTCACCTTTGTGTTTGGTTATGAAACTGAAAACCTATTCTATTGCTCACTCAGTTGCCCAACTAAGTTTGAGTTTCACTAAATTTAGAGAGCTGAGCTTCAAAATAACCGGAAGGCTGCAATCTCCTATGTCCTATGACTCCAGATTTACACAACAGGATTCGTGTGTGGTCCAGTCTAAATCCAACCTTAATTTCATGACCTTTTTATAAAGTGGAGAAATAATTTTTGTGCCACTATCTGTAGGAGGGAAGCAATTAAAAATGTGCAAATCTTTGACCTTAGAATCAACTTATTTTTCTTCTGAAATGCTACTGTATTTCATCCAAGCCACACTAGTTTGAGTTGCCTTTGCATTTTTAGACACATGTACACTGCTGATTCTGCCTTAGTGAAGGGGTATCACAGCTTGACTGCAGTAAAAGCAGTCTAGCTGTTAAAGCTGGAGTACAGATGCTTTTAAAAAAGAAGAAAAATTAATAGCAGTGAAAATCTCTATTTAACTCTGCTGTCTCCCAGCTCAATGCAATAGAGCCTGTAAGTTGTCAGCAATTTCAAGCACTATTTCAGTTAGAAGAAAATACTCGTGATTCTCTTCTGTGTGTTTCGTTTGAGCGAAAAGTGCTTTACTAGAAATTAGGTTTTGAGTCTAAGAGCTAAAAGTCTTTTTTCCCTCCTAATTATTCATCTGATCACTTCCTTAATGCACATTTGATTTATTTCAAAGTAATCCCTACTTTTATATGCAAATCACAATATTTAGAGTGTGGTAATTAAATTATGCAAGGAAAATGCAAGGTAAAACTGTTCTAATCAAGAGATGGGAATTCCATTAAATCATTTGAGATTTATTTATATAGCCAAGTAACTTAATTTAGGAAAACATTTTTTTCTAAAAATCAGGTTTTGGTTAGTGTACCATGATGGGCACATTCCTTATGTTTCCATCACATACCTGACTAGTTATCTCTGAATGATCTAAGCCTTTCAGCATGGAGTAAAAGTTTTGTTCCATCATTCAGGCACACAAAAGTAGAAAAGTGATAAAGACCGGGAGCAAAACTATTTTAAGCGAGGTAGCTATTGCCAGTCTGAATTGTACTGTACACTGTGTTCCCAAGACAAGTACAGCACATATGGTAACCGAGAAAATTAATGCACTTTGTTAGACAAGGCGTTACAAACAATAATCAATACAAATGGCCAGTCTGACCCAGGAAAAGATTTTCATTAATCCTGAGTAGAGTTGTCTTAATCGCCTAAAGCACACATTTGACAGCTTTCAGTTCAGAAGGAAAGTTATCAAAGAACTGAAGTATTCTACTACTTCCAACGCTGGTCAAATACTTTCGTAAGTTTTAAACAGCTCAACAATACAAGAGCTGTGCAAAAGCACTGAAATTCAGCTCAGTCTCCTGAAGAATTTCAAAGTGCATATGATATAGTAATCATTGTAGTAAGACAAAAAGCTGCAATAAGAACTAAGAGAAGGTAAAAAGCTCTAGTTGAGTACAGAACTTTTCCATGAAGAAGGGGTTTTTTTTCTTACTCTTTGACTGAAAAATACAGTAATAGTAAAAAGAAAATCCACTAAAGAAAATATTTCCTTCCTTGAGGAACTGCTTTCTTAGAATCCCATTTTCCAAGTTTTCATGCTGTTTGGAAACAGTGCCAGCAAGATGTCTGAAGAGAGAGCTGAGCAATTCCACTCATATATTTTGATGGCAGAAAAAGAAATTATTTAGAGGGACATATGTTTTGCTGTTTCCATGTCAGACAACCCTTGAAAGGATTTGGATTTAATTTTTGTTTTTTTCACCATCATTTCTTCAAATTGAAGAAAATTGTTTCCCCTCTTTTTATTTTTTCTTTTTTGTTCTTCTTTTCTTTTAAATCGTATGGCCTTGTTAGTACTTCCTCAGTATGTAAGAAGCAATGAGTAGTTTGGGATTCAAAACGGTCCTTCATACAGGTAGAAGAAGTTGCTGGCATATAGAGACTAAATTTCTGCTTATCCTGAATTGCTCTGTATGTTTTCTCACGAGCTTAAAAGGACTAGAACATTTGCCCTAAAGTCCTCCTAACAGCAGAATTTGTTTGCAGTCCTCCAACTCGTTCTGAGTAGTGCCAGCTCTCTTCTGCTCTCTGTCACTTTAAACTATCATCAAAACACCCACGAGTCGCTCATGGTATGTGAACACTGTTGTGAGGAGAGGTGGGTTGAAGCACATGAGTACAACACTGAGCTTGGGTTTCCCCTGAAGAGCCATTTCTTCTACAAAGTCTGTGTAGAATTAGTAGATACCAACTTTAATATGAGCAACACAGCAAAGGAGATGTGCTGATACTGAATGTGGGCTAAATAGAATCATAGATTCATGGCATCATAGAATCGTAGAATGGTTTGAGTTGGAAGGGACCTTAAACATCATATAATTCCAATCCCTCTGCCATGGGCAGGGACACCTCCCACTAGATCAGGCTGCCCAAGGCCCCATCCAACCTAGCCTTGAACACTTCCAGGGATGGGGCATCCACAACTTCACTGGGCAACCCATTCCAGTGCCTCACCAAATACTTGAGAAGGTGGTTTCAACTGTAGGAGGGTGAGAATGGAATGGCAGGCAGTGTATTTAACTGCTCTCTAGCTCAGCTGTAAACCAATATCCTGAAAATAACAACATGAATAAAAGACTGAAGAAAATGACTAAAACAGAGATGGTGAGAATGGCTGATTCCCACCTGGTTAATAAATGACATTTCAAAGACACTGATCTTCAATTGAAATTAAATTGAAAGAGTAAGTAGCCTATTGAAGCAATTTCAGGAAGGCATTCCAGGTGAGGTCTTCAAAGACATATAGTTCAAGGAACCAATGTAAATGGAAAATTGTTGGAAGTGAGGCTCCTAGAATTGTAAAATGTAAAATTTATGGAAATTTTGAGGGCATGGGAAAAAATTACATAGCAAGTAGGTTCCAAATTCCTCTCTTCTCATTCATCTTTGCTGCAAATTGGGGAAAGGTTGAAGCATATAACAGTCAAAACTGTATCTAATGTGCCTCTGAAAGAGTGAACAATACACTATTTACCACAACTCGGACCTGGTATAGATTTGAATAACAGCAAATAGATTTAGTATTAGAGATGGAGCTGTCCCGCTGCACAGTAAGCACAACATTACAACGTTGTTTCCTGTTTTCCATTTTTTCCTGTTGTGGTTATTTTCAAAATAAAAATATACATAGTAAATGTCAACATTGTTGACACAGATAAAATAGCGGATTATATCTAAAGGGTTCAGAAACAATATGTAAACACAAAGTTATAATACAGATACTGAAACAACTTGAGTTTTCAGAGAAAAACTTAGAAAATGTAGATTAATAATGTCAAATGCATCCATTATAATGTGATTGACAGAGATCAGTTGTAATTTTGGCCTATCATGGAAGTGTGTACTTATATATTCATATAGGTACATGCGTACATATATATGTACATATGTTTTGGAAGTGTTGCAAGTCAAGTTGGCTGGGTCTTTGAGAAACTTCCTCTAGGAAAGATGCCCCTGCCGATGGCAGAGAGGTTGAACTAGATGATCTTTAAAGGTCTGTTGCAATTCAAACCACTCTATCATTGTGTTTTTTTAATATATTTATATACATATGGTGCATAATATAAACAGGTGGAAAAGTTAAATATGGTCTGTACCTCTTTCTATACCTGATGTTAAATACATCCATCACTGTGCTCTATGATTGAGATTCTGAGGTTGCTGATAAGAGATGAAGTGATTTAGAGTATTTAGAGTATTTTTTATTGTGAAAGGAGAACTTGAAGACTTTCTTCTTGAAAGTACTATGGTGCAAGGGAGCATACTAATCCATATAGGACAGGTAGGTTATTAATAGCACTTTAATCAAGTACAGGGTCTACTTCAACCCTAGAGCTTAGATGAAGTCACTAGATATACACCAAGAATTAATTTGGCCTTTTTCATTTTAGGTTTTAAGCAATAATTATTTTGTTTCATTACATTTTCTGAATTAAACTGTTGAAAAGAGTTACATTTGTATTCATATTATTTAGTTTCTGGTTTGCATTTCATAGTACGTGGCTTTAAGAAAATTACTGCTGAGGTGATGATACTAACAGTTCTGAAATCTGAGGGGAAGGTAACAATCTGTACACATTATTGTTATCATGAACAATTTAAGTAGTATTTTTAGGTTTCTTTTATGTTGCAGCTGCTGCTCTCCATTTCTCAAGTCAGATTGCAGTCACTGAAAGACTGCTTACTTCCTCTCTATCTTTTTACAAAGAAAATGACATATCTGTGCTAGCTGATTTATAAACTGGTGAGGAGGAGGTTCATTTAGTTTCAAAGATGCCATTATTTAATGAATTTTTAGGGCAGAATAGTCACCATTTCTCTTTTTGACTGTTCTCTTAGAAGTTTGTGGGAGGAGAAAAGTGGCTACTGTTAGTAGGAGGTGTATAGGAGTGTGCTGGTACTACTGCTTTGTTCTGTTATTGCAGGGTATATATTAACAGGATGCAGCTAGTCTGAAGGAGCGATATGCAAATCTTATCCTTAGCCCTGCAGCAGAAATAGAACTTTGGCTATCAAATACAGGATGTAATGAAAAAAAAATATCTAATTTCTGACAGAGTTTTTGCCTTTTAAGTCTAGTTACTCATAAAAGCCCTATCTTACTTTCATTTCTCTTCAGTAAGCTTTCTATTATGATTTCCATCCATTTACTTCATATGTGTCTATTTGCTTTTTCTTCCTTTGCTATTGACTTTACTTCATTCCTTCAGCCAGGATTTGGTTTGCCTTCTTTAAGTAGTTTTCTTTCTTTTTAAATTAGAATTTGCTTTGCAATAAAGGCAGGAGAGTATAGTGTAATGTGACAGGTCTGTGAATGGCTTGTATCTTGAAACATTACAGAGGAATTTAGACTATTGGAAGACAGTCCTTGGCAATTGCTGATTTCTCTATGATTTTAGCTATAAATAATCTGAAAATGATGTTTGCTTTAAAGAACGTATTGTGGCAGCACAAGAGGCAGGACCCTGCTTACTATCAGAACTTACATTTGCATGACCTGAAATGTTGCAGTTATTCAGTAATAGTTCCATTTCCAGCTTATTTTCAGGCTACGTTGTAGGAGGCCCTGTAAAAACACCTTATTTAACACAGTGCCTACCTTGATTTTTACATATTAATCTGGTGAGGTAGAAGGCAGAAGCACAGCAAAGTGAAAGCTGTAGAATATTTCTCAAGCTAGGACAGTTTACTCTCTCTGCTGCTCTTTCTGCCAGGCCAGCGTCAGATTTATAGAAAGATTTCCAATTGCTTGTACTAGAACTTGCAAGGCTTATGGTATTATTTGGGTTTTGGGGAGCATTGTGCACTCTTGAGTATCACCATAGCTCTGAATTATCTCCTGTAACTGGTAGCAATGGTTGTCTATGCTAAGGTGATCTTAAAGTAGCTAGAGTTTCCAAGGAGATTTTTCATTGGGCTATGGATGTTAAGGAGTCTTAACATTCATCTCTACCACTTTACTACGCTGAGAAGTCCCTTTGTATCATAAAGAAGTTAAACCTAGTCTTTACAGCCTAAACTGGTGAAGAATCGTCTTGTTCTCATTGCACTAGGACAGGCAGCCAATATTGGAAAACCGAAACTCTCTCTTCACCTTGTTTCCTTAATGAATTTGCATTACTTGAATTTGTTTAGCATCTGGAAGTTCCTCTCAAATAGTAGATAATATCTCAGATTTACAGTGTTTATTAATGCCCCACATTGATATATAACTGCATCAATGTAATATATTAAAAATCTTGTTCTCTTAAAATTTGCGGTTAATGGTTAATAATTTTCAGAAATATTCATATTGCAGAGCATGAGAATAATTTGCTAAATTTTCCTTACAAGCATATCTTTGTCATGCAGTCATAAAGTAAGTTGAAAGCAAAATGGTTTATAGAAAATTAGTTACACAGCTTGTAAAATGCTCTACAATGTTCTGCAAACAAAAGGGAAAATTTCCTGCAATTTCACTATTTTGTACTTGCTCAGATGGCCATTAACCAACAAGATGAAAATCAAATTTATGCTATTCATGCTATGAATTATCTATGATTAGCAGTGTATAGACTGTGATTTTCTAAAGCTGCTTTCAAAGTCAAGGTATCTTCAAGCACTCTGTCGAAAAAAAAAAAAAAAGACAAAATAAACTCCACAAGTACATTAAACCTGTATCAGATCAAAACACTTGCCCTTTTCTTCAGGCTAAGACTGAATCTTTGTTCAGTGGCTTTTAGAAATTATGTTGCATAAAATCCTAAAAGTCAACTTTTCTTTGCTATTTCCAGTCTTGTACCAGTAACAATAACTTATAATAATTTCTGAGGCATGTGGTGTGTCCTACTTTCAATTCCAAACCTGTATCAGCTAGCACCTTGTGTGATTTCCCCATGTTACTTTCTTAGTGGTGTGAATTCTACACATACAATTTAAACTGGACCTGTTGTGTAGAACCTGTGATCCCTCTATATGTATTTAGAAGTTGTGGTCCAAGTTCTGAGTAAATTGCCAAAAAGCCTCCATATTTTTTTCACATTACTTTTTCATTTTTTATTTGACTTACTTTTTTCTGTGCTGCTGTAATGAACTTGACTCATGCTTTGTTAGCTTTTCTGAGCAAGTGTTCTGCGTTCTGTGACGCTTTCATCACCCCACCTAATGGGGCTTCAAGAAATCATTAGGTACCATGAGACTTGTAGTGCAGTTACAGAGCGTAACTTGGATTAGCACGAATGTAACCTTTTCAGTTGTGATAATTATCTTCAAATATCGCCCAACTCTTTTGTACACATCTAGACAATAACTTAGATCAAAATCTAGTCTAGCCGCCGGAGAGGATGTTTTTCCAGTAGATGTGTAGACATAAGTATAAATAACTGACATTATAACAATAGGCATGAAAGTAACCACAATGGTCATGCAGCCAGTATAGGGTCCTTCAACAGCTGTAGCTGGAAGCTTGGCTGCAATCCTTCAGCAGGACCTCGCTAATGAAAATGAAAATGGGATAAGCAGGTTTACTGAGCCACTCAGTTAAAAAATAGAGTGTTATTGTTTTGTGAAGTGTTAATCTGAAATATAAACAGCTACAGGTACAACTGTAATTCTCTTATAGTTATGTCTCGCTGAAAACACAACTCTAGAATATGAAAACTGAGGATGAGGGAAGCTGCTTACCCAAATAGTGAATATCAAAGTCTTTTAGTTAAATTATGTTTACACTGTTCATTAATTGGTTTGGTACTTTTGAAAGCTACCCTGCCGGGTTGACAATTATACATTCTAAGCTTTTTCACATGCTAAGTGGCCAAAATAAACAGAACTCTTCTGCATATCAATCCTCACCATGTCTTGCTCAGTAATAATAAGCTTGAGGGCTTTTTCAGTAATCTTTTTTATTCTAAAGACAATTTGTCATCATTTTTTTTCTTCTTAGACCATCACGAAGAGTGTTAAGTATTGTCAAATGAAGTTCTGAATTTCTGTAGGTCTAAATTAAAACCACTGAACCTTTTGAAGACACCTACATTTCACATGGTAATATTGAACATTACCAGCCTGGCCAGTTCTGAGCTATTAGTAGCAGGGTAACATGGCTTGTGTGCTTTTTAGTATTAAGTCTGTCAGACCTTGGAAGTTTGCATCACTTAAATGCTTGCTTATAAGCAAGATCTATTAAGGACTTGAAATAAAAATCCTTTGTAAAGGATGATGGTACAAGGAATGACCCGATGTATGTATCAAGCCTCCAAAAGGGGTTTAGCATTAAGAAAATGAAGTTCTATCCAGTTATTCTAGTTTGCTTAGTGATTATTTTCCTGATCCAGGGCCCATGTGGCTCTGGCTGTGTAAGGTGGCAGCTGCTGTGAATCTTCTCCATGCCAGTGAGCTGGCAAAGGCCAGTTTATGTCACTCATCCTCCCTCTGCCATGCAGGAAGGCGGAATGAGTATTAGAGCAATGTATTCCATTCCGATACTCATGAAGTGACAGAAGACAGCTCCGTAACACTAAGTGATACAGTAGGTGGGCTCCTCCTGTCAGCAGTTCCGGGATCACTGCTTACTTTAGCTCTTGGATGAATCCAGGATATTACATATAATTCTTCATTTAGTGATGGTCAGCTGTAATAAAAACATTCCTACTGTTAAATAAATGGGTAATATTTAGAAATCTTTTCTACTTTGATTAAATTCTTATCTAGGCACAAAGCAAATTCTCAATTCCTTTGTGCGTTTCCAAACACTGAAAGAATTTGGATCATTAATGGTTTGTCATGTATTGGGTTTTATGGCCATTGAATCTTTAATACACTGTGCCATCCACATTCTTCAGTCTCCTGGACACTGAAAATCATTGTCTTGCATGAAGCCATATGGAATGGGTTGGGTTAGAAGGGACCTTAAATATCATCCAGTTCCAAGTCCTCTGCCATGGGCAGGGACACCTTCCACTAGATCAAGTTGCTGAAAGCCTCATCCAACCTGGTCTCTAGGCAATTTATTCCAGTGGTTCACCACCATCACAGTAAAAACATTTTTCCTAATATCTAATCTAAATCTCTGCTCTGTCAACTTAAAACCATACCCCGTCCTCCTGTTTCTGCAGTCTCTGATAAACACCCCCCCCCCCCCATCTCTCAGATGCCAGCATTGGAAGTGATTCATAGTAAACTTAAGAAATTCTTCACTGTTACAGTTGATTGATGGCAGCAACAGGGCAGTTCGGTTGAGGCTGCTTCAACACAGCTAATCTTAAGTCCAATTTAATATTAGATACAATTTTCCCACCATGCCAGCAGCTGACAGCACCATCAGAACATTTCTCTCATCTTATTCCTACACAGTTTAAGAAACACACATCCAAGTGTTGGAAAGGGTCACTATATTATTAAACAAGAACAAAAAGGGCATTATGTCTCTTCTTTCAAGTTTACACAAAGAATTTTCCATGGCCGTGTACTCTGTAAAGGGCTGTAATGCAAATGACACGCTGCTGATCTGGTGATCCAAAATGATTTTTAAGGCTTGGGCAAGTGCTGGGGGCTAAATTCAGCTTTCGTTTTGACCTCATGCTACATAGAGAAATGTGTAAAGAGATGGTGAACTCTCATCATCAGACATTAAAGCAGAGATGCAGTTGAACCATTTCAAGGGTATAAATCCAAATTAAAATTCAGTGGTGCAGAAAGAACAAACTAAGATTAAAGTAGGGAGAAAGTTGAGCACAGTAGGTGTGTGGACTAGAGCACTGTGATTGATCTCCTAAGGATATTGCAATCTGTCTCCAAGAGGCCGACAGGAAAGCTGATTATCATGTGCAGCATTCATGACAAGTGAGCAGCTAGATTCTAACATGCTGTAGAAAAATTAAGAAACACAGATGCCAATCTGGCCCACATGAGCAGGCCAGTCCTGGGATTTAAAAGTAATAAATTTCTTTTTTTGGGTCTCCTCAGCATAGTGATTCTGCTGTGCATGTGTATTCACTCAGATACCTCCACTTTGCTGGCTCCGTGGGCTCTCTGTCTTTCTGCCAGCAACAAGGTGCTTTTCATGTCACCTGCCACAGCCATCTACTAATTTGTAGCCTAAGCCAGCTGTTTCTGCCTTTATTAGCCTATGCCTAGCTTGTATCCCACCTGAACATCCTTCCTTATTATCTTGGTGTTGAATTGTGTTATGCCAACATAATACGCTTATTAGCTAAATCATCTCCTTTTGGTTCAGTTGAGGTGGGAAGGCGGCCCTTAGTAATCAACAAGAAGCTTTACTGAATTTTGCTGCATCATACTATGATTAGGACATTATTTATGTTATTGTGATTTATTTTCCAGCATTAAATACACTGCTGGAAAATCTTTTTATGAGTGTCCAATGGTACAGACTGCGTGAAAAAGTGTGCGTGTATTTACATGTATATTGAGGCAGTTAATGCATTTTTATTCTTGCTGTATTACCATTTTGCTTCCCTGTTGTTTTTTTTCAGAAGGGAAAGAAAAGTGCATTTTACAGCCTCACTTGCTGGTTTCTTTTAGCATCTGCTTTCACAATTGAGGCAGAATACTTTGTTACTATGAAGGAAATTTTGACAGTATTAAAAATGCAGTGTAAAATATGCAGAGAGACTAAATATCTATTTAGAACTTGTGTGAAGTAGAAATGGAACAAATACAAAGCTACTTGTTTTGAATTACACCATGACAACAATGCATGATTGACGCCAGTAGCTCTATCTTTAATTATTATATTCTTATAGCTTGCCTTGTGGATTAAAAATAAAAGCAAGACCTCATTTAGCCACTCTGTTTTGGCAACTTCACTGCACTTTGGGCATTGTTCTGTAAATTTCTGACTGTCAGCTTCTCTTTCTAGTTTGGAATATGCAACCATTTTTTGCCACCAAGGTCATAAGGAAGCCAGCTTGCATAAGGAGGGTTGACCTGTCTTCTGACTTCAATGCTATTGGTGACTTGCACAAGTCCAGATGTTAGGAGACAAGAGGTAGTCCTGTTAGCTGAATGTTTGAAAATACTTACTTAGCCTCTACCCAGCTACAATTTAAGAAAACTATTATAAAACAGAAATGGAAATCAACAGGGGATGAATTATCCTGCAGACAGGAACAAGTCTTTGCTAAAAGCCTGAAGCCTGCAGCCTCCCATACATTCTGTATTGTGTTCTAATTTGATCACAAAAAAACAGTAATATGAAAAGTAGCATGGTCAAGACCCCAAGTTCCAGGCAGGATTAAACACAAAATGTAAATGTAGACAATTGTTTGTCAACATAGCAACCTTTGCTCACTCAATACCGAGACAGTATTTTATAGCTGCATATGTGAATCTTCTAACCTGTTAATATAACTTAACAAAAGTTAAAAAGTGTGTTACTTAATTTTTGTGATCCTGTATAACATCTTTACAGTGACAAGCTCTGTATCTCGTAAGGTAATATAACCACACTGGTATTACAGAATCACAGAATCGTAGAATCATAGAATGATATAAGTTGGAAGGGACCTTAGAGGTCATCTAACTCCACACTCCTGCTATGGACAGGGACACCTCCCACTAGATTAGGCTGCTCAAGGCCCCATCCAACCTTCTGCGAGAAGTGCAACACTGCAGGAAACAATGAAGATTTCTGGATTGCGGTGATAGCAACTTCCTAAGAAGTTGATGAGGTATTCGTACTTACAAGCACGGAGGAACTGGTCAGGTTGTGAGGTTCAGGAGCAATCGTGTTTGCAATGACTGTGAGATTGTGAAGTTTAGGATCCTACAAGGAGGGAACAAAACCAAAAGATAGGACCACATCCCTAGTGTTCAGAAGGGCAGACATTTTAATTTTCAGGTGTCTACTTGGAAAAAACCCATGGGGTACCATCCTAGAGATGTGAGGAACCAGAAGAACTGGTTAATTTTCAAGGATCTCCTCCTCCAACCTCAAAAATTATCCCAAGTGCAGGAAATCAGGCAAACATGGCAGGAGGCCCACATGGATGAACAAGTAGCTCTGGACAAAACTCAAAAATAGGAAGGAAGTATACAAGAGGTGGGATCAGGACTAGGTGGCCCAGAAGGAATACAAAGATTCTATCTGAATGTGGAAAGATAGGGCTAGAAAAGCGAAAGCCTAAATGGAGCTGAATCTGCCAAGGGCTTTAGATGGTAACAAGAAGAGCTTCTGCAAATGTAAGAGCAGCTAAAGGGAGACTGGGAAATGCAGGCCTGCTGCTGAATGTATCAAGGGGACCTGGTGTCATGGAAATGGTTGAGGTACTCAGTGCCTTTTTCACCTCCATTTGTATAAGTAAGACTGACCAGGAATTTTGTCAGGCATTTTTGCTTATAAATTTGGGGCAATTAAAAATTGCCTTTTCCAATGTGAACTCAGCTGAAATTTACCTACAAACACAAGGAACCATATGGTGCATAACTTACTTATGTTGTGTTTGCAAATAAGCCTCCAAGACATAAACTGTATCACTTGTTAAAGACTCTAAAAGATATAGATATTAGTGACTATTCATTAAAAGATGGCTTAATGTAAAATAACACTGCATCCTGTCTGTTTGACCCTCGCTTCTACTAGAACAGCTCTGGCTGACCAGTTGAGGGTAGTGGTTAAGTTTTCAGGGTAAATCATAAGTTCACACTCCTCGTGGTGGAGGTCTATTAGTTCTTTGAACTTCTGGCACACCCTTACCACTACTGTTTTGGCAACTCATGGATTTAAACCCCTGGCCAGTGCCGAGTGTCTCCATTTCTCTTGCTTCTTGTGCGTCTACAGCAGCAAAGTCACAAAGCATTACATGCACAGATACTTGAATTATCTGTGAAGTACTTCACAGTCCATTGGCCCAGATCTGCATATACACTATATGTAGATATGTTTTAGGCAATAGTTTGATATCAGATGAATCTCATACTACTTATCTTTCTTGACAAAAGGCAATGTGCAAGATAAAATTTATGTACTTGTTCCTTAGCAGTAAGTCATTAAGATCTGCATGACTTAATCATGATGAAGGGGTATTAAGCAAGGGCAACTGAGTAGTTAGAAGTGTAGTTCATGCTCTAAAAATACATTGAAGCAATGAATATCATGTTAAATGATAAACCCTCAGTAAGTAGACAAGTGACAGAAACCTGAAAAGTAAAAAAATAACCTGTGCATATAAAACAGTTGAAGCAACATATTAGAATATATTTTGAAAAGTATTACATTGAATTATGTAAAGAAGCTTTATAAAACATATTATTATGGCTGATTATGTTTTGACAGTGTAATAAAACTTTATAATGTTCATGGTTTGACTCTTTTTGGAAATAAAATTTTCTGTTTCTTTTGCAGAAAATGATGAGGTCATCCGTGTTTCATATGTTCATACTAAGCATGGTGGCTGTAGATGTGATTGTTGCTGCTAGTAACTACTACAAAGGAGAAAATTTTAAGAGACAATACGATGAATTTTACTTAGCTGAGGTGAGTATGCTGAAATGACTGTGGATATTTTTCAAGATAATCTAAAGTAGAAAATGTGAATGTCAAGTACATTTTCGAATGTGATTTTATTATTCCCTTAAGCATTCCAAGAATTATTTGCTAACTTGTTCGGGTTCCTCTGTCTGACAATCACTGACAGCCCTTTCTTACAACCTTCTGAAAGGTAATTTCCTCAAGCAAAATGTCAGTGGTAATGAGCTGAGGCTAAAGTATAGCATCTGTAGGCAGTGCTTGGCTGCTGAGTTGCTATCTTTCTCTGGCAGGAATGTACCATCCAGAAGATTTTAACTTTAAAAAAATGACAAAACACTGTCTTTAAAGAATGTAGTATTTTTTCCTGTGTCATCTTTATTCAACATATACTTGGCTGCAACAAGGTCTTTAAGCATAACTGAAAGAGTGTCGCAAATAGCCTGGCATCAGTAACCTCAAGAACACAATGAAGAAAAAGCATTTATTCAGTCTTTAATTTGGTGAAGGAGGAGGCCGTGCTCCTGAACCAGTAAAGTGGAGGCAAAAAGTCGCTTTATAAGTGACATTCTGGCAGGGACTCTGCTTGACTCATTAGCTGGTCAAGGATTTTACTGTAGAGCGTGAACTAGAACATCGCCTACATGCCTTTTTAGTATTATTTAATTAAGTTTAAAAAAATACTCGAAGTCTTTGGTACTAACATACACGTATAGCTTCAAATAGATATTTGTTCTTCCTGAATTGAGTGAAATTAGCATTGTAGCATTCTTTTTTAAGAAACACATTTTTTCCATGGGCACTGTGAATTGTCACTTTAGCTGAGTATAAAGCCACCAGTGCTGAAATTCACCAAGATGGGTTCTCTGAAAGTGTTGGCCACAGTTGCCTGGCTGGGCACCTGTCTAGCTTTATTGTTACTGCAGATTCCCGGCCTTTAAGAATGACATAGTCCTTGGCTAGAGTGCATTATAGCAGTGTATTCCTTGTGATTCCCCTGCCATTGCTTTTGCCATCACTCAGAATGTCCCCTGCCTTCCACATTCTTCCCCCAGCTTTACTGCTGAGCACAGTGTCATGTGGTATGGAATATCCCTTTGGTCAGCTGGTGTCAGCTGTCATGGCTATGTCCCATCTCAACTTCTTGTGCACCCCCAGCCTGCTCACTGATGGGGTGGGGTGAAGAAGCAGAAAAGGCCTTGATTCTGTGCAAACGCTGCCCAGCAGTGACTAAAACATTTGTGTGTTATCAACACAAATATGAAATATAGCTCCATACAAACTACAATGAAGAAAATTAACTCTATCTCAGCCAAAACCAGTACAATATGCTAAGATGGAAACCATTCAGTCAGCATTAAAGCCTGAGATCATGAACTTTTCATGGTAGGCATTTTTGCTATATGACCAGGACAAAACAAGTGGAGCCTGAATTTTTAACAAACTGACATTAATTCTATTTATGTTCAAAATAGGAAATGCTGCATGTGCTATTTCTGTTTCGGCACTGAACGTATAGTATAATTATACTTTTATTAATCAGTGCTAGAAACACTCTCTTCCACATTTATTTCGAGTGTAGGATTTGGAGTTTTTTTTCTGACAGAAATACTTGTCAGGATTTAATAATTCGCCATGTGTATGTCATGTAGACTAGTGTCTTATAATTCTGTCCAATAAGCAATATCTGATTTTCCTTAAAGACAGATTTTTCTGTCTCTGCATCACTCAGATTATTAATTTATTAGTGAGGAGGTTGTCTCTTTTTTTTGGATTCTACATATTTATATTTCTAAGTATATAATGTAAACTGGTCAAGAACAGAGAAAGATATTTTGTTTATCTGTAAGGCATACTCTTTGATGTCCATTTGTCACGGGGTTTTCTTTTTGTGTTTTTTTTTACCTGTGATGCTTTTATTAAAGACACTAAGAATAACACAAGAACAACCCCCTAGTATATGGAGGAGGAGGTATAAAATGCAATAACAGAACATTGGAAGAGTAAAAAAAAAATCCTGGAAGAGAGGAGAAATTGATAATCTGGTGACATTTCCTACTCAGTTATTGTGAAAACTGCAGCACAGGGCATACAAAGAAATTGTTTTTAAGAGCCTTGAAGAGGCTGAATGCTCAAACAATGCGGATTATTCCACAGTGCCTGGTTTGTTTCCTTGGTGAGAGAGACTGGTTGGAGCAGGGTTCACTGCTGTTGCTCTAAATTTTCCATTAGACTAGGCTGCAGAAATCTTTCCCCTCAGAGGGAGCTGACTTGATAAGCCAACAGCAGTGGGGATTCTATTTGCTAAAGAATATAGCCCAAAATTTTACAGTAAATGTATATGCCTTTCTGATATGTTTTCCAGAAGTCATCTTGAAAGCTGCTGGCTGTAGGAGCAGACATGTCTAATAAAATAGCTCACTTGGTCCACAGAATCGACCATGCCTTGTAGTGACCTAGGACTGTAAAAATATATCCACTTAAATTCAGTAGACGAATCTAAGTGAAGTTATTGAGATACTCAGTACCAAGAAAAAAAACTGTTTTCTTTGATGGAAAAGAGGACAGATTCAAGAGAAAAGGAGGCAAAGATAAGACAAAAAAAGTAAAAGATAAAAATGAATTCTAAACCCGGATCCCATTGGTTGCAAAATTTTTTATACTCAGTAGTAAATCAGAGGTTCTGACAAACGTTTCAGCTTTTATACATCAGACAGCCAGATTAATCAAAACCAGACTTAAACAGGATTACTCAAAACACCAATGCAATATGTGAGAACCTGGAAAGGGTGGGGCTTCAAACTCATTTATTGAGGATGTTGAATTTACCTGCTCAATACCTAGAAAGAATAGTGATGGATGTTTGTTTCAATATGCAACTGCCACATTGTTTCACATTAAAAGTGATTAGAGACTAGAAGTCTTATTGGAGATGTGTAAGATTCCTACAAGCACTGTTTTAAAGGGTCTGGAAACCAGAGTTCAAAACCAGGTGCTCCCATACATGTCCTCCTAGGTTCCTTTTGCAATCAGTTCACTTGCAGTGCTGCCTTTGTGTAGCCTATGCCCTCTCCCAGCTAAAGGAAAGACTGAATGCTGTGCCAAATCTGGTAGCAAGGGAAGTGCTGGAAGTCTGTACCCTTAATCCCACTGATCCCACTTAGAAGAATTTTTATCTTTCACAACAGCTTGATCACCCTCCAAATAAGCTTCGGCTAAAAAGAAAACTAGCTGGGCTGTCGGATGTTGGCTGATACGGAGCTCTGTCTCTGTAAAAAAAAAGTGTTAAGGGGCTACAGGCAAAAGTTAATTTTGCTGAAGGCAACATTAATACCATAAAGCTTCCAGATGACTGAATAGTAAGTAACCCTCAGAAAAGCAGCCCATTCCTGGTAGCTCCTTTTTAGCTTCTTCAAAGCAAACTTGGCAGCCTGGTGGATGGTGGCTGCTCATGTGTTACACCTTCCTTTTACTCAGTGGGTCTGCCGTGGCTCCTTATAAGAATTTCTTTTAACCCTGTCTCTACCTCAATGAAAAAGTGATACCAGTTTAAAAAAAAAAAAACTAAAATTGCATTACATTTCACACCTAACAAATAGTTCTTGTCAGATATTCTGAATCTTCTCCTGTAATTAATTACAAGGAAGGAAAGAAATACAAGCTCTGTCAGCAGGAAGACAGGTGTATAAATGTAATCAGATGTTATGCAAACCATTTGATAAATTTTTAAGTGCTAGTGGTTTGAATTCATTTGACAAGCATGTAAAATGCAAATGATCCCGCCCACACATTTTTAGAATAAATTAAAATACACTTAACACCGTATTTGTTAGTCTTGTTCTAATAGGAAGCCTATGTACTCTGAAGTATGTATGTGTGTGTATTTAAATGGCGTAGTTATTCCACCTGCTTTGAAGCTGAATTCCAGCTGCTTTCTACCCACTGTTAGATTTTCCCTAATTCGCCTGCCTTATTCTTTCAGGACTCAATTAGATGTTTTTTTCCTTTAACAGCAAGCTTTCATTTTAAAATTATTTATAAAATATTTTTCTCGTGTTTCAGATAGAGATTTTTATGTAGAGGGATAGTTTCTTCAACCTCGGTTTATTGTTTTCCTTGAGCTCTTTGAGCTACCAGAACAAGGGCTGAAAAACTGGCCAGTTTTTCAGAACATTCTGGAATATAAGCATGAAAGTGTCCTACACTGTGTATGTGGATTCTTCTATTTCTGAAATCCCACAAATATTTCTTAGTAGTATTTCTTTCCTAATGTAAAGAATTTTTTGAGTGCTATGAAGCATTTCACCTTGATTTAATCATTCAGAGGATATTTGAAGCCTAGTGACTGCTTTGCATGCCTTGAGGAAGCCATATAACTGTAGCTGGTAGCACACTGCTCATAAACTGCTGTGTAGATTAGAGTAACAAGCACAGGAAATAATCTTCCATGTTAAATTTTCATCGCCATTCCTGTTTGTGACAGTCCTGTACACATAAAATATGTAAAATTTGATTTAGCTATCTCACAAAAGCCCTCTCTCATGTTGATAAATATAGTTTTGCTGGACTGGAGAGTGTAAATGTTAAATAATGTAAGTACTTCAGGCAGAATCCCAGAGATTGTCACTGTCAGATTCAGAATTAGACTCTTAGTCTCTAAATTTGTTATCCCCTGCCAAATCCAGCAAACCGTATGGCCCACAGTCAATTAATCTCTCCATCTTAAGAGACTAATAATGTTTTCGATCAAAGGAGATTTCAGCTGTATTTTCTTAATGTTTGCACAGCACTTTGAAAGTATTAGTTGTATATGGATGTCCCCTAATGTCATTTCAATGTCAAGAGTCAGAGAGGAAAACTTGTGAGTCAAGGAAAAATATCTTTTCCGTTGGTTTTACTGGCTGCTGGGAGGTGAGGGAGAGAGTGTCTCAGAGGACATGCAATGGGAAATTAAGAAGGCAAGTGAGGAGGAAGTGTGTCTAGCCAGAAGGATTTTCCTTAGTGAAAGAAGAAAGACAAAATAAATTTTGAAGATGTAAGCCTATGCAAAATTGTCTCTTTTTTTTGAGTTGAACATCATGAATTTTAGTGTGTAAACATTTGAAGACCTCTGAAAGGATTCCGCAGTCATCCAGTGTCTACAAGTAGATCTATTCCCTTGTATCTTTCCACATTAATCTCTTTGCTCAACTTCTTTAACACCATCTCTTTAAAATCATGAAAATTTACCAATTCTGGATTGATTTTGAATTTCCTCTTTTTTAGACCTTAATGCTTAAGTCCCATCATCCCATTTCTACCTATTTTGGATGTCATACTACTATGGATGCTTTTAGAAAAGTAGGAATTTTTCAAACAAGAGATCTTTATACATTGGGTTGTTCCTTAGATCTCTTAAAATTTTCCAGAAAGCTCATACGTGTTGCTTCACATTTTGAAAAAAAAAATCTCATTTTTTTTTTCATTTTAATCTGTGTACACAAAGTGAAAGGTTGCTGGATGGATTTATTACTTCATGCTTTCCAAATTATGGAATCTTCATGTCTGTGTTGAGACTTCAGAAAATTTTGTAAAGCATGCATTTTACGGAAGAATGTGAACCAATATGAGGAAATCCATTACTGATAGTTTATTCTGTGTAGTATTTTTGTTAAATATTATGGATATCTTTATTTTTGCCATACAGTGCCTTGATAGGCATCATGACATAGAAACTTGTAATTTAACTCTGTTTTGAATGCATCTTTCTTGTTTTATGTATTCGTCTAGGTTGCTTTTACAGTTCTGTTTGATTTAGAAGCTCTCTTGAAGATCTGGTGTTTGGGTTTCACAGGATACATCAGCTCATCTCTTCACAAGTTTGAGTTGCTGCTTGTAATTGGAACCACTCTTCACATTTATCCAGACCTCTATCACTCTCAGTTTACATATTTTCAGGTATGATCAGTCACATGTCTAACTGAGAGTCTCTGCTTTAGTGATTGTGGGTTTTCTGTGGTCATTTCTCCAGAGTCACCATAGTGCTTGTTTTTATAGCTCTCCAATCATTCCTTATCTAGAGGGAAATGTTTATAGTGGATCTTCCTACATTTTCACTTCAGGGAAAAAGCAGGAAGGAGACACCAAAAATAAAAATTATAAATTCAAAATTCTGAGTCTTCCTTCATCAGCCAGTCCAAGAGGTCTCCATTCACCTTCTTTGAAGTGCTTGGGGTTCCTCCAGCTGTGAAAGAAAGCACTGAGACTCATTATGATGTGCTATATTCTTCAGTGCTAAAGAAAGAGATTTTCTGAAAACAAAAAAACCAAACCAAAACTATTCATATTTGTCCAGTATTTAGAAATAGATTGGCATGGTGACTAATCAAGAAGGGCAAATAACAAATCATTGAACAGAATCCTGTCAATAAATGTGATTAGCTATAGTGACAAATATTGTAGTCAAGTGAGTATAATACAGGGGAAGCAGTCTCACCGAGTGTGGGTTGATATATGATGACCTTTTCAGACTTCTGCAAATGCCATCCTGTTTTTTTTCTAAGTGATTCTACAAACCTGCTCAAGAAAGCTTTCAGGATAACAGATACTATTTTGCTTTCACCTGGGATCACCTGAAGGCTTTTAGGTGGTTATAGCTTTGATTTTGTAGTCATTTACTTTTGCCTGTAAAATATTATTCAATGTGGTGTGCTACTTCTAACCTGCAAGAAAGGATGATCTATCAGGAGCGTGCAATTGCACTCTTGTGTCAAAAGCACATTGGAAACCTAGGTGGGAGCTCTCAGTTATAACATTTAGCAACTTAGTTAATAGTTCTTCCATATTTGTTAGGGCAGAGTCCACTTACATCTCATTATTTCTTTCTAGTAATTTTAAGTATAAATAATAAATAAAGGAACACCTTGGACTAAATAGGGGACAACATTAAGTCATAGAATTGAAAGTATAACTGAAAAGTAGCCAGATGTTTATAATAAATAATAGGTATTTTCTTTTTAATGGATTTAATTAGTTTCCTGAGGTGGGGGGAAGCAGGGGTGGTGGTGATTTTTTTTAAAAAAAGAAGTGCTAGCTTTTGTGACAGAAAATGTCAGGATCTCTTTTTTATTTTTTTTTTCTTTCCAAAATAAATGAGAAATGCATTTTACAAGCAGAAACACCTGCTACACCGAAAGATTTGGGTCGCATTTTGCAATCAAATCCCCTAAGAGGCAAATGACAGTAAGGTTGGAAAACACTTTACATTTGATGTCAGTGTGTAAAGGAGGTACACATAACGTTTCCCTGCAATTAAGCTTCTGGGCAAGCTTGATAACCTATTTTCAAATCAACCAAGATCAAAAAGTCCTTTTCACATTGATACATTATGACGTTAGGCAGATTTCCAGGCCTTTAGGTATTAATGATGACAGGTTAAATGTGTTCCTTGTCACCAAACAAAACAGATTACTGAAAACAGAAGTCTTATTTGACACATTCCAGGATAGTGAGCAGAAATATCATATGGCTTATCCAGTATTCCTTAGCATATATCTCAGTCTGCATTATTCAATGTTCTTTATCATTATCTTTTGCCAACACATCACTCACTCTTTACTGCATTGGCTACTGTCCACCCTCCCACCTGTCTTTCTTGCATTTGCTGTACATTCATTCAAAACATTTTGCAAAGCCCTCTGTGAAAGACTACAGCAAAGGACCATTCCATGTCTATAATCTACAGAATAGAAAATGAGTGAAGAAATGGCAGAATCTGCATGTTATTGCAGAGATCTATAATCAAAAGGTATAAAAGGGAGAGATTTAAGCAGAATCTGACTATTCTGGACTGAAGATATGGTATTCTATTTGTATTTGGGGAAAATACTGCTGAGTCATTTTCTTAATAAAGATCATCACTTTTAATAAATGCAGCCATTATTTTTAACAAAGCTGTGGTTTCTCTTTTGTATCTTTCTTTTCTTTATTTGATTTTTAATATATTTTTACATTTAGTCCAAGTATTGCACCTCTGCAGCTTTTAAATTTAACACAATTGGTAATCCAGTTAAACAGAACCCATAAATGTTCATTAGATTGTACTTTCGCTAGATTAAATGTGTCAGCTAATGAAAATAAATTTTTAAAAAAAACATCAAATTAGAATCAATAAGATTAGTGTGTTGCTTAAGGGTCAATTAAAGTTCCCCAAAGGAAACGGGGGAAAAAAATAAGACAGAGAGATAACACAGTTTATCTGAAACACAACTCGGAATACAGACTAGCATAAAATATTCCCCCAACTGGATTCTGTGTTGAAACTAGTATTCATGGGACCAAAGCTATCACTTACTCTATCAGGAGATCTTGTAAGTAAGAAGGCAACATGTTTTTACGATATCCATAGTACTTGGAAATCTCACTCACCTCGCTGTTGGTTCACTGGCTTGGTAACCATTTTCATACACTCAGATTAAATGTAATGTGATCACGATACCAATGTGAAATAAAGGACCTTATCTCACCTTGTTCTAATGTTGGGAAAGTCAAGCCTTCTACTGTAACCTCTGTATCTAGGATCCTTTTTAACTACTGAAGACAGCAAAACTCATCCCATCTCAATCAAGGGTCTGGTATGTGTTTGGAATAATTTACTCTCTTGAGCTAACTTTCTCTCCCTGCATTGACAGTAGGGCCTAGATGACTAACATATTCTGTGTACCTGATGGATAGTGAGATTACTTTCATGCAAAATGTAAAGCTGTACATTATTACCAAGCTACAAGGAACAGTGAAGTCCCTCTGTAAACAACTCCCATATCCTTCTGTCAAACTTATTTTCTGTCCAAAAGCAGCACAGTAATCGTATTTGGCTTGTACATTACGTCAGCTTATCATTGCACCATAATTCCTGCCTTTCAGTTTCAATATGATTCATGTGGAAATATAGGCAATACCTGGGAATGGAGACTTTCTCTTTCTAAGAGCTGCAGAATCTCATTTGCTTCATATGCCTCTGTCTCTTGTGTCCAGCAAGTGCTGTGGTTGCCGCTTCTCGTTGATACTGATGTTATGTCACTATTTGTGCCACCATGGGTGGCGGAAATAGGAAGATCAGAGCTGTCAGCAACTTTTCTAAGGTAGAGTCGGCAGAGAATGATCACAATTCATGTCACCACTAATAATATTAATATGTGTCAAATATGTCAGTGACACACAATGCTATTTCCCTTTTTGTGTATAGTATGAAATTACCAAATAAATTAATTGTCAAATTTCCCAGGTTATACAGTACACAATGTCAAGCAATTTTGTTTTGGGTCACTGAAATGGGAAGATGACTTGTAGAAGAAGTTGGCAGCTCTTTATGCAAATGTGTAACGTGTTTTCACAAGAAAATAGAATCATAGAAAAACCTAGGTTGGAAGTGGCCTCTCAAAGTCATCTCATCTAGCCTGCTGCTCAAAGCAGAGCTTTCTTCAAGGACTGTTCAGCACCCTGTCCATTTGGAATAAATATGAATTTTTAACATTGATTATAATCAAACTGGAACAATTTACCTAGCATCGCAGTGGATTCCGAGTTGCTAAATCTAGACTGGTATATTTTGACCTCTGCTTGAAGTCATTGTTATGTTTTATAACACACTGTAAACTTTCATACTTCTGTAATTCCGCATTACATTCAGATTTACCTTTGGTGTGTTTGGCTACATTTTTGTTCCCTTTGTTATTCTAAACCCAGCTTTGCCCAACTGCATTTCTGCGATGACTGTTGGTGATTGGCAAATTGATAACAGACTTGAAGGCCTTGAGTATCCTCTCGTGCCTGTACTCTGAAGACCACAGATGTCATCCTATAGCTGTACACCTTAATACTGCATTTTGTGAAAGGATCATAGATAGGTCGTTCTATGAAAAATTACAGCTTGTTATTACTACAGGGGGTGAAAAAATCCAAGATGTGTAACAAGAAGTATTATACCACACAATTGTAAAAAGATAAGCAAAAGACAAAGTAGGTTAACAGTTACTTGGTCATTATGTAACTGCTGTTACTAGCTAAAATAAATACCCAAATTTTGGCCTTGAAGTCTTTGATGCTGTGAAAAGTTGTTGACTGATATAATTGTCAGGTAACTAATACAGTTCTACTTTCTCTTTCTTTGCAGGTTCTTAGAGTAGTTCGGCTGATAAAGATTTCTCCTGCTTTGGAGGATTTTGTGTATAAGATATTTGGACCAGGAAAAAAACTTGGGAGTTTGGTGGTATTTACTGCTAGCCTTTTAATCGTGATGTCAGCCATCAGTTTACAAATGTTTTGCTTCGTAGAAGAACTGGATAGATTTACAACCTTTCCCCGGGCAAGTACAAAAATTGTTGATTACTTACTGTTTGTCATTATTTTCTTATCATCGGTATTTTATATTTGTTATTATGTTAGCTGTCTTCCTTTCCTTCTAGAGCCATGGAGCTGTTTATCTCCATACACATAGAATTGTATTTTCTGTGTGTAAAAGTCATTACGTAGTCCTTCATTAGTGAAGTTAGTCTTTGTTTGGGTTAGGTGTTCTAATTCTGCCATTGAGGGAACGCAAAGCAATCTTATATATGCCCTTGATCATGATACAACAAAGCATATGGCTTAATGGTGTCTGGCATGCCACTGAAAGAGGATTCATGTGCACAATTGTGAATATTAGCCTCAAAATGTATACAAAACATGTTTACACATTATTTTTCCATTTTATGAAAGTGGTTATTCTTGATTTGTATGGGAATGCTTGTTTTACACGGGGTTATAAAACCTGTCTGCATTGACAGAATGAGTTTGCCTTTTGGGGATAAATTACGGATGTTTATGGGCATTGCTTTAATTTAGAACAGAACATTGAAAATCGGTAGAAATTGGAGCTAATGCATTTATTGAAGCACACAGCTCTGAATGAAAATGCTGCCATTTCTTTACTAATGGATCAGACTGAGTGTACATGGATTGGTTCCAGTCACAATGTATTTGTTTCTGTCATTCCAGCTTAGTTATCCAATGTATCTGTTTTAGTGAAAGTGCATTGGTTGGAACAATTAAATAACAATGAATAAGACAGCCTCGAGGGTCATACATTTAGCAATCAAAATGGCCAGACAACAGTTTGTAATTATCAACCTGAACTTTATATATGGGAGGCTAACCATCAAATGTAAGACAAAAAATACCTGTCCACAGGGAATAGTGTAACACCGTGCTTTCTATGTTGGAAAACATGCTTAGAAAAGCAGCCAAGTAGGATCACAGGGAATTCAGTAAAATTCAGTTTTTAAATGCAGAAGAAAACAAAAAAAAACATAATAAAACCTAAGCTGTTCAAATGAAGTCAGGCCTCTGTCTTTAAATCCAGTGATTGTACCACCACATGATATGCCCAACTCCCGTGCATGACTTCTGAAAAAGCGATCCCACTGCTAGTTTGCAGTCATCATGGAATTTGGTTTTAGAATTATTTTTACTACTTATGCAAAATGGCAATGACATGAAAGAATTATTGTGGTATAATTAAAATATGACAGACTTACAACCACCTGCACATTTTAACCAGATAAATGGCTACAAGTATCTGAAAAGATCCTGTTGCAGAAAAACATTGCCAAAATATATCAAGATGTAAGTAAAGTTTTAAATTATTTGGACATTTCAATCTGAGGCCATTTGCACGTCAGTAAGAACTATAATATCTAATTTTAGCAGACAGGTATATAAACTGAACTATGTTTGAAGTGTGAGAAGTTGTATACTCCAGTAAATTATACAGTTGTTTACAAACAGAAAATATCCAGACTTGTTTTCTATTTTCTGACTGAAGTTTTAGAAAAACAGGCGATGTGTTACCAATAATAAAAAAGTGTTCCTGTGATACTGAATTTAAACATTTTTAACGCTTTTTGTCATAGCCAGAAGCAAGAGTCTCTCCTTATTTTTACATGCTTATTTATTTACTGCTTATTTGTATACATATTAACCTCTTTATGAACAGTCCAGACCTATACTTTCCAGTATGTGGACTCCTTTTGTCCTTTGCTGATGAAACATCTCTTAATAGGGTGATAGAGTCAGTGAAAATTTTATACTCAAAAGTTGTGAGTGATGGTGTGAGTGATGGTGTCCCTCCAAAGGACAGGGGATTGGGCATTCCTGCTGATGTTGTCTGCTCCAAATAAAGACCACTGAATCCGTTTACAAGAAAACAATTATAAAATATGGAATTTGGGGGTTGCCTGGAAAGTATTGTTTTCAAAACGTGACTGAAGAAATACTTGCTTTATTATATAACATAGGAGATGGTGTAAGGTCTGCAGATCTGCAGAACTTGCTACAATAAATTTTTAGGGCCTTACCCCTAAAGAAGAGCAAACCTAAAATGGTCAGAACTGTTGCTGTGGACTTTTTACATTATAAATACAGAGAGGACAAAAATGGTGGCACTAGAGGCTAGATTTTGAGTTTGAACATTAAAGTGTCTGAAACAGAGAAAACCTAAAATCATTTTGAAAATGTAAGTGCTTTTTAAGAAGGCACGGTATGGGTTTTGGAACAAGTAGACCTCCTCCTTTCGCTAATGCCTCTAAATTGCATGTTTTCACATGGTTTCCTGACAACAGTCAATAGGCACAAGCTCAGTGTTGCCATGGCTACAAATTTCACCCTTTTTTTGGCCATTGCAGTTTGCAAAATGTACTGGCTTTCTCTCTAATATCAAATATAAAAATATAGATGTTTGCTATACTGTTTTCAACCAACCCATCATCTCTGTTTTTTTGCACATCTTCTTGAGCCACATGAATGGAACCATGAGAGGGACAGGGGGTGGCTGGGGCTCCCAAAGGAGGAGTGGAAGAGAGGAGCTGTTCAAAGGCACTGGTGCAAGATGGATGCTAGGAAATTTTAAAAAACATCATATGGAAAACAAAACATGTTGTTAGTGTCTCCAGCTTCTATGCCCTGGTTTCTCTTGGAGTTTGGGGCCATGTTCCAACTACTCAGTGCCTCAAGTTACAAAGCTGAGAATGCTGCCTTTCTTTTAAACGTGTCAACAAAAGATTAAAGCCAGGCCTAACTGATCTCAGCAGCAAAAATCCCTCAGTCTTCAGCAAAACCGAACTTCGATCCTAGCCTTGAGCTTGCAGAAATGTCAGGTTGTGAAATGTTAGTTTAACCTAAGCATCATCCATTTAAAAAGCTGAAAAATGTAGTCTTAATTCTCTGATACACTTACAGTCTTAGTTCCTCTGCCATATCTTCACAGGATGGCTACTCTCCTCTCAGGGTGTTAGTGAGCACTTATGACTATGTAGGAGAAAAACATAAGTTTACACAGGTAGAACAGATTGCAAGCATTTCACAGCACTGGCCTAAATCCTATTAGCTTATGTTAGCAGAAGTAATCCCACTGATCATAGGACTGCTTCCATTAATAAAGCCATTGGGATTTGGCCCATAAAATTTTATGGACAAGACTCAGTTAAGTACATATAAACTGAAAGTAGTAATTTGCGTGGCACCACCCCGTAATAATTGGACAAATTATTAGAACTGGCACTTTGGCTCATATATTCCACCAAAACTTTTCCAGTCTTCCACTATAAATAAAAAAGCAATTTGACTTCCATCATCAAAACAGCTAATTAAGTAATGGGGCATAAATACTCAAAGAAATTGACAGTCTTTTCTATAACACAAATTAATTCAGAAAATCACCATTTGCATAAATCTCTAAGTCTCGTCTTCACAGATGTTGATTCTGTCAGCTAGTTGCATTTTAAATTAATTTTAAAATAAACAGTGGGAAGTACACCTTTCAGCTAAAAATAACTTGCTCCAAAGGAACCTGCTGGGTGCAAAGCACATACTCATTGTACACTGCCTTATTTTATTAAAACAAATGTTTTGTCATGTACTGGATTTTAAAGTTATGATAAAATGTTTAAATTATATTGAAGGGACATTTTATATAACTATATGCTTTATGGACAACTGTTTTAGATGGAAGATTAGATTTTTATGATGTTAAAAGACTGGGTTTTTTTCCAAATTAATCTAGTGCTTGTATTAATGAGGGGTCCACTAGAGGTATCTTTATACTTGGAAAAATTAATTGAAATATGTATTTTTAAAAAGCAATAAACTATGATAATTTAGCATGATTTTGAAGAAAGGATACTGCACTGGTTCAATTACCCAGTGCCTCCAATGCTTTTAAGGCCAGCAGTGGAGTGTATTGCTCAATGTAGTGCCCATCGTCTATTTCAGAAAGAAGTGTCACACTGGTCTAATATCACCACCCTTGGTTACAGAGATGCTCTGAGTGCAGGGAAAATTGACTGTCTGGTTTAGCTTCACTTGCCCCTCACAAAGCGAAGCTGAGAAGTGGTGCTGAACACTAATGCAGTGGTTGTCTTCTTCACCCTCAAGCACCACCGGCAGCTATTAATATAAAGGAGGTTGAGTTTCCTGCTTGTTTCATGCATGCTCCTCTGGCTACAGAAAGCCCCTCCTGGCAAAAGATCCCAAATGTTTCCTTCTCTGCACATTTCGATAGGGAGGTATTTTGTAGAACTATATAACATTTGTTGGGGTTGGCTTTTTGCAAGACTATCATCGTGATTTCTTGTAAGGAAAGGAATCACTAGTAAGAGTTTGTATTTTTGTGCAGTGTAAGAAGTCTGCACGTGTGGTTGTGAGGGCACACCATGGAGCATAAACCAGAGGGCACTGTGCAAATTCCAGCCCTCGTATTTGGGCTCTCCTAACAAATGACAGAACAAAGATAGTAGCTGACATAAAGGATTTACAAAAAAGTAGTTGCAAGCAGTTTGCTGCTTCTAGTTTATGCTGGCCTTCATCCTCTGTGGGATCTGCGTGTTCAAAGGAAAGATTGGGACATTACCTTTGGTCACAATGTTGCTGATGTAGAAATTAAAGTTGTAAGTTTCATTTTATCTCCCATTGCTCACTTGGATGCTTTGATGTACACCTTAAGCTTCACTTCTTGTGAGTTATTTGGACTAGTAGGCTTAATCATCTCTGAAAATTTGATTAGTGTGTTTTAATTCTGAAAAGCAACCGTAAAAATAGCTCTGAAACTCCTCGATCTTAGACTAACAATGTGTTTGTGCTTCTTTCTGCTTCAGACTGCCATAGAACATAGCAGCAATAAGAAACTGAGATGGGTTCTGGTGTAGGCTTTTCTGTGAGAGACAGCACTCAAATTTTTTACAAAGCCCTTAGCAGCTAAATGTTTGGGACCCACCTAACAGAGTGAAAATGCATGGTTCTTTCTCTAAGCATGATTAAGAGGCAATAAGATGCAATTTGTATAGTTATAACAGACAGGAGAAAAAGCTTTAGTCCAAGGATCTTTATCATTGATCAGTGAAAGAGGTCCAAGCACTGAGCTCAAGCATTGGCCTAACGATATGCACACTGCTTAGTTGTTAACTTTGTTCGTGCTTCCAGCAAACTCTCTCTGAATCAATCCCTGGGCACAGACAGAGGAGTAGTTCTCTCCAACTGGGCACTCCAAAAAAGAAATGCTTTTGTGCAGTGCCTTGCGTAACAAGATGCACCAGATTAGATTGTCCTTGCCTTACACAGCCCTCCAGCTCCATCATGGCAAGCTTTGCAGGCTCTCCTCTCAAATTTTAAGCATATAGCATACACCTTTGATTTCATAATACAGAAACAGAGTGTGGCAAACCGTGCTACATCATTCTTGCTGTTTCAGGTCTTTGGAACCAACTCCTTGTCACCAAATATTAATGATGCATTATGGCCATAGGGACATCACATGTGGCCAGGAGGAGATGCAGGATGAAGTGCTGTATGCATGCACATGGACAGCCTGCTGTAGAGTAAATTGGCCTGTGCTGCAGGATAGATATCACAGCCTGGAGGGGACTCTCTTAAGGGTGTAGGTGTAACCTTAAAAGTCCTGTTTGCATTGGGAGAGACTGCTTAAAGAAGACATTATTTCATTTGAAAAACTTTTAAAACTTGATAAGGAGACCAAGAAAAGTACTTGCGTGTGGTTAATATTTCAAGTCTTCCCCCACAAATTAGTTTTTTGAGCTTTCTTGTAGGCCCCATTTAGGTACTCGAAAGTTGCTGTAAAGTCTCCTCAGAGCCTTCTCTTCTCCAGGCTGAATTATCCCAACTCTCTCAGCCTGTCCTTACAGCAGAGGTGCTCCAGCCCTCTGATCATCCTTTTAGCCCTCTTTCTGGACTTGTTTCAACAGCTCCATATCCCTCTTATGTTGGGATTCCAGAACACAATACTCCACATGAGGTCTCACAAAAGCAGAACAGAGGGGCAGAATCACTTCCCTCGCCCTGCTGGCCACTCTTCTTTTGATGCAGCCCAGGATACAGTTGGCCTTCTGGGCTGCAAATGCACATTGCCAGCTCATGTCAAGCTTCTCATTAACCATTCCCCCTAAGTCCTTCTCCACAGGGCAGCTCTCAATCACATCATCCCCCATCCTGTACTGAAATAGGGGATTGCCCTGACCTTGCACTTGGCCTTGTTGAACTCACAAGGTTCTCACAGGCCCACTTCTCCTGTTCTCTGTTACAGAACAGTTCCACAAAAATGCTATTTACAAAATGTGAAGGGGAAGAATTTGACTGACTGAAACAAGTGGAAGTCCTGGGACCTTGCCTTGTATTGATTGGTCTCATCTCTGGGGTGCCTAGAATTCCCTAGAATGCTTCTACTATTAAGATAACATGAATGTGTGGCCACATTTAATGGTAACGCTTTACTATGTGTATATTTATGGAGAGGTAACACAGAAGAATAAGCACAATCAAAAGATCACAATAAGGTTCAAAACAAGGATCTCTGATGCTCAGGATATTTCTCTTATTTTGTTAGCCCTGGAGGAAACCAAAAGGTTCTTCATAAGGGCTAACTATGTTTACAACTTACAGATTACAATTCTGTGAAAGGTTAAGCTATTTATTTCTCCTTTAGCTCTGAATAGCATTTCGTTTTACTTTAAAAAATTGAAATAGATTTGTTTATTAAGATTTAAAACCAAACCAAAACGGCTGTTCTGCACTGTTAAATCCAGTCAAGGAATGTGTCAATAAAACCATATCAATATAATTTTTGAATTGTTAATATGTTTGCAATTCTTTTTCTTGCAGGCATTCATGTCAATGTTTCAGATTCTCACACAGGAGGGATGGGTAGATGTCATGGATCAGACACTGAATGCTGTAGGACATATGTGGGCACCAGTAGTTGCTATTTATTTCATACTATATCATCTTTTTGCTACTCTGGTAAGTCTTCACTCACAAATATGCTCTGCTGTATTTTAAATTATCCACATAGCTCCTGTATCACTTCTTTTTCTCAGCTAGTTAACACTAATCGTAACATTCATTTTCAGCATAGAGGTCTTTAGGCTTAGTTCTTCAACGTGGCAGAATTTACCCTTTAGACATGTGGCATAAGGTTGGGCTCTTTGTTCTGATGTGAGGTGATGTTCTTCATAAAATCCAAGTCACACTGCTAGACTAACAATATAAGCTGTTAACTGTCTTGTATCTTCACAGTTCTAATGATTGCAAAGTTAAACAAGTGCTTTTATTTATTGTGTAGAAATGGTCTCCTCAGCTTCCATTGCATTCTCTTTGTGGCAGTCGTTGAAGTGTAAAGCCTCAGAATATAAACTCTTAATTAGAAGTCACTGCTTTTCTGTTGCTTGATGCAAAATCAATGCATAGAAAATATATGAGATAGTTTATCAAGCAATAAAAGTATGAGAAATAATGCAGCAAGTTTTGTGTGTGTATGGAAATGGGGATTAGATCTAAGACCCCATTTTTTTCTGTATGCATTTCAAATGGAATGATGACTTTTTAAGTACAGAAAATGGTAAGGAAAACAGCTTTATGGATATCCCGTATCAATAAGAACTTGATACTGTCATCTTTAGTACCAATACAGAGAAAATACTACAATCACAGGAACATACATTTTATGTACCCTTAATTCACTCTTACTTTTGCTCATTTAGTATTTTGCATTCATTGCATTTTTTATGCATTTATGCTTGTTTTCACTTTCTTCATCCCATTTTCTTTCTTTGCTCAGTTGTATACTTATATAAATTACTAGCTGAATTTATAGTCTCCATCATCTTCCTTTTACTTCTTTTACTTTACAGTAGGTCCTCTTTCACTTCTAAAGATTTAATAATACAGCTGTAATTGTCGGTGCAGTGGGTTCCTTCATATGGATGGAAATCTTGACCACTTTATAAGCAGCAGTAAAGTGCATTTATTTCTCTTAGAGCAGCTTAACCAAATTAAAGCGTAAGTCAAAAAAAAAAAATCTATGTATAGGCAGATATTGAGGACAAGTAATTTGCTCACAAGGATAAGAGGAATCCTTGAGGTCTGAAAAAGCAACTTTTCATGCTGAAGTAATTTTTAAAACTCCTTGGAAGTGGGGATAGAAAGGGAAAGGGAAGTGAGTCTTGGTCATGGATTTGAAAGCAGTTATTCATTAGAAAATCTTACTGCTATGTTACTGATTCTTCACCAAGAATATAGTCTGAACTGGAATCAATTTTTGTCTCTTAGACAAGCATTAAGCAAGTCCATAAAGTAAAATAATATCACGTGGCCCTTGTGCTAAAATTTCACGCCTTACTTGAGAAGTAACTTAGCTGTAAGAGCAATTTTAGTATTTTCCTTTATGTTTTGAAAGAGTTGTCTGGGACTTCCCCATTTGTTTACTCAAAGCACTTATTTTGCTAGGATTGAAGTCACTTTTCAGTACATCATCCACAGTGTATTTACAGGGAATTTGCATTTAAGTACATTATCCTTTCTTCGCTTTGTAAGTGTACACATTTCTTCTCAGGCACCTATGCAAATTTTACATGGATGAAGAAACTGCTAAGACAACTTTGCAGAATTACCTGGTGTTATGAAGTTGTTCATTCTGGCTCTATATCTTTCTCAGACTCTGGAAGAGAAAAGCTATGTAGGACAGAGTTTTCTGGAGGCAAAAGAAGCCTAAGTAAAGAAAATAATCTGGACTTGGTAAAGGAGGACAGAAACTGTTCAGCTGCCACTAAAACCAAAAGAAGATTTCTAAGAATAAACAGCCATCAGAGAATAACAAGAGTGAAGTCAAATGAAGAAATTACTTTCACCAGCCAGAAGAGAGAGGAGGATTAGAATTGAGAAGTGATAATTTGAGGCATTTGGCAGAACAGACTGTAAAGCTTTGGAAATAAATGAATACGTTTCACATTAGAAAGCAAAGAAAACTTGAAGCTTAAAAAACAAAACATCTGCTGGAAGCAGGACTGTTATTAGTTGAGATGGCAGTGGAGGAAGTTAAACAAATAATAAGTTTGCATTTAACTTTTCTTTTGTGGTACATCATCTTTGGTTCTTGTTAATAAAAGAAAAAGGGAATTAATTAAGGTCTTGATGACTTGATACATACCTGTTCATAAAGCAGCAGGACTGTAAGGGGTAATAGATTTATTGAGTACTACATTTCTTTTTAGTGTAGAACTGTAATTCTCTTGTGAGACCCCACCTGGAATACTGTGTTCAGTTCTGGAATCCCCAGCATAAGAGGGATATGGAACTGTTGGAACAGGTCCAGAACAGGTCCACAACAGGTCCACAAAGATGTTCAGAGGGTTGGAGCACCTCTGCTGTGAGGACAGGCTAAGAGAGTTGGGGTTGTTCAGTCTGGAGGAGAGAAGGCTCCAGGGAGAATTTATAGTCTCCTTCCAGTACCTGAAGGGGGCCTACAAAAAAGTTGAGGAGGAACTTTTTACAAGGGCATGTAGTGATAGGATGAGAGGGAATGACTTTAAATTGGAAGGGGGAAGATTTAGATTTGACATTAGGAAGAAATTCTTCCTGATGAGGGTGGTGAGGCAGTGGCACAGGTTGCCCAGGGAAGTTGTGGCTGCCCCATCCCTGGAGGTGTTCAAGGCCAGGTCAGATGGGGCCTTGGGCAGCCTGGTCTAGTGGGAGGTGTCCCTCCCATGATAGGGGGTTGGAACTGGGTGATCTTTAAGGTCCCTTCCAACCCAAACCATTCTATGATTCTGTGATTCTTTGACTAGTATGCACCGAGCTGCAGGTACTGGAGTGTCATAGACTGTGTAAAGTATCTGAAGAAGAAAAACACCATGTTGTAAAATCCTGACAAAATGATGGTAAAACAGTTCATCAGAAAATAGGGTTTCAAGTAGTTTGTGCCAGAGATTGTGTATTTTATCAGAATTCCGTCATGCTTTGCCATTCTGAAGGCCATCCTAAATGCCACTGTTGGCAGCAGTTGGCTTATTTAAAACTATATGAGGTACTCTTAAGTACATGATATGTATAATAAGTCTTTTCAAACAGCTGCAGGAAATTCTGTATATTGCTAAAGCCAGTTTCCTATTAAAATAACATTTCTTTTTCTGAACACTGACATATATATAAATTTATAAATTTATGGGTCAGAGTCCTATCTATGTGTTCAGTACCTTTATAGTTCAATGGAGGGAAAGGGAATCTTGCTGTGGAACAAGTTCCAGATACTGAGGTTAGACGCAGTTTAAGTTCTGAGCCCCCTGTCTGGTGTATAAGCTACTTGAACTTCACCTTCCATATAGGGAGGGAATAGTTCTCCAGAGTGATTGAAAGACAGGTAAAGTTACACTTCTTTTACAACAGCAGTGGATAGGTATGTCTGCTGTTGTTGTCACTCAAGTGGTTCAAGACCACAGAAATATTTTAGGTCTGTAACTCCTTTAAAAGAGCTAAGATTCCTTCTGATATCTCTAGAAAATTGTTGCTTGCCTGTAGGAGCTCAGTATGTTTGAGGATATTTGCCTTGAACCTCAGAGACTATAACCTTGGCAGTTGCTGATAGCTGCAAAGCTAAGTGTATACAAATTTACAGCCTTAAAATGTGAGCTGCCTAAGGATATATGCTGAACAGTGGTATTCTCTCCTAATTCTGTCCTATTCTCCGCTCTATCTGTCACAGTTTCAGCTTCATTGAAAACATAGTAATGTCATATACATTTTTTTTCCCTGTGATTCTTCCTTCTAAAGGTGCATCTACAAAATATGTAATGTATAGTAAATGAAAGCATATGAGTTTCCTATGCTGTGGCTCCTGATGCATGCAGATAACGAGGCAGCTTACTTTACTTTCAAAGCAGAGATAGCTAGTTTGCACAGAGGCACTCAGTGTTAAGCAAGTCCATAAGTTAAATTAGTATTATGTGCCCTCTGTGCTAAAAATTTACACCTTAGTTGAAAAACACCTTAACTTTTTATGAGCTGTTTAAGGATTCTGCCTTGTATTTCTTTTTTATTATTATTTGTGATGAATTTAAGTTTCTTTTCATGTCAAATACATTTTAACAGGTATGTTGTTAAACATATATATGGAGAGAGTTCATAAAAACTAGAATCCAAAATTTTTAAACTCATGTAATAGTTTTATGATAATCTAAAAAACAATTTACTACTCATATAATGGCTATGAGACATGTGGTAGCAGATGATATTAGTTTAACAGATATCAAAGGCAAGACTCCCATTTACATCAGTAGCACCCTCATTTTTCCATGTCAATTCATAGTATTTCTTAAGAAGAATAAGACAAGCTTCAATAAATAATTTGCAATTGTTTTGTAGATTCTACTCAGCTTGTTTGTTGCTGTTATTTTGGACAACTTGGAACTTGATGAAGATCTGAAGAAACTTAAGCAAGTAAGAACATGTTTTTGCTGTTCTTGGAAGTAGTTTCAATAAAGTTTTATTTACTGGTGTTTTCATGATAAAAGATGGGAAGCATCTTCATCAAAATGAAAAAAACAGTAGATGTTGAAGACAGTAGCAGTGTTTTGTTAGACAGTTGACTTTCACACATTGTGAGGTAGAAATTAAGAGACTGTAGAAGAGATTTAGAAGTTTGTTTAAAAACTTGATGAAAGTCAACTTAGATAATCATGTAATTAAAATAATTTTAAAATCACAGCTAAGGCATCTTTTTGCTTATAATCTAGTGAAAGATGTCACTGCCTATGTCAGGGCAAATGGACTAGATGATCTTGAAAGGTCCCTTCCTACCCAAACCATTCCATGATTCTGTATGATAATTTATAAGCAGACCACTGCACCACTGCGGGGTCTGGCAAAGGTCCGCAGACAAGAAGCAGGAGAGGGAACAAAGTTGAATGTATTATGTGAGTGCTAAAGACACTTGGCAAAGTTAAATTGCTTGACTGTTTCTCCAGATTTGGGGACCACGATTACCAAGAAGGCATTCTCTCGTGCTTGAAACCCTAAATGACAATCACATAAATGTAGCCACACCAAATCAGACCAAATGTAGCTAAAGAGTTCATGCTGGCCATTCTGACCTTATGTACAAACCACTAGTGAGGAACGTATCTGTAGCTTTTACATAAACAGACAACTGTGCTTTAACCTGCACGAAGAGGAGCAAAATCATCAATGTTTGCCTATTTCATGCCTGAAATAGCAAATTGAGAGCCTCGTATGTGGGAACCTCTATTATAATATCTGAGTTATAGCCTTCTTTCACCCATCATTTGCTGACTTTGTTCATCTTTGAGGTGGATTAGCAATTGTTATCGAATTCTGCTCTTTCAATTCTTGAAAAATAATCACCCAGAAAATGTAGTTATTTCACATTGAATCACTACCTAGAAATGAATCTGCCAAATAACAACTCCCTTATTTTTCCTTGTATATTATATTTCTTTTGGTTTTAAGACTAAAGTGATGTGTTTATTCATTTATTTTGCTGGTATTCATTGTGTTCATTTTCTACACACTTCTTTGGGGATTGGGGGATTTAGAGATTTCTGAGAATACTATATAGTTACTTTAAATCAGACTTTATAGAATTCAATACAGAAACTAATATAACTTTTGCTGTTGCTGTTTTAAATATCAGTATGTATTTCAAATGTGAACCAAGTTAAAAGGGCAGGTATTTTCTGGCACAAAGAAATATAAATACTGGATTTCAGTTAATCAGCTCACAGAAGTGAAATGAGAGATCTTGTAGATGATTTTGGATGGCCAGACAGTATTAAATGTGCAAACTGAGTAGACCAAATTAAGTTTATTCATTTCACTCCTTGAGAGTCTCAGGAGGTAAAGGGATCTGAAATGAAAGTGGCTGAGATGTATGGTAAGCAACGTCATATCATACTGATAATCTTAGAGGAAATTTTTCATAATGTCTTCATGAGTTAGAAGCACAAATCAGCTTTCTGAAAACAGTGAAAAGATTAAAAAATTAAATCCTATGGCTTTTCTGTAAAACTTAACTTCTTAAATTCATAAATCACTTTAAAAATCTACACCTTTGCTTATGAAATGTCAGCAGCATGGCTTTGTGTTTTAGCAGCCCTCTCTGGAACAGGTGAACAAAAAGCAATGTTGAGAGGCCACCACTACATCAGCCTGAAATCTTGATAGTCTGGTATGAATGACAACTTTATAATAGCAATAGAGCACAGTTAAATAAAAGACATAAATAGGATTAAAGTAAATTCCCTCAACTTCATAGTTTTGAGACCGGCAGCAGCATAGTTGCATGACTGTGATGGTGGGACAGTGTAAAACTGCTGCCTGAGGCAACAGACCTTCTAGTTACCATGCAGTGTGGCACGATAATGACATTGAGAGTCTGATAGTCTGTTCCATTGACCCAAGTAGATATGTAATCAGAAGACAGCATTTTGCCACAGGACATACCAGTTTGGTTGACTGGCATAATGGTGTATGCATTATGCATCATTATGACATAAAAAGAAATCCAAGGTGCCCGATGCTAGTTCACTTGTGTTTATGCTTTTGAAATGTTGCTTTAAACAGTAGCCTCTCATCAAATTATATTACTCAGTACAATTGAATGTATACCCTTCTGGTATTAAGAAATATTACTTGTTTTAAAAATGCTTAAGGTGAAAGGAGGTTAGAGGTTGATTCTTGGGGCTCAATCATATGGAATTACTGGAATGATTGTACAAATGATTGTCTAGAACAGAAAAGGCTTCCTATGGGGTAAATGTGATGGTATCGCTGGTTCAGTGCTGATAGTGACAGTGTGCTATTACACTGAAATAGTGGTTGTCTTACCTCAGAAGATAAAGCAGAAAGAGTTGTTAATTCAATGATGTTTTGAATTCTTCCCAAAAAAAAAAAAAAAAAAGACTGTAAGAAGAAGGATTGTGAGGTAATTGTTATTACCATTTCTATAAAGAGATAGATTTGTAATGCTGCACAGGAAAATGTTTAACATTTATAATTAAGAGCTGAACAGTGTTCCAAGGGAGGAATCAAATAATTCAAACTGTTAATGTAAAAGACATTGATTGGTTGAAAATGGGGAAACAGTAATGCTATCAAAAGTATTTCCATCCTGATGCTTGCGATTATTCCCTGCCTTTAACGGCTGTAAAGCTTGAGGCACAGGGCGTTTTCAGACTTGGATGATTTTCAAGGAATATGTGTAAGCCAGAAATCACACCTAGCTAATAATCTCTTTTGGGATGTGTCCTTCTTAATTCTGTCTTAATTCCTTTCCTTGAACTTGATAAGAAAATTATTACTTATCTTTCAGATTATTGGGGAAGGACTAATAGTTAATGTACTCTAATAATATGTAATATTATTATATATGTAATATATGCAATGTACTCTAAAATGTAAAATGATATGTAAACACTGGGTATTCATATTGGTTCAGTAAATGTGTTTAAATATGAATAAATCAAAGGAAAAATACATTAAATGACTGGGACATTATAAGGAAGATTGAAAAATAATTTATTTAAAAGCTAGTAAACTTTTAGAATTAAATTTGCTAGTGCAAATGTAGTTAAGGATATACAACATGATTTAGATTTTAATTACATCATTACATAATGTTCTTCAAAAGTCTGGCCTCATTTAGGGCAAAGAGTAGGCAGAGCTCACTTTAATGAACGATTAGTTGATTTTTTTCTTTGTTGTACAGTGTGTGATCCCTATGTGTTGTTTATTGCACCATATTCAAGCTTTGCTATGCAGACAAAACTGTTTTTCTCATTCCCGACTTTTTTATGGTAGCCCTCATAAGTATCTAGAACAAGCATAAAACTTGTAAAAGATTAATTTAAGTGATTTACTTCGCACCACAGGCACACATAGGAATAGAATCTGTTTTTCCAAGACACTATTCAACTGGTTGAAGAACAGCCTCATTCTTTGTGTTCTTACAACTCTGTTCATTTGCAATACTTCTCCCTTCCTCTGCCACATGGCTCATCCCCTCATCTATGTCTGCCATGACAGCACAAGTCAAGTGAAAAGGGGCTGTACTATTGCTCGTAGTCACCATCTATCTGTGCAATAAATGTGATCCTCTGCAGTAACAGACTGACCCTAACATGCTACTTCACCTCCAGGTATGAGATTGATCCTGCTTATCTAGCCATAACGCCCATTTCTGTTGCGTTCAGTGCATCAGTCATGCAGTGATATCAGTCTTAGGCACAAGAAATCCATCAGCTACGACCAAATTTCTTCTCTTTTATTCCTGTCTTCTCCACCCTCTCTGTAACCTGTTGCTCCAAAGTTAAAAAGAAACCAAAATGATTTCTTTGATTTCTTTTACTTTTTATGATAAAGTTTGAACTTTCTTTTTTAAATTCAGCACTCTGAACAGATTGTGAAGCATGAATTTCCTTTACAGCAGCTGTGTTAACTTTTCCCATTATATTTTCCATGTATCTGCTAATTCTACTGTTACTACATTTTTATCAGTTTGCCTAAATATGAAGTCAGACTGATTAGTTTCTAATTTCCCATACTCTATCCCGAAGCCCATTTTTAAAGTCAGTCACATTTGCCACTTTCCTTTCTCTAGCTACCAAGATTACTTAGGTGACAAATTATTCACCACTAGAAGTATGTCAGCGTTGTTATATCTGAGATCCTTTAGAAATCTTGAGTGAGTGTTATCAGATCTTGGTGAATAACAATTTGATCTTGTGTTAGTTATCTTCCAAAAGCTTTTCTCCTGACATTTTTGTTGGAGATTAGTCTTCAGCATGGTTCAAGGTCTTCTTTGAGCTCCTCTGTGGTCAACACTATTCATTTTGCTTTCTTGCTTTGGATTTATTTTTCTGAATGCTCTTGATTAATAGTCTGTTGCTCTTTTAAACCCTCTGTGGATCTTGCTGCTTCCTGTATTTTTTTAAAAGCTTCCTTATTAGATTTTATTTCTTTAGAAAGTAATCTCTCAAAATCTTTTGTGATCCACCATATTATTGTTTTATTTAAAAAATGCCAGAATTTATAGGTTTTTTTTCTCTATTCTTTGCTTAGCATATGGCTTCCCTCTCTGAAACATACACGTTTACTTTTGAAAGCCGTCTTTGCACTCCAGTTGGCATTGCTGGCCTTTTTGCCCTCCTTGAAGTTTTTCTGTAGGTTGTAGATGTATTCTGTTCTTGTAAAACAGGATATTTAAAGCTACTCTATATACCCACCTCTCCCAGTTTCTGTCATTTGAACAGTCCTTTAAATTTCTTTTTAAGTCTCTATGATTTTATGTAATTCATTTTTTTATTTAAATTGAATGTAGTTAATAGGTTTGACTACCTACATTTTAAAAAATAACTGAATTTAAGAGTTTTTTTATCACTGTTATTGAATAGCTTTTTGATATTTATGTCATAAACTAGATCTTGCTCAGTAGTAAACCATGAGATGCTTCTTCACTTAAGTGTTCTCTGACTATGTAGTTCAGTGAGGAGTCATGAGTAAAAAGTTAATCTTTCTTCTACTCTGTAGCTCAGCAGTAACTAAAACATCCATTTGTTATCATTACTGTTTCTGGCACAAATCCAGAACATAGCCCCGTAACAGCTACTGTACAGAAAATTAACTCTATCCCAGCCAAAACTAGCACAATGCTGAAATTAGTTGCTAATCGTCATCTACATGTATGCAGAATATTTCCTCCAGTTAGGCATGCATTTTCAACACAGAGGGTTCTTATGCTGTATATGCATTTTCCTTATTCATTTTACTGATTGTAGATTTAAAAATAAGTAGCATTTATCTTTCACCGGTGCAGAATACTGTCAGTCTGGATAATACATTGCCTGGATCTGCATATTCTGATACTGTAGGACCCTACTGCTTATTACTCCTACCAAGTTTCTGAGATGTCTTCTGTGTCAACATTGTGGGTTTTTGAATAACAGGAATCCTAGTTCAATCATGTTACTTTTTAGGGTTCTGCTGTTGGCATAAAAGCCTGTATGTACATCGTTCTTGTCTAGTTTTACGTCCTCTCATTAATATGGCTCTATTACTCATGCTTTTCTGTTTCCTATCAGAATTTTGTAAACTTTTAGGATTCACATATGCTCATTCCATACAGAGAAACTCACTTTTACCTTGTTAATTCCTCAATTATTCTACTGTTTTTCATACCTGCTCCCTGAATTAGCTTTTGCAGCCAGTGAAGTTAATTTTAAGTGTTGTGGAGTTTTAGTCACATGGGTAGAATTCAACCCACTTCGCTAATACATTGCAAAGCTGTATATGCAATTTGAAATATCCATGCAGGTTTCCTTCTCTAGGCACTGAAGAGAAGTGAATACTTTTGGGCAGCAATTTTTAGAGAGGTGTGGTTTTTTTGTAAGGTGGCTACAAGAAAATTTGAAGCCAGGCATGAGATTATACTCAAGCTTCCCGAGCTGTATGTATTATCTTTCCTTTATCTACAGTATGGTTTGTAGCTTACAGCAATGACATCTGTATGACACTACTCAAGAGTATTTCCCTGTTTCCCTTGTATCATAGAACGTGGAACCTTTCTAAGCTTACACAATGTAAGAATAATTTTCTTGTGGAATAATAATGAAAAGATAGAAGACAAAAAGTATGGATAAATGATTGTTTTTCATAATAGAGGAAAGGTACCAGTAGAATTCCATGGTGATCTTGGCTAGGATGTTTGCTGCTTGGTATTCGTAAGTTATCTAGAAAATGGGGTGAACTGGGAAGTGACAGAATTTGCTGATGGTGCAAAGTAAAAGCACGCAAAATTATAGCTGGCTGTGAAGTATTCATGTGACTGAGAAATAGAATTTCTGATGAAATATAATGTAATAGATACACATAGAGAAGAAGCCTACTAGGATACACAAACATATGCTTTAATTAAGCTTTCCCTAGTCCAGAAAGATTTTTGAGTCATTGTAGATATTCGCTATCATGTCAATTCAGTGCTTAACAAAAGAGAAGGCAAACACATTGTTGAAAATTATTAGAGCAAATTGTTAAACAGAAGTAGAAACTTTCCTGTTCAGCCATATACATCCAAGATGCTTCCATGTCTTGAATATTGCACTCCATCTTTTTAAAAATAAGTTATAATAAACCCAGGAAAGATATGGAAAAGGATAATAAGGATGATCTTCAGATTGTAAATTGAGGTAATTGAGAAGGAGGCTAAAGAAAGCGTTATATGAAATTGCAAAACATCTAAGAAGTTGAATAGAAGATTCTTATTTTACTTTCTTCCATCATAACAAAATGAGAAAGTACACAATCAAATCAAACTGTTTTAGTTTTACGACAGAGTAATGGAATAAATTTCCTATAAGGGATGATAGTTTAGATGTAGCTTTCAGCCACAGGGGTTGTCAAAGCTCAGAAAGCCTACAGGAAGTATAATCCCTCTGCATTTTATCTGTTCTTATATTTATATCTCAGATACTTTCTGGTGATCCTCGTCCGGGACAGGGCAGTAGTGAAGTGGACCTTTGCTCTATCCCAGTACACTCATTCATATGCCCCTAATGTTCCATAATCTGAATGGAATTTCAGACCAATAGCATAAGGAGGAACTAAATCCATACAGTACATTGATGGCTAAATCCATATGTGCCTCCACTTTACTAAATTGTAGTTCCACAAGCGAAATGCCAAGCATCTCAAGCATCTCTTGAGTGTAAGCAGTGGCATAACTTCCTTGACCGTGTAATCTTACTTCTATAGTCCTATTCCTCTGTCAAAATATGTATAACTTTAACAGTATTAAAATAGAAAATGTTCTCAATTTGTCTTACGGTTATGATAACAACCCCAGTTTACCTCACTAACTTTGAAGGGTTTTTCTTATGGCTTGTGTTAGACAAGATTATTGTGTTCGTATTTTGCACCTGGAGAATCAAAGCTGAAGAAGTGACATCTCTGGGTTCATACATAAATTCTCAGTGAGGAATCAAGGTCTGTTCTAATGCTTAAGCCCCTCAAGTCAATCAGGAACATCCATCCACTTTAAACTGTTGAAATCTCACATAAGCATTGTTCTGCTGCTTCAAAGGAATATTCCCTTAAGGAAGGTCAGATTTCTGTCACATCACACATGTGCTGTCGGTGCTTACTGGGGCACACTCACAACGTGAGTACAGATGGCACTCATTACTAAAAATATTTTCCCAATACATGCTTTGCTACCCAGCAACAGAAGTCCTTGGAGGAGTAAACAAGAGTATGAAGTAGGGACATTATTCTTCTAATTTAAGGAAATTTTCATTCTCATCAGTGAAAGTACTTCTCAGATGTACATGCTCCTTTCCCTCCATACCATGAAATATAGACAAGATTTTTTTCCCCTAAATCCATATCAAAGCAGCAAATACAAGAGGCTGCAGTGGTAGTATAGTACTTATGGTATATATATATATATTTTAAAATTGCCTTTAGAATTGTATTATTTTGCCTCTGTGCTTTTAAAAGTAACAGATGTGTATATGCTCATTTTCTCTTGTTTAAATCTTACTTTCAAGTCTTTGATATTGAAAGCAGAAACTTTCATAAACAAAGAAGCTTGGAGATAGTTACAGCTTCTTTGTTGGTTTGGACTGTTGAGAAAGATTCTTCTTTTGGACAGTGTTTAGTGTCTGAACATCTCAATTTGATGCCAGTGGTTCAAGGTTGGGTTTTGAAATGCTTAGAAGCTTTGCATAAAAGGAGACAGTTCAACAAAAGTTATTGGTCTTGATGAGACCTCCACAGCAAAAGCATAAAAGGAAACTATTATGAAATTTGTCTGATAAAAACAAGCAACAGTAGAAGAAAGGTAACTGGTAGTTGGGTATCGCCAAAAATAGCAGAACTATAATGGAACCTAGTTCCATAATATTCTTTTTTTTATGATGGTGCTGGTGGTTTTGGGGGCATGGGGAGATCTATATGGAGAACCACTGCCACCCAGCTGTCCAGAACTACAGCAGCAGGGTACAGACATCTTAAAGAATTAAAAAAAAAAAAAAAATAGAGAAGAAAAATGCATTAATTTTTAGGTGTTATTCCCTCTGATCTTAAAAACTTACCTTTTTTTTCTGGTTTTGTTGCCAGGGAAACAGAGTAATTAACATTTCTTTTTTTCTCACTAAGCATTTACTTTTGCTTCTTCACTAGGTTCTTCACTTAGGTTAGAAAACCCTTGATTTATAATGAAACTTTTGGCCTCCTACTATCTAAAGGGACATTGTCTGATGTTTCCTGAATGTTGTTCAAGATAATTCTGGCAGAAATATTCTAAAGATGAATTTAACAGTGCTCCCCTTTCATGCAAGAATACATAAGTGGAATTTTGGTAAATGTCAGTCAAGACAAAGCAAGTTAACATCTAAAGAGATTGTGCTGAGGCTTTCTACATTTTTCTCTAAAGTAAAATTAATTTGAACAAAACATTCACATCAGACATTTATATTACATAGAACAAAATACTCTTTCAGTGTTGCAGGTCTCTGTTCACCATAGCATCCTGTTGATTTTAGGAGGGTCTGAGATACTCAGTTGCTTGTAAATTTGGATTTTTTAATAAACTAAAGTGGTACTTATGAGCCAAACAATTCAAACCTATATCCCCAGAGCAAATATAAATTCCCTTTCTGTGATTGCTATGGTATTCAGTTTTGTTTGTGCCTAAGCTGGAGTGAAGCAGCACAATTTGTACCTTTAATCTTAAATTCATGTGCAATCAGTTGTTGATTATGCAATTATTATTTTGATGAGTTAGAAAATATTTTCAGTGTCTGCTTTTCATATCTATCTCAGAGCAATTAGGTTCACATTTTTAATCCATGTGAAAGAAATTTCCCAAGAATAAAAATCCTGGCGCATTTAAAAAAATGCAATTATTTTCTTTTTTTTTTAAGAAAGAAGATTATTCTGACCAACACTGAAAAAATTAAATCATTCTTTCAGATTGTCCTGGTTTCAGCTGGGATAGAGTGAAGTGTCCCTTCAGTAGCTGCTGCATTTTGGACTTCGTGTGAGAATAATGTTGATAACACATATTGTTTTAATTGTTGTTAGGTAATGTTTATTCTCACCTGGGATAGAGTTTATTTCTTCCCAACAGCTGCTGGGTTTTAGATTTGTATGAGAACAGTGTTAATAATATACTGAGGATTTTAGTCATTGCTAAGAAATCAAGGATTTTTTCAGTTTCCCATGTTTTGTTAGTGTATAGGTGCAGGGCAGCTAGCCCAAACTGGCCAGTGGAATACTCCATACCATAACATCATTCTCAGTATAAAAACGGGAATTTGGTGAGGAGGGCAGGCAAGCCATCTGGATTCCATATTCAGTGTTCTGCTCGCTGTGATCTCTGCATTTGCTGCTATCACTGCAATTGCTGTGAACTCTGTGCTCACTGCTATCACTGTGCTTGCTAAAATTGCCGCGCAGGACAGGCTAATCATTAGGTGGTAAGCAGTTACATTTTAGTACATTCTTTGTTATTGTTGTTGTTGTTGGTTTTGCTGTTGTCTTCTTTTATTGCTCTATTAAAACTGGTTTTATTTCAACCCGTGAGTTTTCCTTTTCCAATTGTCCTCCCTATCTCACTGGTGGGGAGGAGTGAGAGAGTGGCTGCGTACTGTTCAGCTGACACCTCAGCGCTAAACTGCAGCTAAACTGGATAAAGACTAGTGTTTTCTCAAGTATCAACGGATAGGATTCATATCACCTATTTAGCCATGCAAAACGTTAGACATATAGTCTAAGCTGGTCATCTGCACTTGCCTATAGTCATAGTCAGCTTCCAGGGAATGATTCATCCCATCCAAGTTGGTGCTCTATTTTTCTGTTGCAGAGGGAGCCTAGACAACTAATTAGGGAAAGTGCCTGATTTTCAGTGGACAAAGTTAAGTGGCATGAGTCTCCAACTTTAATGAACTAGGAACCCTCGTTTCATTGATATTTAGTCATATGAGTGCTTTTACATTACTGAGGCCCAAAATCGTGGTGTGTAATGCTAGGCATCTTGCTGAAGATCCTAGGTTGGGATTTGTAATTTAGCTTAGGGTTTTTGATTATAACAGCAAGAAAGAATAAAAGTCAGCATTCAAAGCTGGTCATCTCTATTCACTCACAGCAGAGAACCAATTCCTCATTTGTGAAATTAGGCTCATAAAATAGCAGGTCCCTGGTTTTGGCACTTCAGTAGGTTTTCTAAAGGTGTGTGGAATCAATCCAACAGGATCTTTGTAGAGGTTCCCAACTTTGGTCTAGGTTGGCTCTGTAGGAAATACACGCCCTGGCTCACCTGTGGAGCAAAAGGCATGCTCAGAGGAAAAGACAGTGTGGTTGTGTGAAACCAGACATTTACCATTTGCTATTGGAATATGTCAGAAAATTGGCTCTCACACCTTTTAATGTATCCTACTAGGCTTTTGTAATTATGTTTGGTCTTAAAAGACAAAGGTACAAATAATTGCTTCCCCAGAGAATAGGGCTTTCATTGCACTGCCGATGATGTTGAGGATATCTGTCTTATATTCCCTGCATGAAATGTTAACCAGTGTTGGTGCATCTTTGTCAAGATATAGGGAAATTCTATTATTATTATTATTTACCATGATGGTCCAATTTTCTTCTTGTCAATATGCTAGGCATCTTTCTCCCCTCAACCACCATCATTATGGTTCCCATTTTCTCAACTACTAGTTCTTGTTATTTCATATCCAGACATATTTAGTGCAGTCTTTTCTTTACATTAGATCATACCTTTGTTACTGCCTGTAGTAACTTCTCATCAAAATTGTCAAAGGAATTTACCCAGCTTACCATTGCTGGAAATCTGCAAAACAACCATCTGTTTGTTGAGAGCCTCCATAAATTCACAGATGCAGCATTGGTTTCCTTAAAACCTTTCAAGGTGTCTCTCCTTTCTAAAATTACCTCTTGCTCTGGGAATGATCACTACTCACTTTTGGAGTAAAACATCCTTCTAATAATTGTTTATCAGAGTTTCACAGCATATACTTACTGCTGAAATTCATGATGCGACAGAATGCTTTAACGCAAACTAAGTTTCCAATGTGGAAGTCACACTGGCAAAGAGGTAAAAATGAGCTGGACAATGATCGCTTCTGTTCCAGAACTAAATAAGGAAGTCAGGTCTGCAGCCTAATCTTCCATTAGTTTTTTTGTCAGTCTCACACAGAGCATATTTCTACTTTTAGTGCTGGGGATGGGTGCAAATTTTAACTCATTTTCAGGTTTGGGGATTTCTTTGTTGTGTTCTGTTAAAATGAGATGGGTGGGAAGAAAAGGTCCAGGTTTTAGTACCAATCCCTTGAGTATACATTCATGATGTTTGCTGATGCAGCCTATATGTATATTCATTACCTTTCCAGGTTTTGTTTGCTTTTTTAACTGTTTCTAGATACTAAACTATAGAATTTGGTTTCCATACACTCTGGCCTTCCAGGTATTCATCATCTCTTCATGCAAAGCAGTTCCAACAACTGAAACAGCTCACTGGTTTTCTAGCTGGTGAAAATGAATGCTATTTTTTTATAGCTTCTGCTGCTCTTTTTTTGTATTGTCCTCAGCAGAACAAATGAAGAAAGCAACCTAAACTAAGTGCTCTGCTTATTTTTCTTTAACTTTTTACTGTGAATTTCTAAGAATAAATATTTCTGCATTGTTTCTTACGATTTTTTTTTTGGTCAAGAAATCTTCATAATTGAACCCCTGGAAGAGTTGTGGCTAGCAAAGTGATTCATTCAGCAGAACTGGTCGTAGAGAGAAGATAAGTCAAAATCTGACTGTTGGCCAGACTAAAGTCCTTGTGCTCCAGTACTATAAGTGAGGCCATGAGGTTCTACTTTAGCCTGGTTCCAGTAGGAGAAGGAAGTCTAGATTGTCTGGTATGGAGGATAATTGAAATGGGATGCCTAAAACAGTACAATAGTAAAGGCTTTTGCTTAATGTGGATTTGGGAATTGAGAAAATATAGTTACAAGCTGTAAGAGAGCTCTGCAAAGCAATTATTTTCATCTCTGTTAAAATGTAAGCACAGAAATTAACTAAGGCTCTACATGGCTTTTTTTTTTCCCCATGCGGAACCCTGGTTTCTCACAGAACATGTTTACGTGGCAGCTAGCCAGCAGTCTCTGAACTGCTTGCCACACTATCATGCATGACTTATTAAAAGGAAACAACTTTTCCTTTATGAGGGAAATACTTCATTGGAAAGTAAGCCACTTTAAAGAGGACTGTGGTAGGGAAAAGATAATATATTCAAAGAGTCCTCTATCCTTCCTTTCTCCCTTTTATGAAAACCAAATCATGAACAGTTCAGGTTTCAAAATAAAGCACAGTTACACAGGCATCTGCAGTCCAAACTGTATGTGATTTGATGTTTAGACTGCTCAAGACTGCATTATTCTGAAAGCAGATGCAATACTGATGCTTTAATTAGTTGGCACTTCTATTAACATAGGAAAAAAAAAAAGTTCTATTAAAATAGCTGTATTCAAGAGCCTATTGTTTCAGTATGCTCTTTATGTTAAGCATATGCCTTATGTCTTTGGGTGTGGATAGCCATATGGATAACAGAAGATGAAATTATAAGGCTTTATTGGGACACTCCATGTCTTAAGTAGGCTCCTCATATATATCATCTAATTCTGGATTCATGAAAAGATTTCGATGACCTTAGAGAAATCAGACTGCTTACAATAGCCGCAAGTAATTTTAAAACATGCCAGAGTTACTCTAGGAAATAAAACTGTTACTGCTGGCTGTCATTTTTAAACTTTGTGTTGTGATATCAAAAGATCTACATAAAGTTTCTCTAAAATGATTTTCTGATGACACGTCTTATTCATTTACCACATACAGTAAAGGTATATGTTTACATTAAAGCGATTCAAGAAGCAAAAGCCACTAAATGTTCATGGGATATATAGGATGTAGTCCCCCACAGTATAAAACTGTAGTTCAGCTCTATGGTTCTGGACTGTCCTTCATCCTCTTCTTCTTCTTTTTCTTCTTCTCATTTGAAACTCTCTTTGAATTTTTTAGAATACATTTCTATTTTAAATGATGAGAAGTAATTTTCTGGTTCAGTTTGAGGAGACGAAACTTTCCCCACTTCATTTACTGAAGCTGTAGCTTACACAGGAGTTCAGGAGCTGTAACAAATTATTACTAGAACATTTTCTCTCTGAAAGCCATAATATGATCTTCTTTTTTATTGGGCAAAACTTATATTTCCTTTTCTTTCAAAATGTGTCTGTCTTGGCAAACTAACTTGAAAGTCTATAATGCATTTAAGTGTTAGTGAAAAAAGTAGAAGAATGCTTGTGGAAAGTTGTTGAAAGTTGTAATTCATAAGAGATGGTAAGAGTTTCAACAGGGCTTTTTTTTAACTTAATGTGTTACTGAGAATGCATATTCTCATGCATATAAGACATGGGGACTTCGCGTGAGCAGGAGAAATTTACAAGGTCGTTCACAATATGATGGCCATTGTTCTCTGCTTTTCAGTGTATAACAACTAAATTGTCTTGTGTTACCTTCAAAATAGCTAAGGTATAGTCTTGCTTTATATAATATTGTTTTCTCAAATCTCTTCTGTGTTATACGTGATTATGTCCACAGGAACACACACATCTGTTTAGAACCCCACTAGCTAAAAAACAGTTATATATGCCACTGCAAGATATAAGGCAAGTGAATTTGGCAGGAAATTCAACATGAACCTCAACGGAATGAAATTATATAAAGCTAAGGTGAAATGCAATACACATAACGATCATCATCTTTGCTCAGTATCACTTCGTGTAGAAATGTAGTCTGTTGATTCAGTGTCCTCCGTGGGCATGTGAAATGAATATACTTCACAATGGAGCTTTCTGTCCACCAGAGGAAGTGTAAAATCTAGAATAATGTTACATAGCTACAGCAACACTTGGAACGTGCTGGCCATTACAGCGCAGTGATGATGCATCCTTGTTGGCACAGTGTTTGAATAAAACTTTCTCACAATGATCGAGTAACAGCTAAGATTTCTGAATTGTGTTGCCATCTGTCTGGTCACTGACTTTTTATGTCAAGTGCAGCTCTAGGACAAATTGCATCATCCTTACCACTGCTGTCTTCTAGGACTGTCCTGACTATGTCATGCCCTACTGAGTAAAAGTGACCCCATGCATGGTTTCAGATAGCAAGAGTGACCCGTAGGCCTGATTTAGTCTTTACAGATGTTTGTTTCTTCCATCCCTCTCCCACTACACCTTTTCATTCTTGAACTCCAAAAAGGCTTGCAGTATCCTTGCCACATCTCATGGGGGAAAGGGAAGATACTTATTTCTGTAAATAGGAAATTTATTTCTATTTACATTCTATTTCTTATGCATCACTTTAAAGGATAAGTTAAGTTTAATATGAGTGATGTGTTAGCCTTTAACTTCCATATTTAGCAAACAGGGACAACAGTAATACTTCCACTGTCTTGGTGAATTCACATTCTAATCCCATGAGGACAGAGGAGGCCTGTTTACAGTGTGTTGATACAGCTTTTGGCATGATATGGCATCCCAGGCTCTGCTGCTATCTCTAAGCATTACTGTAATATCCATAAGACATTTTAAAGGGTGGTGAGTGCTTTGGCAGGAGATAAGGGAGGAAAAGGTCCTCATCCAATGTAAGTTCCTAGACTGTGATGGTTGTGTCCTAAAGAAAAACATGTGTGATACGAACAGATTGAACTTTACTGTTGTATAAGCAGCTTCTGAAATTTCTATTTATGTGAACAGAACATTTGAAAGCAGGAGACAAAATATAGATCTTAGTTAATGGGTTTATGCTGCCGTTAGTTGGGCAGTGCTACTAACTTAGCTTCAATAAAATAGTATTTGTTGCATGAGTTGGCAAGTTATTCGAAACTTTTAAAGACTGGGATCTTTTTTTATAGAACATAAATAAACTTATCCTTGTTCTAAACTAATAGTGGTAGAGTAAAGCTTATGAAAATACACTGGTATATCTACTAGTAAAGACTGATCTAGTGCTGTAAATGTTTAAGTTAAGAGCAAAGCCATCATAAAATGTCGGGCAGAATTCTGGATTATAGTGGCTTTCAGCTATTCATTTAAATGTTAAAGCCCTGATCTGGCTAAAACGTACTGACACAAACCTTGTAGGAGCGAACTTTAAGGCTTGGTTTCATTCCCTCTGACTTCTGGCCTTGGCAATATAGTTGTATCGGTTCTCTGAGCAATAGAGAGGAACAGGCATCTTCAGAGGCAGAGTGATACCTTAGGTATGCTAAACTATCTTCTGTTGATATCTCTCTCTGCAACTCAGGATACATGTTTTACTAAGCTTGGTGCCTTTTTTAATTGCTTACAGTTGAGAGAAATTAATTTAGTGTCAGGGTGCAACTATCACTCGAAAAGCTGTTCAAAATTCAAATTCATGTTATGTTCTTACTATACCTCTATATGTGGAAGTGGTCAGTCTATAGAAGCACAGCTATTAAACATGCAAGCCAACAGCAATTACTTTTGTACTTATAGGTCAGAGAATTCCAGATGTCAGGTTAAAAACTATGATAGGGAGCACAGACTCATGCAAAGACCTTGTAGAAAAGGTGTAATTCAGCTCCTAGCAGAGAATACAGAAGCTATTTTTCATTTGCATTGACCACGTCCTTCTGGAAAGGAATACGTGTACTTCAGTCAAGTTTAAATTTTTCACATAGCTTTTACAAAAAGAGCAAAAAGACTAAAAAAGTAAAGAATCTCAAGATCTGTTTTTTTAAAACATACAAAAAGACTCTGAATCAGGTATTTTTTTGGTTATATGTCGGTGTCTTGAGATAGTTAAAAAGCTTGCACAAATATTACATTCCATTCCGTGCTAATAATAGAAAGTAAGTTCTGAGAGGATGAGGTACCCTCTAGGCAGTAGTATAAGCAATTATGTTCAAGGTAAAAAGGCACCAATCAAAATGTCAAGATGAGCTCTTCTTTTTGCAGTTGTTTTTATGCTATTTGAAAAAGAGTAAAGGATCTGAAGACCTCCTGAGTGCACTTGCAGATACATAGTTTTTTGGTTTAGGCATCTGATTATCACATCCTAAATGTATATTTTAGGTCTGCTTTCCGGCTCAAGCATAAAAACATACTATATACTTTGGCTCTCTAATACCAATAGTAGATTTTAAATCTACACAAACAGACACATATGTGCAAACCACCTTAGAATCATAAAAGTTTTTCTCCATTTTAGGTCCTGCAAATACCTTTGTTACATATGCATATGTGAATGCAGGTGTACACCCACCCACACACAATACACTTGTCAAATACACAGTTTTTCAAAGTGCCCTGATTTTCAGAGGTTGCAGAATGACAGCATATCCCTTTTAAAATCTTGCCAGTTTTATATAACTGCTGAATATGTGCCCAAAGCTTGAAAATGTGTGCATGCCTTGTAAGATTATTGTTCTTAAGAAAAAAAATCCTTAAATCCTTAGTAGCTCAAACAGTGCCTCTAATGTGCTTTCTTGTGTTTAGTACTTTTCTTCCTTTCGCTGGGCATGTCTTAATTCCAGAAGATTATTTTATCCATTGTCAGTAATGAAATTATGTGAAGTACCTGCATATGTTGTTTGTAATGGTAGTGGACTCTGCTAAGAGAGTCCTGCTAGAGACTTTGATGACCCAAGAGTATTTTCATATGTAAGTCCTTTCAGACTAAAATTACTGCTCTTTAAGTATGATGTTGCTTAGTATTCAAGATGATGGTCACTGACACGAGAGGAAAGCCTACTGAAGTCCTTGTTTACAGAAACCTCAGTTTCTGGGTTAAGTATACCTTCTGGTAACTCACGTCTCTGCAGATAAGACTTTGAGCAACCTGATCTAGTGGAATGCATCCCTGCCTGTGACAGGGGGGTTGGTTCTAGCTGATCTTTAAGGTTCCTTCCAGCCCAAACCATTCTATGATGCTTTGTTTCTATGAATATCAGTGTCACCTGAAAGAAGAACCAAGGCACCAACAATCACTTGGCTGTTTCAGCTGACCAGTGATTGATACAATCTCAATGTCTATGTCTCTGGTAGGAAAAATAATGCCAATATTGTGCTTAGACATTTATTATGAAGCCTACTGAGGAGGAACCAATAGGCCCCAAGTATAACATCTACTCTAGGTCAAAATAAAGGTCCTCCTGGTTCAATATCTAGTCACTGATGGTGGTCAATAAAAGATGTTTAGGAACTAGCATAAAAACAGGGAAGACACATCATGATATTTCATTCTCCAGTGCTATTTCACACTTCAGTGATAGTTTCCAAGAATGTGAGAACTTACATTGTCCAATATGGTGTATCTTTGTTTAGTAGTTCTGGATGTATTTCTTCTTGCATGTGTTTATTAAATCTATTTTAAAATCTATGTATATCCTAGCATTTGCTGCTTGCAGTATCAAAGATAAATTTAACAATGCATTATGTGAAAAAATATCTCTTTCTAATTATGAATCTGCCACTTGATTATTCCATTTGATGCCCCCTACCTCATGATGTACAATCATTCCAGTCAAATGCTTCCTTCGTGCTCTGTCCTTCCTGCCATGCCTGTTATTACCTCCAATGTATTCTCTCTTTGTGCACCTGGGCTTGCAGCTTTAGAATATAACTTGTTTCTTTTCGCTGGATAAGTCTACTTGAATTGATATGTGTTTGCAAGCAAATCTGGTATTTCAACTAAAGCATCTTAGAAAAAGTCAAGTTTAATTTTCATTACAAAGCCTCTCGGGTTTTTTCTAAGTAAATAAATCAGCATGTGGAATTGATAGGCTAGAATTTCTGTATCACCATTTCCTGGAAATTATTTTCAACAACAATTCAAAATATCTAGTCAGTAACAGAAAAAAATGTAAGCAAGGCGGTTTGGAATAATCAGAATAATCCCTGCATGCAGCTAGCTTGCTGATGCTTTACTGCTACCATTTTTCAGAGATTTCATCTTTTTGCTTTCTTTTTGTCTCCATTTGCTCTCCTCAGATCTCTTTTCTGGTGAGGCAGCTAACTATTGAAAAGCAAGCTGTTTCTAGGGGAAGTCCTAGGCCATTCAGATTTAGTTAGAAGGTACTTTTGATCTTACTCTTGTGAATAGTAAGGAGTCCCATTGTCCTAGCATTGCAAACATCATTTTGGCAGACCTTTTAACGGTTCCTTTATTCAGTGGGGAGAAAACTGTACTCACACTTTATGACGCAGTTGTACTTTTCAGTGTGAAGCAGTTTTTCTTCCCCTCCCTGCCCCAGATTCTTGATAAGTTGAACCAAAACACATAGCTCACTACTGTCTTTAATGGAGACCAATGTTTGGTCAAACACTGATAATTGATTTTCCAGGCACCTTGCTCCAGAAACTATGTTGAATGATAGTTCAGAAAAGACATTTGGTCTGTCAATAGAGGAGGAGATGGAAGAGGTAGCATCTGGAGGCTTTTTACCTGTAGGAGCTAAGTGTTTTCATATATAGGACCACCTTGTAAACCAGGAGCAGAGCTGTGAAAAATCAAAGGCTTTGACAGAGACATTAAAACCCATCTAGATATTCTTTCCTTTTAAATTTTTTTTTCCCTTTTTTTTTCATCTTAATGATACCCATTAGGATTGCACAGTGAGGAGCAACAAAGCAGAAACTTCACCAGGTCCTGACTGCCTTGCTGCATCCTGTTCTGGGATGCCAAACACATTGCCAGAGCCTTGTGCCTTTCACCCAGTACCTCCAGGCATTCAGCAGATCCAGGAAGATACCAATGACAATGTCAGCAGTAGCATTTCCAAATTTTGTGTGCTGAGGTTTCAGCATTAAAGTGGGAACTTCAGCATGGGGATTTTTCATGAACATATTGTGCGAACAAGGTGTTATAGCTGATATATCTAATTTAGACACACTTGGTATAAAATTTTATATATATATGTGAATGTGTGTGTGAAAATCATGGAGCTTTTTAAAGCCTAGTTACATTTACTTGCCTTCAGGGTATTTTTATTCTGAGGACAGTGCATGAGGTAATTCCAAATGGGAAATAGCTACAAAATAGAATAAAAATTTTAAAATTACCCTTTCATTATATCTGATCCCTTCTTAACAAGTAGCAGGAACAATACATGACAGACATATTTTATTAACAAATGAAAAGCACAACAATATTTCCAAAATGAATTTTAAGTACTACACACGATGCATGTAATCCTTCTTTTTGTCATAGAAGGAAGATAGTAGAAAGCTCACAACATTCAAGATGATACTCCATTCCCAGGCCATATGCACAGTATTTAAAGTAGAGTTATTTCAAAATTAGTAAACTTTACAAAGAATATTTCCATTTCTAGAAATGTTCTTTCAAGACTGGAAAATATGGTCATCTGGAAAATTGCTTGTGCTAGACTCTTCCTTTTTTTAATAATTAAGACAGTTTTGAAAGTCTCCTCAAGCCTGTGGCTTCCACTTTTAATTTTTTCTACCTCTTACCTCATCTGTCCCCTTTTTAAAAACAGTAACAATGGATCACAAATTCTGACATATATTTAATGACCAATGGTGAAATAAACACTTAAGTATTAACTTAGAAGTTGTCAATCCCTAGTATATGCAATATGGTATTATTTGCCAAGAAAACACATTAAATTCAAAGGTGGTTCTTTTGGAGGAAGGTTTTATTGTGTGAAATAGGGACCTTTGAAAATTCTAGTGAAAGATCATATTCAAACCACACTGTTTTCAGGGAGGGGAGATAGGAGTCAGATTTCCCATGAATGTGTGAACAGCAGTAACAAAAATATAAATGTAAGCTTCTGCTTCTTCGTTTATATCACTAGGTAAGAAGATGCTTACCTAGCTTTTATATCACCAGGAGCTCGTCAGTCTTTGGGTTTTGCTTTATTTGGTTGATACTTAAAATAATGCAAATGTTTCTCAGGGCACATAGGTGATTCTAGATCTGCTCCATCTGCTGAATTAATGGACAGTCCTGTAGCTCTTTGGAAGAAACAAAAGAGCTTGTGTAGTGTTACTCATTATTTTGATGACAATTAGATCCTTGAAAATCCCATGCTGTGTTTGCCTTTGCGTCCTTCTGAGTCACACAGATCTGCATTGCCTTTTCTGAACTGTGTCTTACACCAATGGGAGCTTGCGCATCCATGCACTTCTGTACACGTTGTACATAACTTTTGTACGCTTATAAAAGGTAGAGGGCTGGCCTTTGCATGAGATTTAATTCTTTGTTCAGTCATATTAAAAAGCTAGCTACTTGGAAGGATGAATAATTATATTTTAACTGAGATTATTAGATACATGGGTCAGTCACTCACTTATTTTCCACTTATAATTCAAAGAACTTCTCTTTATAGTTTCCCAAGAGTGGATCAGGCACTCTTTTTAAATCATGATGGAAGATAAGGAAGCCTGCAGTCTTCCTGCATAATATCCAATGAGTGGGAGCACTATTTCAGAGTTAAGAGAGAATTTTTACTCGTATCTTCCCCTTTAAAGAAGCAATCCATCACCACAGGAACACAGAGAGAACCATGATTCTATGATGTCCATCTCTTGTGAAAGGGAATTAGATAATGAGGGAATCTAGACCTGACTAAAATTTCATCAGCAAACTTGTGTGGGAGAAAGTGCCACCAGTAACAATGAACCATCTTTGGTTTCATCTAGTCCAGCCAAGAAGATTTCTGAAATAGTTTGGATCAGCCTCTTTGTCGTCCCATTTACCACTTGTATAGGTTTGTCTCTGCCTACCCTTTCGTTAAATTGACTTTCTGTGTGAATATCTATACTGGACAAATACTCTAAAACTGCAATGAATTTAAGACTCGGGCCATCTGTGTCAAATTAAATGTACCGCCTCTGATTCAAAACAAATAAACAAATAAGCCACAAAAGGGCAAGGGGCAGCTAATTCGTGCAAAGACAAAGTCTTTCCTATTTAAAGAAATACCGTGGATTCTGGCATCAGCTACAGCTATGAATTTTTCCTCAAATTCAGTTACATTTTCTCAGTGTTAAGGATAAAGATATTCAATTGTAGAAATTGATCTGTTATATGAGTTGCAAATACTCACTGAAATATAAGTTATATTAATTAACTTCTCACAGAATCTAACAGAGCCCAGTAATTGTTTGAATGAGACTCCGAGTTATCAAGAGATAGCAGATGCATATACACAACAATGGAACTGAAGATCATAATTATCTTACAGTTCATAGCTATCATTGAGCCTAGGCTGGAAGGGACTTCTGGAGACCATCTGGTCCAACCCACTGTTGAAAACAGGTCATTAGATGAGTTCACCCAGAGTAATATCAGGCCAAGTCTTGAATATCTCCAGTGATAAAAATTCTACATCTTCTGCAGGGATCTTACTCCAATGATTGTGTTCATAGTGAAGAATTGATTTGTTCTATCTAGACAGAGTAGATTTTCATAAAGAAAATGGGGCACTTTGTCTCCTGTCCTGTAACCATGTCTGTTTGTGAAAAGTGCTTCTATATTCTCTAGAACTACATTATAGAGAAGTTCTTTGTGGCCTCTCCACAGACCTTCTCCAATTTTCCAATCCCAAACAGATCAATTACACAGTGATCAGATCAAATATGCAGTATCATACATATTTAGCTGAATACATATAATGAAAGAAATCCACATGACAATGATGTTTACAATAAAAGCACTGAGGAAAAAAAAAATACTATGCACTGTGCTTGACGTTTGCTTAGCTTCTCCTGGGAGGAAGACTGAGAATAATGCATTCATGATCACATTTACGTTAGGGTATTTTTAGGAAGATTCATCTGGTGTGTCTTCTGAATTATATTCCATGTTGCAGATGAAGTGTTCTTGTCCTAGCTACGATGGTCAGGAGTAGATTATCCCTTTTGTCTTTGTAGAGATCTTTATGTGTTAGAAGATATTATAATGATCTGCGCCAGATAAGTAACCCTTGTCTATAGACAAAGCAGGACCCCTAAAGAGAAGGCAATAGAGTTTTGCATGGCCACAACTCGCAGAAACAACATGCAATCTGCTGCACAAGCACCTGCACCGTGATCTGTGACAAATGTGATTCAGCATTTAATCTGAACTGCTTCCACCTCAAGTGGTACTCACAAGTACATAGGGAATACATAGGTTTGCCTTGGAATCTGGAATTAGGTTCACATAGCATAGGTATGTTTCCTACCATGCAGGTGAAACTAAATAAATCAGTTTAGTGGTGATCTAGTCCATGTAATACCCCTGGCAATGCATAGAGCAGCCTATACAAATCACCTGGAATAAAGTTTTTGCATGTATAGATCAAATTCCAGTCTTCCTACACTTTGGTATTAAGAGGGCCTAGGTCAAAGTTATATTATTGCTTTGTTAAACTGTGAGAAAGGACACACAGATTCTCTGCAGATTGAGTCTTTTGTCCCTGTGACATCACTGGTCCTCAGCATTTTGTATGTGTCTTACTGACTGTATCCTGGTAGGAAGTGAATATGATGACTTCCTTGGTCAATTACAGCTTGGTTGTCTGTGTCTTCAGCTCTTTTTTAAGTAAATGGGAACTGTCTGTGATGAGAACCTTTGAAAGTCTGTCTGCACTTATAATTTCCCAGACTGCCTCTATTTTTCTGAGAACCCAGCAGGGCAGATGAAGTTGTATGTCTTGGCTGCGTGTAGGTAAGCACCATTTACAAAACTACCTCCAGGAATCATTCTTTGCACAGCATCTGAAATAGGTAAGCAAACATTAAGAGTCTCTGAATTGTCCTGCAATATTACTTCCTTTGCTTCCTGCATAGAAGAACCCTTTCAGGTTGTAATGAATTTTACCCTAAGTCTTAAAGATGAATACCTTGTACCTAGTCAGTATTGAATATTTGTACAAGAGCAGAATTCATACATCTTGCGCTTTTGTTCGCTTGAAAATATTTTAGTTACTTATTGTTCATCAAATATACAATTCATAACAAGTAACAATGCCTAGTTTAAGTGAAATCTCAAGCAGTTTCCTCTGATGAAATGGAGTATGTAACGAATATTTTATTATAATAGATATTCTTTTGTGACTCACTAACCTTCACATGAAAACAGAAGTATTTTTGCTACTTGTCCCAACAGCAAAATAATAAATATGAAAACCATAAACCTGCAGTTACATATGAAAAAGGTATTAAAAGAATAGTTATGCATGTTGGCATTAGATTTATGTTTCATTTCCATTATCTGTTTTAAACTATCCATCCAAAAATGTATCTATCCTTGAACTGTTTTAAAACAAGAATGGGCTTATCTTATCTAAGATAAACCATTTTATTTTATCTATACTGGGGCATCTTCTCTGAGCTAATAGTGTAGCCAATCTATATCAATAGAGAGAGCTCCACAACCTGCTCTCTGTCCCTAAAGCTGGCTGGCTGGCACAGCCTGGCTCCTACATACAGATAAGTTATTTTCCCTTTCCAAAACAACCTACCACTTAAATAGGAAGTGTCCATACTCCCTACTAGGAATGACCCCAGCTGGGATATAGACAGTGCTCAGGCATGGTCAGGGAGAGTGCTAGACGGCCAAGGCCAAAACTATGTGAGCAGCCTTGCTAACAATGTAACACAATGGACGATCTTATTGCAGTTCTTAGGCCCATACTCCAGTACCTTGGTAGTATACATGTAGACTTATATTGTTTCTACATTCAATGAAGGAGCTACGCTGAGGTGATATTCCATCTCACTTGTCTTACTTATGCGCTAGTATGGGATGAGTCAATATCTGGAGATACTTCTTTCAGTTAAATATAGGAAGTGCCTAGATAATTATATGATAGATTTCACATTTGGACAACTATAATTCATGTAGATTAGTACCAACATAGATGCTATGGCTTAGATTCATCCTGCCTAACATTGGGAATCACACATCTGATTTATAGAACGTACTGGATTCAAGTTTCCGATTTAGTCAATGGAAAAAAATACACAAGTCTGAAAGATAGAGCCAGGCCAAGATCTGAAATGACCTCTGCAAGTTCGTCTTTGTCACTTTGGCTATAAAGAGAGACTGAGACAACCGTAACTTAATTAACTAAGGTAGGTACCTCAATCTAAAGGCAAGGTTGAATCTGGCCTGATAATCACATTCCTGGGGCCCTGATTATAAGCACTCACCATGCAGATTCTTGGATCTCATGGGTTTTAAAATGGTGTAATTCTTGCCACTGCAGAGGGGAAAAGGATTTGGAAATATAGCTGAAGTATAGTCAAAATAGAAATATTTGTCTGAATCTGTAGACAGTATGAAGTAGTAGCTCTGAAAAATTCATCTTACTTGTCTCAGTTAGTCAAAGGGAAATTCTCTAACACACTGGATTCCTGCCCTTTTTCAGACAAATGAACTAAATCTTAGCCCAATTTTTCTAGAGGAATTTTGTACCATTTGAATTGCAATCACATCTTGTCAGCAGAATTTTTTCCCGAAGAACTGATAGGAGCTACAATTACTGGTAGGAAGTTATTAAAAAAAACCCCACATTTATGAAACCTTACTCAATATCTTATTAATTTGGAGGTCTTCATGCAAATTCAAAGAAAAGGTTACTTAAAGGAACAATTGGGAAATAGCAGCCACAGCATCAAATTGTACTACACACAGCATATAAACCCTGTGACACAAAAAAAGTTATTTCTAAAAAAAAAAAACAAGTCTAGTGCATATGAGAAATATGTGTGTAATCTTGTTCCTCCATCTGCCAGGAACTTTTTCAGTTTATTTTGCCCTTAAATTATCAACAGTGCAGTCTCTACTGTGAATGCCAGCACAACTGTAATCATATTTTTTGGTACATTTCACTGAAAATTCCCCAAGGCAGCACAGAATGTGGTTAAAATCAATTTAGGTTCTGTTTTACAGTCCCTACATGGGAGAATTTTTTTATTGCTTGCAGTGTCCCCATTTGTTTAGGTGAGCCCAAAGGGCAAAAACTGCAACTGGTACATCTAGGCAGTTAACTGAAAGAGGACGAGAGCAAGCTCAAGCATTAACCCCTTGTCTGTGCACGCCGCTTAACTGCTCACTCACCGCTGGCTCTGTCCTGTAGCTCCAGCTGCTTTCTCTCAGACAATACTTTTGATGTAGTTCAGTGAATATTTCAATTGAGCAACTACTTTTAAAGGAAGTACGTGCAGGGCCTCATCAGGCTGGACTCTAAGCCACACAGTCCTACAGTGCTATCCCACCTTCAGCCAAACTCACAAGTTGTTCTCCCTATCAAAGTAGGCAATACACAACCCAAATGTTATCCTACAGAAGTGCTGCTGAGGGGAATTGCATGAGAAAGCTGGCATGTTGTTCCAGATGCCTTGAAGAGCTGGAAAATCTGTAGGAAATAAATGTTATCATTTCATCACAGGGCCACCACACAGGGCCTGGAGGAACCAAAAGCCAAATATTATGAACAATGGCTGAAGTTAGCAGGTACCTTCTGATTTAAACAAGGGGTTAGGGCCTTGGCAGTCTTTTATGTAGTACTGTAGGCATACTAATGACATCTACACATCATAAATACTGCTTTTTAACACTCCAAGTGTTACTTTTACCCAAGTTCAATTTGTCCTTTTTTTTTTAACCTTTATTTCCATATTGTATTCTACCTTCCTTTTTTTCATGGTGCTTTTTGAGCTTTTCTTCATTGTTAATGGAATTGCAGGTGCAAATAATAATAACTGATCAACGGATTGTGCTTAATTCAAATGCAGGTACAAAAATGTTGATACAAATTGTAGGCTGTAAAAGCTTGCCCATATGCATGTCTACTTTTAGTATAGTTCATTCATGCACAAAAATTTACCAGGTCAATACAGCTTCAGAATAATAACAGAAAGGAACAAAGTGACTAATTTAATCTGCCTTTTTGATTTTTAGTTGTTGAGTTTACATGCTATTTAATGCTAATTACTTGGATTTCATTCAGATCTCCTTTTGACAAGCCAAAGGTGATGGTAAATTTGGATAAGTAAAAAATTCATGAAAACTGTTGCATGGTTGCTTGTATCGGTTTGTCTGTCTTTCATTCCCATCCACTTTCATGCTCAGAGCATGTGGAGTACATAGCATATCTTGCTAGGAGTGTAGCACACATATTATGTAGTCATTTTATTTTTCAAAAACAGCCCCTAAAGGAGATTTTCAGCGGAAAATGTTGATACATAGTAGTGCTTTATAATGTACCAAACAATATTAATTTAAAACTATCCTGTAGTGAGACCCCCCTGAACTTTCTTAAAAGCTTTGAACTTTTCAGTCACCATGAAATTATTCTGGGCAGTCGGCCAGTTCCTAAATAGACTGTGTGTACATTAGTAGCAAAGCTTTTAATTTTGAACATGATTGATCTCAGCCTCTTATGAAAACTGTCAACTAAAATGAAAGAGTTAGAGCATTGCAGCAAATTTTTCATGATCATTTAATTTCATTGAAATATTTACAGAGTGTTTATGTGAAATTTCACATACATTTGTCTCACAGACCACATGAAGAAGCATCATTCACACTTTACATTTTATACAATACTGTCCCTTCTTCCACAATCAGAATTAAATGAATAGAGAGCAAAACAAAAAGCTAGGAAGGACAGGTCCTAGCTCTTTGGCTATGCTAACTCTGTTTCTTCTTTGGAATGTTCTCACCAAAGTGTCAATATCTTAGAAATTCAATGAATGTTAAATTTGAAGTTTCAGATTGCTTTGCCAAGGACATTACTTTTGAGGATGATTCTGTCTCTAAATGCAAATTGGTGATGTTAAGAGATGCTCACCTTAGTTGGCCCTTTGAAATGTTCAAGTGATCTTTTTCCTATTACCAGACCCTGGGGCACTTTGCATTCCAAGCCGGCAGCTCCCGCCTGAGTTCTTAATGAAGCTTCTGCATGTGCAGGCACTTCTCACATCCTGCTACTGTTGAAGAGGATGTAGGCTGGAGGGCAGGTGTGACACTGTCATGTACTTGCCTGAAGATCTGAAGTGCATTGTGGCATCTCTCTTGTGGTGAACTTACAGAGAAACTGTGGGAATGCAGCTCTCCCAATCAGGTCCTGCTGCTTGTCTCACTCCAATGATTTAATGTTTTTACAGCAACTCCAGTTGCTGCTGTCAAAGAAGTTTCCGTATGCACTTTAAAATAACTCATTGGTGTCACCCTGACCACACATGCAGTGATTAATATCTGGGTGAATGTAGTACTACAATGTTTTAAGGTAAGAACACTAAGAACTATCATTTATTGCCTTCCCCTCCTCTTCAGGTTCTACATAGAATGAATCATGGAATCATAGAATGGTTTGAGTTGGATGAGACCTTAAAAATCATCTAATTCCAACCCCCCCACTAGTGGGACACCTCCCACCAGAATAGGCTGCTCAAGGCCCCATCCAACCTGGCCTTGAACACCTCCAGGGATGGGGCATCCACAACTTGCTTGGGCAACCTGTTCCCATGGCTCACCGCCCTCACTGTGAAGAATTTCTTCCTAATGTCTAGTCAAAATCTTCCCCTCTCCAATTTATAGCCATTCTCCCTAGTCCTATCACTACACGCATTTGTAAAAACTCCCTCCCCAGCTCTCTTGTATGCCTCTTTTAAGTACTGGAAGATCACTACAAGGTCTCCTCAGAGCCTTCTCTTCTTCAGGCTGAACAAGTCTCTCAGCCTGTCCTCTTATGGAAGGTTCTCCAGCCCTCTAATCATCTCTGTGGCCCTCTGCTGGACCTGTTCCAACAGTTCCATATCCTTCTTATGTTGAGGATTCCAGAACAGGACACAATACTCCAGGTGGGGTCTCACAAGAGCAGAATAGAGGGACTGAATCACCTCCCTTGACCTGCTGGCCACGCTTCTTTTGATGCAGTCCAGGATACAGTTGGTCTTCTGGGCTGTGAGCACACGTTGCCAGCTCATGTTGAGCTTCTCATCAATCATTACCCCTAAGTACTTCTCCACAGGGCTGCTCTCAATCACATCAACTCCCATCCTGTGCTGAAACTGCAGATTGCCCTGACCCAGGTGTAGGACCTTACACTTCGCCTTGTTGAACCTCATGAGATTCACACAGGCCCACTTCTCCAGCTTGTCCAAGTCCCTCTGGATGACATCCTGTCCTTCCAGTGTGGCAACTGCACCACTCAGCTTGGTGTCATCTGCAAACTTGCTCAGGGTGCACTCAATCTCACTGTCTATATCATTGATGAGGATACTAGACAGATACAGTACCCCTGAGGGACACCACTTGTCATGCATCTCCACCTAGACATTGACCCATTGACCACTTCTCTCTGAATACAATCATCCAACCAATTTCTTATCCACCAAACAGTCCACCCATCAAATCCGTATCTCTCCAATTTAGAGAGAAGGATGTTGGGGGGGACTGTGTCAAAGGCTTTACAGAAATCCAGATAGATTGCATCCATTGCTTTTCCCACGTTCACTGATGTGGTTACCCCATCACAGAAAGCCACTAGGTTGGTCAGATAGGTTTTGCCCTTGGTGAAGCCATGGTGGCTGCCACTAATCAGCTCCCCACTCTCCATATCCTTTAGCTTAGCTTATAGGAGGATCTGTCCAATGATCTTCCCAAGCACAGAGTTGAGGCTGACAGGTCTGTAGTTCTCAGTTTTCTACCCTTTTTAAAAATGGGCACAATGTTACCCTTCTTCCAGTCACCAGGGACTTCTCCTGATTGCCATGAATTTTCATATATTATGGAGAGTGGCTTGGCAACCACATTGTCCAATTCCCTCAGGACTCTGGGATTCGTCTCATCACCTCCCATCGTCACATATGTGTTCAGGTTCCTCAAGTGGTCACAAACCTGATCCTCCCCTACAGTGGGGAGGGGCTTTAGCCCCCTGTTCCCAGTCTTGTTGTTCATTGAGTGAAGAGAGCGGTTGCCAGTGAGGACTGAGGCAAAAAAAGTTGTTGAGTACCTCAGCCTTCTACTCATTTGTTGATACGAGGTCACCATTTTAATCCATCAGTAGGGGCATGCTGTCTTTAACCTTCCATTTCTGATTGACATATCTGTAGAAGCCCTTCTTGTTGGTCTTCACTTTCCTTGCCAAATTCAGCTCCAGCTGTGCCTTGGCCTCCCTGACCCTATCCCTACACAATTGGGCAGCATCCCCATACTCTTCCCAGGTTCCCTGTCCCTGCTTGCACACCCTGTGCAGTCCTTTCTTGCTCTTCTGTTTGACCAGCAGGTCTCGACTCAGCCACACTGGTCTCTTCCCTTCCCTGCCTGATTTCCTACATCTGGGAACAGTACTGTTGTGCTTTATGGAAAGCATCCTTAAATATTTGCCAGCTCTTTTCTGCTCCCTTGTTCCTGAGGACCATATCCCATTGGGTCCTACTGACTAAATCCTTGAAGAGCTGGAAGTCTACTTTCCTGAAATTTAGGATCCTGACTGTACTCCTCGCCTACCCCATATCCCTCAGGACCTTGAACTCTACCAGTGCATGATCACTGCAGTCCAGGCTGCCTCCAGTCTTGACTTCACTGATGAACTCACTTGTATTGATGACTGTCAGGTCCAGTATTGCATCCCCTCAGGTGAGGGTGATTATTAGCTGGGTTAAGAAATTATCTTCAATGCATGCTAGGAGTCTCCTGGATTGCCTACAGCTTGCCATCCTACTTTCCCAGCATATGTTAGGGTGATTGAAGTCCCCCAGTATGATGACAGCTTGCAAGCATGAAGCTTCCTGTAGCTGGAGAAAGAAGTCTTCATCAGTTGGCTCTCTTTGATCAGGTAGCCTGTAGTGTACACCATCCACAAGGTTCCCGTTTGTTCCTTTGTCTTTTATTCTGACCCACATGCTTTCAACCTGTTCATGGCTACTTAAAGACAACTCTTCATGCTTTATCCATTTCCTGATATAGAGGGCAACACCTCCATCCCTCCTTCCTGGTCTGCCCCTTCTGAACAGCCTGTAGCCATCTATAGCCACACTTCAGTCATGGGAGTCATCCCACCAAGTTTCAGCAATGGCAACCAGATCATAGCTTTCTAGTAGCACAGCCAAGGTTGCCACACAAACTACAGCACAACTCGGATTCGATCTGACACACCTTAATACCAGGAAAAAAAAAAAAAAAAGAAGGCACGTTATGATAAGTAAGAAAGAGAGAAAAAAAGTAGCAGCAGGGACAAGAAAAAAAAAAACTCACTACTCAATGGGCACAGCAGTTCCTCTGGAAAACATGGTTCATCCACCAGCATTTCTTCAGGAACATGTGGTCCAGTAGTTCTTTAGCAGCACTTCTTCAGGCTGGTTCTATGGGGCGGGTGGGCGCACACACTGTGGCTTCTTGGCAAGTTCTGTTTATGGGGCAAGTCTGTCACATTAGCATGTGAGGGGTGGTCTTGCTGTGAAAGTTCTCAAATCGGAGCATGTGCAGAAGCTCCTTTGGGAAGGTTCTTAAATTGAGTCTGGGGGCTCCAGAGCGGAGGGAGGGGATGACACAGGAGGGCACACAAGACAGTGCCTGCTGCTGCACCTCCTTCCCCTCACTCCCTGCAGCAGCTGCAGCCCATTGCAGGTGAGAGAGAGGAAGCAATGCCTGCTCCTACATCTCCTGCTCTCATTGAAATAAAAGCCACAGCAAAGCCCCTCCAGTGTAGCTCAGCCCTGCACTCAGACAATATTTAAGACACAGACAATACCAGCAAATGACTCAGTCTTTACATGGTCTAAGACAATTATGTAAACAGATCAGGGAGAGCTTGTAGCTGAACATATTATTCAAGCTACCATTGGAATTCCAAATTAATAATTTGTCTCTGCCACTCTTCATCATTTATTTACTGTTTGGATAAGTTCTTCCGATCTAGATTTAGAGCAGACAGTTGTACTGTGTTTATTGTACCATTAAATATGCCCCTGTAAACTCAAGTGCTGTAGAAATAATGGAACTAGGCATAAAATCCTACTATGGCTTTACAGGAACTGTTCTAGCAGCCACGAGAGTTTAGCCAGTCCAGGCTGACAAAATGTTGTTGAACAGCACCCAGTAGGCTCTTAGGAGTTGGAGATTGATGGCCACATGGAGTAAATCAGACCAATGTGCATTTTCTTGCCAATAGTAATAATAATAAATAAAACAAAAAAATCACAGAAAAAATGTCCTGATATTTTGAGTTTAGCTGTTACTAGAAATGCACTGCACCATCATTCCACATTTCAACAAAATCTTGTACCTTCAAAAATATAAGTGTTTGTTATGTGATAAGGAAAGTTGAAATGTAAAGGTTTTAAGCAACAATACAATGTAGAATGTATGTCGTGTGGAGCAACAATTACACTCTAAGTGCATAGAGAAGAACTCAGTGAAGCTAAATGTCTCGTTCTTCCCAATATGTAATATTATCACAGTATGAGTAATTGGAGATATTCTGTAGAACTGCTTTGGCTTTAGGTTATTTTAAAGCCTATCTTGAATCATTCTCCTCTTTAGAAAGATAGGGGAATATTGCTGCCCCCTTGCTTACTTTTTGAACTCTACAGTTTTCTGCTTCCAAGCTCTCCTTGAGCTGTTCTGCACTGAGACTTTAGGCAACATTGCTCTCTGTCATATGCTGTATTCTGTACAGACTGACCTCTGTAAACAGGAGTTCATAGCTGTGAGAGACATTACTCGTCCATGCCAAAAGCTGCAATGATTTCTTACTAAAAAGCAACTGAGAAGAAACTGGAAACCTTTTTTTTTTCTCTCAAAAAATTACCCCTTCCCGAAGCTTTTCAACAGTACAAAATTGTAGAAGAGCCCTGTTGCATTATCCAATTAATTTCCTTGTCAGTGAAGGATTTTTTTATGTGTTCCTCTGGCATTTCAAGAGTTCTGTCTAATCTGAATTTGAAATGATGAGGCGCTTCCTTCCAGAGACTTCTCTGAAACACTCAGATACTACCCTGTAAGGATAGTAATCTTTATTCTAAGCCTTTCTTAATTTCATCCTCTGATTCCTATATTTGGGGTACTCTATTATATTCTTGAAATAATTTGTTTTCAAATATTTCTTACATAAATTTAGGTTGGCTCCCACTTTATTATCAGTTATAGTAGATGCAGCATAAATATTAGCCCCCTTCAGTATTTCTCTCCTTTTTTCTCCCTTGCCATAACTGCTTGAAGTAGGTTCCCCCTAGCTTTCATGTCTCTCTTCTGCACTGTTTTTGGTTTGTATCTGTAAGACCAATAAAATAATATTTAGAAGTGAGTGCATACCTAAGTATGATCTCTTCGAACCAGCATGGAGAGGAGCTGTGGACTTCTGTATCATTTCTAAACCTATATGTCTAATTATCAGAGACTGTGAGCACAGCCTTTACCTGGTAATGTAATTGGTGCCCAAATTGGCCTTTTGATGCTGTATTGAAGTACAAGTTCTTGTTTTGTTTCTGCTCTTATTCTTACTCTAGAATTTTTTTAGCCTGTTACTTCCAATCCCTGTTTCTAAATGTGTCCTTTTCCTTATCTGCCCTGATATTTGCAACTGTTCATGTACTAATATCAAGTGAATTTCACTGATGTCATAATTTCTTCCTTTTAAGGATCATTAATGAAGCAATGAAACAGGACTGGACATAATACAGATTTATGCAATATTGCCCTTCTAGTCTGACTAAGTGCTTTATCATTAATCATTAGCCTTTGTGTGTAATTCTTCAAACATTTTTCAGTCCACATGACAACTTATATCCAATGAAATATGAACTGTTTTTCATTTTAAGCTGTTCTGTGGCTGGAAGTGGTGATGTTGCTGGTAGCGTGACAGTGCAGCAGAGCAGCTGTTCTCCTATAGCATGCTGTGGGAGCGTGCATTTCACTAAACAGTGCAAATGACAGTTACAAGTCCGTTTGACTTCCTGGGCAATTGCCCCTGGTAAAAATCTATAGCTGATGTCTATCAGCAGTATTCCCTGCAGGTGCTGATGGTAAAAATCTGCTTTAAACCATAAGCTTCTAAGCTTGTGATCACAAGCAGGTGGAAGGAGAACTGAAATAATCTGTTAGGTGTATGCTTGTTGAAACAGTATGTAATACACGTACCATTTAAAATAAAAGTACGAATCAATTTCACTGACTCTTTTTGACTTGGCACTTTTTTGCAATGACACAACTGAACTGCTACATAAGGTAATCAGAATTTGGCAATCATATCTCCATATCACATCTCTTCTTTCTTATGTCATCAGATGTAGCCATCATCTGTCGACATCCATAGATGCATCTGCCTCTTCTCTATTTAGCTGTGTGATATTCCATGGAATATCTGTTCGTGGATACTTAAAAATGCAACATTCACTATGTGATTTGCTGCCACTCAGTATCAGAATTGCTGATGTAGATGGATTCTTTTGAGTCCTTTGTTATTATTTATAATACTCATCTAAATGTAATTTTCCAGTTATTTTCATGTTCTAAGAGCTGGATTCCTTTAAAATTTCTCCCCTTTTAAAATTCTATGTTCTATTTGAATATCGAAGAGCAGTCAGCATGTACAGGAAGATGTGTCTAATATAAAAAGATCATGAGTGTTTATTTGCTTGATAAAGTGTTAGGGATCTGTGAAGAAAACACAAAAATAAGCATACTGAATAGGACACTAATAAGCCTTGTATTTTAAAATTAGAATTATTAGCAATCCTCCCATTTTGTGACTTTCAATTAACGGCATGGCATTGTTAGGTATTTGTCAGCTTCTAGCACAAGCAGACCAACAAACTTGTATCAAATTTACCCTCAGTAGTTCTTTGCTGCCATCTTCTGTTTCTTTAAATGTTTGCAGTTATTATTTGGATTTCAAAAAGCAACACTGGGCTATTGCAGAATAAAATTTCCCTTTCTGTCGTTTTTTTTTTTTTTCATTTCCCTGTTTCCAGCTAAAGCAAAGTGAAGCAAATGCAGATACAAAGGAGAAGCTTCCACTGCGTCTACGCATCTTTGAAAAATTTCCAAACAGGCCACAAATGGTGAAAATCTCCAAGCTTCCCTCAGATTTCACAGTTCCAAAAATAAGGTATTAAGGTATTTCCATTACAAGTAGCTGTCTAAACTTGTCTGGTGTGATGTAGCACCCAAAATATTTTAACTATTTTCCTTATGGTTTAGCCAGGTCATATAGAAAATCAGAAATGAACCATAATTAACATTGGCATCAAAAGGATATGACATTTTCCTTTTACTTCATATTTTACCTTTGGAAAAAAACATAAATCCTAGTGCTCCTTTATAACGTGTTCATGTAAGCAAGTAGCTTGTCCAGAACTGACACAAGTACAATATGATTGAAAAGCGTATTGTTTCTCCACTCCCATTTGGATTTTAGATTATTGGCTGACATAAGCAACTAGCGGTCTAAGCAATTCTCTTGTAGCTTTTTAAAGATAAAGTCAATTGGCAGCAAATCATTAGAGGGGATAACTGGCCATCCAATACCAGTTACTCCGTGGTGACCTTGTCACCTCTTTGGATTCATGTAATTTTCCACTTTCCTGTAAAACTCACCTTAACAAAGGATCGGACCCTCTGTTGGCTACTAGATAACCAGTTATAGTACAGTTACTCTTGGTGTCCTCCCAAAACAATCTTGCAGAAATTCAAAGGGTGCTCTAAAACGTACAGGCTGCAATGACTGCTGAAACAGCACAGACCAGCCAAACAGGTCCTGTGGCCATGCCCGTTCCAGTATCCCCACCGAGTGCATGCCAGGAGAGAGGATAGTGTGAAAGATAGCTGTCATTGTTCTGTGTCTCCTAAGGTTATATTTATTTTTATTAAACTCACAAGGAAGGTAATGCAATTGATTTGACTGGTTTGTATAATCTTAGCTTAGTGAAAGGAACAATGCTGATCAGAAGTCAGGAAAAAGAACCTTGCAGTCGTCAAAGAAGCAGTCATAGATGGTTTTCTTCTAGTATCAAAATACTGTTTGGTTATATAGGGAGGACTTTCTCCTAGTCTTAGTCTTTTTTGGCATGCAATCGTGCTAACTACTGAAAAAGACTTTGTACTATCACTAGTAAACCGTATCTTTAAATCTGAAGTTATTGTACTATGTAGAACTATCTCTCCAGATAAAAATTAGTTTAGACATAGTCAAGTTACACTGAAAATACAGCAACTTGAAATACAGAAGGATACAGGTATATTTGTTGTAAACAGAAATGCTTCTACTTTGAAACATGGCATATGTGAGGCACAGAATTGCTGAAGCGCCTTAATACTGTCATTCAAAGCAGCTATATGAACAGATGTTGTTTGAAATCTTGAAGAAAGACTTTTTTGGAGAGAGTATGTTTGCTTTGGATTATATCAGCATTTGATTTACATTGAAGTAACAAATCACTGCTTAATGAGCTCAAAAGAGCTGAAAACTGCAAAAGACACTTCACATATTTAGCATTTCTATTGGTAGATATATAAATAAAAGAATTATTAATAAAAGGAATTATTTTCTTCAAATCTCCACGCAAGCTGTTCACCTCTCAATGCAGTTATGGATTACTCTAATAAATGAATTTCAGTTTTAAAGGTTGTTTCTATTCATCTATACATTTACATAGTACAATTTTTTCTTGTGTTTTATCCATCTTAGCACTAATGAGTTGTGGCATGTCATAAAGAAAACCAAATATTAAGTCTTCCTGGGTTTTTAATCTATCTATATCTTCTATTTTTTAACAAGGGAAAGTTTTATGAAGCAGTTTATTGATCGCCAGCAACAAGACACCAGCTGTTTATTGCGAAGACTTCCTTCAGCTTCTTCTTCCTCATGTGACCACTCTAAAAAATCAGCAATTGAAGAAAATAAATATATTGATCAAAAGGTAAATCAAGAGTATATGTCTTTTCTTGGGCATTGTGAGGAAAGACTTAAGATTACCCAGTTTGCCAAAGTACATTAAAATGAACAGAAGTTGGGATGATTGAACACAGTATAAAAGGCTATATTTCATTTAGCCTTAAAAAGATATCACAGCAGATCCTCATTTGCTTTAACTTTTCCTTTCTCCTTTGACTTCAAAATTCAAGATCTGATACATATTTTGTTCAATGCACCCATCCCATTAAGATATTTTTTAAGTAGTCTTGCTGTTAGTAACCAAGAAGCTAGTGGAAAATTAAAGTTTGTGAATATCACACTGGATTTTTGAGTGCCTGTTTTACTAACAGTGCTAACCACAGAGTGCAATCAGAATAAAAAGCCCAAAATCTTGAATACTATGTGAGATCAAATTTTACTTAACTTATTAAAACAAGAAAGGTAACAAATGATTAGTGGTGATTTAGTAGTGATTAACAGCAATTTAACAGCTTTAAAAGCAATGTGTCTAATCATTACTACAAATGAATAAATATAATAATTAAGAAAGATGCATCACCAGTTGTCCTATTATGATCATCCAGATCCGCAGTTGCTGGGGAGCCCCTTTTGCAGGGATGATTTGGAGAGCCTTCCTGGATAATTGGGAGGTCCTAACGTACGACTCGTAGGTGAGGTCGCCAAAGTCACTGGAAGAGGGTCCAGCTTTTATATTGTTAAATAAACAACTTAAATCATTCTAAAACTGCAGAAACTCTGGTCTCAGAGTTGGTTGGATTTGAAAAATATCAGGGCTGTTTGGAATTACGATGATGCAACATCAGTAAACCCATGTGATTTTTGACACTTTGCAAAACTACTGAAAACTGCAGAAAAAAATCTTCATGTGCATTATGGAAGGTACTAGTTTCCCAGATTTCTGGTGGCACCTATACAATATCACTTCTTGCTCACTTGTAATATTGTGTAAGTTATCAGTGACATTTTAACAGACAAAAGAAAAGGCCTTTCATTATCCAGAACAGGGTGCTCGAATCCTGTTTGAATATTAACATCAGAGGGTTGTAAATACTTTTTAATTTACAGAATCATAGAATCATAGAATAGTTTAAGTTGGAAGGGACCTTAAAGATCATCTAGTCCCAACTCTCCTTCAATGGGCAGGAACACTAGATCAGGCTGTCCAAATCACAAGTAAGAAGAAAGAGGGTACACGTTGTAGTTAGACAGTATAACTGTAGCTTTCCCAGTGTGTGATTTGCCGCTATAACTCAGGACACTATATGTACAGGCAGGAAGCAGACTTGGGGAAAACAATACTCTTCTGATAATGGATGAAAAGAGACAATTTGCAAACTACTGTTGATTTCCATCCCTGTTTCAGTGCAAGAGCCTGTTATTGTTGTTGATGTATCATATGGCATTAGTAAGCCAAAGCTGAACACCAAGGCCTGAGAGGGAGGTCTGTGGTAAAATATTTGTCCGACAAGGAAGGTCATTGAACAGAATCAGGCCTAAATGGGTATAATCTACTCTAACAAGCACAGGAGAAAAATTGGATAAGTTATTAAATGACAAGCCTAGGGCTAAGCAGAACTATGATGAACATCGCTAACGATGAACCTCAAACACTGTACCAGGGAAATCATACTACATTCTTACCATGTAATGAAGAGATGAATAGAGACCTTAAACTTCTCCCAGCCACACAGATAAGCCCACAGTATGCAATGCAGAGCTGTGCAAAGATTCAGTAGATCTGTTTACATGAATGCATTTTAAGTATATTAAATTGCAATCTTAAGTCCTTCAGCCTGCTGCTCATAAAAGTGAATCCTTGTTGTGTTTGAAGATAGATGAATACATGGCAGATTTATTCAATGATATATTGCAATATGAAAACAGAATGCTGCATTCTTTCCAAATTTTTACTTCTTTCCAAGAGCAAATATGCATGATCTGACTTTCATTTTTCAGTTAAGTGTTTGCAAATTGGTTTTGCAGTATTCAACCTGCTTTAAGCATGTACTTTTGGATTCTTGTGCCTCAAGGGCAGAATCAATGATGAGTAATATTTCTGATAAATGTAGTTTAAAACAAGGTATTTATGCATTTCTGTTAAGAGGGAGAAAGCACTAGGTTGGATTTTGTAAAAGTAATTACTCTGGTTTTCTATAGTTACAGTTACCAAGGCAACTTCACTTTTCTATGAACAAATCTTCTTAAATATATCTTATCCTTAAAACAAGCTTGAAATGATTGGTTGGACTTAATACAAACTATGCATGCATAGTTTAATTTTCTCTGTAAAAAAAATGAAACCTGATCAAATATTTTACTGATCCAGTGCCTAGTAGGATGCTCCTGGTTGCAGTGTGATGGCCTCAGAGACCTTTCACATTTTTTTGCATTATAGCTGATGAAAAAAATAAGATGGAATAAAAAAGTGAGATTCTGCTGGCAGATTTGACTCTGTCCTTCCTTTGTGGTGCCTGAACTGAAGCTAATTCCTCCATTTCACCCTGGACTTATGTCAGTATTTCTGCATTCCACACCTGCTGAAGTGATAGGAAGTACTTAATACATACATTTCCTTATTTCTACTTCAGCAACATTCTTTTTTTTCCTTTCTCTAAGATTCTGAAACTGTATATATGTGGAGTTGGTTTTGTGTTCAAAATCAATCTGACCCACAATTTGTGATGATCAGTAAAGCATTTTTTTTTCTTTTATATAATGGGTTTGGTAAGTCTTTTCAAGTGTTATTTCCTTGAAAAGAAGTTGTAAAAGAGGAGTAGATCTTCACTGTGCTCTTTCTTTTTAATGGTATTTTACCTTCCCAAAATAATTGAAAATTTATTTATTCATGTATATTACCATAACCATGACAGCACTTGGTTTGAGATTATTTTCATCTATGTCAAGTCAAAAGGACGGCTTTGTAAAACAGATTTCTCTGCTATTCTGCTTTCTTTCTAGTCAAGTCTGTGAGCTCCGGAAGTTTTTCTAACTCTTCCAAATTTATTAACTATTAACAGATAGAAAATCACTTTAAGATACCTAAATGCCCTTTACTTTTTATACATCCCCTAAGAGTTCTTTCCCAATGTGTGGGGTCTGAGTGGGTGTTTGGAGACAGACTGTGCCATGTTCATTCTTCTACATCCAACACCAGCAATACCTGGGCTGTCTCAGTTACGGATGTTTGATAGGCATCTTAGCATGGTGCTTTGCCTGAGTTATTTATGATTATCTGTAGCTTTGTGTGCAAGACTGTGATTCTCTGAACTTAACACCGCTGGAAATGCAAGATGATCATTCTTTGTTCTGTGCTTGAGGTCCTGCTGAGCAAATTTTCTTGATCTTGGCACAAACTTCCTCTGCTGCGTGCTAAACTATCTATCCTGATGTAGTCTGCAGACCATAAGTTGTAGAGCTCTGGGTCTAATTAGAGAAACCAAGACTGTCTGGATTGGTGAGGATACCCCTGTTGCAGTAGAAAATACCATGAAGATACTTTCTGGTGAAAGAAGGAAGGCTGCTCAGAAAAAGTGCAAGTATAAGAAGACAGTGCCATTATAAAATTAATTGGAAAAGTACCTGCAGAAAGGGTTAAAAAATAAAATTAATTTGGGCAATAAAATTAACATTGTAGATGTGGTAAAAGAGGTGTTGTAGAAACAGAGGAGGAACTGTTCTTTTATTCTTCCACGTTTGTATGAAAATTATTCATGGTATGCTGGGAATTTCCTTACCCACCCAATATTTCAGTAAATTCTTGTACAGGGGAATTGGATGAAATATGGAAACAGATAATTTTTGTTTGAGTGGGTGGATGAAAGGAAATGAAGTTTGCAGAAAATAAGGACATATTACTGTGGTGGCTGTCACGAGAGCCTGAGCAATAGTTATAGAAAATTTGGGAGACAAAGAAACTAAATGAAATGCAAATTTTAAAGCAAATAGAGTAGCCAATAAAATACAGCTGAGTTAGCTGTAGAGCATTGACCTTGTCTTCTTAACTTCAAGAGTAGGATTAGAGAAGCACAGAAACACCTCAGAGTGCTTTCCTAAGAGACGCACAACTTTTAGCAAGCCCTGCAGAAAGTTATGAGAACAGCCCTGAATCAATTACTCACCTTTGGCCACAAAAGATAGCAAATTGCTGTTAAGATAAAATTCAAAACAGACAGGCTCATGGGATGAACTTTGAAAATGCCTATGGCTCAATATGTACAGATACCTATCTTCATGCATCCAGCAATGGCACAGCAGGAGTGAAACACAAAGCAAAGCAAAAGAGCATTTAACACATCCATGTGTTTTATAGTTCAGACTTTGATCATCTCCTATTTAATTGAAGGAATATAAGCAAGCCGGCCTTCTTATTTCAGCATTTGTAAAATTAATTGGATAGGATCAAACATATTTTCCTGTCCTCTTTATCATCCTTTTCCCTCTCTGATTCCTTTGACATGTATGAGTTTTGGTTTTAGCTCTGCAAGCAGTGAAATCAGTAGCCATTCCTTTTTCCTGTGGGAGCAAGATCCATCATTAAGGTCTAGCTCCTGTGAAAGCTCAATCTTCCACACCATATGCCTCTCCTGCTGATTCCCTAGTTACAGCAGAATGCATGCACTTGTATGACAGGAGGCTGAGGCCGTGGTCAGGAAGTGACAGCTGATCTCAGAGGCAGCCCGAGCCATTACTATGGAGGGCGATAAATATTAAGCAGCAGACTTCACGCTGTACTCTGAGTTCTTTGGGCAGTCAGTGTAGAGAATAGAGCACCAAGGTAATGTGTTCACAATGACCTGTATTGCCTTGCAGGTAGGTTGCTGAGCTTTGCACCTGCTTTTTTTTTTTTGCTATTTGGCTTCATTCCCAGATATGATCCTGCTGATAACCATTGAAGTTAGATGGGATGGAATACAAACATCAACCCTACTATAAGCCTCCTCCAGGAAGGGTCTGAGTGGCTCCTTGGAGATCAGCTGCCTCCTATTTATGTAGAAATTGTTGTCTCTCAACACCACAGGGAAAGTTTATGATTTTATCCGTTTACAATTTCACACACAAATTGAATGAACAAGATTGCCCACAACTTTTAATGCATGTTTGGTTAACATCATAGATACTCCATTTGCGAGCTGCTGAGACATGCGACCTAGTCTTGATAAGATGTTGTTGTTTAATCTGGCAATTTGTTCCAGCATGTCTTTTCCTGATCTGTGCTCAGCTTCTTACGTTAAATATTCTGTTTCTTGCAAGAAGAACCATATATATTCTGAGAGGATTCTGAAAACACTTTTCCTTGCAGAAAGTATTTGTAATTGTAAAACCTGAAATAGCTTTTCAGCTTTTCTAAGGCATAGCTTTTAGTATTCAAGACAACAGTGTCCCAAGATATCTTTCAGAAAATCATCAGGCATGAAGACATTCTCATAAACTTTATTTGTATTTTTTTCCTTCTTAGAAAAGAAAAAGGGTTAGAATATTTATTCATAAATTATCATTTTTAGAATTTCTTCTTCTTATTTTAATAAACTTAGGTTAATCAGCCTCATCTGAACTTTACTTTGGGCATTCTATTGTGCAAAGTACAATATTGGTACAAAAAGTACTACAGTATTCTGTTGCGTTCCTGATTACTCTTTTCTCTAAGTAATTTGAAAGAATAATTTTATCACATTAATTTTGAATAGAGCAAAATCCAAGAAAGTATAATTTCACATGAATTTCAAGTAGAAAGTATTATTTATTTTAAACATCAATAAATGCTGCATTTTTCTGAAGAAATTCTTGCAGAACTTTGGGTACAAGTATCAACAATAATCCTTCAAACTTCATCTTGATCTCCTTTTACTGAGTGTCTGAGGAGAACTCTCCTACAACGTCAGTTTCTTTATATCAGTTCTTAATTAAACACAGATGAATGCTTCAGTCTTACCTATTTATGTCATTCACACAATACTGCCAAAATCTATCTAGCTAAAATATTCAGAAAAGTCATTAAAACAATCTACCTGCTGGAATAAGAATGGCTTACGCATCCAGCAGTTTTTGCTCATTACAGTCTTTATTTTCAAAGAAGATTATTTTTATCCCATGTCTGCTCTCATCAGATTGTTATAATGAAGTTGATGTATGTAAATTCTATAATGTATTTCAGATTTTCTGAAAATTAATCAAGAGATCTTGTTTATTTTGCAGTTTTTAAATATTTCATTTATTTTCAGATAAAATGGATGTGTAACAATGTCCCTATGTTCCTGTGTCTAAATACTCAATTTATAGAAAAAGGCACTTTCTCATTGAGCATTTCACCATGTACACATTTCAGATGGTGATGTTTAACTTTTGTGACTGTCTCCTTTCAGAGCAGAAAACACAGAACTGCAATAGTAACAAGTTGTGCTTGTTGTGGTCCATCTCTGACTTCTGATGATTTTAAATTGCTCTGTCACTCTTGCCTTCACATAGTATGTTCAAAATTCTACCTGAAAAAGACCAATTTTCAATTACACGCCTAGTGAAAGAAGCTGGGGACTGGATACTTCGCCGTTTTTTGAAGTGCCATAATTAAGCACTTCTTTCTGGCATTAGCTTTCTGCTTCATCAGTTGTGCACTAAAAGACTTCAAGGGTTTGATACAAAGATTCTGAAGATGCATTAAAACACAAGCAGCTGATCATACGCTTCCCGTTTTTTCAAACAAAATTCAGACATGGCAAAAATTTTAGTGCTACTGTATTTTAACAAAAAAGAGTGTGCATTGGTTTGGAGTGAAAAGAGAGGCATAGAGGTGATAGAACGTCTCTGCTATGAGGATAGGCTGCGAGAGCTGTGGTTGTTGAGGTTGGCGAAGAGCAGGCTCCAGCTATGCCTTTTAGTATTTCAACAAGGTGGCTTATAAGAAAGATGGGAACAGACGTTTCGGTGGGGTCTGTAGCGATAAGACAAGAGGTAAAGATTTTAAACTAAAAGAGGGTACATTCAGGCTAGATACAAGGAAGGATTTTTTTATGATGAGGGAGATGAAACACTGGAACGGGTTGCCCAGAGAGGTGGTAGATGCTTCATCTCTGGAAATATTCAAGGTCAGGTTGGATAGGGCTCAGAGCCACCTGATCTAGTTGAAGATTTCCTTGCTTATTTCAGAGGGGTTGGATTAGAAAACATTCAAGGGTCCTTTCCAACCCAGACCATTCTATGATTCTATGAAAAACTTACCCATTAAACCACTGAAAGTAGAAAACTCATATATGCCAAAGGGAAAAACCCAACCATAGTACAAGACATAAAAGAGAGGGATTCTCCTCCCTTCCTGGAGCTGCTCCACTACGTGTCTGAGGTGGACGGTTATCATCCCCGTGAAGCCTGTCAGATTTTTATGCGTATGCCAATATTAGCCTTGTTCACATTCTCAGACTTAACTGAAAAATGTTCTTGATTATGAAAGGACAGGTAGATTTTCCAGACCAGTAGTCATCTAATTAGAAGGACATGGCTTTCCTGAAGAGATAGGCAGCAATCAAGGGCTACAAAAGGAATTAAGGCTATTTCAGGTCAATGCATCCCAAGAGTTAAGGAGATTATGCCCACTTCTCATTCTAGACATCTGATCAAAAGGGACAGTCCTTGACTCCTGGTGGCACTTAATCTAATCCTAAACCACTTTCTTGACTATTTAGAGAGCCTGTTTCTTGTATAGGACAGCCTCACCAAAGGACAGATTTTCAAAGTTCAAATGAAAATAGTTAGTTCTGCTTTGTGAGAGAGAAATGGATTAGATGATCTCTAGAGGTCCCTTGTAATTGCATCCTTTATGATTCTGTAGGCATTAAGCAAAGTTTTCAAAAGAGTTTAAGAAATTCCCAACTGATTTCTGTGGGACTTAGTCACTTAACCTGCTTAAATTCTTTTGAACATTTTGTTAGGTGCCTACCAAAAACTTGCAATCTGCCCTTCCATCACTTTTCATATTTTTGTCACGTACATTTTGATAGAGTTTGATCTCATCAAGGCAAAGATGCATAAGCAGAACGCTGTCGGACAAATAATGATGTATGCATTTGAGAAGCTACATGGCAAACTCCTGTGGGGCAAAAATATCCTATATTTAATGGAATGCTCAAGCTTTAAACAGATTCTGCCCAAATATTTTCTTGCTGTTTCTTAAAAATCACTCTGATATGTTGCTTATTGTACTGATTCTTCATACTTTCCCTAGAAGCTCTGCATGTTTAAATATGTATATAATACATAACAATCTGTTCATTCTGCAAGTCTACATAAACCATCAATTGAAATCTAACAAATTCCAAACTGAAACAGAAGTTTTGGATGATTTTTTTCCCCTTACTTGGAATTTCTGGCATTGTACAGAAGACTATTCCGATATGGTCCTGCAGTTGCCTATAAACAATTGCTGTTAACAGCACTAAGCTAAAATTCCTAGTTTTCACAAGAGACAATAAATTGCCCTAGAAAAGTGTATCTCACACACTTTTTCTTTCCATTGTCAACCAAACATCTCAGACATTTATATCTCATTACGTACTTATGACCTTGTCTTGCCTCGTGTGACTGAACACCCACCAACAGTTTTCACTTCTGCCAACTCTGCGGCGGTCCAATACAAAAATAATATGCAACGTCACCACAGTTTTTACTTGTTGATGGCATACAATTCTCTGTCAAATTCAGGTTGGAAACAATTGCTTTGTGAAGTCCTTGCTGAGATTTGTGCACCACAAACATGTCACTAGGAAAATATATCAAAACCTCAGCAACGAATAGCATTTCTCAAAACTTAAAACCACTGAGCCATATCTTAGCTGTTATGAATTGGCACAGATCCCCCAAAGTCAGAAGTGCTGTGCCAATGCACCTAGGCTGTAGAACTGATCCACAATCTTTAACTGTCACTGAGCAAAGTTACAGGACCTTGTTACTTCGCTTTTAATCTTATGCCAATGAATTTCTTTTTCCAGAATAGAAAGCCCAGATTTTTTAAATATACTGTTAAATAAATATTGACATTTAAAATGTCTGCAGTACCTTTTCAAAGCAGCGGGTGGCACTTGCAGAGCAACAATATTCTGTGGTTTATCTTCCTTTACAACATTTACAGTGGTTAATCGCCGTTTGTTATTTTGGACAAATGATTTTTTTATAGGATATAGCATTCAGATTGAGTTCAAGTTGACTGGACTGAGTCATTTTGCTTGCCTGTAGTCTGTCCTGCCAACAGCAGCAGTGAAAGGTGCCAGCACTTGTGGAAGAAGCACTATCTGCAGATCTCCTGATTCTGTGTCTACTACTGGCATATCTGTGTAAATATACTCAAAGGAATGTCAGATCCAAGACATGAGTTTTGTTCATGGCTGTGTAGGAGCACAAGCTTTCCATCTAAAACCTTTTCACCCAGAAAGTAATACTGGTAATTTGCTGACCTTTCACAGCTGTTCCTTACAGATTAAAGTAACCTGCAGGATTTCTTTAAAATGCTATGCTGAAAATATATTTAACAGTAATCAGATGCTGTTAGGTGATTCCAGGACAGTTTGTCGTGCTAAAAAATAATGCTTTATAGGAGAAGGCTATAAAACACTGTTATTTCTGTACTGGGTATACTTATAGGCTGCATAAAGAAGTCAATAAGTAAATAAGTAAATAAATAAATAAAGGCTAATAAAGATACACTGTGAGTGTCCTCGAAGTGTGTCATGATCTGTAATAAAAGGCCCAGCAGGCTAAACAGATATAGACTAAAATAACCTCAGTAGTGTATAATACACTTATTTAATTCCACATAATTAGATCAAGTAATGTCTTTTGTACATTAACACGGTTAATAATTTCCTCTGCAACATCCAAGGACTCAGCAGTTATCAGAAGTTTTAATTGCCAGCCTCCTTCTACAGCAGCATGTTACATATAGACATTACTAAACAAAACACTGATCATCACCTCTATTTTCTGTTTGTACAGTTCCATTGCATTTGCCTGTTGTGCTATGCAAATTTGGAAAATTAAATGGGAAGCAGTGTTTTATTTATCCAATAGAGAAATAGAGACACATTTTAAAAGTCTATAGCAATGTTTGATCTTCTTTAACACACATATTGACATATGCGTGCTGCTGTTTGACTGACTGCTGGCTCCTTTAAATATGAGAAGCTGATGAATCATGCATATTTAAAAATATTATCCTGTATTGCTGCTTCTGCATATTTTAAACTTAAGATAAATTCACCAGGGTTCTGCTGAAGCAAGGACTCCTAAAGCCTAAAGAGCAATATGACAACCATCATCTTCAAAAGCTTTAATCTTTGGAAGTGTCTGGGTTGTGTTATCAATTCTATTTTGAACCACTGAGATCCATAGGCACCAACGTGTAGGATCTTGTGCATGTTCATGTATTCCTGGATTAAAGGACTGGATACCTGGTTCCAGTCTGAATTCCATCACAACGCAGCGGCAGAAAAGATGTTAACAAACCTTCAAAACTTCACCTAAGCCTCAATCCATTGGGTACACTTAGACCAGGGTCAATGCCCAAGTGCTGCCTCAGGAATAAGTTTTACAGCAAGTCTTTCTGAAAAAAAACTGCAGGAAAAGTAAATGCACTTTTTGCACAAATAACCTGGTGCAACACCCTATGTTCTAGTCCCTTTCCCCATTCCTGTATCTTCTTAAGCATTTATTTGTTTGAGCATCACTGAATAAAATTCAAGAACAGCTTTGGCAGGAGAAACTAGAACCCAGTCTTTTCTCCACCATTTTAGTGGCTTATGACATGGGCTCCTTCTTACTGCTTCACTTCATCTCTCTGGCTCCGGATGTTGCAAATCCGGCTGTGTGGTGGCCAATACTAGGGTACAGCACCACCCCTGCAAATTTCCAGCAGACAACTAGGACGTTCATTGAAGGCATCAAAACCAGTGTCAAATAATTGCTAGGGAGGCACGCAAGGGGTTTAGCAGTATGCTTTTATGGAAGACATCATCCACTGCCTCCATTTTTTGTTAGTCTTGCTGCCTAGAGGGAGGATTCAGCAGTCCTTGGTAGATGAATGCTAGATGCAAGTAGCCCTTCGTCTACACCTGCTAGCAGCTTTTCTTAAGGTGTTTTTCCTTGCTGGCTGTAGATGGTTTAACACTTGGCGTAGAGAAGTGCTAAGTGCATCGGTCCCACTGCCAGCCTCCTTGTAGAGTCCGTCAAGAAGTCAACTCCTCACTCCCACTTTTCCAGGGCATATTCCCTCATTGACAGCCTGGGTGGATTTCCCTACTTGGGCTGCACACTTAATGCTGAGATGTTGTGACTCCTGTTTCAAACACCTAATGGAAGTGGTCCATTCCATATAGGAAGCTGTAGAAAATTTCAGGAAAAACTAAGTGCCCCAGCCTTTTTTTCAGATGAATAAAGCCTGGATGTTCGAAAGGAAATTAATGCTTTCTGTGTTTGAAATCTTTTTCACTTTCTAAGATGTTAATGAGCAAAAAATTGTTATTAGAAATAAATGGGCACAACACATCAGTAGGCAGCACGCTTTTTTTGCTCTGATGTTTGATATAATTGCAATTATTCTAAAGCAATTATTTGTAACAGGAAAAAAAATGAAACAAAAAAGCTCTTTTTCTACCTTCTTCATTCCCATAAGTTTGATGTTCCTAGTTGAACCCTAAAAAAATTATTAACTAACACATTACAAAAGCATAGATACTGCTATGGTTCAGAATTTTTTTACACAATCCCAATAAGGAGAAAATTCAATTATCTAGGATTCCAGGTATTAATCACTGACATTAGAAGAAAAAATATATGAGAGAGTTGACGTTGCTTTCACCATTTTCAGTTATATCTAAATCCGTAATAAGGTACTATGCTGATAAATCCACTAAACGTGTGCTGAGATACTGCAACTGAGTTAAAAACTACACAAATATATTTTAATTTATGAAATATTTACCCCTACACAATATTTAATATAATGGTGTATCCCATACTGTGATTTTCAGGTTTTTTTGGTATTAACCATATCCAGGCAATGAAATAATTTTTTTTGTTTAATATTCAAATGCTCAACAATTATGTTACTATTTTTGACTCTTACCTGGAATTACAATACTTTATTTCAGTTTTCAAGTTCCAGGCACTTTTAAGAAACCTACAGCATCTCAAAACAGTGGTTTTCTCAAATCATCTATGTTCTTACTTCCATAGGCTGTACAGAGATGGGTTAGGACTTCAGAAAGGTTAAAGGGGCCACACTTGAAAAGGGAAGTGTTAGAAAAGAGACTGTAGCTTGCTGTTACGTCTGCCTTAAAAAGCAATAACCATGTTACTAAGAACAGCCAACATAATTAACAAGTTTTAAGGTATTTTCCAGGCTTCTATTTTTCTCCAAAGTAAGACATTTTACTGTGAATCAGAGTCAATCTGAGTCTTGAGAGAAGTTCTAGCAAAATTGTTTGTGGAGTGACACTGGATTTGAGGTAGTGTTTTAGAAATGCATTGCTTACATCCTTAGGCCAGACACAGATCAATTAAACAAATCCAATATTTATAATAAATAGTTTTAAAGAAACGTGCTTAAAGATCCCATTTTGTGTCGATCAAAACCAAAGCACATATTGCTGGAGCTGCTGTATCTCTCTCAGCCATTTGTTTCACGATAACGATCTCCAAACAGTTGACAGAGTTAAGTCTTAAAAGGTGCCAGAGGCTTTCTGTTCATCACAGGTTCAATTCATCAGCTAAATTCTCAAGCTCTGATTTGTTCCTTCATTTGCCGTGTTTGTTACTAATTGCTTAGGAATTAAGTGCTTATATTTTCATTTATCTCTGTCCTTTCATTTAAAGTCCAGGAAGTCCTTTCCACAAAAATAAGCCTTAAAACACTATACATGACCAGAGGCTAACACAAGTATGTTTTGCTCACCACAATCTGTGCTCTACATTGGGGTGGGGCAAAAGGGAAAAATAGGATAGTGAAGACGGCAAAAGCAAGAACCAGCAGGCAGCCCTGGTTTCAGGAGGAACAGGAGACCTACTTCCATCTCACTTAACAAGTGGTAATGGTTTTACATTGAGAGAGGGTAGATTTAGATTAGTTATTAAGAAATTTTTTACTGTGAGGGTGGTGAGGCACTGAAACAAGTTGCCTTGAGAAGCTGTGGAATTGTTCAAGGTCAGGTTGGATGAGGGTTTGAGTAACCTGATCTAGTGGGATGTGTCCCTGCCCATGACAGGGGGATTGGAACTGGCTGATCTTTAAAGTTCCTTCCAACGCAAACTGTTCTGTGATTCTGTGATCTAAGATTTGTGAGCTGGCTCTTCAGTATAGTCAAGACATCTCCAGAATATGATCTAGCCTAGGGAAAATCAGAAGTGGAGAAAGAGTAGCAGGGATCAAGACAGAGGTGTAACTTGGCCAACCAGAGAAGAAAAGAAATCTGTAATAAAGGGTAATATTAATAGTAAAAAAAGTAATAATAATAAAGTAATAATAAAAAAGTAATAATAAAAAGTAATGATAAAGTAATATAATAATAAAGTAAAAAATAATAAAGTAAAAATAAGTAATAATAATAAATTAAAAATAATAAAGTAATAATAAAAAAGTAATAATAATACTAGTGCTACTAAACAAAACTATCTGCTTTATCTCACATAGAACTAACAAAAGATTGGGATAGAAAGGCTCAGAGCTGCAAGATAAGGCTAGAATTTTACATGTACCTCAAGGAATTAGCTCTGTATGACCTTTTTGATGTTTTCCACCACCCTTTTCCTGGAAAATAACACCCTTGCCACAGACTGTGAAAACAAGCTTTATGACAGAAAACACTGTATGTTTAATTTTATATACACTAAATCTTAGTGTTTTGTTGGTCTGTCAAATACACAGGCTATATTTTACAGCCATTAAAAAGTACACTCTCTTTTTCTTAATTTTATAGCTCCGTAAATCTGTTTTCAGCATCAGAGCAAGGAACCTTCTGGAAAAAGAGACAGCAATCAATAAAATTCTAAGGTAAGAGTCAGCAGTGATTTGATATTGTTTTGACTGTCTTCTGATTTCTTTTTCATGAATGTTACTGTATATATAATATTTATAATAGTGTATCCTTTTGTAGTAAACTACTGCCTTCATAATCAAAGATAAATTGCTCTTTCCTCTGGATATATTATATGCTTGAACAGCAACAAGAGAGAAGTTGTTCTTCAGTATGCATTTGGATTGTGTGTCATGCAGAAAGATCATTTTTCAGCTCTTTTCACATCTTCCTTCTAAATTAACCAAAAAATGTCTTCCCATAAGCAGTGTTATTTTGCTTAAAGAATTCCAGCCAAATGCTTGTATATATATGCACACGAACATTCACGGCCGTACACAAAAAAGCATAAATGACAGCTAATCATATTCCAAGTAGGAAATGTATAATGAGGACTTCAGAAATGCGACTTCTGTAGAAGAATTTCCTGAATGTCTTAATAATATCATTCATTTTGGTACTTCATATCAAGTAAGTACTCAGCACTGTAAGTAAGTAATGCACTCCTAAGTCTCTAAGAATCCTGTCTAAAGCTACCATGTAAAGACAACACCATGCTGCAGTGTTTTGAGCTACCTTTGGTTTTACTCTAGAGTTACTGTCATTGATATGAGGTGCATTAGCAATGTCAACAACTTAAATATTGTTCTTTTTATATATATACTTATATCCTCATCAAAGCAGGTGCATCTCCAGAATATTGTGAATTACTGGTCTTAGGTAAATTAGCAGTATAAACAGTACAGCTATGGAATTAGGTTAAGTATGACAGTGGTTTATGAGGAGCAGTGCACTAGGAATTCAGTGTGAAGTTTCTTGAAAAGTGCTGTGTAATTACATGCCATTTGAGAAATATTACAGCTCTAGTTGGTTTTAATACTCTCTAAGAATACAGCACAGGGACAACTGCAGAAATCAATGTGAAACTTTATCTGTCTTTAAACCATGGTAATAAAAACATGAACAATTGCTAATTCAAATTAATCTCCTTGTCAAAATATTATTGAGAATTGTAACTACAAGACCATAAGTATTCCATTTTAACAAACTGTTTGTAGGTATTTTTTTCAGTTACATGAATGTACCTTGATTTTACAGGCATTACTGTCACAGATGGACCTATTAAATGCAATTCTCTTTGTCCTAATCAAAAAAACTTATAAAAATATGGTTTTAGACACAAGCAGTGTTTCAGTAAAACATTTGTAATGAAATTCTGTTATAGTACAACTATTGTAATTTTATTGACACCTCTAGGGTTTAAAAATGTCAGTTTGTTTGATGTGTTTCTTATACTGTACCACAAAGAAAACATGTACACAAAGAGAATACTCCACTTTTTTAAATTTGATATCTTAAAAGAAACACCTGTGATGTCTGTAGGGGCTCTATTCTTTCTCACATCATAGAAGAAAAAATTGAATCCTTCAAATTCAGAATTCTGATGAACTCTTCCATGAATATAGAACTTTCTCCTTTCAGAAGTCTGAAGCAGAGTGGGAGGACAATCCAAGCAAACCATTGTCTGGACTTCATTAAGTTCTCAGAGGTACCAGGACAGAATCAGAAATCAAACCTTCCAGTTTCAATCCTGCTGACTTCCACTTAGTCCTTCCAAGCATGGCTACTGCCAAAGTTCTGTGTCTCAGAGGACCTCTCATCAGTTCACCTGAATTCCTCTGAAGAAAAGTTTCAGAGGCAGAAGAAAAAACTTTCATTTACTAATCTATTAATTTCTTTAATTAATGGATTTAATCTATTAATTTAATCTACATTTACTGTGCTTTCCCATCTACTTCCTGGGTCATCAGTGATGAACTTTTGAAGAACACAGAGAAAAGGGGGAAAACTTCTATGAAGTAAAAAAAAAAATGGGATCACATGTCTTCTATTGCTTTCTTGGGATGCTTTTAAGTTATTTACAAAGAGGCAATCTTAGTCTCCTCCTGGGAAAAAGGAACAAATACTATTTATTGTTCCTTATTATTGCCTCAAAATTGCTAAATAAGCTTTGTGACATCTTCAATGTATCTCTTCCAGCATAAGAAAATTGTGTATCCGCTGGGCATGCTAACCAGGGATGAGAGCATGGCCAGGGATGGGCCTGAACACTCCCAGTGTTTCCATGTTGATGACAGTGTTGCAGGGGAGTTTTACAGGGAAAGAAATCTTAAAGGTACAGGAGCAGTCTGTCCCCATGTGCCAAAAGACAAGCTGGGGAGGAAGAAGAGCAGTCTAGCTGAACAGAGAGCTTTGACTAGAATTCATACAAAAAATAGGCAGTTTATGACCTTTGGAAGAAGGGACAGACAACTCAAGAGGACTACAAGGATGTTGTCAGGTTATGCAGGGAGAAAACAAGAAGGGCTAAAGTCCAACTAATCTGGCTCCTGCCATGAAAGACAAAAGTGATTGTTTTCTTGTTTCCTTCTGAAAGTCTTTAAAGGAAAAAACAAAAACATGGAAAAGAAAACCCATTAATTATCCAGGTTGCATTAATAATTAATTTTATTTTACCAGTCAAGTTCAGATTTCCTTAAAAAATAGTATTTTTCCCCAACAGTGGTGTAGCTGTGGTGAAAATATGCATTCCGCTTGCTATTCAAGCAGTGCCTAACTGAACTAACTTTATAAAATGAAAGAGAGAAACTCTAGAACACCTATCATCGGGTGAACTTCCCATGAATGTCAGGTTGTCACATTTTACCGTGTATTCCCAGTTAGATGGAAGAGAACTTAGTATGACTAAGTAAGGATAATTGAGTGTTTTGCTGAAGCATACCACGTGAATAAGACTTCAGTGTGAGCACGTTGCAGGGGGAACAAGAGTAAAAGTACATAGTAATATATACAGTTGCTGCAGTTACTACATAAGTATTCACTCATTAAAATAAAACAGAAAAACAACAGATCGGTGCTATGTTGGAATGCAAGAAGATGAGTGAACGCTTGTTGCAGAAAGGATGCCTCCCTAAAAAGTCCAAGCATGAACCATATGCATACAGTCTGCAAGAAACCTCAGAATATCCATTAAAGGTATAGTATTTTTGAAGTACCTGTCAAAGCATTTAACATTTTACATTAGCTCTAAGAATGCCACATGAACACTCTGTCCACTGCTTATTTTTCAGGAGTTCCAAAGCGTGGAATAGTTTGAAGGACTTCTAAAGTTCGGACCTCGAATTGTTGAGGTAATACAAACTATGTGATGTTCCAGTATTGTTCCGTATGATCTTCACCTGTAGCCTGCCTTTCTCATAAGCCACCAAATCGCATTTTCTTTTTCAGGATACTGTATTGTATTTGTGCTTTTTGGAGCAAATTTGGAGCATGTAGTTAGCTGCTGGACTGTTTTCAGAGTTCTGTAAAGCAAGTACAGCCTAGAAGCTTGACATGTTTCTTGTATCTTCTTCTGTGTTTCATAACTTTTATTCCTCCATAAGTGAAAGTGATCCTATCTAGTATTTCATAGAGATAGTATAACAAGATGGAAGGAACAATTTTGCATAAAAAAAAGGTAATTTATCCTTCATTGGTTGTAGAAAGATCAAAAGATTACGACCAGCTACAGCTACATGAAGACGTATCAAGTCAAGAAAACGTTTTTTTAACTCCAGTTTGAAAATCACATAGGACTAAATATTTAACACGGTGGCACAAATTGTCCTGGCTGTGGGATTCACCTCCAGACTACCAGATATGTCTGTGAGCTAAGTGATGATCTCTGTCATCTAGTTGACAGAAGTCTAGCCAGTATAGTCAGTGGAGCCCAGTGGTATCTTTAGCTGACTGCTTTGTCTTTAGACGCCAACTTTACTATTGCTTTAATAGCTTACAAACATAATGAAATTAATTAATTGACCAAGAGCTCAGTGAAGTTGTCCACATATGGACATCTAGTAATGTATAAGATGCCAGAGTATAACCAAAACGTCCTCTTGAGGACAGCAAGAAATACAGAAAATTGTAGGGGATCCAAACGCTTCTGGAACAGCAGCTGGAGGCAAGACATAATACTGCAAGGCACGTGACACTCACCACCTCTGTACAACCAATTTACTTGAGTCCTACATCTCCACTGAAAGCTTGGACACATGGCTCACACGTAGGCACAAAAGTAAGCACATGAGTGTACGTATCTAGAAGTAGAAAACAGATTGTACACTTTGAAATTCACAAGTATGCAATTCTAAAAACTTCATGGCACCTGCCTTCTTTTTCAAAAGTCCCCCAAAGATCTGCAACTCTAGGTGTTCAAACAGCTGAAAAAATGTACACATCCTGAGTCAAAAGGGTAATAAAGCAGGGCTTTTCCTAAGAGTTAATCCAAGGAAGTTTAAGGTACTAATTTCCCTCAAATGGAGAATGTTTGGAGAGAGATTGTCAAAAGTAGCCATGGCCTTTTCAGCACAGCATCTTTTTCTCTGAAAACACAAAGTTTCTTTGCAGTTTCTTGATAAAAATGTCTGATCCCTGTGCTAGACAACAGGCTTTTCATTATTTCTCTGTTGACTTCAGTAGGCGCTGTAGGGCTTCCAGAGTTATTGAAAATGAAGCAATGGACATAAATTCTAAATATATGTTTAGGAACCTAACTTAAGCAGAGATCATAGACCATCCTAAACATCTTTCTACAGGTGTTACTATTTATGCATGCCCATTCTTTAAAGTGTAGTTCTAAATGTTTTTTATTATGCTATTAATAATCAAATAAGCCATCTTGTTCATTAGTCAGGTGAAGAATTTATTGCTTAAGCATTTAATATTCTCTTTTAGAGTTTATGTAACTTGGTAGTCAAGTAATTTGTGGACAAGGAAATGAAAAGTTTCTGTGCAAGTCACTTTTCCATGTCAAGAAAATAATTTCTAGCTGTTAAAAGAAGCTGTGAAATTTATATTTACAGGGGAAAAAAAAAGATAAGTTACCCTCTTTGTCACAGCAAGAAGCCTCTATACAGAATTTAAACTCCAGAACTTTCCATTGACTCTCCTGGGAAAAACTGGTTTGTCATTTTAATGGAGTTAGGTACAATCTATTTTCAGGAAATAAATTTATCTGGCTTCTTTTTTTATAAGGAAATTGCACAGTATTTAGGTGATATCTCTATTGTCTCCTGTGACAGTGTTATGTAGTATCTGACTCCAGAATATAATGCTTAAAATCCATTGGTATTAAAATGGTCGTGAATTTGCTAAGATAAGCTGTGTTTTGTAAGACATGCAGTAATTTTCTGAAATGACATGATGCTTCAATTCAGTGTACTGTAACATAATGTCTTCCCTAACAAGTGTATAACAATGTATTTTCCTAGCATGCTACTATGATTGGCAGTGATGACATTGGCAAGAATTCTAAATTTCTCATTTTTGTTTCAGATCTCACTTTGGATTCCTACTCTTATCATTTATGTGTCCAAATCCAAAAGGAGAATAGTGGAGAAGAATGAAAAAAAAGTGGGGAAAGAATATGCCTGGAACACCTTTTGCCCTCAAGCCTGATCATCCCATACTGTGAAGGATTATCTTACCTTCATAGCAGGCTGGAGAATAGGGTGGTTTCTGTAATAGCATGCAGCTTCTTTCATGCTTTCAAAAAAATGAAGATTCAATTCATTAAAAAGTATGAAATATTTCCAGCTGTGTCTTGTGTTTCTCTGAATGACTGCATAACACAAAATGACCAATAAGGCATGCGCTGTGTAAACTTAAAATTGCAGCATTCCTGGGAGTTAAAATATTTTTCCAATGTTGAAATTCCATTTCTCAGCCATCAGAGGATTTGTGTGAGCTCTTTTAATGGAAACCTCTCTTTTTTCTTAAACAAATCTATTTCAATGTAGCCATCAAAATAAAGATATGCGTGCTTTAGCTGTAGCACTCTTACTAAACAACAAATACTCATTTCTGAAAAAAAAAAATGTGTAAAATGAAAAATGTGTTTTTCATGAAACAAATGAGCAAACCAGTGAAAAAACCCACACAATAAAATGCTGCAAGTTCAATGCATTCCCAAATAGAGGATGTTTCATATTACAGGATATCAGCGATGCACAGCTTTTCATTTTGAACCATATATGGTCCAAGTTATGTAGGATAACACTAACAATATGCTATAAGTCTTCAGTGTGTACATAAATAATTTGCCACATACAGCCCTGAAAGGGAACTGCCCTACAATCACAGCTGTACTTGTACTATTGCCATCTTTACGGCTGAGAATCTGTTTTCACTGGTGATTAGTGCATTGCTTGACCCTTTTCACACCTAGTGAAGTCTTGAGGGACCATAAATTCTACGACAAAATAAAAAAAACTTTAAAGACAACCCTTTCTGAGGTGTGGAGAAGAATCATTAGGTGACCAGTTATGTTGCAGAATGGGAACCACTGCCTTGGAAACATGTTTTCATAGAAAGTCCATTTTTGTTTTATTGTTATTGTCGCTTAAACTCTCCACTTGTTTCCCAGAAAGCCAAGCTGACTTGTTTGAAGACACTAGCTCAGAATTTATCATTTATATCTGTGTTATCATCATTATATTTTTTCATAGAGCCTGCACTAGACAACGCATGCTGAGTGGATCGTTTGAGGGGCAGCCTGCAAAGGAAAGGTCAATACTTAGTGTCCAGCATCATATACGACAAGAACGCAGGTAAACATGGAGAGAAAAGATGGTTTAAAAATATTTTTAAAATAAAGGTGACAAAAATAATTGAATTTGAGTAGTACCTAATGTGAAAAACTAAAAATAGTTGCTGAATTCTACATTCCCTGTTGTAACTATAATGAAATTCATTGTACTGCACAAATGGAAAAAATGCCTTTTTATTTCAAATGTCATTTCCTTTGCCATCTACAAAGCTATCAATTTAAAGATCAGAAGGAAAGAAATTGGCTTATGTTAGAGCAAATTGAAAACAATTGAAGAACATATAAGCTTCTGATGTTAGCGAGAGAAAAATGATAAGAATGTGAGATATTGTGTGGCTGGAGAGCAGTGCTTTATAATGGCCATCCTCTAAAGGTCAAAATTTCATCTTGAGATGTATTGTTAAATTGATTATGATTGTTTCAGGTCACTGAGACATGGTTCCAACAGCCAGCGAATCAGCAGAGGAAAATCTCTTGAAACATTGACTCAAGATGTAAGTCCTCGTAGAAATGATGGTTTCAATTTGAGAATGTAAGAAATAAGAATATGTACTACATAAGAAATGCTTGTATAAGACTAGTGTCTATCTGTGATCTTGTTTACAATTTGTCTTTTGAAATCGTGAAAGGAAATCATAAAACAAATACTTTAATTGTGTTAGAATTATCATCAAAATAATTGGCATGTTCAATTCACTGATAGACTTACTGAGATAGATTCACTGGAGCTGTAAATACTACATTAAAACACAACAATTGCTAGCCAGGACACTTCAAAAAGCCTTATTCCAAATTACACAAATCACTTAGGCTGGAAAAACAGCACTTCAAAATTTCTAGTGGAAGTTTAACAATATTTTTCAAACACAAGAATGGTCAGACAAAAGGCAGAAACTAAAAGGGAGAAAAGTAATCACAGATTTCACTATGGTGTAGTTTCATGTAGTTAAATGCATTTTCACTTCTGCAAATTCATAATGTTGTTTTGTGGATCTCTGTGACTATGAAAATTCAAGGGGTGATATCAGTTCCTCCATTTCCAAACTATGATTGTCATTTTGTTTATGTGCTTTATACTAAGAACAACTGCGTAAGAAGTAATTGGTGAATTACCCTGCATGGTAGTAGAAAGAAACTGTAGGTAACTAATATTTTGAAGCAGATGTGGCTTTTCTTATGTTCAATAGTAAAGGTAATACCCAGAATCGCCCCTCCAGGAGTGCTTCAAAGACTGACTTAACTCTGAATTGTAATACCAATTGTACTCTCTGCTGGACGAGCTCAGGCAACTGTCTTCCATCCCTCTCTTCCCTACCTGTGCTCTGCAGTCACTACGGGTGTGTTCTGCTCAACTTGCTGCCTCACATGCAGCAGGCTTAGGAATCTATAAGGGTGTCTAAAGCCTTTTCTTTCCCAGTCTTTGCCCTTAGTAATTTTGATGGTATTCATTCCAGCTCAGAGAGATCAACTGAGCTTACAGGACCTTTGCTTTTAAACTTAAAAGTTACATGGCTAGGACGCATGAAATTAAAACTGAAATTAACCTTGATAAAAATAAGCACTCTAGTGTTATACATAGATACTGTAAAATGCGCTTGACTGAGTTGATGTGCAGTGCATTTGGAAATAAAGATTTTTCATTTGAATCTTTCTATGTTAAATACCGTATCTTACTTTCATCTGAAACATTAAAAAACAACCCACAGACCTCATTTAAAAGGAATCATTTTGCTTCTAGCACTCCAACACAGTGAGATACAGAAATGCACAGAGAGAAGACAGTGAGATAAAGATGATCCAAGAAAAAAAAGAACAAGCTGAAATGAAAAGGTATTTAAAAATCAAAAGTCTGGGTGCACAGTTTTCTGTATTAAGTATTCTCTGTATGAAGTATAAAGTAATACGAGTCATGATGAAAAAAGAACAAAGTGCTAAGGGTACAATTCATATCATTTAATAATTTAAGGTTTATCTTTCAAAAGGAAAGTGCAAGAGGAGGAGCTGCGAGAGAATCATCCATATTTTGATAAACCACTTTTCATAGTTGGTCGTGAGCACAAATTCAGGAATTTCTGCCGAGTGGTGGTACGAGCTCGCTTTAATGCGTAAGTTTATTCCATATCAGCAATTGGTTCCAACAAGTATTTACTTTCATGTCCTCTGAAATCTAGGTCTAACATTTATTTTGAAAATAAAAATGTGTATAACATGGTCACCACAGAGCTGGCAGTCAGGTCCCTACATACAGTCTTGTTATTGAAGGAAAGGAAGTAATAACATGGTTATATCAAGCAGCTGGACATAAAATGTTCTTATAGCTCTTCTTTTAGACATCCGTCTATGGTTGGCACCCTAATTTTGGGGGGTTAATGCATGTCACCTTGCAAACACACAGCGTAAGAAGGAAGATAACGCAAGGCTCTGAGCTTGACCCTTGGAAGGCCTGGTTTCAGCACCTGCTTCACCATCAATTTTCTCTGTGCCCTTCAACAAATTACTTTTAGGTAGAACAACGGGAAGGTTAGATAGTCAATTTGACAACAGCCATATGTAAGTGTTCTGCCACCTCTGTAGAAGCACATCCTTGAGCCAGGTGCCTACTTATGCAACTGCTAACTTCATTGTGGTTCACTGGTCCATGAAGCAGTTGCAGATTAAAACGGCAAAACAAGACTCACAAACATGAATTCCCATTCAGTTGTCAAATACATGTCAGTGCCTGTTAGCATTGTAGAGTGTCCAAGGGTAACAGGATATTTATATTATAGTTTAATTAAATATTTACAATTATAAGAATAAACTGATTTTGTTAAACAGTCATTTTTTTTCATTTATTTAAAACCTACCTACTTTATTCGTTGTCCTACCCACCTTGCCAAGTAAGATATTTAAGAGACCTTTTTCAAAGGATACTTATTTTCTTCTAGTAAGGCTGAGGAATGCCACTGTATACAATGTGGGGAAGAGGTATGAGCTTAAGAAAACAAAAAAATTAGTGGGTTCAGTGAGAAGGCATGAAAACCAGTATATTCTGTATACTGACTGGTGTAAGCAGGTGAATCTTGCCTGTGGAAGATGCCTTTTGTTCTCCTGGTATGCATCTTGCATTCTTGTAATCCATAACCATGAATCTCTTCTGGTGGTAGTGCCTCAAGTTAGATCAGTCCATTTTTCACTTTGAGCTCAGCAAGGAAGTGGTGGCAATTTCACATCCCAATGGCTAGAGCCCTCACATGGGACATAGGATACCTCAGAGCAGATCCTGTCTTGGTTTCATTTGCTATAAAGATATGAAACATAACTAAAAAACACCCCTAACCACTGGGGCAGAGTCGTCGTCTTGGATAGGACTCTTGTAGCTTCTCCTGCTGAAGCCATTCTGCTTTGCATAAAAAAGGTTAAACAGTTGCCAGAACAAAAACTTAGCTCTGTCTCCTAGCGATGTGTTTATTATTTATAGGGTGGTTCTCCCTCTCTCTGGCTGCCTCATGGGTGTTTGGATATGGTAGGTGAGTCACAGTGATTTCATAGGAAAATTCAGATATGAAGAAACTAGAAATATTCATCAGAAAATGATTGAAGAAGTGATAAAACAAATAGGGCTTGTCGAACAATATTTATGTGTGTGTGTCAGCTGAGGGTAAGGCCCAAGGGATTTTGAAGTAAAAGGAAAGAGCTCTTGAGGAAGCACTCTGAAAAATAAAATTCAGTAGCATATTATCCTTGCCCCATTCCCAAGCAAAATACAAAATCAAATCCTTGCTTACATGAACGAGACCAAAAAAACTAGTAGTTTGTTAGAGGAATTACAGATATGCCATGAATTAAATTGATACGAGCTGTGTTGATAATATGACTAAAATGAAATGAAACTTACACAGACTTTTAAAATTAAGCCAAGATGAAAGGTAGGCTTGGTTTTGGATATAAATTACTTTGAGATGATGGATACATGGTATGATTATAATGCTGGCTAAAATAAAACGTAAATGACTCTATCTTTTCTTTTTTTTTTTTTTTGTAGTTCTAAAACAGATCCTGTTACTGGAGCTGTGAAAAATACCAAATACCATCAGCTTTAGTAAGCACTGCAAAAGTAGCTTTGCTTGGTCACATAAGCCTGCAGTAGAAGTGTGTGAGCACACACATGCATGTATGTGTGTATGTGTGCATGCACATGTGTATTTCTTTCTTTTTAAAAAAAAAAAAACGTTTTTTCTTTCCATGGAGTTGTTTGTGGAGGATAAATAGGAAGAGGATTTCTTTTTTTTTTACCAGACTCGCCTTGTTCACTTGCATGTAACTTCCCCAGTTTCACTACACATTTCTGAAACACTGAAATCTTTGAGACCCCTCAGCTCAATTTATTTTTCATAGGAAAGCACCTAACTGTGATGTACACACAATACGAGTGACACAGCACTTTTAGCATTTCTGTAATGGTTAACCTTATGTATTGTTCACAGTGACTTGCTGGGTTTGGTTACTTACCTGGACTGGGTCATGATCATTGTTACTATATGCTCCTGCATTTCCATGATGTTCGAATCCCCCTTTAGAAGAGTTATGCATGCTCCAACACTCCAGGTACTGTCACTGAATCATCTTGTGTTTAATGAAGCACAGTCACCTTGTTTTTCTGCACTGCCTATTCCTAAATTATGACTGTTCTCTGCTTTAATTTTCAGATTGCCGAATATGTTTTTGTAATATTCATGAGCATTGAGCTTAATCTGAAGATTATGGCAGATGGCTTGTTTTTTACACCAACAGCTGTCATTAGGGACTTTGGAGGAGTTATGGACATATTTATATATCTTGTAAGTTTTTATATTTGTAGGAGGTTTCTGTAGCATTCTTGACTTTGATTTCTTTGTCTATATAAATGTTTGCTAGTGTTACAACGTTTGACTCTGCACCCTGGTGCAAATGCAGTAGTGTAATTTGTGTGCAAACACCACTGTGTTCATGTGCACTCCCGTCAGTTATGTGTTCAAATATTTGTTTAGACATCTAATAATACACTGACGTGATAAGCACCTGGCAATTAGCATAGGACCATTATATGGCCCCTTTTAATTCTTTATTTGTTGATGTAAATATCAGACATTATTTCATTCCAAAGTAGGCTTGAGATGTCTGACCTAGCTTCAGCATTTTTATGCAGAACTGTTATTTTATCTATTTCTTAGCCATTCATTGCTTCCTCCCCTCTCAACAATTCTCATGCTTTATAGATGTTTCAAAATCCTCTACCTTTTGAGAGGATTTTGACAGAAGAGCACATCCTTGTTGCTGGTGTTGCTATCGCAGAAAGAAGGCAAAGCAAGATCTTGCTGTATCAGTACTGGCTCTCCGGAAAAACAATTCTACTGCTTTCTTTGTCTCCCAGAAATTACTTGCATTCCAATCAAACATAAGAGAAGGAGGGCTGTTTCCTCTTCACCTATGGCAATACATACCACAAAATGTGTCAAAACCAGTGCTCAGTATAAAACAGTGTGACATATTTTCTAACTGAAGAAATTACTAAGCAAAATGGCTTTGATGGATTTAGATTAAATCTTTCTTAGATTAATCCACCAGACAGATGTGCTGCATAAAATTTGCCATGATTAATTTGTATCAAAGATTCCACTGTTAGCATAAATAAAAATATGCATACTTATACAGAACTCCTACTGTAGTATGTATAATCCATATGTGCATTCGTTTCTCAAAATCCCTCTGAATCCCTCTGCTTGTCTAAAGGAAAATTTAGGTAGTGTAGCTTGGATATTCCAAATGTGCCTGTGGTGATCTTAAAAGAATATGAAAGCAAGTCAGAAGCACTGGCAAATCTTGTTTTGGCAGGGCAGCTGTATTTTACCATCGATATTTTTAAAAAATCATATTATGTTTTAAATTGTATTGGTGATATCAGCTTAATCTTCCATTTTTTTTGTGCACCTACCTATTTGTAACACTTTCAGCTCTGTCCCCCTATAATAATATTTGCTTTATAGATATTTTTTTAAAATAAGAAGAGATTAATAGACCTTTATAATTAACAACCATCTGTCAGAGCTTGTTCAGGATACAAGAGACAATTATGCTGTTTGGGAACACCTTCAAATGCATAGTATTCATGTGGTAAATGAATACAATGACCAAACTACTGATGTCTGTAATAACTTTATTCATGCCTGCAGTAAAAACTGGTGAGTAAACTGTTAACACACTTTGCAGGTCAGGGTATCTCAGTTTCAGGATAGAATCTCTGAAATGAAAAGCCGGAAGAGAGGTGATGCTGCCTGCTCCAAGAATGTAGTCTGTGTCCCTGCTCTGAATCAGCCAATTTGATTTCTTCTTTTGGAATTGTTCCATCTTCTGAAAAGAATAAAACAGATTTTGAGTCAGAAAGGAAGACAGAGGCTGAAGCTGATGCCCATTAGTTAGGACAATCCACCAGGGCACAGGAGATCCAAGTCCTTTTTCTAAATCATTGAGTTTTTTCCTTAATCTTCCCTTTAATTTTAAGGAAGAGAAGATTTTATTGATCTTCTGTACTGTATCTATGTCAAGTAAGACATTGTAAGCCTAATCGTTCTTTACCTTTTCCTGCCCTGTCTCCTCAAGGTGAGTTTGATATTCCTGTGCTGGATGCCTCAGAACGTCCCTGCCAAATCTGGAGCTCAGCTCTTAATGGTACTTCGCTGCCTCCGACCGCTTCGAATATTCAAACTGGTCCCTCAAATGAGGAAAGTTGTGCGAGAGCTCTTTAGTGGCTTTAAGGAAATATTTTTGGTATGTGCCAGTTATTTTGTTCTCATTAAAAAGAAGATATGGAGGAGCAATAAAATACCATTTTGTTGTAATCTTTATGTTTTTAAATATTTTTTTCTTTGTTCTCCATTTACTTTTCATTGTAGCTACCCCTGCAGATGATCACAGAACAGGTTAAAAATTAGGAATATAAGTAACTCTTTCTATTTATACTGAATAAAGCTGCTGTGATAATTCTTTTATAAGTTTTATTATCTGATCAGTACATATTTGGCCATAATTACATAGGAGCACTACTGAAAAAAAACCCTACCCTTTATTAACTCTTCTGGTTGTGGAAGGAAGATAAGAAATAAGGTATGGCAGCTCTGCAAGAACAAAAGTAAATCTGGTTTCTGAACCAGAGACAATGTAGTTTTTTGTCACAGGTTGGATCTCATTGTTTTGTCATTGTTGTTATTATTATGATCATGATTATGCAGTTATAGTGGTAGTAGTAATCATCATCATCATCATCATCATCATCATGGGGTCTGTGACTGCTTGATCAGAACCTAATCTATTGCCTTGGGACCCAGCTTTCTCTAAGTGATATGTGTCAGCCTAAACAACACACATTTTATGCCTGAACAGAATATTGTATTAGATCAAGTTGTTATAAAATGTTAAGCTACAAAATATTTGCAGAAAGTAATAAAACAAGGACAAAAAGTATAAAGCTAATGAGCATTTCATAGATATCGCATCCTAATAAATATATTTACATTATGAGTTGCTCATGCATACCTTTATTGTAGCTATCCTGGAATTAAATGTCTAACAATGGCTTACTTTAATTATCAAACGCGATTCTGCAAAACAGATGCAGCATGTATCTGACTATTTGAAGAGTTCTTTTTAACATATATTACGATTCTTACACATGCAGAATTTAGCAAGGTTGTACACTGAGTGCAAGAAAGCTTTGATCTTTATCTACGACTCTTAGCTATGTTAATAATAATAGCTACAATATTAATAACACAGCACCTGGTTACCAGATCAGAACCTAAAGTAACACATTGGTCATGAAAGCCTTATCTGCCAAGTGTATGCAACGAAACAATCCTCCCCGTAGTTTGCAGAAGAATATGTCCCCCTTTCGCGAATCTGCAGCAGGAGAGCTTGACAAGTCTAACTTCATCTTTACAGGTTTCTATTCTTTTGCTGACGTTAATGCTTGTTTTTGCAAGCTTTGGAGTGCAACTGTTTGCTGGGAAACTGGCTAAATGCAATGATCCACACATCATCTCCAGGGTAAGAACTGCTTTCCTAGTCCAAAGTAATAGTATATGTATCCTGTGCCATTTCTGCTGGCTGAGGAAAGCCAGTGGGAAGTATCTTATGAGAGCTGGAGATCTTGAGCATTTTCTTGTTCAGAAGCAGAATTGTGGAGGAAATGGCAATAAAAGACTGAATAAATTAGCATAAGGCTGGATTTTCCTGTAAAAACAATAAAGCAAAACAAATATTGGGGACTTTCTGAAAATGCTGTCAGACTCATGCCAAACTGTCTGCAAAGGACTGAACATCCCATGGAATTAACCATAGAACACGACACCTTTCAGTTCCTAGATCAGCGGCTAAAAAATAGCTTGGGCTGCTAGAGGTCAGAAACATTAGGAATGCTATGAATGTTGCATAAAGAAAGTTAGCTGTGTTTCTTACTCCATTTGGAAAAATACCACCACCTCAAGAGAGCAATGGTCTTTAGCACAGAAGTGAAAAGCCAGATAGTCTTGCAAAATAATAAGGACTCTCAGTCCTGGAAGGAGAAGGAGTTTTTGTGCCCTTCCTAAGATATGTCTTTCCTTTGGGTAAAGATCCATAACTGTTAATTCCAAACCTGTAAATATGCCTTCAATTTTGTTTCTGTTGCTTCCCCATGATGACAAGTGTGTTGTCTGTAATGGCATTTTGGCATTTCTCACAGGCCATTATTTAATCTCAGACTGGTTTATTTCACTACAGGAAGATTGTCATGGCATCTTCAGAATTAATGTAAGTGTTTCCAAAAATCTCAATTTGAAGTTAAGACCTGGAGAGAAAAAGCCTGGATTTTGGGTGCCACGAGTCTGGTGAGTTGCTACATATTGGCCTGTCTTTCTTCGAAAACTCAGCTATTGATGTAGAAAATACCTCAAATCTCATGGCGTTAAATTACTGAGGGAGATTTATTGTAAGTTAAATGATATTAAGGGTAAAAAGTCCGGTATATTTAGTAAAACGCCAGCTACAGGAAACTTTTCCAGACTTAACCTGTTGTTCTCTTCATAAAGCAGAAAGGAAAGTAATTCCTATAGGTACTGAATCTAAGTAGGAATTAGATGTGATTATTATTACAATGGGCGTTATTGGCTTGAACCAAGAATATCACTTAATTGTGCTTTAGTACAATTACATATACGTCTTAAGAGCTACACATCAACAACATCAACATCTCTGGGGAGACCTTATAGAGGCCTTCCAGTACCTGAAGTAGGCTACCAGAAAGCTGGAGAAGGACTTTTTACAAGGGCATGTAGTGATAGGACAAGGGGAATGGCTATAAATTGGAAGGGGGGAAGATTTAGATTAGACAATAGGAAAAAATTTTTCATTATGAGGGTGGTAAGGTACTTGCACAGGTTGCCCAGGGAAGTTATGGATACCACCTCTGTTGAAGTGTTCAAGATCAGGCTGGATGGGACCTCGAGCAGTCTGATATAGTGGGATGTGTCCCTGACCATGACAGGGGACTTGGAACTAGATGATCTTTAAGGTCCCTTCCAACCCAAACCATTCTACGAGTCTACGAAAATCAGCTAAACAGCCACAATTATTTTAATTGACTATGTTCATGGATAAAGAATGTACCAGCAGTAGTAGATTCAGAGCCATCCTACACTAATGAAATAATGTGCTGTGATTTGAACAGTCAGAGAAGCTCTGACATCTGCAGAATTCTTTGTTTCAGAGAAATTCTTCCTCAATTAAGCAAATTGTGTCCTCTTCAGCTTGATCCAGAAATAAGCAAAAATTATCCTAATCAGCATAACTGTAAACTACGGGGAATCTTTTGTTCCTTCAGAAAAATATTTTATGGCAAGGACATTTATACCACCTGTTGGCTGTAGCAGGCCAGATTTTCAGAGGCAGAGCAATGTGCAAACCTAGCCCAAAGAGGGTACTTTTAGTGTTCAGCTGGAAATACCCACATGAATCTCGACTGTTACAAAAGATCAGAACATGGTACAGGGAAGTAGAGAACATGTAATGTCCTCTCAGTAAGTTTTGCTCTACACTGTCAGTTTCCAATTATAATGAAATAAGAAACAAATTTTCTAAACAATCCTGCAAACTTTGGAGTCTGAATCATTTATGTAGGTTAGAGACTGGTCTCCTACTGGTAAAATTATTTTAGAATCTGGTCCATGCCATCAGATCTGATTTTTCGTGAGGGCTGCAGTTTGCTAATTCATTGACAAAAACACTAAAACACAGCAACATGTCATAAGCTTTAGTACTATGAATCAGATTGAGTAATAAAGCAAAACATACATAGAGATCAAGAAAAATTATGCTGTACGTATTTATGGGGTTTGCTATTGTTTTGTTATTCTTGAGACAGAACATTAAATAATGTATTTCGAAGGCTTTCGCACCAGCATGGCTAGGTATTGAAATGTTAGTTAGACTATGAAGAATCAAGGTAACAATCAGAAAGAACAACTCTATTGCTTAAGTAACTCCTCTTTATGTACTGCATTTCAGGGCAAATCCTCGGAATTTTAATTTTGACAATGTGGGGAACGCAATGCTGGCACTATTCGAAGTTCTTTCATTAAAAGGCTGGGTGGAAGTCAGGGATGTTATTATTCATCGTGTTGGACCGGTAAGTAAACTCATCAGAGTCTTTGAATTCTACAACACATAATTTGATTTGTTTTAGCAATTAATCTTATTTTTGTCTATTCAGATCCATGGAATCTACATTCACGTTTTTGTATTCCTTGGCTGTATGATTGGACTAACCCTTTTCGTTGGAGTCGTCATTGCTAATTTCAATGAAAACAAGGTACCGTGTGAGATGGTTTATTGTATGTAGAACTGATTCTGTAAGAAACCTGCGACCGATGTTACACTGTCTGCACTAGCTGTTAAGACTATCTTTAAGACTGACTTGGGTTCATACATTCTGCAAGCCTGCGAGTATAGCTTCAGACACGCTTGATCCATATTTGCTACAAAAGTCAAGCCTGGAGTGACAGCAATCCATCACACACTCTTTGAGAGCTGTCAGAGTTTATTTACAGATCAGCCATGTTACCAGATGAAGACCGAACTTAAAGTAAAATGTATTTACAGACACTTTACATTCTGCTGTTTCAGTTTGATGTAGGTATGCGTGCAATGGCAGGTAAAAAGACATCTTATGCTTGCATTTGTTATGACTAATGGGTCTCAATAGAACCCGGCAAGTGTTGTATTTCAAAACCAAAGTAGAGCTGCATGGCTTTTTCCTGGCAAGCAGCAGAGTACATTGTAAAATTAGTTGTCCATTACTCAAACAAAAACATAACTAGTGTTCTAGGTATAAACTGCAGTTCATGTGGGCTTTGCAGGTTATCAAGAAAAGTAGGAAAACCTGTCCTCAGGTGAGTTGTTGTAGAACAGTTCACGTCTACACTACTTAAAGATAGCTTCCTCTGGATGAGACTGCTGCATACACATAGCACATAATCTGTTTGGGTTTGGTTTTTTTCCAAGCCTCTTGTGGTGCCTCTGTGGCACCAAAACATGATTATTCATTTTTGTCGTCTTTCAGTTCAAAGTACCCCAAAATAATGGAATATCTGTGTTGCAGCTAGCTAGAGTGATATTTTTATCACTTATAGCACTGGAGGAAAAGAATGATGGTGTGTTCTGGTGCTTGGGTGTACAAGACAACTCAGTGTGCTAGTGGTGGAGACAAACGGGGTGCTTGCCATGACCGTACTATGGCTCTGGCTCAAAATCTGTAGCAAACCCAGCTGTTGAGTTTACCCTTCAAGAAAACCACTTGACTCCTTCTGGAATAGAACTGAGTAGCACACTACCATGTGTCCAGTGTGGTCAAACAAGGCATGACGAAGTTAAGTCGAATAGGATGCGAGCCAAATAAATAGCTTAAAACCCCTCCTGTTGAGAAGGTATTTTTATGCTTGCATGATTCCAGTGTAATTTTGATGAGGTGAAGTGCAGTCATTATTGTTAAAAACATCTGTTCCAGTGAAGAAGTAACAATGTGCTATTCATTTATTTTCTTACTCACTAAATTTTGACTAATGAGTTAACAAATTTCTACAGTATGAGAATCATGCTAGATTTTCACACGTGCTTTTGTCCCTTCCTATTCAGCTGTGTAATGTTACTTTTCCTTCAAATATTTCAGCATTACACGGACAAGTAAAAAATGTTTTTCTGCAAGTCTTTAAAAAAATAATTATATAGGTCAGTTTCCTCAAAAAAATGTTGAAAACAGGAGTATAGATGAGAAGAAGAAGTATTGGGTTGCAGAGTTCACTTGTAAGTAGCTTTTGATCATGATTGATCAAACATCTTTCCTTTACCCTGTTGAGGTGTGGTGCATGTGGTGTTCAGAAGTGAGGAAGTAGTGTATCTTCCCTTTCCTTTTGCAAGTGGTATTTCCTGTATCATGAAGTCTGAGCCAGCTCTGTGGCCAATGTATGATCATTAGCAGCTTGCTGTGGGTTGCCTTGCTACAATTCTAAGCATCTCCTTTTGGCTGTTGTCATGGAAAAAAAGGTACTAGAGGAGCTGGATCTTTGCCCTTACTAGTAAGAATTTTATTATACTTTTTTTTTTTAAAATTGCTAAGTACTGCAACTCTCCTAGACAGTGTTTTCATTCTTAGTTCCCACTCTTCCCGTAGGCATCACTCACAGATCAAGTTCACTGTGTCAGCCTGTGTCCTGCAAAGGCAGCCTGTGAGATTTTTCTCACAATTTAATGAGATGTCATTAACTCATAACACAGTATTCAAGCCCAGGTTGGGTTGGGCCTTGGGCAGCCTTATCTAGTGGGATGTGTCCCTGCCTATGACAGTGGGGTTGGAACTAGATGATCGTTAAGTTCATCTAGTTGAACTTAACCAGGGGTTATCCCTTGCAACCCTAACTATTCTATAATTGTATGATTCTATGATTCATCTGTGTAGTCAACCACTGACTATGGGATAAGGTGATCTGGGCCAACACAAAGTGATTTATCCACAATATCAGTGTAAATCTTTCACTTTTTTTTTCATTTAAGAGTCTGAGATACGAACATGAATTGGGGAAAAAAGCCCTTCATTGTATGTGACTGTATGTCACATTCCTATTTCATTCCTTCCTGCTAGCCATGCAGGTTCAAACACACAGGACAGCTCAAACTCATGTGGAAGTTAAAAGTTTCTGTTCAAAGTGATTCAAAATGAGAAGGAACAGGAGAGTGTGAACATGAGGTTTATATGGATTGTGATCACAGAACTATAATTAAACAATTCATCTTATCCCAGATTGCCCCTGCATGAGCTTCAGACTGGAAGTCTGAGATCTGGCCTGCATTAGGTTTTCCATTGTTTTCAGAAAACTATCTGATTTTTAGATTTATCGTTCTCAGGTAGTTTTCTCTGCTTGTAAGTTTTCCTCAAACTACAGACACCTTTTCAGATATGAATGCTCTCCTCCCTCAATTCTATGTCTGGATATAGGGAAAGGATTAGTCTGAATATCACAAAAGCTAATCACTAGTAACAGCGCCATGTAAATTACACTGAACAGGCACATCCTGCAATATTTCTATGGAATTTATATGGTAATAAAAATACAGCCAGTGTAAATGAATCATGAATAATGTCATCCAGTTCAGGTTCTTCAGCTGTTTCATAGTAGCCTCGGGTAACTGGTGTGGCCTGTCATGTTTGTTTTTCACACTGTTTTTCTTGAATACTTGTTACCTTTTTCTTTTCACCTTTTGCAGTGAAAGCTCTTTAAGAGTATGAAACAGACACACTCATGTTGTTGCCTTTTAATTTAAACATTTCTGAATGGTGAGGTTTGGTCCTGGTACAAGTAATACTTATATCTGTTGCTTTGTCTGCATCTTTTTGGAAGGTATCTCCTCCCAGGGTGCCGTTTGGTGACACAGCTCCACATGGAGATTGTGTCCACTGAAAGGGAGCAATCCTGACCTTATCAGTTGCATAGTCAGCTGGAGTTCCAGAATCTACATCTACACAAGCCAATGCCAGGGTGAGCCCCAAAGAACACAGCAGGCCTCGTCCAGTTCAGAGTGGCTTCGTGCTGACTGGGGGATCAGCCAAGTGTCTGCGAGACAGGCTTGTGACATTTACCTTAAAAAGGTCTCCCTTGGTTTTGTAACTCCAGACTCTTTCATGGGACTTTACAGTTCTCAGAAGTGAAGAGGAACTCATTTTATTGTGAAGGTCATTTTAAAGAACAATAATCTCCGTTCAGAGTTCGTTTGTTTCCTCCTATATTTCGAAAACATTTACATGCATCACAGTCTCCACCTCTCCTTGTGCTCCCTTTGTGGAGATCTTGTGTAGATTCATAGCATACTATTATTTTATTTCAATTACACTCCAAGCAGAAGAGCTGTGGAGAGCGGCAATGGTCTCCTAGGAAGCTCGTTCCCTGAGAAACTGTAGCAGCACTGACGAGCCGCAGGATTTTCTGCAGTAAAGTCTGGACAAAATCTACCACTCTTTAAAACAGTGCTTTCTGGCAAATGATGTTCAGTCAAATGGAAGACCTCCTGCAGTGTTTCACACTGGGCTGCTGCTACAAAGAGCAACAACTGTGCCTGCTGAGTTGAGTCCCAGAAACTCACAGCTAATGCATCCAGAAATCTCTTGAGTATCAGCTGATACTTTAGACTCCTTTACCCAAACAGTGTGTTATTTAAGGAGTGTTGCATATGTAACGGTATTTCTGCACCAAAGAGAATGTTGTTTCCATGTTTACAGCATTAAGTGTTACAGCTTTAATATGACAAAAGCTTTATACGCTTCTCTTTGTTTATTAAGGGGACAGCTTTACTGACTGTAGATCAGAGACGATGGGAAGATCTGAAAAGCAGACTGAAGATAGCACAACCTCTTCATCTCCCACCTCGCCCGGGTATCAAAGATATTTTGATTTTATTCATGTTGATCCTTAGTGTTCATAATTCCCCAGGAGCCCGCAATTCAAATTAAAATTGTAATCTGAGGCCGCTAGGAGGTTGTGCATAAGTTAATGTGGAAACAAGCTCCAACAACAGATCTCTGCATAAGGCTATTAAAATCAACCCAAAAAAGGTTGTGCTTCGATGGTCTTAGGATAAGCCTTAATGAAAAAATGAATTTCCAAATGAAATATATTTGCAGTTGGCTGTTAATGATATGAATGTAATGTATTAAACTGACAGCAGTTGAATGGTGCGCTTGCCTTACAAGTACCAAAGCCTTCGTGCAAGACTGGTGTTCAGCATTTGAAATTATATGTTCAGAAGCCATATTTGATATGGAAAGCCGTAGCAGAGAATTAGAAATGTATTTTGAAACTGGTGAAGGATCATTGTGCCACTAATGAACATGGAAAATGGGGGAAAATACCACTGTGTATTTTAACTATCTTCTTCCTTGAATTCTTTCTTTTCCAGATAACGATGGCTTTAGAGCTAAGATGTATGATATAACTCAGCATCCATTTTTCAAGAGAACTATTGCTGTCCTTGTTCTGGCCCAGTCTGTGTTGTTATCAGTCAAGGTAATCGTGTTTCTTTTAAGCTTTTCATTATAGTAGTACAGTATGTGTTGCACATTTCCTAGCACCAACTAACAATCAGTAGAGCCGTTACTGTAATCAATGTAGGGAAACATAACTTCTAGATATAGCAGTCTCGGTTGGCAGAGATCACTGTGGATTAATTCTGATTTCTGGAGCTGAGTCAGTTTCTGCCTTTTTGTAGTCTGGTCCACTACCTTTAATTCCCAGTTAAGCTGTAAATATACTAAGATGCCATTCCTGTCTGAGTATAATTCAAATGGAAATCTATTCATTAACAAAATCCTCAGGAAAAGTTAAAGTAACGAATAGATGTTTAGTTCTGTTTCACATCTACTCTTCTATCAGCAGATTTTGTTTGCATTTCAGTGGGATGCTGCAGATCCAGTGACTGTGCCTTTAGCAACAATGTCTGTTGTTTTCACCTTCATTTTTGTCCTTGAGGTAAGGTAAAATATTTTATGACATCTTGAGATTAAGACTAGTATGTATGTATGTATTCTATTTTGGCTTTAAGGATGTTGTCTCATTCTTCACTGCAGGTTTTATTTCTGAACATGTACATTTGGGGTTCTCCTTGTCACTTGTCTTTAAACATATATTGTAGGAATAAACATTTAATTTCTTATAGTCATACTTCTCCACAACCTTTAGCTTTGTGTCTCTTTATATATATTAAAATCTGAGCATTTCCACTTGTGTTTTGGTGAACGCGGTGAACTCTTTTCTTGCAAAACATCTCGGATTAATTCACTCTGTACAACACGAGGTCTGTGTTGTATCATGGAATTTCTGCTTGATCCACTTCTGCTCTTGCTGGTTCCTCAGAACAGGGTGCATTAAACCCCACCATTCTGCAGCTTTAATTAAACCTGTCTCAGTCTCCTTGTAGTTTGTCTTTGTTTGGTTTTTTAATTAATTTTAATACTTTTTAATAAGCTATGTCAAATGCCAATATTATCTATCTTTTGTTGTCCATATCTGGGTCCTGTTTGGTAATGGTTCTCTATCTATGAGAAAGTTGCACAATCCACTGTGCAAAGTGTAATTAGCCTGTTTTCATAAGATTGGAATCTAAGGACTTAAAACACATTTTTTAAAGCATTTTTTTTTTATGTATGAGGATATCCATAGCGTAACAAAACACATATTTATGAGGTTAAGGTAGACGCTTCCTCTGTGGTTAGGTTAACATGTAATTCTTTTGTATGTTTGTGGCTGAATATTTTTTTCAGCGTCTGAATAACTGGTACTGACCACTATCAGAAAAAGGATAGCAGACTGTTTCCCACTGCTCTAATCTAATATGACAGTTCCTGTGTTCCAGTGATAGGTTTTGCCAGCAGTGATGAATAAACAATGAAGTGAATACCTTGTAGCAGCTGTAGCTGGAGTATGTCCGTGTTGTTGCTTCTCTATTCCCTACTCAGGAGAAATCAATATCTCTTGAGAGACTGAGCAAATAGAGAGAATTTTGATTTGTATCATACACAGACAGGTTTTAATTTACTTAGTAACTATGTCTTCAGAAATAGTTTTTCCTCTTAGACTGCCAAGGGAAACAAATACACTTCTAGAATTTCACAAGAACTTTGTCAGAGCAAAGAAAGATTTGTTGACTGTCTCGACAGGCAAGCTATCTCGCTGTGAGCGTACACAATCTACGCACAGCGGAAGCAGCTTCCTGCCCAGGATCTTCCTTAATTCGGTATTGTCTGGTTATAGAGTCTGCTATGTACACAGTCTGCTACTGCTAGCAGGCGTGTTCCATGTGGAAAGTCAAGGCTTTCTGTATAGCTAATAACCCTGCAACCAGTTTGAAGACTCCTGATTCATTCTTAAACCTCTACTGCTCACATCAGTATATGTAGTATAGAAGTATAGAAGAACAGGAAGAATTGGGAGATGTCACTTTTGTTGCCGTGCTGATGATCACAAAATTAAGTGAGATGGGATTTTTTTATTTGCAGAGTGTATTCAGATCAAAATAGACACTTGAACTTAGAGTTTTAAATTCTACATGTGAGGTAGGTGTTTAAGTTGTCACTGTGTTCAGGGAAGACGTAGGGCGAGATTCAGTTGCCTAAATAACTGAAAGTATCATAAGCTTTTTAGGTAGCCTAGCTGATCTTTCCTTACCCTCACTAGCTGCTACAGAAGGGCAGGGATATTTGCAGATCTTGTGTCATCCCTGCCAGCTCCATGCATGGGGCTCCAGTATTCTAGGGCATCTCAGCTGAGTGCATAGAGGTGGAGCAAGATGCCTTCAGGTACCTCAAAAAATAACTAGAGATTCAGAGACCATATTCTTCATTTTGTAAGCTGTTATGGCTATTTCCTACCAGTATCTCTTCTTAAGCTTCTTGCCTGTGTTCCTATTACCTGTATGGGAATTGTCAAGCACTTTGGCTGCTTTTTTTTTTCACTAGGAACATTGTGAAATGTACTGCCTTTACTGTTCTTAGCTTTCTTCTCTTATATGATGCTGAGTACTGATAGTGCCAAGTACAGATTATTGCTTAAAGCAGGAAATATTTGCAATATAAGAATGCTTTTTAATTCATTTGAAATATGGGAGCTACTGACAACTATATTCTTGAGTTCAAATGTGGATTTAGCCTGCTTATAGACAGCTAGATAGATAGAATACTACTACCTCTTTTATCTATATATTGTTAATACAATTATTTTCTAGGTTCATAACTTGTATAAGTATTAAAATCTTATGCCCACATTCACCTTAAGAATCTATACATTAAGCATTCACTCTGACATGGTCAGCTGCACCCCTTTGATGCTTTATGGAAAGATACATCCAGATACTGTTCATCTGCTTGTCTCAGTCATCTGTGGTCTTCCACAATTACCAGCTTTCCTCTGTCTAAGGGAGTCTCATATGATGCACTTAGTCTAGCAGCCTGACTTATATTCATGGGAACAGTTAGCCGATGTGAAAACTGCCCTTGATTGTTTAAAAGCACTCATAAGATGAGTTCAATCAAATGTTTTAGAGGTTCTTATAGTGAAAAATAAACCTTTATTCAGTGCAACTGAGAAAATCTTTTTATCTGTAGGTCACCATGAAGATTATTGCCATGTCACCTTCTGGCTTTTGGCAAAGCCGAAGAAATCGGTATGATCTCTTGGTGACATCTCTTGGAGTTATATGGGTGATACTTCATTTCGCCTTACTGGTAAGATTTCCAAAACACAGTTATTTCATCAATTAAGCTTGATTTTATTTGCTAAGCATCAGCAGCAGGATCACTGCTATACACCCAGGTAAACCCTTGGGACTTTAATAAGGCTGAAATATGGCTGAAACAAATCAAGCTTGATGCTAAGAAGAAGAAATCCTTGTCTTAGTCAATGATGAAGTATGAAAGTTGTCTGATATGAGACAGCCTGTAAATGTGGTAAAAAACCTGAAGTGTTTGGAAGGGTTATGAGTGAGGAAAGGAAGGAATCTAAAAGTCTGAGACCTCTTGCCAACAGCAATCTCATGAGCAGCAAGGAAGAAAGAGGCAATGCACAAAATCCAGGTAGGAATAGAGGACTGGAAGAAAGCCTAGGTTCAAAATTGCTGAACAGTACACTCTGTCCCTGATCTAGCAGTGATTCTAGACCATTGATTTTGATTAAAAGGCTATGTTTAATCCAAGAAAGCATGGAGGAGGAGAGAGGAGAGGAGAGGAGAGGAGAGGAGAGGAGAGGAGAGGAGAGGAGAGGAGAGGAGAGGAGAGGAGAGGAGAGGAGAGGAGAGGAGAGGAGAGGAGAGGAGAGGAGAGGAGAGGAGAGGAGAGGAGAGGAGAGGAGAGGAGAGGAGAGGAGAGGAGAGGAGAGGAGAGGAGAGGAGAGGAGAGGAGAGGAGAGGAGAGGAGAGAAAATCAGCTCTCCTCCCATATCGTCCCATTTTTTTGAAGTTGGCTACACCCCTAATTCCCTTACTTATGACGGAAGGAGAAGGGATAGTTGATGCTTGTGGAAGTCACTACTGTAAAATAGCTGGGAGGTTCTCTGTTGTCTGCCCCACACTGGAGGAAAACCTGTCTTGTGTGGCTAATGAATTTGCCCCAACATCCACAGTTTGCTCCTAGCTGCTGGGTAGCTTGGAAAGCCCGAGGAGTTTCTTTTAGCCACCATCTGACTATACAAGTAGACTGAGGCTGCTGGATGTAATTACAGATCAGATAGTAGAGAACTGAATGGTTTTTGGCTTGAGATATGAGTAAGTCAGGTTAGTGTTCTTCAAGCATTAGAGTATCTTCTGTTAGTTTCTTACTGCTCCACTGTTATTGAAATATTGGTGCTAGTGGTTTATAATTTCTGATTTCACATGATGACTGCCCTACATTAAAAGACCAATTATCTTTCTGTGACATCCCTGGAGACAAGGTATTAAGTCTTCTGTGTTTCTATTCCAGAATGCGTACACATACATGATGGGGGCATGCGTAATTGTCTTCAGATTTTTCTCAATTTGTGGGAAGCATGTAAGTATAAAATAAGAACTATAAACCTTGCAGTGCTCATGTATAGGTTAAAGGACTAGTAGCCCTGTGTCTCTGGTGCACATTCTATGAGGCTCTGTTTTGTGTGCAAAAAAAAATAGGGGGACTTCAAGGGGCAGTCTTCAACTTTACATGCTGTCTTTAAATGTCAGGATTTTAGGTATGTTGTATAATAGCACTGCATTATGGTTGCCGGAAAAGCTGAATTTTTTTGGAAAAAAAACCCAACCTGCAGCTGTGATACCACACAGTTTTTTAAAAGTGCTCTCTAAAACTCCATTCATATATTGTGCTACTGTCAGTCCTTACCATTTCAGTGTGGTGTGATGTGCACACTATTAATTGGTTTTTTTTCTCTAAAAGACTAGTGAAGTGGTGGTTGATGTGCTCATCTACTTAGGACAGTTCTCTCTTATAGAAGTTTCTTCCTCTAGAGTGCAGGTCTGTGTCTTCTGTCTCTACAATGTACGTCTTATGACAGTAAAGGATTTTTGTTAAGTTTTAAAAAGTATTGAGCCAAGATATTCTTTTGGAAACACTGAGATGGTGACAAAGCAAGTCAATTCTAAAGTTTACTTTTCTCTTGTGCTTGGATTTGCTCTGGGATAATTGAGAGCAGGCTAGCAGAATGAGCTCAGGCAGAGGACAAGCACATTTGTTTAACAAGTGGTGACACTCCCCATTGTCTTGCTGTAGAACTTCTTAGACTATCCAAACATTTTCTGTGAAGTCTGACATATTAAAGTAAATGTGATAAAATGACTATTACACTGGGTTGCTGGGGTTAAGAACAGTGAGTCAGAGGGTTTGTTCTGTAAAAATAAAAAGTTTTCCTTCAATCAAACTACACAGATCTGTAGAGCCTTGGAAGTCAAATAAAAAATCCTTGTTTCTCCTATGCAGCCAGGCCAAGTGATTGCCTTCCAAGTTTTCTGATTGATTCTAAAGTTTTTTCAAGGTGTTAACCTACTCATTTGTGCTTTCATCTTAGGAGCTGCATCAGTTTCACTAATTTATCTGTTCTTATGCAATGTCATGGCTAAAAGTCAGCATGAGTTATCAGTTTGGCATGATTCTAAAGAAAACTGCTATGCTCAGTACCTTTAAAGAGAATTTTTCATAGCATCCAAAGTGGTTAAGGGTGTTAACGGCAATCTAGGGCAATAACTTTTTCAAGAATAAAATGTACAATATGCAAGTAATATCTGTTATCTAGGCTTACTGCCTATGTAATTTCCAAAATTATGGTCTCTTCTTAGGCTTTTTGGCCAACTTCTGTGAGAAATGAACTAGTTTAATCAAGCTGTGCTGATCTTAAGGAAATGCCCTTCTCTATGCATCAACCCATTTCTTTAGGTAGGCTGCAGTGTCTGTGGTTTCCACCTAAAAGTTAGCATCACTCACAGACAAGCCCGTAGTGTTTTACTGCACCACTGTTCATGCAATGCTAATTCTGATACTTCTTGAGTTTACTGATCCTAGAATATTGTAATTAAGCTTATCGTATATTATTGATGTATTACTCTACAATGTATTTATTAATCCTATATATATACTCTTCAAGGAGCAACATCTTGACCTTGTAAATTAGGCAGATATGCTGTTCTCTTTTACGAGTAAAAAGCACACTAAATTTCAGGGAAAGATAAAAAACGTTCAGTTCCAATCAGATTCATAATGTACTGTTTCACTGCACTCATCCATTAACATGTATGTCTAAAGAATTCATTGTCAAATTGGCAAGTGCCATCAGTCTCTTTTCCCTTTTATCTCTGTTCCCTGAGTGGTACCATGGTTTCCTGTTTTCTCTGTCTTTCCAGGTGACACTAAAAATGCTACTCCTGACTGTGGTTGTCAGCATGTACAAGAGTTTCTTCATCATAGTGGGAATGTTCCTACTGCTTCTTTGTTATGCATTTGCTGGAGTGGTTTTATTTGGTACAGTGAAATATGGGGAGAACATTAACAGGTACATTATGTACTTCCTCATGAGGATGTTAGTTAAACAGACCTAAAAAAAATCATTCTACTAGAGAGAAGTTTATCCTTCGTGAAATCCAGACAAGTCCACAGGTTTAGCTGAGGAGCTCTAAACAGAATTTCTCATAGGAAAGACTGCACCATCTTTCCAGTCCTTGTGTATGTGACCAAATGACACCCGATCCAGCCCAGAGCAGACTGAGAGCTGTTCTTCATTATGACAGCTGTAATATGCTTCACAGCTGTACTCTGCTGGCTGCACGCTGTGGAAATACAGTCTACCTGCTACATCTTATCAGCATCACTCAGGAACACAATCCATATAGCAGGCTGGTACAGAGAGGGGACGGTTCCGTGAACTGGCTGTTACCTGGAAATTTCCCAATGAAAAATATCATCAGACTTCAGGAACAGAATGGAGACAAGAGACAGGATCTGCCCCCTGTCTGCTCTGTGTTAAAATGAGCCAAAATATTCACCTGTGTTTGACCTGAAGTTCAGTTATTATATCTCAAGTCATGGAATAAATAATTTGATGAGCTCAAATAAATAATGCTGTAGCTACTTTCAGTTTTAAATAGTAGAAAAGTAGAAAATGGAAGTTATTTGGATTTTTTTTTATTTAGTTCTGGGATATGAAATGATGCTTCTCTCTCTCTCTTTAAAACAGACATGCAAATTTTTCATCAGCTGGCAAGGCTATCACTGTACTCTTCAGAATAGTTACTGGAGAAGACTGGAACAAAATTATGCATGACTGCATGGTAAATACAATATTCCTACAGATAGAGAAACCAAGAAACAGGTGACACCCTTGCATCTCAAAGAGTTTCCAGTATCTTAGTTTTGTAGAAGGAATGTTTAGATTACCTTTATCTCTTCAAGAGACATAATGTTTGCTAAACCTCAGAACATGGCACACAAATTGCAGTTCCAATCACACACTCACAATATTTCATTGGTCTAGGTTATTACACGATTTAAAAAGGAAAATAACAAGGTATTTTCAAAATCAAAAGTGCAATAACTCGCCTTTCCACTGCTTTGACTGTGGCAAGGTGACTTTTCACATTACCTTTGTCTTTAATGCCCAAACATTAGCTCGTTCTGTGTGAATGACAGTGTTAATGACCTCGAAATTTGTCCTGGAATTGCTTTATTTTGCCCAAGTAAATTTCTGTCTGTTGTTTCTACTGTGATGAAAATCATATTCCCTTCCTTTTTAAAACTAATCATCAGGGAAGCTTTTTGAAAACCACCACGTTTCAGAGCACCAGGTTGTTTCTTTACAGTGGCATAACACACAGTGTTCCTTGTGTGTGGCAGGGAGATCTATGGGTAGGACTTTTTAGTTGTACCTCTTTCTGCTTTCTTATTTGTGAACACTAAAACAAACACAAAAAACTACCCACAGCAATGCCCACAGCATTATTCACTAATTATGAAGCTTTGAAAAAATGGTAGTCATAAATATTGTACAGATTGCAGAGAAATTAAGAATATTTTTTTATGATTGATTGACTTTATTTTATTTGTTTTGAAGGTTCAGCCTCCGTTTTGTACACCAGATAACAGCACCTACTGGAAAACAGACTGTGGAAATTATGCTGGTGCTCTTATGTATTTCTGTTCATTTTATGTGATCATTGCATACATCATGTTAAATTTACTTGTTGGTAAGTGGGAATGTACATTAATAACACAGAAGTCTATCTTGACATATAGTATGTTAGAATTGAGTCTACTGTGCTGTTTAGCTCTAAGGTTACTCTGTACCTTCACTTTTAAGTTATATGTGTATGCTGGTTTTGATAATTCTTTGGTATGATATGTGCTAAAACTGAGGAATTTGCGGAATGAAAGTTTTTTGAACAAGGATACGTGCATATTTGTAAAGTATGGTTACCCTAGGGAATATTATTTTCTGAGCTTTTCATTCCTCCAGTTAACGTTTTTCCAACACCGTTGGAACTCTCCTTTACTGATTTTAGAAGATGTTAGATTAGGCATCTCACCAGCAGTTAAGCTATAGCTTTTAAAAAGTGAACACAGTGAATATTGATGTAGCATGACGGTATATTACCTATTCAAAATTCTCATCTCAACATACAGCTAAAGGCAATTGTTAATGCAAAGTCTGCACAACAGAATTCATATTCTGCTGAAATTCATTGATGCTTGTAAATATTAAGCAGTTAGAATTTAACTAGAGGCTTTGTTTATAGTGTATTTTGGTTTTGTGGTTTTCAGCTATTATTGTGGAGAATTTCTCATTGTTTTATTCAACGGAAGAAGACCAGCTTTTAAGTTACAATGATCTTAGGCATTTTCAAATTATATGGAACATGGTTGATGACAAAAGAGAGGTAAGAAACTTGAAAATGAGCACAGAAATGCGGTAAATTTATATTTTTCCTTGAAAAAATACTTTGAGAAAAAAAAGTGTGTTGACAAAACTCACTGAATGGTTACTATTCAGGTTCTGAAATATTCAGGTTCAGTAAGCATGATCTAACATTCTTCATGGCCCTTCAAATACTAACCTATATTCTTTACTACAGTGAAGTACTTATAATAGTAAATTTAAAAACAAATGTAGATATTCTTAGGATTGATACAATAGCATTTTTCCTCCCAACTCCCTGAGTGTTGTTTACTTGGAAGTCTACAGTCTTATATCCATTGACATGCCTGGTCTTCAGAAGGGCTTTGCTGAGATTTCAGCACTGTCTTCCATAAGATCCTCACAGAGAAGCTAATGAAGTATGGGCTGGATGAGAAGACGAGGTGCATTGAACGCTGGCTGAATGGCCAGGACCAAAGGGTGGTGATCAGTGGCACAGAGTCTAGTTGGAAGCCAGTAACTAGTAGGATACTCCAGAGATCAATATTGAGTCCCATCCTGCTAAGGATCTTCATTAATAAAATGGAGGATGGGGCAGAGTTACATCTTCAGCAAGTTTGCAGATGACAGCAGATGTGAAGGAGTGGCTGCTGCAGCTGGGGATGCTACAGCCATCCAAAGGGAGCTGAACAGGCTGGAGAAATGGGATGACAGGAACCTCATGTGATTCAGCAAGGGGAAGTGCAAAGTCCTGCACCTGGGGAACAACCCCAGGCACCAGTACATGCCAAGGGCTGACTGGCTGGAAAGCAACATGACCTGGGAGTCCTGGTGGACACCAAGTTGAACATGAGCCAGCAATGTGCCCTTGCAGCAAAGGACTAATGCTGCTCTGGGCTGCATTAGGCAAAGTATTGCCATCAGGCCAAGGGAGAGGACCCTTCCCCTATACTGAGCACTGATGAGGCCACACCTGCAATACTGTGTCCAGTTCTGGTCTCCTACGTACAACAGAGGCATAGACACACTGGAGAGAGTCTGGTGGAGGGAGATGAAAACTGTGAAGGGACTAGAGCTTCTCTGATATGAGGAAATACTGAAAGAGCTGAGACTGTTCAGCCTGAAGAAGAGAAAGCTCAGGCGAGATCTCATCAATGTGTATAACTACATGAAGGAAGGGTGCAAAAAGGACGCAGACAGTGTGTCCAGTGCCAGGACCAGAGGCAGTGGGCACAAAGTGAAACATGGGAGGTTCCATTTGAAGATCAGGAAACACTTTTTCATACTAACAGTGACTGAGCACTGGCACAGGTTACCCAGGGATGTTGTGAAGCCTCCGTCGTTGGTGATATTCAAAGCTATCTGGACATAGTCCTGAGTAACTGGCTTTAGAAAACACTGCTTAAGCTGAGTGGGTCAGACAAGGTGACCTCCAGAGGTCCCTTTCAACACCAACTGTTCTGTAATTCTGGCATGAGAAGAGCATCTGGGAGACTGAGCTATTCAGGTACACACCCGTGTTAAATCATCATCTCAATAACTTATGACATCACTAAGATTTCAACACTAGCAACCCTATGGTGAAGGAAGCCGGCAAGAAAGTTGTGAGAGGCTCTGTATCAGGGAGTGTACTGAGAGGATGAGGGGTAACGTTTTTAAGCAGAAAGAGTGAAATTTAGATAGATATCAGGAAGATTTTTTTTAGTGTGAGGGTGGCAAGGCCCTGGAACAGGTTGCTCAGAGAAGTTGTGGATGTGCCATATCTGGAGGTGTTTAAGGCCAGGCAGAATGAGGCTTTGAACAACCTGATCCAGTGGAGGACGTCCCTGCCTCTAAAAGGGGGTTTGGAACTGAATGATCTTTGAGGTCCCTTTCAGTGCAAACCATCCTATGATTCTATAGTTCCAAGTTGATTGCTTGTAGTTGGCACATGGCTGTGCTGGAGTTGGAAGTTGCACTCAGTACTGATGGAGGCAGAGGGTTCTGCATCCATTGTGCCCAGGACTAACAGTATCTCTCTCTGGTGCAGAACAACACATCACAGCAAAAATAGCTCCAGTCAGGCTTATTTAGCAGAACAAAATATTTAGAAAGTACAGATACAACAGTTTTGGAGCAAAGTACTTTCATTCCTGATTTTTAAGAGCAGATCAAATTTGTTGTCTCAAACATGCAGCATGTGGTAGGCTGACTCTTAGAGCAGAAGACCTTTGAAAAGCTAATAAACTCCCAACATTCTCCTGTCCAAAGATGCACAGAGAAGAGGATAGTTTTAAAGCCAGGTATAGGCCTGTCCATGAATGTCTAAATTGTAGTTTAATTTCAGTTTTCACAGGCAGCTTTTTGGGCATAAAGTTCTCGTTAAAGATTAATGCAAATGGGGAAACTAAATCCCAAAGCAATTTTGAAAATTTCTTCCAAAATTAACAGCACAAATTCTCATTGTATTTCAGTCAAATAACAGCAAAGATTTCCATGAATGTGCTGAAGAGCTGACGTCGTATGTATGTACCTCAGGAATATATTCACGATGACTTAAGTAGGCCAGTTTGACACAGAGTCTTTGGAGAAATAGCGTTTCTCTCACTGATCAAGTTGAAAGTCTAAGTGGTTGTTAGGTCGTAGTATTAATTTATCATCTATTATGCAATTTTACCCAGGGAGTGATCCCTTCTTTCCGAGTGAAATTTCTGCTGAGGCTTCTGCGGGGCAGGCTGGAGGTGGATCTGGACAAGGACAAGCTGCTGTTCAAGCACATGTGCTATGAAATGGAACGGCTCCATAATGGTGGTGATGTCACTTTCCATGACGTACTCAGGTACTCTAAGATTTTATCTAAATTTGTAGAACGAGTATAAAAGGCCTGTGTTTCTCTCCTGAACAGCAGGTATTCATTAAGCCTGGGAAAAGGCAAGACTGGTAGCCACAGAGGCACTGTGTTTTATATGTAATACGTAATGCAAAAATCAGATTTCCCTTTTTTTCCTGCAAAAATATTTGTGATAGAAAACACTGGTCCCAATAAATCAGCTCTAAGTAATCTTAACATTTTCATTGGAGGCAATTTGTCATAAACAACAGTCAGATATTGTTCTTGTACCCCAAGTAATTAAATGTTGCCCCCACACATGTAGCAACACGACAGTGACTGAAAATAAAATAGAAATGGGAACATTATCCAAGTGTAAACACATAGTGAAAAAAAAAATAATCAAATCACCACAAATGCCCTAATTCCTTACAGTTCAGCAGCTCACCTGTGTTGGATAGTCTCTTCTTGGATAATCTCAGTATTTTTTAGCTTCAAATGCAATTCACACATGAATTATATATTTTTGCTGTAGGATCTTAAATACGACTTTTGATTTTGTAAACTAACAAGTAAGGTCATCAGAATTTAGGAAAAAAATAAATCTATGTTTCTTCCAGCATGCTTTCATATAGATCTGTTGATATCAGAAAAAGTCTTCAACTAGAAGAGCTGCTTGCTAGGGAACAACTGGAATACACTATAGAAGAGGAGGTGGCCAAACAGACCATACGCATGTGGCTGAAGAAGTGCTTAAAACGAATCAGAGCAGTAAGTAAGACTAAACCAGGATATAAATGGTTGCAGAAAGTGTACTGCTAACAATGCTGGAATTTGCTCTCACTATGCTTCATTTGCTCTGGAGTCGTGATAATATTTATGTGAAGAAGTACGTAGCAGTTGCTAACTCGGCAAAAAAAAAATTATGTTACAGCTCAACTGAAAGCACTACAAAAAATAAGCATCTTTTGAAGATTAAAACTGCCTTCCTGCCAAAAATTTAACTGTCTTTTCAATATAGGAGGAAGATGCATATGCAGAGATCAAAGTCAAAGGGATAAAGAAAAAACAATGTAATTTGATGAAACCCCACAGGCCTAATGCTTCCTTATAAAATGTAATTGTATAATTTCCTTGCCTCTGCTAGCAGAAGATACCATGATCAGTCACCAGCAGATGACTCTTCAAATGGAACCTTTATAAGATAAATTATTTGAATGAGCAATTACAGTAGTTGTGTGTGCAAATGAGCAGCGTGTACCTGCAAATCCGGTAGATGAACCATGGCCCTCAGTAGCTGTGTCTATATAAGCAAATTAAGAAGGGCCAAGGCATTGGCTCAGGACTGGGCTGGGATCACTCATACCCATCAGCATGTCCCCTAGCACAGTTTTGGCCTGTGCATACTCATGGTTTCCCAGACCACTCCTGTAGGAGCATCACTGCCCTCCAGGCGTGAGACAGGGAGAGACTGCTCCCAGGAGGCAGTAGTTAAAGCTATCTTGTGCGGTAGAAAGATTATCTAGATTATGCAAGTCCTGGCCTGTCACTTGGCTTCAGCATTGCAGGAAATTCCAATTATTTAATTTACTGTATAGACCTAGCCAGTGCTTCTGTATTCTGTTTATAGTGTTTCTGATCATCAGAAGCATTTTTGCTTTTGCTCAGGGTAGCTACAATATAAGCTGATCAAAGTCTGTCTTGGATGAAATTTATATTAAAAGTTTTCAGGAAATTTGATTTGGGTTTTGCAGCTATTCTTCTCTTTTCTTCCAAAACCAACTCTTCCTTCACATAAAAATTCACAGCCTGGTCGCCTTGATGACTGCTTTTTCAATTACTGTAAGGCTGGATCCTTATGATGCATGTATTTTTTATTTTTATAAAAGCTTGCTTCTTGTGTGTGGAGGTTTTCCATAGAGAGTTGTGATCATGGAATCTGGCTTTTTCTGTTTGTAAATTTCTAAAAAACCGTAACTGGACAATTTGAATTTCCAGCTGATACATCAGTGTTCAGGGCATATTCAGATAGAGAGTTTCATTTTGATCTCATCTCTGTAATGGCAGTAAATTTAATCTCAGCTCTCAGTTCTGGGTTTGTTCAGCTCTGTTGTTCATTTCATTATGATACCAAATTACACTATGTTAAAGTAAATATGCTATTCATTTCACTCTAATAATATGGTTCAGATCATTTCACATCATATGAACCTTTTATAAACTGAATGTAATTATGGAAGTTAATATATATTTTCAAATTCTCTTGTTAGTCTGTAAGTGTCTCTAGAGGAAGCATGTGAAAACTACCCAGGAAAGTGAAACCTTTCCTAAGGGTTGTTTATTTTAATATAGAAGCAAATTAGATTGTAAGATCATAATGGTAGTGGTTTCGTTTTTCTATTTTAACTGTAAGTCTGTACTCAGTCCCAGCATTTCCACTACTCTTTTATTTAGTCCTACTGACAGCCTGTTCCAAAGTTCATGAAAGAAATCAGAATTGTTTTCATTGCCTTCATGTAATAATGAATCTTGACCAATTTCCTTGTTTCTTTTTCTTTGCAAGAACTTTTATCTTATATCATTTAAAAATTTATGTATTAAACTCCAGATTTAAACCAACAGTTAGGCAACTAACCTTCCACTTAATATAGTTTATAAATTTCATCCTCTATTTCTTACATAAAGGTTAGGCATATGCTGGAAGTCACTTTATTTAAATAGCAACTATCTGATACATATAGCTTTATCAATGATCCTGGCATCCACATCTGATGCTCACTGTTTGATTAAATACTAGAAGACTTTGAAAAAAGAACTAAACACTATGACATACTCAATGAGAACATTTTTGTTGTCACTTATTGCACTTTGGTAGAAACAGCAGCAGTCATGCAGCATTATTCACAGTCTACGAGAGAGTCAACAGCAGGAGTTGAGCCGATTTCTGAATCCTCCCAGCATTGAGACAACACAGCCAAGTGAAGATATGAATGCTATTAATCAGGATAACAGTGCGCAGCCAGAGGTATGTTAACCACGAGAGTATCAGCTATTCAGGACATCTTCCACGTTTCTCGTTTGTTCTTTAATAAATATAATTTTAAATGGAAAAGTTTAAACAAATATCTTCTTTTGATTCAATTTTTGCCTTCAGATGTAAAGGCAAGGTGACTTAAGGCAGTAATTCCCCAACTTACTTATCTGTCTTGGTAACACCATAAAGTGCAAACTCAGCCATACAACTTTGGCAGCACCAACTTTGAGCTCTAGCGTGAGCTGTGTACAGGCTCAGGGATGTGAAGTTCTCCTGTTCAAGCATTCTGAAGCAGTTTTTATACTGAGAGTGATAAGGTTGGGCATACTGGGTCCTGTGAGTAGGAGTCCTGGGCTCTTTCAGGGTGGGGAATGGCAAAGGAAAAACATAAAGGCTCCACCGTAGGTGGCTGAGAACAATTTTGTGCCCTTCAGTGGAACTGTATGATGGAATTGAGCCCAAATGATCTTTTTTTTTTTTTTTTTCCTATTAGTAGTAGGCTTCTGTGGCAGCAAAGAATAGACACCACACTGCCTTAAAAAGTGGGAATATATTTTGTGTGTATACGTGTATGAAGCTCAGAAATAGAATAGAAAGATAACCCTCCTTAGGATTATCCACATGCAATGGGCAACTATGTCTGAGATTCTTGTTTACTCTATTCAGACAAGTAGCCAGCAGCAACTCCTTAGCCCAACGCTTTCTGACAGAGGTGGCTATCGACAAGACTCTGCAGATGCTGGGAAACCTCAGCGGAAATTTGGACAATGGCGTTTGCCATCAGGTAAGTGCAAAATGTGTATCAGCATAGTCCCCACGTTCCAAATCCCTGCTGTACAATATCAAGGCCCTGAGAGGACTTCATGATTCACAGTTCTACCTCCCACCTGCTGTTTGCACCCATATTGGGGTTTTTCTTCATGATTCACAGTTCTACCTCCCACCTGCTGTTTGCACCCACATCAGGGTTTTTCTTCCCTCATGCATGTTAGAATACAGCCATCGCTCCCTTTCCCCCCAGTTCTGAAAGTTTGGAAGATGGACTCAAGTATTGTCATGTGCAGGTTCTTAGGGTTTTTTTTACTTTTTAATACATTTACTTAGGAGCTTTATATGGGGAACTATATCATCCCATATGTTTGGGTAGCATCTCATGCATTTATAGTTTTTTATCATATAAAGCACAGTGAAAATGAATAAAGTTTTTCCTAACAACAGTAATAAATTCTGAGTGCCTAAGCATTCCATGTGTATGATTTATGTTTTACACCACAATAATACATTCTTCTATCTTCAGTTCAGCCAGGAATTGACCAGGTATACAATAAATTTCCCATTTATTTTTTCACAAACAGGAAACATCCTCAAGTTATTCTAGTAAATACAGTCCCCTAGAGAAGGAAGCCTCAACTGTGCATTATAAGAGAGTATTTATAGGAGGATAGGAAAGGTGCACAGGCCTTATTAAGTCTTTATCTCAAGTGCACTCTCCACCACCATTCTCTCTTAAAGTGCATATTGACTGCTGCTGCCTGCCACACTTATGACCAGCAGGTTAGGTGTCTGCACAACAAACTGCTTTCTGCTGCCATCAGTCAGTCTGATTCTGAGACAGAGGACCACCTTCAAAGGCTGCTAATCATATCTAGGTGGAAGTAGAAGAGGTGGTCACACTATGAGTACCATTAACCCTACTTCTGTGACCAGAGTACTTGTCCAAGAAACAGGACAGCCTAACAGAGAGCTTTCAGTCATGTTTTCCACTTAAATGTCACTGAGCAGCAAAGATCAACATTTTGTCAGAACAAAGAGAAAGAGTAAAAGAGCGAGCATGGTAAGGATGAATCATTATATTGTACCTAACTGGATAGGTTTTTCAAGTGAGAATGAGGAGTTCAGGGTTTCCTTTATTAGCACTGATCTTGGTCTTGTCACTATTGAATGCTCCTTGCTGGACAGTCTGGGAAAAGGAGGTTCACCTCCAGGCACAGTACAGCCCAGCAGATCTTATGTACTCTGCCTCCAATTCAACAAATACGTGTGTTTAAGGTCATTAATAGCATCATTAAGATCAAGTGTGGTTTACTCCATTTAACACCTTAGTTAAATGTCACTTTCTAGGTCTAGCTGCCAACTCCAAATGCACTTTTCTCTCCCTTTTTCTGGCACTTACCGCTTTCACCATTTTGCCAGCTTTTACCAGCTCAGGTAAGTACTGCGTAAGCCATTTAGGTTGCAATTAGCCAGTTCAGAAGAGAACTATTGCATCAGCTATCCCAACAGGAGGTCATGAAATACTTCTAAATTAAACTCCTTTACCAGCAGAATAGTGGGAGTGGGGTGAACAACTGGAGCTGAAAAAGAAACCATTAAAATAGAACCCTACTCTTTCTGCACTGAATCAGTTTAAAGATGCCCCAGTCCAGCTAGTTCTGTATGCCTGAATTCTAAGCAAACATGTTCAAGAAGCAGATCTGCTCTAATATCAAACTTTCTTTTTAATTTCATAGCCCCTAAACCAATAAGCCATTCAGTATCTTCAGTCAACCTCCGCTTTGGTGGGCGTTCAACTATGAAATCTGTTGTATGCAAAATGAATCCCATGTCTGATGCTGCTTCTTGTGGATCAGAAGTCAAGAAATGGTGGACAAGACAATTAACTGTGGAAAGTGATGAGAGTGGAGAGGACCTTCTTGATATCTGAGAAAAGTTTAAGTCATACTGCAACAACAACCAATTCAAGTACAATCTAATTTTCACTGTTTAGAATTGAAGATACTATGTGATGTACGATTTCTTTAAAATCAATGTCATAATTCTTTTCAAATGCTTATCCTTATGCCATGTGAAGCATAGTACACACTTACATGATAGAATGCATCTCTATAGGTACTAATTGTACTTTAAGAAACCTGTATACAATAGCAGTACTAACAAAGCCAGAGAAACTATACTGCCTTTAGCAGAGTTGAAAGATTTCCTATGTTCTGTAGCTGTATAATGAAAATATATTTTGATATAAAGACCTCTGGTTTTTTCTTCAGCCTATACCATACTATAAAGTGACAACACTTTGCAATTTACAATACAGGGGTGTTTCTTCTTTTTGTGTTTGCCTCAGTTCTTATTTAGTAACATTTCTTTTGAAAGATTTTATTACTCACAAATGACCTGAAGAGGTCAGCACTGACTTCATGTTCAAGGGAAGTATTTTTACAAAGGATAGAGTCTGAATTACAAATCTAAGCTTTTTCTGGACCTTTTTTTAAAATATGCAAGATACAGGATAACTCATTTTAAAATCAGAAGGGGAAGGATTGGCTTTTAAAATGTAAATATCTTTGGATTTGGGCTAATTATGCATAGAGCTTGATTTTCATAGAGAAAACAGGAAAAAAAAAGAAAAAAAAGACATGAAAACTGTGCGTTTAAGCATCTAGCAAAAGACCTCTGTGTGAAAAACATGGTTTATACTTCATTTTCAGAATATACTGGTTACTTATACATATGGTGTCATTACTCTCCTGTTGACTGGTACCATTTCCTTGTGTAGTCATAAGATAACTTTCTTCTTGTCTGTGTGATAAAAACTAGCATGTTGGGGGTTCTAATTACTAACTAGTATTGTAGGCCTTTTAAAATACGCTTCAGTTTTGCCCATATAGGTAAAAGTGCATTTTACTTACCCATGTTACTACTTATGCCACAGCCTTCCAAAGCTAAGGCATGAACTCTGCTGTGGGTAAGTACCTTTGTATTTTTTATCCCAATGCAGCATATTTTGACCTGTTAGCCTTCTTTTGTTCTATGAAGCACCAGTAGTTCTACATTATTTCTGGTGAAAAAGCAGCCATCCCTCTCATAAAATTTTTTCCAGTGAAAGGCCAATGCTATACAGAAACAGAGGTGGAGGAGAAAAGCCACAAAATGCAGCAGAGTTTGTTAATTTCATAATTTAAATCTGTCTAAAAATGTGGGGTAAAAAATGTGCCCTTCCCTTGAGTAAGAACAAAGAGGTTGCAGATTTTGTTGCTTTGCCCCTGACTGGGTTTTTTAGCATAGCTGGGACCTTTCTGTTACCATTGTTTCCTATGGAAATGATAGGTTGTTCTAACACGGCCTGATGTGAGATCTTATAAGAGGCTCACAGTTAACGTACATCAGAAACTAAAAAATATATCCTTTAAAAAGCAGACAAAAGACAGTGTTTTGTGATGTTTTCTGGCCAAAATGTTAATGTAGAGTGGTCAGAATACAGCATTGTTTTCACAGATGCCTTCATCATAAATGCAAAATTAGTTTTGGCCATAAAGTATGGTTTTCTTGGCATCTATCAATATTTTGTTCCCTGTGTATGGTTGCACATGGTTTAGATTTTTTTTGAAAATAGTCATATTGAATACATCTGTATTTTGTGGTTTCTTTATGTGTTTTGGGGTATATTTAAGTTTAAATTTAGTCAACTGTAACTCTATAGTAACAGAAAGTGTGCATTCTTGTGTTTACTAGATTATGAATCATCAACAAAACTTCGTATGCAAATCCATTATTTTGTGTTCTGTTTTGTGCTTGTTTAAGTTGGGCCTTTGTATATATGACAAAAAGATAAATATTGGATTTATAAAAGATAGTATCTTTGAAAGTTCAACAATATATTGAACTTCAGATCTTTCTGAATCACTCTTGCTGCAAATATTCTTTTTAAAAAAAAATCTGGCAAACATTTTTTTCCTTTGCCTTACAGTACTCCGTCAATAAAGTGAGTTGCTTTAAGCAATATTCCTTCCTCTGGTTTTCATTCTAACTGCATACACTCTATCTGGCTCATGAGTGATAATGCTGTAGAGTGGCTAAGTGTGTGGTTTGTACAGGATTATTTAAAGAGATGCTTTCAAACTCTTCTAATTGGAGGGCCTTTGGGCTTTTGGTGAGAAGTCCAGCAACAGACCTCATCAGTAGAAAAAAAATGAGACTAAATAGCACTATTTATTATTTATTTGTACTTAACCCAATTTCTTTGTTTGCTTTAGAACCTGGATGGGAAGGTGTATCCTTGTATGTATGTGTGGCAGGGGAAAATCTGTCGTGGAAACATCATGTTTTCACAGACTGCCTTCCAGTATCCTCCAAAACACTGGAGATCCTTGGATCATCTGCTTCAACTAGTAAGCTGGTTCTGAGAAATCAGTGCTCATTTGCTCATCATTTTCTGTTTGCAGAGACAGGAAGTCAAATGAAGTTACAAAAATATGAAAATAATATATACTAGAGCATGCAGGTGACTAGGTTAAGGTGAAAACCTCCTTAGTATGGCACTCGCAATATAACTAAATAAAGTAACAACCTTCTGCAGCAAAGCAACCGATGCACATTTGCACATGATGGTGAAGAAGCAGAAAGGAGAGTTAAGGTATGACTGAAGTTCAAACCACCTGCACAAACAATGGAGAGACACAAAAAGGACATAGTGCATCAGGGAATCAGAGTCAGTTCAGACAGCTGGAGAGACAAGTTCAAACAAAAACAAGCCCTAGACAGCAGTAAACCAAAAATTGCCAGGGAGTATTACTACCTGCAGCGCTCTTGGCTCCTGGCATTAAATACAGAGTTATCCTATGGAAATTAAAAGAAGAAAGTGTTTAGACTTTTTCATCCACTAAGAGAGCTGTGTTCCGTAGGAAGTAAGTAGTAAAAGTCCTCATGGCTTAGGTGGGAAAAAAATGTAGTGCGTTTTGTCAGTGCTCAAATAAAAGCTAGTTCGTGGGTAGTCTGAGTCCGTGCAGCAAAGATGTATCTCAATATCATTCCAAAGTCAGGTCAGTTTCAGACAATCACTTTTATAATGAACAAATTAATAACCTGAAGCCTTTTGCTACTGGAAGATATCCAACTGAATTAAGAGCTAAAAACATAAAGTACACTTTTATCTGGCAAGCTGATAATACTATCATTGTTTCAACTAATGAAGACCAATCAGGATTAAACATATTCAAAATAACATTACATTCAGTACTGTCTGCTATCGAAGACTAGTATCACAGCTTCTGAGAAGCCAAAGAAGATTTAAATGCCAAAAGCAAGTGAATGATTTTGTGAGAATAATCATGTTTGTTCTCTTCTTCTATTCGCAACTTGCTCACAGCTCTTGTTGTTGTGCTGATAAGGATGTCCATGAACAACTGAAGCAGAAGAATTCACACTTGTTCTAACAGTGCATTTGGAGCCCCAGCAAGCAAGATGTGTGCTAAACTTCCCATCCAAGAATGAGCACTCCTTCTCCTGTAACGTTTCCACAATTAGAAACAAACACTGGCCTGAATTGTCAGTCAGAATTAACAATAAGGTTATTTCAGTCTCCCCGAATTTAGTTTTAGGAGGCTAAATTCATTCATTCTATTGAAGGCAGTTTAATCACACTGCAGATGAACTTGCCACAATGCATAGGCTGATGCTGTGAAGTTGACCACCCTGGTTTGTTCGATTGCTCTGCAACACAAGGGGAGCCTCACTAGAATTCAATTAACCTTCGTCTTCATCCCAAGGGCACTAGTGTCAGACCCCATTAGCAGCTATTGCCCATTGTTCTCAAAGCAGAACTTCTTGAGCACCAAGTTATTAACTCATCAGTGAGCTAAGTGTACCTTCAGTGGCATTTTATCCCCCTTCCACAAGTTCCTGTCTCAGATACTTATTCCAGTACCCTTACAGGTTTCATACTCTTGCCTGGTGTACATATCTGTGCTGAGGAGTTTAGGTAAATTACTTGGGCACCTAAAAAGTCTGTTTCTTAAAAGAGTAGCTTGCTGGGAAGGCAAGAAATGTCCTAAGTACAGATAGAAATGAAAAAAACTATCCATCAGCCTGAAGAGCTTTTGTCACTAGCCTTTGTTTCTTTCTGAACTGAAGCAGCAGCCACCAGTGGTAAAATCCTTCAGCATCTTAGTGAACATTGCTTTGTTTCAGGAAAACTTCTGCCGAGGTTGGAAACTGGTTTATACCAGATAGAGATCGTGAGTCCTAGAGACTTGGCTAGTCAAGCTCCAACTGGATCCTCCACATGATGGAAAATACTGCAGTGGGACTACTGTTTGTAAGTACATTTACCTCCAAAGACAAGAGGAGAAAGTTGATTCTTGAGTTCTTTAGCAGGGAATCTGGATGTCACATCCTCTGTCATGCCCTGTATTCTGATTATTTTCTTTTTAAATTTTGCCTTCCAATTGCATATAAGGCAGAAAGTGCCTCAGCATATTCTGCACACTCAGTACGTGCTCCCAAGAAAAGCAGGATTCAACACAGTTATGATTTCATTATAATGTATCTGATGCCAGTTTATAAGGGTAATGAGTCTTGCCTTTTTGGTCTCAGCACCCTTTCCACAGAACTACATGTTCTAGAGATCTGGTATTTTCCACTCTCTGACTTTCTGTATTCATATTCTCTGTATTCATATTTATTTTATTCATTTAAAAAAGAAAACAAAAATAAAAAAAAGAAAATGAAAAGTAGAAAAAAAGAAAATGAAAGATAGAAAAAAGAAAAGAGAAAAAGAAAATAAGAAGAAAGAAAATAGAGTTATCTGGGTGCTGGGTTTTAATAACTTTTTATCATTATTTTAGCAACTACGTAAAAAAAAAATCAAATTTCTTTTTCTACGCGATGACAAGCTTCTCAATTGTTCTGACCAAGCTAAGAAAACCAAACATGTTTTACATTTTTCTTAATGTGCCCATTTCTAAAATGCACATGGAGAGCTATTATGTTTTGACTCCTCTTTTTAGTCTAAAGTGTCATCAAAACCTATTTTCCTGTATTTGGCTTAAAATTGTTGATACTTTGGTCAACAAAAAACTGATTTTCCCTATAAATTTTTATCATGAACAAATATTCATCCAGATTTTTTGTTAAGTTCACCAGGAAAAAGTTCATCCTAGTGTAGGAAAAACTGGACATGAGCTGGCAGTGTACCATTGCAGCCCAAAAAGTCAGCTGTATCCTGGGCTGCATGAAAAGCAGTGTGATCAGCAGGTCGAGGGAAGTGATTCTGCTTCCCTACTCTGCTCTGCTGAGACCCCACCTGCATTCACTTCTGGGGTTCTCAGCACAGGAAGGACATGGACCTGTCCTTGGACATGGAGTCCAGAGGAGGGCCACAAAAATGGCTGGAGGGATTGAACATCTCTCCGGTGAAGAAAGGCAGAGAGAATTGATGTTGTTTAGCCTGGAGAAGAGAAGGCTCCAGGCAGACCTTATTGCAGCCTTTCAGCCTATAAAGGGGTCCTACAAGAAAAGCAGACAGAGACTTTTTAGCAAGGCCTGTAGTGGCAAGACAAGAGTTAGTGGTTTTAAACTGAAAGAGGGTAGACCTAGATTGGACATAAAGAATAAGTTTTTTATGATGAGGATGGTGGGGCACTGGAGCAGGCTGCCTAAAGTAGTTGCGGATGCCTCATCTCTGGAAGCATTCCAGGTGAGGCTGGATGGGGCTTTGAGCAACCCAATCTAGCGAAAGATGTCCCTGTCCATAGCAAGGGGATTAGACTAGATGATTTTTGAAGGTCCCTTCCAACACAAACCATTGTATGACACCTGTAGATTTTTGTGTCTGGCATCAGAACAATGTCAGACGGAAAAATGGCATGCAGGAAAAAGAGGATCACTACCTTTGTTATCAGCATGTTAATAACTGCAGGGCAATGAACATTTTGCTCTATTTGCTGAAATTGATTCAACCACCATTGTTTGCTGGCATCAGTGTGGGCCTTCTTCCCAAGCACTTCAAGTATTTAAAAAACTAAACATCACCAAAGAAAAAAACAAATCACTTTTCCAAGCTCCTCCTTAGCTGCCTTCAAAGTCTTCCAGTGTGACCGTAGTGGTGTTTTGCAGTGCCCTTGTAGACACTGATGGACCTGGCCACCCTGCTGTGGGAGAAAGCCATCTCCTCATCAAAGCTGGTACATATAAATAGGTACCTGTGCCTTTGTCCTCCATGGAAAAACCTGGCTTTTCCACCACACCCACTGCGAAGAGGACTTAAGGCTCTACTGAGGCCAGCAGAGGCTGAGCAGATGCAGGGCCCCTGACGCTGCTCTGACAAGAGAAGGACACCTCCGGCACCACAGTGCCAGCCGACAGGTGCAGCAAGGCTTGTCTAAGCTTTTCTGCCAAAATTTTGAGTTTGATGATGTTAGGCATGCAATTTATCCACTCCTGTTCTGCAACCACTCCTGAGGATATGATCCAGTGGTTTAGCTGCTATGAGTAAAAAGGTCTCATATGTAGCTGCTCGTTGCCAGCTCCAGCTCTTCTGCCAGAAAGTATGACCCTCTGAACTTGGCTGGTTTAACTCTTCACCCAGTTGCATCTTTTTCTGAGCTCTGCAAAATACTCCAGGTTTAAAAATTCAGGAATTAAAGCCTTCATCTTAATTGGATCAGCAACAGCAAAAATATTTCCTTGACCTGTAGATGTATTTCAACTTTATGTGTGTTCGTCAATTCACCCTATATCTGTAAGGGCTTATCTACATTAGGGAGTTGCACCATCTTAAATTTAACCTGTTGTTGCAAATTGATTTCTTTAAATCAGTTTGAATACCTGTGGAAATGCTTATTTCAGTTTAAAGATTTTTTTCTATTGATCTGTGTTAAATCCCAAATAACCTTGGTTTAATCTAATGGCAAGAGTGCTCCCACAGGTCTACGCATCAACCGTCTTAATTGGTTTTAAAACCCAACCTTTAATTATATGGATGTTACTTCTTTGCATAGAGGAGGCCTTTCTTGTGACCTCTGGGAGCAGCTGCAATGCTTAATAAAAGCAGTCTCAAGAGCGGCGTGCAGCTCATTCCCTGTACAGCCACGCTGCGACTCTGTCATGGGCCACTCCAACCACTTTGCCCCAAGGCATCGTTGGGCAGTTTGGTGTAATTTAGACCAGGAACCACTCCCCAGAAGACATTTCAGATGGGATTGTGCCAGGTATGACACTGTCTGCCCTGTGCAGCCCTCAGACACGGTGCGAGCAGATTTGTAGCCAAGAATATCCCTACAAGTTGCCCCTGCCATGCCACAGAGTATGCAGGACATCCTCTCCCTATCTCTGTATGGCTGGTGCGACACATCCCCTGCCTTATTCCAGACAACTGAGCAGAAAAAAATACACAAAGAATATGGTGAATGTTCACTACAACCATATAAACACCAAATGGGACCTAGGATATGTCCTGTGGATGTGATGGGACTTCTGCCAAGGATTTCACCCAATGCAGTGTGGCCGTACAGCTACTGCCACACTCCCTCGTCTCTCTCTTGCTTTGCTTTTAGACACAGTCATCTTCTTAGTCTTTGATTGCTTTTCCAAAGACTTTCTTCTTTCAAGAGGTTCTCAGTAGGAAAAGGTTTTGGTGTGCTCTCTAAGACTGGTTTTCTAAACCAATCTAGCAACAACCTTTTATTTCAATATATGTTCGGTCATCCACAGTTGTAATCAAACATTATATTCTCCTTGAGACAGGCAGTCAGAAATGCCAAAGGTGGGCCATTTCAACTTTTCGCAATAGCTGAGCTTTCTACTAAGGTATCACAGAACTGTGGCAAATTTAAACTCTTTTTAAACACTAGAGGGCTAGCGTTGCTTTAAATTGACTGCACACACACACACACAAGATTCGCAGGTTGATCATCTTTGTGGAAGAAATTTAATAGTCTTTTTTGCTTTGTAGTGTATTTAGATACCACAGTGAGAAGAAAATTTCAGCATCATTACATGACAAGGGACATTTCCTTAACCTTGTAGTTCTCACTGAAAAACTGCTTTGTTTTATTTGTGGAAACATGACTTTTTGGGAAACTAATGATATTTGTATGTCCACTTGTGCATGATGCACACAGAAGTTGTACTAGAAGATTGAGTTAGCAACGTTTCATTTTCTTTGTCTCCAATGATTGTGGTATTTGCATGTCAGCTGGAATGCAGCTTGTATTTCAGTTCCCAGAAAAATACAGGAGTTGCATCATTTTCAAAATCTAGCGCCTACAGTTGAAGAAACAAATCTCATGCCACAAAACAAATGCACATTTTATTTCTTGGACACAGAAATTATGCTCAGTAATTTGACACCTGCTTTTTATGATGCCCACTTTTCATTTCTGGGTTTTCTTTGCCTTACTTTTACCTATATTCACTTACAAGCTACGGTTAGATTATAAATTCTATTATAGATGATATTCATGGATAGATAGTTTAGCATTCCAATAAATATTTGAAACTGCGGCTTTAGTTCTGTGCTCTAGCATGAAAAACAGGGAGTGCTTGGAGTTATTTTTTTGTGCCCTTTTTTACAGTAAGAGGAGGAGGGAAGGAAAAGCACAGGATGCTGCGCGATGTCCATTGAAAGCGGCATGAAGTTTCCCTTTGGCAGCAGTGAGCCTGTGGTGAATGGGCACTTTAAGCTACTGTGGTTTATTTCCATTTCAGGTCCCCACGCGTGCACCATACTCAGCTGTGGCAGTGACTCGTCCAGTTGTGGTTCACCCACGTTAGGTTACACTCCCACATCTTTGATTAACAATACTGGCTACACTGTTTTTTGGGGGCCTCCCCCTTAAAGTGTTCATCCAACGTGAACCACAAGACTTTATGCCATATTGAAATATTTGCTGAGTAAGCCGTCTCACTAAGCAATGAGTTGACTTGAATTGTGTGTGAATTTCATTTAAAATCTTCAGTGCACATCTGCATCTGAAATATGCTGCAAGTGCGCTGCGAAGTGACGTCTGGGAACTGGCACACAACCTGTGAGCATGCAATGTACTGCTACCTGCTGCAAGGGCACTTTTGCTGTTGTGACTGCCTATTGTGTTTAGCATTAGCGTTAAACACTGCCTGTATTTCTCAGCTTCTGTAAACTGAGAAAAGGGGTGAGAAATCATCTTTCCTGTATGCAGTGGGATACCTACCAGCAGAAAATGTTATCTGGAGCCCAAATCAGAGTAAAAACCTTCCCTTTCCACCAGTGTTTAGCTGCGTGTGAGGATCTAAGGGTGAGCAGATGTGGAGGAAATACTAGCAACTTAAGTGATCATTCTGCTTATAATCAGCCTGCTGTAAAGTTAGGGTCGTGCAGTGGGTAGAGGATTGGGGCAGCAAGGGTATAGTGGAAGGAGGGAAAGCTGTAGTTTAAGAGATCTGGATGTGTTTCACTGTGCATCGCTCCTTAGGAGAGTCCTGCTATGGCTGCAGCCCCTATGTTCAATGGCCAGCAATGGAGATAGAATGTGTAATAAGATGCACAAAATCATTTTTCAGGAAATCTATAGAGCTTCCCTGCAGACATGAGATTTCATCTCAAGAAGTGAGTAGGCAAAGCCTTGCAGGAGTTTGCTGACATGTTGTCACCACTGAGTGCTAGCTAGCTGCCATGGGGCTAGTTTGCAAGGTTCCACGGGTGTCATGGCAGTGGTAGGTGCAGCCATGAAGAGGGTGTTCAACACAAGGGGTGCTATGGTAGCAAGGCAGGAGTAGGGGTTATTTGTGAAGAACATGGGACCAGGCTAGGGCCACTGTCACCCGTGGTAGAAGTGGTGGATTTGCCACTTCAGCAGTGCAAGGCTGGGTAATCAGGGACAATGGTTGTCTCAAGTGTATCTCTAGTAGCTTCTGTTTAAAATTATGTGGAACAGCTCAGAAAGATGGGTCGTGGCACTGTTTAGCACAGTGTTGTCCCTGGAGCTGAGGTGTGAAAATAAGAGGGAAACATATGTTCTCCAGGCAGGAGAAAAGCAGCTTTCAAAGCTATATATTATCTGTGCCAAGTCACAGCTCTAATTGGCACAAAAATTATCTTTACTAACACCTGCAAGCAAGTGTATAGTACACTGCAAAATTAATACTCAGAAGAATTAATTCCTTCGAGCACAAAGAAAAAGCATTTCCTTTTGTAAATGACAGTATAGCATTGTATCTCAGGCTGCTTCAAAGCCAAGGGCTATAGTGAAACCAAGAACCAGAACCATGACACCCTGCTTTATTTCAGGTGTGAACCTCTTCAGTAAAAGTGCTCTCTCTCAAACAAAGAAACCTGACTGAAGCTATACAAGCCTGTCAGCATGAATGTTAGTCAGGTGAGGAGAGAGAGAGAAACACTGGTGGAAAAAAGTGCTGGGACATGTTGAGATAGTGGAAAAGAGAGTGAGGTTTTTCTGTTACAGAGCAATGGGTGGAAGGAGATGTTATAATAAAAGCATGAGCAGCTGCTCACTAACATGATAGTCTCCTAACTGAAGGTGCTTACTGCTTTCTTTTATAGGTGTCATAGGTGTTTTTTCCCTGCCCCACCCTGACAATGGGGCCAAAAGGGATCTTTCATATCTTTCACTTTTCCACAATCTGCTTTTTTGCAAGTGCACACAGATGTCACTGAGCCTGCAGGTAACTCATGTTACTGAATGCTCTGCTCTTCAGGTGCTGGGTAGCCTTCAAGGCTGTTTCACTTCTGTGGCAAACCCGCATCCAGCTGAGTAAGTCACATAGGGTAGCTAAGACATCTCATCCGCCACCCAACCCTTCACCAAGGGTGATTTCTGTTGCAGTTTGAATGCTACAAGTTTTTCCTTTAGGCTGAGCTGTCCTGTTGTTTGAGGCCTGGGATGCTGAGGGACGGGTAGGTTCTCAACAGCTGTGTCTTTCTTGAAATGAACAGCTTGCTTTGTTCTTGAACTGGGATCATTTAGAAATTCCTAAAAATGCAGTGTGTAAGGACCAGGCCCATTGGTGAGGATATGGATGTATTTTTCACTGTAATGCAGCACCGTAAGACCTCTAGCTCTCTAACACCTCTGCTTTGGTTTGCTAATTTGCTGCAGCACTGGCCACTGTTTCAATTGAATACCCCATTCTAATGTGGTCAAGTTCACAAATCCAGCATCATGCAAAGTAGAACCAAAAAGCTGCACTGTTCCAGATGGATGAAAAATAAAAATAAGATGTGCACAAAAATAAGCACATCTCAGTAACAGGCAGCTTCAGGAACCGTGACACAGGACCTGTGAGGAAGCTTGAGCCCAGCAGAGCTTTCTCATTGTCTGATTATGGGCCATTAAGGTGAAGTACAGCTTGTCCATGGCTCCAGAATGAAAAGATCTGTAAATTGTTTGGGGGTTTTATTTTTCCTCTGCCTTTTGCCTCCCTGGAACAGGGCAGGTTCACAGTCCAGACACACTAAACTAAAAGTCTGATCCTGTTCAGATAAGAACTGCCCGGTGCCTTGTGTGGATACTTGGTGCTTGAGTGGTGACATAGACCTGTAACACCCTGAAACGCATAGTGAGGCCTCTCATGTGGGAATATAGGGAGGGTGTTAGCAAGTTTGAGCACAAAGGAAAAAATAATGCCAGGAAAGAAAACTACTTGCAATTATCGAAATTGGATTTATCGAATGCATTTTATAAGACAGTGTCTTAGACTTAAGGGAAGAAAAAGTCATTCAGTCACTTAAAACATTCACAAAGAAGGATGCTCAGTTCCTGGAGAGCTATTTCTGTAAACCACAGGAAAATATGTATAGGCTTTACTTCTTTTTCCTGAACATGCAACATTACGGCTTTCCAGCAGTAAAAGTTACCAGGAAGGAGGGCTCCCGGAAATGCTTGTGTTTTGTACTTCTTTCTTCTTTTTTATTTTTTTTCTAATTGTCACTTCATACTGAGAAACAACACCACAGACCAGAGCACCTGTGCCGGGGTGGATTTGAGGGCAGCCACGCCAGTGGCTGGGGACGCGGCACAAACAGCTTCTTGCCGCCTGGGGAGTGGATGAGTGGCAGGTCTGCCTTTCATAAGAGGGTACCAGGCAGGGGGTCTGCCCCTGGGACTGCACCTCAGAGCCCTTTTCAGGAGCCGTCTGGACTCTGCCCAGCTCCAGCTGGCACAGAATTACTCAGGACCTAATTACAACAACCTGGTGACAGCCCAGAGAGAGGAGTCCCTCATTAAACATGACGGTCTGGATGCCGTTGCTGGCACTGGAAACTCTTAAACAGTTATTGGTGGAAATGGCAAGTGCATACCAGGAAAAAGATCACTCTATAAAAACTCTATTTCTTACATTCTTTCTCTGAGCACACGTTATTGCTCTCTGCCAAAGACAGAATATTGTATCCTTAGCTTGGCTCAGTGTAGCCAAACTTCTGGGTTTGTGGTTAGGTCTGTAACAGCAGCTACAAGAAAAACTTGAAATTACTTGAGTGGAAAAAAATCCTTTAACAGTATTCATGCCTTTTTTTTTTTTGCTCTTGGAATACTGAGCAATACAAGCAAGATGTGTCAGCATTCATCAGCGCAGTCCCACTAGCAGTACTTGCTTGCTTTCTGTTTCCGTTATCCTATAGTATTTAATATATGTAACATTTTTATATGTTGAAATACTATGTAAAGTAGAAGACAAGCTTTTTCTGATACTGTTAGTTGTACTGTGGTGAACAATAGCTCTAACATTGTGTGGCACATAGTGGGAAAGCTTTTTGCCTTTTTACTTTAAAGAAATGGAATAAAGAACAGGTCAAGCCAGTAGAAATCTGTCTGATCTATACATAAAGTAAATGGCCTAAAAGAGCTGCACCACACCCAGGGACCTTTAACAAGGCCTATTCCAGGACTGATTGTGTGCCCTGTTGATTTCAGACACATGCTTTTCCTTCCCTTTCTTCACTTTGCTTTGCAAGTTTAAGAAGCCATTTGCTATGAAGCTGATTCGGTGATTTGGGGAGCCAATGGCTCATTGTTGGCCAAACAGGGGAGCAGCAACAAGTCTCTCCTTGCATTTGGTTGAGCTATGAAGTTCTCACATTTCATGTCCATTAGTACAGCATCTCCCTCCAGGCCACCACCAACACAAACAGACTTCATCAACAGGACCCAAACATCTTCACACCTGGTGTTTCCTAGGGATTATCGAAGCACATGCCATTGGTTTCTCCCAAGCTGAATTCTTCTAGCTTTTGTGTCCTGGTTCCCCTTTCCTTTGACCCGTGTGCTGTTCTGAGGCACCCTTTCATTCCTTGCATCCTCTTGGACATGATGTTTCTGGAAGCAGCAAAATATGTGACCTCAGCGATAACTCAGCTTCTCTGGCAGGAGTTCCTGCAGTACATGGAAGCCTTCACTACATTGACTTGTAATTAGCATTTCATTTCTAGTGTCACAAATAATTAAAAATTACCTGAAGCCACTCCAGCAGTTTTTTGATTGCTACTGTTCTCCCGTGAATCTCGATTAGTAACAACAGACAAAACAACAATGCAGCAGAAAAACAGATTTTAATTTCTTTTTTTCTTGTTTTACAGTGCTGTTTCCTACTGATTCGTGGCACTGCAGGACATAAGCATAAATGCACTATGAGACTTTAAACAGGAAAATCCTGACCACCTGTTCTTTTCCTGAGATAAATTATGAAAAATTTCAGTTAAAACTAACTTTAAAGCAGTCTTAACTTAAAATGGCTCTGACTTTGCAAAGCAAAGCCCTTCAGGCTCCAAATAATAATTATTTTAGCATCTTCTTCTTTTTTTTTTTTTCAGAGAAAGCTTGCCTCACCAAGAATGGTCTTTTTTTCCATATTTACCTTGGAGCCACACAAAATTTCTTTCTGTTTGACAGCTCCAGCTAAGCTCAGGTCTCCTTGATGCTCTAAAAATATGCAGAAAGAGGCAATCTTTGCCTGAAGGATTTTAAAGCCCAGAATCTTGAAGGTCTTGTGGATAAAAGCCCAGGGCCACATTGTTATGGACATTGAGAGCCTCGACTCCAGCAGGAACTGAGTATTTTTGAAATGTTGTTGTAGAGAAATGCCTGGCCCATGACACAAAGCTGTCATGCACTCAGTTGTTGGGGAAAGTTCTTGCCAAGGCTGCCTGCGTAGGGCAATGCTGCAGACCTCTCACTCCCTTAACTGAGATCCCCAGTGACACCTACACTCTGCTCCCTAATACTTCTGCCCCTCAGCACCCTGTGACCTTAGATCTCCACAGGAACTGGGTTTTAAGATACCATAGGAGAATTTGCTTATTTTTCCCAAATCCCAGAAGTGCTTCTGCCAAAACATTTTGGTGATGCTTCCAGCCTCGCTGGTGCCTTGTTCCCATTTGCTCTAACAGAAGACCTACTGTTACTACTTTCAACTAATACTGCATTTTACCGAAACTGGCTTCTGAAGCACTGAGAGACATCTCAGCACTGGCTCTTGAGTTATGGAAAGTGGTAAGAGTGGGAAAAGTTTTCATTTACAGTAGTCTGGAGGTATCAGACTCTGTCTGTATAGTCGCTAAAGATTGTCCCTTTGTAGCCTGCACTTTACGGTCCCAAATATGACACAGCTCAGTGGGGTGGGGCTGTCTTCTTACCAGACGATGCTACCATCGAGTAGAAGACTTACCCAGGTGTTTCCTAAGCCACATACCTCTGCCACTAGGGCTCTGCCTCAGATGTCATTCCACATATGGAAATATCCGAGGTCTTTTGCACAGCTTCACATTCAAAAGAAGCTCAGCTTGGGCCCACACTCTCACAATAGCCAAACACCACGTTGCCTTCCCCATTAAGCAACAGCCCAAAGGGATACCCTTGTAACAAGATCCCATATGGAAGTACGAGTCTACTGTGGGAGTCAGTCATGAGCTCCATCTGACACACAAAATATACATAAACAACATCAGACGTCTTGTAAGATGTCTATCAGTGATATACAGCAGCCTGAACTGTGACAGCTTAATCAACTACTGAATACTAGAAAGACTGCATGCGTAAAATCTGTCCTGTACTTACAACTAAAGCTCCATGTCAAGTGATGCATTCCTCAAAGACAATGCCCTGGCACAACATGTCCCACCATACGAATCTGAAACGGTAGGAGACCACCTTCACTAGGAACATCTCCTGACTTTGCTGTATGCACTTAAATAAAACTGCTTATCAGCCAGCTCGCTTACTTACCTAGTCCAAGATGATAAACGATCCACATATGTAAATCTGTTTCTGGAGTTCTGCTCATTTATTTTGTTCTGGTTTCACATGCACAGACAACTATTTTCATCTACATTTTAAAAGCAGATCTTAAACTATAAAGGTTATTAATTTCCGGAATCTCCCATCCCTGGGCAGTCTTATAAGGTTCCTGACCAACGTCTTGTTTCATTCTTATTAAGCTGGCATGTAAGTTTATTCAAAGACTCCTGAAGAACTGAAAGCTTGTTGCACTTATAAATTTCCCAGGATATCTGCCAAAGGCATAACATGTTTCCAGGTCTCTGAAAGTCATCAGTGAACTCTCAGAAGACAACATTTAAAACCAAAGCTAACAGTGAATGATTGCACTTCTTACAAACCTAGTAACGAATATTAAAAAAAAAAAAAAAAAAAAAAGAAAGAAAGAAAAGAAAAACAAACAATTCAAAAGGGTTTCTTCAGTTTCTTCATGTGTTTTGGAAAGCTGGTGATATAAAAACTATAGAAGGTTTTCCTTCTTCACCTCAGAGACAGCAAGTTGCCTCATTAGCCTTAGGTAGGAAAGCTGTTGAAGAGTGCCTGCTTGTTAGGCAAACACAGGCAAAACTGAGTGCTTCAAGCAGAAATCCAGGATACTTAAATTCTGTAAATGAATCCAATATGGAGACAGCACATCTGTGAAGACATCTCCAGGCTTATATTAGTTTGGAAGGAGCAGCAGCAGCAGCTCCAGAACTTCTCTAGGAGTGACAATAAGAAATTGTGACTTAACTTTGACATCTAATACAAAATTTTGGAGATACCTGGATAAGGTATTCCTAGTCTGGGGTAATCAAATCAGAGCTTATTCCTGCTATTAGCTTCAACGTTGTTTGTGCCAGGGAAGCCTAAGATCATTTGATTTAGCCACATATCATGAAATAAAAGAAAATATCTCAACAGAAGCTGAAAATTGTGTTCTAGCCGTACATGGAAAAGAGATCTTTTCCTCAGCTGAGAAACAATGAGCATACTGAGAAAAGAGAGCTGGTGACTTGCCTGCATGGGAGTTCTGTTGACCATCTTGAGGTTCTTGAAGCTGACAACTGTTCAAAGGCCCCTGTTCAAAAGGCAACACAGTGCTGGGGTGCAGGTTGTGTTCTGATGCAAAAGCTGCTTGATAGCAGAGCTTCCAAGCTCTCACTGCCTCCCAAGAGCACCATAAACGAGCACAACCAGTTTACAGATGCAAAGCCACAAATCACTTCTTCACTTCTTGCGGTTCCAGGAGCTGTCAGAGAAGATCTCCTCAGACAACTTGTTGACACTGGCAAAGTGTAACATGCTGAGTTAAGCATTCTTGCATGCAAGCTAAAGCAATGATCTTTTCCTTTTGTTTAATAAAAACTAAGTTAGTGCAACTAAATGTCCATATGAAGATTTAACTTCCTTCTGGAGAGTTTCTTTCTTCCCATAGAAGCCATCTTGCATCAGGTGTGAGAGATAGGATAATGACCAAGGAATATTTGGTTTCCACTCTCAGGTGAAGCTAACTGTGTCCCACTGCATGTAAAATCCTGTATAATAATGCATTTATTGGTTTTCATCCAGAAATATTTCCTATTGTCGCTAGCATTCCTCCCCAGCTGAGAGTCTGGCTTCCATGCATCTCTCTCACCAAGCTGTTCCCCCAGCCTTGAAGAATTCCTTGAAAAATGGATTTAAGATGCTTACAAGTCTGCCTTGCAGTGGGGCTTCCCACCAGGCCTCCAGTGCTGCAGCCTGTGAAATAGCTGTTATTCAGACTAATGAACATTGCTCATGCAAGCACCAGTGGGTAGAAAGTAGCCAGGAATATATTTAGGATGGAAATTAGACAAATATTTCTAAGCGTCAGAAGAAGATTGTTCTGGAAAAGCCTTTTGTTGTTGTGATGGTAGCTAAATCCTGAGCCGCTTCAATTAAAAATGAAAAGTCCAAGCAGTTTATGATCTGCCTGCAAAATGAGAGAACAAAACAGCCTTTTCAACCACTGTGTTGCCAGTCCTGAGTATTAATACAGGCACATCACCATCTCCACACCGCTCAACAGTGAATACGGGCACATTGTAAATAGCACACATTTTATGCCTCGCTGATGCAGGTCGTGGGAACACAATTGTGACAAGCACATCGCCCATGACTTGATGTTTTAAATAAGAGACAGGGGGCAAATGGGAGGCAGCTGATGGTTATCTAGAACTGCCAGGACTCCCAAGGGCTCCCTTAGTAGCAGATTGAGGGGAGCAGCAGGGCTTCCTTGTTGGACTGGGGTGCTCACACATCACACAGGCAGGATGTGCACTCAGGGCAGCCCCGCTGTCAAGGGGATCACGTGATGGCATAGAATTAAAACATCCTAGGTTCTATTTTAGAATGGTCTCCAGAAATTTGTAGGCATTCGTTAACTTTTTTTCAATGTCTTTTCAGTGTTCGTGTTACCTGTTGCATTCATCCTGAATGTGTGCTTCACTGGATGCTCATTACTTACATGTCACAAAAAAAGTAAATAAACCTCTTCAATGCAGATCAGGTTTAAAAAGCATGAACATTGTGCTGTTTCCCTGTGACAAGCAATTGAAATTATGGTCCATACCTAGAAGAGTTTATGAGGGATGAGTAATTGGACAGAGGCACACAAGAGACCAACAAACTGAAAGGATGCTGCCAGCTGCAGGGTTAGGCAGAGGTCTCTGCTCAGCTGCAGTCTGACCACTGTCAAGTTTTGCTGCTGGCACTGCAGTAGCAGAGGGTTTTAAGAGGAGATTAACCACCAGAGCATCTTCCTTCTGCTTCCTTTTGTGCTTTTGTGTTCTCTCTGCTGGCTAGAAAGCAGCAGGTAAGTAGCCCATATCACTGCCAGAGTTTTTCTTACTGTTATTGATGATCTGCAGCAGCACAATGAGACTGAGGGGAGCCTTGGAGAGTAAAGCTCCAAAGAAACAAAACTAAGAAAATCAATGTTTGCTTACAGAGAAAAGAAAACCGTCTGCACTGAAAGGAGCAACTGAGTGATGGAATGTGGTCTATGAGTCCTTGCCTCAGCTCCCATAGGCAATCACTTCTGTTTAAAAAGAGAGAGAAGGAAAGAGAGGAAAAAGGTAAAATGCTGTTCTGTGAACTAGGGCAAATACTCCTTCCATGCTGGGATATTTCAGCTTTGCCTCCAGAGTCTGCTGAACTTAAAGCAGATCATGGGTAGTATTTTCATTTTATACCCAAATAGCTATACCTTTTGTGTCCCTCTCAGGTGTGCTGTGGCTGTGAGCTAACCTGTATTTAAAGCAGCACAAAGGGGGAGAAGTGAAATACTGTTCCTAATTTGTGGCAAAGGAGAAAAAATATCATTTATTTCTTTTTTTTAAATTATTATCAGTTCTTGGAGCTCATATGAAAGGGCTAACCAGAATGGAGTGGTTAGTTCTTATTCAGAAGTGTGCAGTATATGGGATTATTGATTTCTTCTCTCCTTGGAGATAAAAAACAGAATAAGCAAGAAACAGTTTTCACACTTGACCTCATGCATGTTCTGCTCTGAATTGTTCCCGAGCAGGTCCTCATGCATCAGTTTTTAACCTTTAGATAGCTCTGTCTTTACACACTTAGCAAGGACACTCCACAGATTGTTATCTCCTCCTAGCCATCAGCTAATTGATCTTTCCAAAGTACACCTCTTTCAGCTCCAAATTATTAAATCAATGATGTTTTTTGAACAAATCATTAATCATTTTATCTCTGCTGGTATGCTTGATTTTTTTTTCCCCTGTTTTCTACACCCCCACTCACGTTATACTAAGCAATATTTTAAAATTATACCTATTTTTCCATCTTCTGTTATTAAAATAGGAGCAGTGATGGTCCTGATACAGATCTGGAAAAAGAGAGAAAACATTAATTAGAGCATACATCAATAAACACTTGGCTTTCTCTTACTTCAATATAGCAGTAAAGAATTTAGCAATTCCAGAAAGAAAAGCCTATTAAATAAGTATCAGTTCCTCTTTTAGTGAGAAGAACACTTAAATTACAAATTTCTTTTTAAACGTATGGTGTACTTACCTGCTTTGCAATTTCAAAATAGGTTCCTTTATAAAAAAGCAATTTTCTTTGCTTGTGTAGTTAATATAGTATCATGCGTTATATAGTGTAGAAAACGATACTGAGTTATTCTTGCAACAGGAGAGTTTGTTTCAAATACCTCTTGCTGGTTTGTTTTGGGGGGTATTTGTAGTGTCCCATTGTTAGTTTCTCGCCATATCAAATAGGCAAAAAGTGACTTCCAATGGAAGAAGGAAGTTTACAGAATGTCGAAAAATGGACTGGCCATTTGGGAGGAATATAGGAATATTGTCAGAGTATGCAGGGGTGTGATGAGGAAGGCTAAGACCCACTTGGAATTAAATCTGGCAAAAGATATAAAGGACAATAAGAAGGGCTTCTTCAAGTACATCAGTAGGAAAAGGAAGACTAGGGAAAATGTGGGCCAGTTGCTGAATGAGATGAGTGCCCTGGTGATGGAGGATACAGAGAAGGTAGGAGTTACTGAATGCTTTCTTTGCCTCAGTCTTTACTGCTAAGGACATCTCAAGTATCCCAAACCCCGAAGGTAACAGAGAATGTGTAGAGAAAGGAAGATTCTCCCTTGATTGAGAAGGATTGGGTTAGAGATCATCTAGGCAAACTGGACACCATCTAATCCATAGACCCTGATGGGATGCACCCACAAGTGCTGAGAGAGCTGGCAGATGTTATTGCTTAGCCTTTCATCTTTGAAAGGTCACAGAGAACAGGAGTGGTGCCTGAGGACTAGAGGAGAGCCAACGTTACTCTGGTCTTCAAAAACAAGGGGAAGAAGAAGGACCCAGGAAACTAGAGGCCTGTTAGCCTCACCTCCATCCCTGGAAACGTGGTGGAACAGCTCATCCTGAATGTGAGACCTGGACAGGCTGGAAAGTTTGTTGGAGAGAAACATATTTAAGTTCACCAAAGATAAGTGTAGGTTTCTGCACCTCAGGAGGAATAGTCCCAGGCACCAGTACATGTTAGGGATTGACTTGCTGGAAAGCAGCCCTGCAGAGGAAGACCTGGGGTCCTGATGGACAAAAAGCTGATCATGAGCCATCATTGTGCCCTCATGGTCAACAAGGCAAATGGTATCCTGGGGTGTATCAAGAAGAGTGTAGCCAGCAGGTCAAGAGAAGTTAACCTCCCCCTCTACTCTGCCCTGAGGACCCATCTGGAGTTCTATGTCCAATTACAGTCTTCCCAGCTCAAGAAAGACAAGGAAATACTGGTGAGAGCCCAGTGAAGTATCACAAATATGCTTAGGGGACAAGGGACAATGGTCAGAAACTAGAACACAGGAAGTTCCCCTTTAATGTGAGGAAAAACCTCTTTACTTTGAGGGTGACAGAGCACTGGTACAGGATGCCCAAGGAGGTATTGGAATCTCCTTCTCTGGAGATATTCAAAACCCTCCAGATGCATTCCTGTGCAACCTGCTGTAGGTGAACATGCTTTAGCAGAAGGATTGGACTAAATGGTCTCCAGACGTCTTCAACCTCTGCCATTCTTTTATTCTGTAATTCTGTGACTTACACAACTGCTCAGGAGATCAAACCACATATTTCTTCAGTTACATATAAACATGGATTCAGCCTTGTATAGGCATATGCACATAATTTGTCACCTACTATTGCTCATCTTCATACTTAGAAACTCTTGGTCAACCAACCCTGGTTGAGGTGTGACAGTAACTAGCTTTATGATGACAGCAAGTGATATCTAGTTCAAGGCCAACATATTCTGAAGCAGTTCTAAAGTGTTTTGCCATCATCCTTTCCACTTGTAGCAAATATATCTTAAATGCTGAGATGGAAATGCAGAAGTCTTAAATTGTGACAGAAGACCAAAATATGTCATTGTCATACTTCAAAAACATAAGGACATAAGGTGTTTGGATTAGTGCATGTCATTTAGTGTCAAACCTCATTTAAAACAAAAAGTTTAGGAATAATAACAACGTTTTTGGATGGCTTCCTTTTGGCCTTGTAATGAGCTTTTTTCTTGGGTTGATACCTTAACTTCCAGTTATTTAATTCCAGCTGGCCCCATCACTAGCAGATATTTATGAAGGAAACACAGAATCCCTATGGATGAAAAGCTGGTGTCTAAAGAAAGTAAATAATTCCAGCTAGTTCACATTTGTTTTCTGGTGGTGTCATATGTCCATGATCAACAGGACATTTTTAAGATATTGAACTACATTTGAATAGTGGCAGTATGGGTGGCATTTCATTTCTGGACCACTTCCTCACTGGACCAGAAGATAAAACATCAAAATATTAGGGGATATGGAGACAGACATACTTTTTCTCTTAGCATCCCATCACGGCACCAGAAACGTACTTCTGTGAAAGAAACATTAAAATTAAGTCTGCAGGGATATTAACCCCTGTGTCACTTTTCTTTACATCACACATTCCTCTCCTCTTTTCAGAAAATGGGGGTAATGCTACTGTGGAGGCAAACACCAGGGTGTGTTTTAAATTATGTTGGTGAAATTGCATAGAAAAGCGTGAGTTGGCTGTTGAGGACCACCACCTGTCACCAAGGGATAATTCAGAGCAACTCCCCCTGGAGTCTGAACATTGCAAACAATTCCTTGCATCTCCAAAGCTTTTGAACTTCATCCTATTTTCTAACTTTTCCCCTCTGGCTTCTTCAGCTGTGGTAGCTGAAACCGTGGGTTTGCTCTGCAGGCTTTCTCCAGATCTGGGCTTTCATCTAGCTGTTGCAGTGCATCCCCTCACTTGTATCTCTGACTTCATCTTACCATAGCAAAGACAAAACACTTTCCAGCTTTACACCTGTTTCTTCCCACAATTTCTTTTCTTTTCTGAACAGCTTTCTTGGCTGAGGAGCTTGCACTTAACTTTATCCCAAGAGATATTTGAAATTGGGGTAAGACACATAAATGAGATTAATGTAAATATTTGTCAGTTTACTTTGGAGAATGTGAAGCCTGGAGCCTATGCAGTTGAAACTGATAGCTTCTGTGTGTCTGGTGTGGTTAAGGGGCATGCCAGGCACTGTTGTAACAGCTCCCCAGTATCACAGGTGTATCCCAGTGCCTAAGCTCATGGCCCTCCCATTTAATTTTCACAATGGAGAGAGGCAGTCCAGATTTATTATTTAGTCACTGACTACCTCTATCTCCATCTATGTAAGGATATAATGTTGTTTCTGAGAAGGTGCTGTTTGCACTCCATTAAGAATCGGTGCCCCCTTTAAAGCTAGAAAAAAAGGCTGTGGGGTTTCTAATTGTTTCAAGACAGAAAAGGAGTGAGGAAATAAAATGGGACAGAAATGTAATGTGAATAGTAGGCTTTCAACTGCTTGGGAGTCTTAAGTAAAATGTAAAATGCTTTCTGAAAAGGTCATGTAGTAGAAATCATCAATTTTAATAAGATATTCCTCTCTACTGTTGAGGCAAAAGTGTCAATATGCAACAACCTCCTACAAAAAGTACATGAAGTAAAAATCTCTGGTGTATTTAAATGCTATTGGAAATTATGAGAAAATATACCCTTATGGAGTGTGCAATTTATCACTTAAATAAAATCATATATGTGAAAGTTCACACTTAGTCTCAGTAAGGCTGAACGATGAGAATGAAAAAGAAGTTGACTTGTGTGGACGGAATGTTCAGAGCAGTGCCTGGGCAACCCTCGTAGGACACTACGTCTTGCTTGAAAGAGAATACATCTCAGTAGGACATAGTGAAGAAGCTGCAATCTGAATATCTGGGCTTCTGTTTACAGTGGTGATCAGGCATCTGCACAAAACTCATCATCAATTTGGTGGTCCTTGGAGAGTGGCTTTAATTAGAAAAGCTCAATCTAAATCCATAACTGCTGAGGTCATAGCTCCCACGCAGACTGCCCCAGACTCTGCTAGATTTAATTGACGAGTTTACACAAGATCAACTGATTTTTGCCTGTATCATTTAACTTATTTTCCTTCTCCCAGTTTATTTATTAACAGGTCTCTTTGTAGTAAATATAATTACCCATTATCTTTGAAGCTTGGCTTTCCTTACTACAGACATTTGCAAAAAGGCCTGTAACTACTGCAAGCATAGATAAAATATACAGCTGGGTTTTTGTGACTAGCCTTTGTTGATTTGCGCAAAGACATCTTATATGAATAAAATGATGCCCCAACAATTTAGTGAATGATCAATTTACTCAATGTGTTTCTATTAATTATTGAAAAATCCACATAAGTCATTTAAATATGAAAAAGGAAGTGAATGAGTGGATTGATCAACTCATTTGTCTCTGCTTGCAAACATTGTTACTTAGCTCCATCACATTCCAAAGTATACGTAAACCCTTGGTACACAACTGCTAATAGTGCCATTAATAGAATATCTGCTACCGAAGTTACTGTGCTCCTTGAGCTTCTGCTTGAACCTACTGCCAGTGCCACCGATGAAGAAGGTGGAAGAAGAGGAAGGCATTTTTTCAGCAAAGCAATGAGGAGAGAGGAGGGGTTATGTGATAAGAAATTAGCTTGGACATATAAAAAAACCCCACAGTTTCTCGTTTGGGCTGCTCAGGTAAAATAAACATGACTACTTGCCAAAAGACAAGTAAAAACAAGACTTCTGCAGATTTCAGTGGGTCCAGAGTTTCACCTCAGAAAATGAAACACAATAAAAGGGGAAAAGGGCAGCTCATGAGAGGATTTTAAAATGCGGGTGGTGCACAGAATGCAGCTAATCACAGCAGACACCAAAATACAATTGTTTCTCTGTATTTTTTGAAGAGATACAACATCTATTATTCTCCTAGATTTACCCCAGGACTTCTCAATCACAATAATTTTTGAAACCGTATCTTTGGGTTCTTGTCACACACAGACACAAGTCATGTTGCAGAGCCATAGTTCACGTTTTTAAGCGATTGCTTCATCGGTTACAAAAGGAAGTATTATGGTCATTTTAGTCTTTATGTGCAATTTTTAAAGACCTTGTATTATGGAAGCTCAGTGTGGGATCCCTGCAGGCTTAATGAACAAAATTCATTCTCAAGACTACACATTACTGCCATCATCCAGCCGTCATCTCACTGTCTATTTTGTATGTTCAGTCACTATTCTCTTCCTCTAATTCCTTGGATGGGGCATTTTTCGATGTACCAGACAAGCAAAAACATTGGATTTCCCTCTGGCTAATGGGTAACGAAACTAGCAGGGCACGGCAAGCCTCTGATTTTAAGGAACTGAAAATATCCTACCTCTTGTCAATTGTGCTGTTGTAGTACACTGGTTAAAAGCAGATAGAAAAGTAGTAACAAGGCTGAGAAAGAGCTGAAAAATACTTACAGCAACAGTTTTCTTCAAATTACCTCGCAAATGATAAAGGGAGAAATAAAGACAGCAATGACTCTTTTGCTTACTGTTCTCGCTTCCAGCTCTTACAGTGTTTGTGTTGGCTGAACCTTAAGAGCTTTCTGCAGGCACAGTACCCACCCTGGACTCTGAAAGGCTTTCTTTCTAAAGCTGCATGGTATAGGCAGGGCTCAGATTCATCCAAGACTTCTAACTCTCTAGAAAATTTTATTTCTGAGTATAAAACAAAAACAAAAACAAAACCACCCCAAAACAAACTAGCTAGTGGAAATCTAGCTACTATTTCCCTGAGACTGTTCCTGAGAGTCTATGCTATTGTACAATTAATCCAATTAACCAGTCTCTTTCACAATAACCTTATAGTGTGGCTCCGTGTTTGCGGGTGGGCAGCTGTTATCACAGCCTGCTGGGACAGGTTGCAGAATTACAGCAGAAAGAAAGAATTACATTTATATGCCATTCACTTCTCACCTGGCATATAATAAACATGAATCCCAGTGATAACTGATTGTCTGTCTCACCCAAAAGAAAAAAAAGTAAAAATCTCAAAATTGTGTTGTTCATCTAAACTATGGCAGAAACTGCTGCTACTCCCCAAAGAAAAATCTGGCATCCTGCTCCTTTCTCAGTTAACAAATATCTGTAACATCACAATCCTTGACAATAAATTTTCCTTATGCTTTGCAATATTTTTTCATGGCTGACTGACTTCAAGCTGAAAGTATCCCTTCATTCTTTTCCTTTTTTCGCAGGTATACTCAACTTTTGCAATTCCAGTTTAGTCGGGGGAGATCTCCATTTTATCCTTACAAGGCAAGGTAAAATATCCCTTTATGTATGCTGGGTAGGATATTTCTTACATGGAATACAGTGACCTTGGGAGTCACACTTGGGATCAGAAAATACCCTTGCTTTCAGTTATAGTAGAAAATCTTAAATTTGCCTAAATCAATACCTTGAGACTCTCCAGAGCAGTGAAATCCTTCCATAGCAGAAGGGGATGTTCAGGCAACGCGGGAAGACACCAAACATCTATCTTCTGGGGAGAAGCAACGCAGCCAGGCCAAATGTGTCCTAATGATCTCAGCAAGCAGCAAAATCTCAGGTCTTCACCTACTCACTTCGGTTGCCCCCACACTCAAGGGTCTACTCTGATATCTTACTTCAGATATCAGCGAGTGTCGGAGGTGGCTCCATGGGACTGGCAGAAGCACTGGACCTTGGAAAGAACAGGAAAGATCTGCAGCAGGATCCACAGTGACAAAACCCAAATTGACTGTAGTGTTTTACCCTTTCTTCCCTGAGTTTACCATTTTCCCTTTTAATCTGTGATCTTTGAGCTTAGTGGTTAATCTATTTCTCGCCTACCTGAGACTAATACACTGATTCTTATACTGGAGTCTGATATCATTATTTGGTACTTTAGAAAATGGCATTAGCATTTATTAGCATGTATTGGCTTTAATAAAAAACAACAATATATTTGCAGTTTTGTTCTTTCAGACACGATCCACTGGTCTGAAACATTTTTTGAAGCTCTCATAGCAAAACCACTATACAAAAGTCACACAGTAGTGAGCAAATTAGAAGCATGCTCATCTTTTTACATAAAATGCATATGCAAAGAGGCAGATATGAATTTTTCCATTGAAAACTCATCATTTGATGCGCTTTTCTAATAATGCATTTGGAAATTTAGAAAGCATACAAAACAAATTTCAAAATACATTACTGAATTAAGAAAAAAAAAGGCAGAAATACAAAACCAGAAAGTAATAATCAGCAAACTGAGCCAAAAAACCCCGTTGTATATGTAATCATTGCCTTTGAGTTTTTCTTACAAGAAGAAGAATGTCTTACCTTTGTTTGTGCAGATGAGTAACATCTGGTATTACAAACACTACCAGATGAAGTATGTTTCTGAGTTTTAAACTGTACATATTTGCACCTTATAAGAACCAAAGGTGGATTCTGTTCGTAGATTAAGAGAGTTCAAGGTGTCTTGTTGTGAGCTGTGTCTTAGTTCCCAATATACTCCATGAAAATCTAGACAATACATTGGAAATTGGTTCATTAGTCCATGCTCTGGTCTGCAGTCCCATGTGAGATATTCTAGGGCGTCCCACCCTACCTCCAGCCACCACTCCACACCATCCCCTCAAGGCATGAGCATCACATCAATAGCCCAGTGCAGATGTCTCAGATGCTTTAGACCATCAGAGATACAGGAGCTGCCTGTGTTCACAAAAGCTTAGTAGACCACTTCTTATGCTCTTTGTGGAGAGGTATTCATCTCTCTTCAGAGCAGACATCCACATGTCAGTTAAGCAATTTCAGACCACCAGTCCAGGGGATATCATAGGGGTCTAGTTCTACTGGAGATGTTCAGGAGCAACCTAGACATCTACACAGGGTGGACAGGCACAACACAAAGTTATGGGAGACTACACTTTCTGAAAAAGAGTCTGGAGAGTGGTTGACCTAAAATGACTCTATATCCAAATCAGTTCCTCCATAAGTCTCCATCACTTGTAACAGAGGCTTGACACCCAGTTCATAAGGAGACACGTAAGTGCAGAAATTGAGAGTTATTGAATTCCACCTCAATGATCAACCCTCAAAAAAAAGTAAAATTACTCTTTTTAAAGGTCATGTTAAATAGTCAAGGGGAGGGGAGGGGAAGGGAAGGGCAAGGAATATCTAGACCTAACTTTTACAAAGGAATCCTTATGATAGTGACTCATTCAGGCTAACAACTCATAAAAGAGGACGAAATAAGACTGGTTTTGATTATTTATGTCTTTTCCCTTAAAAAATTCTGGCTTCAAACTCAATCTTGCTTATGGGAGTATGATTTGTGAACAATTTTGAACATTTGAGTCAGCTGTATTAAAACACATATGGATCAACGGTAATGCAGGATGATCAGAACAGTATAATGTGTCTTCAGGTTTTACATCTGATGAAATTCCCTCGAAGAGAAAAATATGAGGGGGAGCATCACTGGTAGTAAAAAGCTGAGCACTTGGATGCCTGCCATGCTCAATTCCCCATTGACAATGAAGTGCCTGAGATAATGCAGAACAGTACTTTGCAAGTCTTGCTTTAGTTCTCCTTCACTGCATGTGAATGTTTCCCTTTCCTCCTCTGGCAACTACTTAAAAAGCTGAGTGGAAATGTTACCTGAGTGTTTCAAATATAAAGAACTTACTGTAAGGTTAGGAACTTACTATAAATATCTCCTACCTGTTTGCCCTGCTTGATGCTGAAAATAGATGTATAATTTCAACCATTAATATGCAAAGTGCCACCTTCCTCTCTCAAAAATAAATAAATGGCAATATAATCTGAACTAACGCCTCCCTTGTGACGAAAAGAGTGGGGAGGGGGATGGAGATTTCTCAATAGCTGCCTGCCAAACATCAAAAAGGGACCCTGCCACACTGGACATTAGTGTTCTTCCAAAGAGCTTGACACAGAGTCTTTATGATTATAAGAACGGGTGGGTGTCAACTCGGGCAGCAGAAAGCAAGAAAGGAATTAGCAATTGGTCAGGAGCCTCCAAGCTGTAATGTTACAATTCTGTAGAATGAGAATCCAACACAGTCATGTATTTTGTACCTCCTTAGCAACAGAAGAATTGCCAAGTAGAACCAAACCGATTGTCCATGAAGTCCAAGCAATGCTGTTTCCAGACACATCATTACAGAGTCTCAAGCTCATCTCTCAGTTGCACCTGGCAATTCTATAATTTCACAGAGGAGAGAAGAGATGTGCGTGTCTTGAAGCTACTTTCCCAGGCACAACAGACTGTTCCTGAAATCATGAGTCTTCCCTAGGGTGTATATACAAGACATAGGCTGATATTCTCCCAGAACAAGAAATACTGAACTAATATATTACCTCTCTTCCCACTCTGGAGGGCTGATGATATGCTTCTGGAGATATGACCCCTTCTCGGATGAATAACTTGTCCAGGTAATTGAATAGTCCATGTCATAAAATTTTAAGCACCATTGCTTATATGAATTCCACATTTTAAAATGACTGTACAGCAATTGCTCAAAAACTATGTATACACATTTGACAGTAAATTCCTGTTGTTTAGAGGAGAGTTTTTCTCTTAGAAAACAATAAATACCTGATTCCAGTATTCTACAAGCCAATCACCAGTACCCCATGACCTAAAAATTAACCGTTGCCTAGGTAACAAGATCATGCTCTAATTATATTTGTGTTGCACAAACAGACATGGTACCAATAGATGATGTATAAATATGTGACTTTTAAAAAAACAGTTTTCTAAACATCAAAGCAACCGTTGGCATAGGTGATTAGTTTTAAATGTGGCTCAAGAATGCTCTAAAATCAAAGTTTGCATAAATGCTATGGGCAATAAGCCCATTGCTTTAAAAAAAAAGAATGAAAAGAATTACTATTTAATAAAAATTTAAAACAAATCAAAAGCGTAAAGATTTGATACATGAAGATTTGGATGAAAGAGAATGATGAAAAACATGGGTAAGGAAAGCAAACAATCAATATTGATAAAGACACTAAAAGCCACTCAAAACACACTCAGAAGAAAACAAGCCTTCCTTCAAATAAAGCAGATGCATATAGAAAAGTGGAAAGTAATGATATATAAACATACTCAGAACGTATCTATTCTATATTTTCAAACAAGTAAGAAGTTGTATCCATCCTATTTGATACTGATGGAGAATATTACTATTGACATCAAAAAGGGTGGTAAGGAAGTGATAAATGCCATACCTTCGGTTGCACACACAGACCATCCATATCTGAAAAGGAAGTAGGTATAGAGCTTTCTGACACCATCTCTTTCATTTTAAACAGATATTAGAAAAAAGTGACATCTTCTAGTGGCTGTGCAAAATATAGAAATGCAAGTCGAAAAGGTATACTGCTATCCCAAACAATATTGGGACTACTTCAAGGACCTGGTACAAGCCAGTGAAACCCCTAAACACAACCAGTGTAATTCCAAGCATTAAATGAGCACAAGGGGTTTACAAGCCCGTTTGCCTGATATGAATAAGAAAGAAAATAAACTAATGCTCCAAGCTGAACTGTGGCTAACCATGGACCCTGCCAATAAGGAATTAAAAAAAATTGAGGCTGAGATGAAAAAATATTCAAAACAAGAAGAAAATTTAAGAAAAACTCAAAGTACCTACATATCACATATATCTAAGGCATGAGGGTTTTTTTTACTAGTGCTTTCCAAGTTGCCCAAATGTGCTGCAGTTTTGATTAAACTAATCCTTAGTTTATAATAAACCTGTAGTTCAGTAACCTATAAAACCTACTCTGTCCATGGAGGCAGAGAGATGACGTATAGAGATTAGACTTGTAGAAAATTGTGCTATCACAACCAGGCATCCTCGTATGTAAGTTAGGAAGAAGCAGCCCTTGCCAAATAGTCCAGGAGCTGTCTTTATGTACTTGAACAGCAGAGATCTTAGTTCAAAATATAGAGTAGTGGTTGTCCTTGCCTCTTGCATGATTGCCAAGTGGTTAGAACACTTCTACAGGGACACAGGAGGTATGGTCCCTCCTGAGTCTGCAGAGTCATTTATCCAGCCTGCCTCCTCTCCCACGGCTTCTAGGCTATCAAGAACAGCAGGTCCTGAGAGGTTAAGCTGCTTGTGTATTCAGCATATGATAAACACGGAATGAAAAGCAGCTTCCAAATTATGTGTGCTATGTGTGGTTGGATGAAGCATCTGTTTGAGGTCGTTCTGCCAGTTCTACATCAAACCTGTCTCATGCCCCTCTCACCAGTTTTTCCTAAAATCTTCATGCCCCTCATTGTTTAGCCTGGTCAAGAAAGATAACAAGATCTGAAACAAATTTGTTTCAAGCATCTGAAAGCCAACATACTGAACTTTGGTGAGAAAATGCTGAAGTGCTGAAGTGGGGCCCTGATTTTTTTCTATTAGGTCTTGGTTTGGATTTCACTGTAATGGGTCTTGACCGTAATTCACTATTTCTGACTGACTTCTCATTCAAGTTGTTCAGAGTGAGTGATTTGCTTCAACTCAGCTCTCAATGAGACTGCAATACCTCTTCGAACACCACTGCTCCTACCATCACAAATTGCAGACTCCATCAGGAGATCAACAATTTATCTGTCACAGAAAACTGACATCTTACTGCTAAAGGCAGGCTTGTCAGATCATTGCTGAAAAACCTGTCCTGATGCCTCCCATGCTGCACCTGTTTTGTGGATAATGAGAGGACTTCAGGCTCAAGGACTGTCAGACTGACACCTTTGACAAGCTCTAAATCCTGGAGTGGAGGGGGAATTGTCTTTTCTTTTTTTTTTAAGCAAACACTTATAGGTGCAATTGACTTCCTAGCTCCAGATACAGTACGTTGTTGTTATTTATTAGCTGTCTCTCTGCTCCTTGGAGTTGATGCAGACTGCCTGGGATGCACCTGTACACGTCCCGGCTTTTTTTGCCGACCTGTAATTATAATCCCGTGTCCCAGCTCATGCAACAACTTTTGCTACAGCAATGACAAATACCACCTTGTGCTGCTGACATGCAGCCACAACATCGCCACAAGGATTTTCTCCCTAAATGAGTGACTTTGCCATCTCACTCTATCCACATATCCTTTCAGCAGCTCTGCCCTCTTAAGCAAAGGCGGTGTATGCCCTCCTCTGCAGTCCCTTCTTCCTCCTCCTTCCTTCAGCATGGGCAGGTCCTGGGAAGACACTTGTCCTGCTACCTCTCATGCGTCTCAACATTTTAGTTGTTCCTTTAAGGTCTCTTGTCTGTGGGTATTAGGATTCCAAGCTGAGAGAAGAGGGACTGTCTCTTTGTCCTGTATTTTTGTAACGCATAGTGACACAGAAATATCTCCTGGTTTTAGCTGTTTTGCTAAATACAAATTAAAAAGGAGCAGTGACATAGCTGCCTAACTGCTGTTTTCTTCCATGTCGGTGGCAATTTCATCAGTTCAATTTCGTAAGGTCAGGGTTAGGAGGGGGCACCATACCAAGTCTCTTTTTTGCCCTCTGATGGCTGAGTTTTTCTGGGCATGGGTCATTAAAGAGCTGATGCCACTGTGAAAAGTCATAAACCAGAGTTGTGTGCTCTTTCTCCAGACCTTTAGAGTGAACTGCAGATGTTTCTCTTCTCTTACCTTGACTTATTTTGCCCTGGTGAGCACCAGCCTCATTTTCCTGCTCCAGCCCTCTGAAAGGAGGCTCTGGGTCTCTCCCGCTTTGCTCTCCCACTGTGGGAGGCAGCTCCTGCTGGTGCCACCAGCCATGTCCCAGGCAAAGGCCACCCATGTGTTGCACTCCTAACACCAGCTGTGCTGCCACCTTACAGCTATTAGATGTTTTGCCACATTACACTTTTAAAAATATGCCACTTCTTAAAAATATGTGGCATCCTGAGACAGTGATTTAAATGCCTCCTACTTCCTTTCCTGAGTGAACACTTCAGCATCACTTCTAAGAGGCATGGCCTGCTGACTGCTCTTCAGAATAAGCCTCCCGGAACAAGTCCCAGGGAGAAGGAAATATGGCATGGTGCCCTGCTTGTTTGCAGATCTGAAATACACAGGAACTCAAATGACTAATTCTTCAAAGTTTTCTAAATATGGTAGGAACCCTTAGTGCTTGTTCTTACCCAAACTGCTTTTAAGTACCTTCCACCCATGACCAGCTCCCTGGTATTGTTGTTTTGGGTTTTTTTTTTTTGGTATATCTTCGGGTTCAGGTAAAACTTGACCACACTCCTTGTGTAGCACCACAGGTGTAGGGTGCCTGTGGGGCCCCCTGGGTCAGCTCTCCTTAGTGGGCTTCAAGAGCTGTCTGCAATAAACTCAACAGCTCCCCAGATGACAAGCTTACACCAGCACTTAACCAAGCAGCTATCAATAACCACCTATAACTCAGCTCAAAACCTTCTTGTAACCAAGGCTGTCTTTTCAAAGGCAGATTTAACCTTATTTTTTATTGCTCCTAGCTGAAACCTAAGAAAAAAAGCCCATGAATCAGCAGACTAATTGTCTTTTGTATTAGCTGGGGACATTTAGTATGAGTGCATAGCTAAATAAATATTGAGATTAGTGCTCTCAAGAGTATGTAATTTCTGCAGATGTTTTGTCTAGAACTTGAACACGATATGATGGCAAGCAAGGAATATTGAAGACAAAGCATATGTAATAAAGTAGAGTGCACTTAAGGAATTATTTTAAGTAAGAAACGAGCAGAAGGAGCTGAGTGGTCACACAAATAATTAATGCAAAGCTTGCTTCCACCCCCTACCCCCGATGAAACTTACAGGAATTTGTGATATTAAGATATAATTTCAATTGGAACTGACCTCTCAAATACCTTTGATGACAAGACCCCTGTTCCAACAGACAGATCTTACAGAGCTTTGCTTCTTTCATCTGATGTAGTCTACTACCCTTTTTTAAAAAAAAAAAAAAAAAATTTGATCGTATCTTATTAATATAGTCTTGCCTGTTGTTTCTGATGAAATTTGCAGAATGATGTCAAAATCACTACAAAATTGATGTGGAAGCTGATGCACAGTGCTAGGCAGCAGCAATACTGAGTAGATGTATGGGCAGCTTCTTTCACAGGTTCAGAATAGAGAGGCACAAAAGAACATCCTTGAACCTTTAGCTGAAAATTTGACTTTCAAAGCAAAATGTCTGTTTGTCCTGACTGATATGAAAATTAACAGTGATCTCGGCTCGCTGGCATTCCTTGCACAATGCTCACAGCTTAATGCTGTAAAAGCAGACATACCAAGTCCGTTTTCCATTTTCTAATGCAACGGGCTTTGCTTAGGGCATCCCAGGTTCAGATACTAGATTTTCGGTTTCAGGTAAAATTTAGGTTCTGAGAAATACAGGAATTGCCACACAGAACTGGACCAAAATCCTATTTCAGTCATTGTTTTGTCCCTGACAATGGTCAGAAAGCAATGCATCCCTGGGAAGTATAAATGCAGCATAATGCCTTTTACTAAGTCAGCAGGAACCCTTTTTTGCACAAGCAGTCATTTAGCTCCTGATGAGGTTTGCTAGATACCTTCTTCAAGAAGCTTTCTCTGAATTGCAGCAATTTACCTGACTAGATTTTTCATTGTGTAGCTAACTTTGCCATGCATATGTGTGTAGCGTACATCTTAAAAGCTGCATATTTTACAGATACAGCTCATAATTTGACAAGGTTTATAGCGTGGTCAAATGAAACCAATTGCCTACACAACAAGCATAAATGCTTCTTTTCAGCAAAAGCTGTTTCCCTGCCAAATTCCACTTACAGCTCCAAGCCTTTTCACTCATCTCATATCATTTCAGACATCACTGCTTAAAACATGGTCCCTTTCTAAATCTCCCCAAACTCAAAAATGCTTCATCAGTTTTTCCTCTCTCTCTCCCTCCACACCCTTAAGGCAGAAAATAAATATTTTATTAACTTTTACCTTTTATCTGTCTGATTCTGTAGAACATCACCTTCATAAACCATAACTAGGTTCTCAAAAGGGGATTCTAGAGAAGGGAGTATTTGAGAAGTATCAGTAACTAAAAAAACAAGGACAAAGTGAAAAGTCTGCAGCAAATTTAACAAAATGGATTAATACACCTCTTTTAATTGATAAAAGGACACAGCAATGAAAATTGGAACCTAGACAAGTAAATGCTTGAATGTGGTTGATTTCTACTCCTTAATGAAGATAAATCAACGTACCTTTTGTGAAAGACAACTACTAACACTGGGAGATTCAGTTGTTATTATGCACTGCTAATATATGAGTCTAATTCTTGTTATTATAGGCTTGATTTGCTAAAACTAAAGGTGTGTTGAAAGCCAAGAAAATTAGGCTTACTTTTGTTATGAGGTTAAATTAAATCACTTCACAAAACTATGAAAGCTTTGAAATGTACACTGTCGGGAACCATTATTCTGACATGCATAAATCTTACTGTAAATCTTCATTGCATTAGACTATTTGTTTAAGATCAGAAAAATAAATGATCCGTTGCCCATTACATGCCAAATAAATCTTGTCAAATTCTTTGTCAAAGTGCCATACTATAGACAGCTCAAGACAGTGCTGTGTGTGCAATAGCCTTCCAGACCTTATCCTAGGCCATAGTTAAGCACGGTGGCTAGTCATTATGTCACTTCAACGTCAGATTGATTGCTATGTTGGGCAAATCAATCTACCTGCAACAGGAACATTAGAGAGCACATGAAAAGTAAGTATAAGTCATACAGCATTAAGAACTACTATTCTTAACTGCTTAAAAGTTTTTTACAATCAAGAAGATATTTTGCAGTACAGCCAGGTGGGGAGGAACACTCTGATCATGCTGACTGGAATGCAAAGTTCTTGTATTAAAGTTGATTTCTACTCAAAAAAAATTCCTCCACAGCTGCAAGAAATTAAGACTTACAGCTATCTGTATGACACCTTGTTAGACAGTTTAACAGACATTCCAGGAACTGAAAAAGGCTGAGATTGAATCATAGAATCACTAGGTTAGAAAACAATTTTGTGATCATGAAGTCCAACCACACCTGTCTACTGCTAAATCATATCTCTAAGCACTTAATCTACCCATCTTTTAAATACCTCCAGGGATGGTGACTCAACCACTTCCCTGGGCAGCCTGTGCCAGTGCCTGATAACATTTTCAGAGAATAAATTTTAACTGATATCTGATCTGAACGTCCCCTGGTGCAACTTGAAGCCATTCCCGGTCACTTGGGAGAAGAGACCAAAACTCACTTTGCTACAACCTCCTTTCAAGCAGTTGTAGAGAGTGATGAAGTCTCCCCTCAGCCTCCTTTTCTCCAGACTAAACAACCCTAGTTCCCTCAGGTGTTCCTTGTAAGACCTGTTCTCCAGCCCCTTCACCAACTTCATTACCCGTTTCTGGACATGCCCCAGGACCTCAGTGTCTTTCTTGTAACAGGGGGCTCAAAACTGAACAGAGTATACAAGATGTGGCCTCACCAATGCAAGTACTGGAGGAGACTCTCTTTCCTGGTCCTGCTGGCCATGTTGTTTCTGATACAAGCCAATATACCATTGGCCTTCTTAGCCACCTGAGCACACTGCTGGCTCATGTTCAGTTGGCTGTCAACCAACACCCCCGGTTCTTCTCCCACAGGCAGCTTTCCAATCACTCTTCCCCAAGCTTGTAGCATTGCATGGAGTTGTTGTGTCCCAAGGGCAGATCTCTGCGCTTGACCTTGTTGAACCTCATCCTGCTGGTCTCAGCCCATCGATCCAGCATGTTCAGATCCCTTTGTAGAGCCTCTCTACCCTCAAGCAGATAGACTTTTCCTCCCAGCTAAGTGTCATCCACAAACTTGCTAAAGGTAAATTCAATCTCCTCATCCAGATCATTCATAGAGACACTGGCATTTCTCTGTATTACTGGATACAGGCCTTTTGGATTATCAGCAAAACACAGAAGGTGAACATGTGGAATCATGTTCTACTTCAGGTTCCTGTGACTGTGGATCCAGTTAGCTAATTTACTTATTAATAAAAACAGTTTAACATTCCACTTTTGATTTAAAACTAAATTGAAATGTAATTTAATATTCTTAGTTTAGCACGGAGGTGCAAAATGGCAGGCAATGGAGAAGTTATGAATTGTTGAGGCTCTTCTAATGATCATTGGCAAAGTTTTCTTTTAAAAATATTATTAAAGGAAGGCAGGAAATATAAATACTACATTAAAAATAAAGATAGATGGACTGTTAGATTCTGTCTTTCTCCTAAAGGTCTATATCAATTTGGGAATCTTAAGTAGCACAGTACCACAGACGTAAGTGCACTCAACGTGCATCTCCTCCAAAGGAGAAGATTCTGGTCCAGCCAAGTCTTGTTGTCATGAAGCCTTGGAGTCATCATGCTTTACGATGGTTCCAGATCTGAACCATTGTCTCTATATCTTTCTTGCTACAAAATTCAAATTAATTTAATTTACATGGCCAAGTACATAGATTGAATTAAAAAAAAACTGTTTTAAAGTACTGAGCATTATAATTTCTATTCACCATAGAGGTGGAAAAGAGGAGATACCACTGTCACATAGAAATAAATGGTACTTCTCCTTTACACAAGATTTTTCTAATCAAACGCCTCTTCTAGAAATATATGTGCTGACATTTTGTTCATAGCAGAAGCTGAAAAGTGCTCTTAAGAATGGAAAAGACAGGGACTTGTCCAACCACAGATAAAGCAGCTGCCTATGTACAGGATAGCTATTGCATATATCCTGCTTTCCAGTCTCACTTCAAATGACTGCTCCACCGACCTCAACATCCCTGCTAAGACAGAAGCTGACAAAAAGTAAGCAGAAGTGTGTTACTACTGAAGTTGCTTTGAAGGTGCTGAGGAATCTTGAAGCTGAAAATTAGGCACTGTGGTTAAGTACAGCTGTCTAGACGGAGAATGAAACCAGTGGGGACCTTCAGTCAGAAGATGGATGTGCATCGAGAAAAGCCTTGCAATCAAATGTCAGCAAGTTGTATATGACCCTCACCGCTGTGTTGCATATCTGGCAGCACAAATGAAACCAACTGTTCCCAAAAGACCATTCATTTTTGTTCCTTTTTTATTAACTAATAAAAATGCTTCGTCTCTACTTGGTTGCTAATCCCAGCAATTCTCTGCAAGCAGCTGTCAAAAGATCATCTGAAGCTCAGCATCAAACAGGAAGATACAGAGGCATTGAAGAGATGTAACTCACAGCATCTTCCACACTTGTCATGAGAAAATGGGAAAAAAATATAGGTTTTTATGCTGGGAAACAAACATTGATGCTCTCTTTAAAAACAGAATGAATGAAACCCAGGAATGGCCAACTAATAAAAAGCAGAAGTGCTTTCTGGGCTTGCCTTTTATCTTGCTTTTTATTTTGTAGAACATATGAGATATTTAATTATCTGGTTTTGATCTGAACATACACGTTCCTGATTAGACTATAAACATAGAATTAGTGAAAGTTTAAATATATCCACATTTCTTAATAAATTTTCAGAATCTGGATCACTTTCTTGATCGAATTTATAGCACAGACATAAACATATCTGAGCTAAGTGAGATTGAGAAGAGGAAACTAGCTTTTCTGCAGAGGATAAATATGTGCAACTGAGTTTTAAAGCAGGCAGGGACATCTTTAGTCAGCTTTATCACCAGAAAAATCATAGCACCCAACCACTCCTTATTGCTAAATCTTATAGTTAATGCGATTAGACTGCTTTAACCTCCAAGTGAACTTGTCATCAGAACAGAATAAAGACAAAGCAAATCAATGCAGAAATATAAAGGAGCTACTTTTGTTTAAATTGCTATTTTATTCCCAGGAAGGAACTGAGAAATGGATGTGTATTAATAACTATGTTGGAAGAAATGAACAAAAGAGAACCTGCCTTTTTAATTATAAAGTGTTTTTATGAACTGTGAGGTTTTTGTTAGTCACAGCTGAATTCAGTTGTGCCTTGTCAGGAGCGTGACAAATGCAGCCTGTTCTGTTTCTGTTCAAAGAGGTGGCTTGACATTCTTGATCATTTGGCATCACCCAGACTGGTGAAATGGGAGCTAAGTTTAGTTTTTATATCATGTTTGCTGAGCTATGAAAAAGTTTAACAAAGGTATTTTAACCTCAGTTTCAATGTGATTTTGGAGAAATTGAATAGTCTTTTTTGGACATGAGTGTGAACTGTAAAGATACTGCTAACACATCTCTTGCAACCAGGACAACACTGCAGGTAATTAAGTCGAAGAGTCACTTAATGTACATGCTAATTGATAACATCGTCTTCACTATTGACTTAATCTTTTTCTGTTGAAGTTAAGAAGAAGGCTCAGTTGCAACATTAGGACTTTAATTTATACTTCACCCTTGGTGCCCCTCACTAAAGCCTAATTGAAATTTTCAACTGTGTATTTCCCTTACACAGTAAATGCACTTTGTTTTGCTATAGAGTTAACTCCAATGTTGTTTTTAAATACTCATTTAGACTAATGTAGAGAGAAGCAATTATTTTAAATTTGTGACCCATTTCAGCATGTTTTCCTGTGGGAGCAGTCTTGCGCAACCAGTCTGGATAGGATTCAACCTACCTAACTTCAGATATCAAAAATACAGATGTTTTTCTCAATTCTTAGATACAGATCTGTCTTAAAGTTGGTTATAATTTCTGTGAAATAGGACAGCTTAGCAGAGAAGTCAAATCCTGTAACTATCCAAACTAAGGGAAAGGCTACAGCCGATGTTCCTCCATTTGCAGATATCAGAGAACCCACATAGAAGTGATCCGGCAAAAGTCCCAGGTGGATAGAGACAACTAGTCCCCTAATCTGGACACCTGTCATATATGTAAATCTTTGATAACTAAGGTGAGAATAAGCTTAGCTTTGGAAGATGTATCTTTACAATATGGATGTCTGCACCTGAACTAATCACCTGAGACTCCCTTTTTCATGTAGGAAAAAAAAGACACTCAGGGTCCTGTTCATCTGACCCATTTTAGCGGTCTAAATGAAGCTGAGAATTTCACCCTCAATGTATCCCTGCCCATGGATATTAAAGGATTTCAGGATGACTGGCTTAGATATTCATTTGGTATGATGAATCTCTTCCTAATTCTTAAAACTAATGCTTACTTCTCCAGTATAATTAGTGGAAAGTGGAAGATGCCATCAAAGGATCAGAAAGGAGAGTACCATCCACCTAAATAAGATTGAGTGCTATGAAAATAATCAGAGGGCTGGAGCATCTCAGCTATGAGGACAGGCTGAGAGAGCCTGGAGAAGAAAAGGCTCTTGAGAGACCTTATAGCGACCTTTCAGTACTTGAAAGGGTCCTACAAGAAAGCTGAGGCAGGACTTTTTTTTAAGGGCATGTGGTGATAGGACCAGGGGGAATGGCTTTAAATTGGAAGGGGGAAGATTTAGATTAGACACTAGGAAGAAATTCTTCACAATGAGGCTGGTGAGGCACTGGCACAGGTTGCCCAGGGAAGTTGTGGATGTCCCATCCCTGGAGGTGTTCAAGGCCAGGTTGGATGGGGCCTTGGGCAGCCTGATCTAGTGGGAGGTGTCCCTGCCCATGGCAGGGGGTTTGAAACTTGATGATATTTAAGGTCTCTTCCAACCGAAACCGTTCTAAAATTCTATGACTTCAATTATATGGCAACCTGAGGCATTTACGTCAGATGTACTCTCCCACTACTTGCCTACATTTTAAAAACCAGCCTGATCTCTAAGTTAGGCAGACTAGATCTTATCACTAGCTTAATCAATTTCCCTTATAAAACAAGCTGTTAGGTTTTTTGTTCCTCAGGGAAAATATAAGGAAAGGATGATTCGGCTGCTGGGCTCCCCGGTTACCTGGATAGTCTTACCTGAAGACAACATTATTATTTAAAATCTTACAAAGTATTTGTGAGAGATTGTGAGAGTAAAGAACAACAAGTGAATGAAACTATAAAGACTACAAGAGAAAGACAAAGCTAATGCAAAATAACAAATATTTATTTTAATTTATTTCCAGAAAATCCTATTTATGTTTGGAAACAAATATTGGATAAATTCCCAACAAATGCACAGCAGCTAGTCACAACTCCCCCCAAAAAACCCTCTGTTGCTATTAAGTATTTTTGGTAACAAATATGACTGTAATTTGGATGTTTTTCTGCAGAAGGATTAAGTCAAGCATTGCAGTACTTTTCTACTAAGATATTCTTACTTTCCCAGTCAAAGAGAAAGATTCATCTCACCCATCTACAACTCTCTAAGCATTAAATATATACATTTCCTACAATTATAGGAAAGAAATAAGAAAATCTAAACTCATATACATCCTGGCTGTGGGAGACTGAAGCTCAAATCAGAGGCACAAAAGTTGAGAAGAATATACTAACCTTATCTAAAATATCTAAATCTATTAGCTAGACATGTCTCACAAGGTGCTCATGTGGATCAAGTTCAGTGTATCTGCACGCAAAGCTGCTGAAATTTTGCCAAATCAGAGTTTCAAATTTTACTAGCTGGGATCAAATTTCTGAAATTAGTACCAGCCAATCAGTTTTGAAACTTTCCCTTTTGCTTTACATGTAGATTCATAGATTAACATTCAGAGAGAAATCAACAACAGAAACAAAAAGCAGACTACAAATCAAAATACTTTTAACTTATAGCATACTGGGATGCAACATAAACTGTATTATATGAACATTTAAGTAAAATAAGATCTGGGTTCACTCTGCTTTTACAGTCAGGCCCTACATAACATAAAAAACATATTTCAGAAATATATTTAAAAACTCTTGAAAGTCCCTAAGAACTCAAATACTGTTCATGCAAGGTCTAATCCTAAGAGTTCGCATATTGGTAGGAGAGCTGCTTCTCTAAACACAAGATTTTACGTTGTCTCAATTAAGCTATTTGTAACCCTCGTGAGAGGTGCATACCTCTACATTTTCACCAGTTGCATAGGCTTAGGCAGCTAATTACCTAATCTTCTAAAAATACGAGAGGGTAAAATTAATTTGAATCAAGACAAATAATGGTCTTACCAATAATTGAAGTAGCAAAACTGATATATTTTATAAATTGATATATAAAGCTTACATGCTACCTTTGCCTGAAGTAAGAAGACACTGAACTCACACAGGTTTGGGGGGTTTGGACAGTTAATTTATAAGTGACAGCTCAGAAAAAGCAACTAAGACTTCAGGTCTCTCTGTGCCAAAAAGTAATTAGCTTGAACCTACGTGAATTTGCTAGCAGTTAATGTTGTCCTTTCAACATTGTGAAAATAAGCTTTCTTTGCAGCCTTGCAGAAGTCTATTGTAAAATGAGGCTAGATTCTGTCTTAGAGGAATTCAGTGAAATCTAGGGACAGAATTTAGCCTATACTTTCTAATCACCTGCAAAGTTAAAAATTGCCTTCTCTTCCAGGTACAAATTTGCCATCTCCTTTCAAATTGAGCTTCTAGAATAAGCCATAATAACACAGTAAATAATGAATAACGCTAAACCCTAGCACTAATTAAACACATATATGAACTCTCAGAAGTACAGAGGGGTTCAGAACTCTGTAGCCAATGAATGTATAAATTAACTCAAGTTTTACCATCCCCAGCTGTCTTTTAACAATGCGTGGGCAGTTTGATAAAATGACAGGTCGATAAACCGTTACATTTTACTTCACAGTTGAATCAGTGCTTTAGGAAGTCTCATAGTCTGCAATGCTCCTAGCATATAATAAAAAAAGCAAGTGATATGATGATCTAAGTTTTACTTCAGCCTTTGACCTTTAAGGACAAACGTTTTTGTTGCTCGTATTCACTATCTCTGTATCTCTGGACTGCATCTAGGTCATTCCTGCCAATTAAAACATTGTGAACCCTAAGGGGCTTCGGTAAGAAATGGACAGTTATTTCCTTTTGAAGATGCATAAAGAGCATAAGCAACTTGAAAAAGGTCTTCCAGTGTTTGAGTCATAGAGTTAGGACTGGAAAATAGTTTTCTTCTAAATCTTCATTCTTCCTTTTTCTCCCTGGATCTCGCTGCTTTAGTATAATGGCAAACCAGTGGGAAAAACTTCTGAGCTGCAACTCTTAACACAGAGTGACTATTTTCATTGAATGTAACGCTTTCAAATCTAAGTGAAAGAGCATGTGCAATTTCTACAGCAACATAGTTAGCAACTATAATCTTCAATTGCTCTGAAATGGCAGTCACTTGAAGCCATGCCAGTACAATAAAGAAATAATTAGGTCATAGCACTTTCCAATTCCTGACACAAAAACATTGAATAAAGGAACGAAAATAATTTCCACCAAAGACACTGCTGCTAATTTCACTCTCAAGACGTTCTTCAGTGTTCCAGCACCAGCGTCATTCCCTCTGTTGTCCTAGTACCACAGCAGTAACAAATTGCCAGTCCTGCTTAACTGCAGCCCCATTTCAGTTTCTCATTTTCTCTAATCTCTCCCAGTGGAATACAACCAGCATAAAGAGTCATCCAGCAGTATTTCCTGAGAAACTTCATTCATAGATTATAGACACTAAAAGAGAGACTGTGCACAATTTTTAAAAATCCCACTTTCTCTACCTCTCTCCAGCTTCATAAGAGAAGAAGGTACATTTGTTCAATAGCCATCAACTTCAAGTCTGTGAACACAGAACTTGCCTTTGTGAAGCGGATCCAAATGTTGATGCCTACATTTGGTTATAGGCCTAGCTTTAGGCTTGCAAGTTTCAAACCCTCCATTTAACAGACGTTTCTTCTCTTCATGGATTTATAAATTCTTATAGTCTGCTGCATAAAGCACTTTTGAGAAACACCAAGTAAAATGGGATCAAGGTGATCTCCTATCAAATCTTACATCTCTCAAGGAAATGAAATATCCTTTCTATCATAATCACGTTTTTTCTCTCTTTATCTTATATGTAATAAATATATTTGGGATTACAGAAAGAGATATTTGCTAATGTATGATCTGCTGACAATCGACAATAACAGAATAATCCACAAATCCATGCAGAACATTGCCATTGAAACATCTTTGAGGAAAAAAACATTTTTTAGTTATTATTTTATACAGAATTTACAGAAAGAGACCAGGATGAAATTTCTGTACTCTTAGATAAATACGGTGCAATTCTCCAGCAGAGATGAGAGATTAATGCCTTGGGATATAGCCTCTCTTGCTGCACATTCCAATCTCTCTTACTGTTAATGGAATTACACACACTTAGAGAAATGCAAAAACAACACATCTCTGCTGATGTCTAAACAAGGAAATAAAAAGCATGTTTACTACAGAAAGAGAGCTTGTACAGAGTATGGGACTGACATTCGTAAGGTTGTTCTGACAACAGCTGACCTATATTACCTTGGTCAAAAGTGTACCTTGAAGGAGGGACTGCATTCGTTGTTAGCGCTAACAGTCTAAAGGATGCATAAAGGAACTTTATTTTACAAATAGCAGGAGACATTTGTACATGTCTATGGTGTCAGCACCCACAAAGTCATTTAAAATTTGAATATATTTGGTATTTCTCTGAAGCATCTGGCCTTATGTATGTATAAAGGAATCAGAAATCAAGTTTTGTTTGAAAAAAAAATAAGGCATTTTACCTTCTCACAGTGGAAATTCTCTGTTCTAAGGTGTTTTGGATTGAATATTAGCTTGCTTGCTTGTCTGTTTTTGAATCTCCAGCTACACTAATGATTTATAAATAGCCTGGCACTGTTATACTGCTAAAGAGATCAAGAGTGGGGTTCGACTCACAGATTAAATGTAGGTATCTCATTATAGGAATCCAAATAAACGCATCTGAACTCCTGTTCCAGTCAACGGAGATCTTGTTAATACTGTCAAAGGAGCCAAGAGATATATTCAGCTGATGAAAAGCAAACTGAATCGCTCTTCAGACCCTAGTGTTATTGTTGATTCAAGAGTAAATTTTGCCTAAGTAAAGGCACCAAGTGTATTTGAGATCTCATATGGCACCCTGCCTGGCCTTTCAGCACTTGAGTCAACCCCAAAGTCCTGCACTGAGCCTCTTAACCCCATAGAATCCTCGAATCACAGAAAGGTTCGGGTTGGGAGAGACCTTCAAAGGTCATGTAGTTTAATACCCCTGCCGTGGACAGGAACATCTTTCACTAGATCAGTTTACTCAAAGCCCCATCCAAACTGACCTTGACTGCTTCCAATGATGGGGAATCCACAACTTCCCTGAGCAATTTATTTCAGTGTCTCACAACTCTCATCCTAAAGAATTAATTCCTTATGCCCAGTCTGAATCTACTCTCTTTCAGTTTAAAACCATTGCCCCTTGTCCTGTTATTAAGGGCGTTCTTAGAGACTGTCTGTCTTCATCTTTCTTATAAGCTCCCTTTTTAAATTGAAAGACCACAGTACGGTATCTGCAGACCCTTCTCTTCTCTAGGCTAAAACACACCGTCTCAGCCTTTGTAGTGGTGCTCCAATTCTCTGACCATTTTCATTGCTCTCCTCTGGACCCGTTCTGACAGGTCCATTTCTTTCTTGTACTTGGATCTCACAGCTGGATATGGTACTCCAGGTGAGGCTTCACTGAAGCAGAGTAGAGGGGCAGAATCACCTCCTCAGATCTGCCAGTCATGCTTCTTTTTATGCAGCCCAGGACACAACTAGTTTTCTAGGCTGTAAACGCACATGGCAGATTCATGTCAATTATTCCTCCATCTATATCCCCAAGTCCTTCTCTGCAGGGCTGCTCTCAAACCATTGATTCCCTAGTCAACACTGATGGTCAGAATTATCCTGACCTTGCACTTGGCCTTGTTGAACCTCATGTAAATATCTTGCAGCCTAGAGAATCTCCAAAACTGCCCTTCTACGAGCAACTGAATCCAGCTTCCTGCCTGCAACTGAGTTTCAGAAAGGAGGTATCTGAAGGCAGGTTTCTAATTGTTGGTGACCTAACAGGAACTGGTGTTTTAGTGCTCCTTTTGGACACTGGAGAGCGATATTGATGAACATTAGCATTAGAGACACAGCTCATTTCTAAATCCTTATGAGTAAAATCCTAAATTTTAGATGTCTTAAACTATGGGAGAATCTCATACCCCAGATGCCTCCCCATAACACTCTACTCCATTTCACTCTCAGCAGCTCCCATAGTCATCTCTCAGAGAGAGGCAGATACCAAGTCCTCAGCAGCCCTTTCTCTCATCAGAAGATTGCAGCTGTAGGAAGAGGACAATGACATGACCAAGAGATGTAGCAGAGGACACCAGACTTGATTGTTGAAGAAAACGACCCTCCCATGCAAAAAAAGAAACATACTCAGGATGGCAGAGCAGGTCAGATGACAAGGAGTCAGTACAGGCAATGCACTGCACGTACACTTTTGGTTTGGAAGAAGTCCTCCAGACCTACAAGATGGTGTTGGCAGATATGGTTATTTTATTTAAGAAATACTGCAAATTCCAAAATCAGTATGATCAGCAGCTACCATGGGGCTGGGGAGGAGGGCGCAATGGAGATATCAGGGATGTGTGTTGCAGGAAGAGTCAGGGCCAATAACAGGGCCACCAACAGCCACCAACACTTTTGGAGAGCAACAAGCTGGGGCCTCAGTCCAGCCAGAGGCAGCACAGAGACAGGATGGAGGGTAGGGATTCCTGCAGCATTGCTGGAGATGGGATGGGGCACAGCTGAGCTGAAACGGGTATCCTGGGTGTGTGGTCCCAGGTGAAACCCATTGAGGACAATCAGGCCTGGTTGTGCCCTCACGGCCATGTACCGTATCTCAGAGCAAATCTTTAATAAAGCTAACATTTTCCTTCCTTAATCCCTTTAGATCTTCTGGGGACCTTAGTACAAACAATACAAGACACACTAAAAATAACCCTATGAAATCTGTACATAGCCATGTACATTTTCCCATTGGCATGCATAACAACTGTTTCCTTGATTTTGGCTACAGACAAAGACTCAGCTAAAATGAAGTTAAGATGGCCCACCTGGAAATGACACTCCTAATGGCTGAATCAAGTAATAATTTTTAGGCGAGAGATGTTTTGCTTTTCCTCATCCAGCTCTAGAGGTCTTGATTACCTCTTGTCCAATCTGACAGTAAAACAACACTTTAATTCTTCTCAGGCAAACTCACACTGATTGTCTTGGACAGCTTAAATCTCTGGTTGAAGAATACCTGACTGATTTTGCCTATAGCAGTTTAGGAACCACGTGCACCTGTCACTTTGCAGGTCTATAAGTCCAAACCTTGCTCTTCCCAATATAAATGCTTGTTTTGGCTGTTTAATTTCTAAGACTGAAAAAGTCTGCCAATTAGTTTATATGCATATATGTATACACAAATATAAAGTTTAAGTGTCTGCTTTTGTCTGTTAGAACGCAAAATAAGGCATTGAATAACAAGGTGTTTCCCTGTTATTTCAATTGCATATTTAGACTGCTACCTTTTATGCTAATTTTTAATTAACAGATGGTATTTATTTTGTTTCTGTATTCTCAGTTATTTGCGGTGCTCCTTGGCCAAGTTATAAAGCGAGATAAATGGGGAGAAAGTTCTTTAGGTTGCACAGAATGGTACGGGAGTCAGACATAGACAGCAAAGATCTGGGAACCTGTGCCTCCTCCAGAAAGCCTCAGACACTGCTCAGTGTGCAAGTCAGAACTACAAATGAGGGTGTTGTTGGCTTTCCTTCAGGTGCATTGCTATGGCTAGACAGTAATATATCTGCCTCAGTATTTTGCAGCAGGAGACATTGATATGATTTCTGCACTTCTATGAATTTTCAAACCATCCATGAAGCTGATGAAAAAAGTGTCATGCTTAGTCTTTGTTTTTTTGGAAAGAAATTGGCAATGACTCACCTTTTTTTTTAAAAAAAAAATTCGGTTGCATTCATTGCTATTGTGTTCTTTTTCAGCTCTGCAGTTTTCTTTTGACAGGAAGGTGCATAATGTCTTTGTGTCTCATAAAGTTATCTCAACCAAAACCTGCTGCAATAGAGCTTATCTAATTAAGCTCCAGTACTAAGATGTATTCTCTGACATCAGTCCTTACTACGTGGGTTATATGAGCTGAAATCTGACCACTGCCAGGTGATTACTGCATTTTTGGTCTCCCAGGCTAAATTTTTAAATAATCTCCAAGCTACACCTAAAGAGACCACAGCCTGCCTGCTGGTAGGTGACTGTGAGCCTGTTTTGGTGACTGTCAGGACTAACTGAGAGGCACATCATTTTCATAGGATCACATGGACTACTAGATCATGTCATCTCAAGTTACATATATATCACAGGCTGTTGAATTTCGCAGTTAACTTCGCATTCTGCCTAGTCAATATTTTTAAGTTGATAAAGACTATATTCGTGGCCCCTTTCAATGACAGCAATGCCCTCCCTGGTCTCACAGAAACAATAACCTATTTTGAGGCCCAAAGAGAAAGAACAATGACCCTTGGATGCTCATCAGGCTGCACATGTATCAGTCACATGCATCACTGACATCAGTAAATGCATGGCAGTCTTTGCTGTTGCTGAGGCCATCTGTCACTCAGGCCACTGGTCACACTTACATCATCGTGTAATTTAAGAGGAGAGGTGCTCCACTGCGCTCATCAACAAAGCCAACATCCTGACTGAGGCTTCTTTAGGACAATTTTTGGATGACATAACTAAGATAATCTAATTTAAACATCCTCAAGGGACTGGCCAGCATTATGGTTGTTTTTTGCAGACTGGACATAGCAGACGTGTACATAATCATCTCACGTTTTAGGATGCCATCCTCAGCCTCCTCAGTCAGGCCAGGTTCCTCTCTCTGCCCAGTTACATAATACGTTATGAAAGCACATATTGGCTTTTCTAGTGACACTACCTTGTTACCCCAGTATATTGCAGCTATACTACGCAGCAGAGCACAAGTAAATAAGTCACTTCTGTTCTTCCTTCTTGCTGAATTTTAATGGGGTACAGCACCACTGATGGGTATGAAAGCAACTTTATCCAGGGAAATTGAAGAGAACCAGGTTCTTTTACAGGCCACCACCTCTTCAAAAACTAACTTTTCACAAACCTGATGGCTAGGATTCAGTGGAGGAAGTGGTTGTGTGTGACACAAGGCCCACTTGTATTCCTAGATCCGTCACCCCCAAGGAACAATCATGATCAATACATGTTTCTCCGCCTGCACATAGGATTCTGGACTGACATTCCCATTCCTGAATACCTTTGCTTTTAAGTTGCTTTCTCTACCATCCATATTCAACCTGGAAGCTCAATTGGGCAGTGGAACAGCTTCTTCTGCTCAGGATCTTCTCTGTTCTCCTTCTAGTGGAAAAGAAGCTGTATTTCCCTATAGAGTCTGCAAGAGGTCATCACACCTGACCATTCCTGCTGTGTGCTTAAGCTCATGAGTGCAAATTTCCTTTTGCATGTTGACTTTCTGGTTTATTTCTGGATATTCTCAGATGGTTGTCACTACACTCCCACTCTTTGCTCCATGGGATAAATATAAAAGACAGATTCAAAAAAGCCAGCATCTTTTAACCTTGACACAGCTCACTCAGGAATTGTTGAGGCCTGTTCTATCATAAGCTCAGGCAAGATAATACCCTAAAATTACAGTAGTCCTTGATATTTGTTTGGAGATTCTTAGGAAGCATCACAAAGGTCACGTCCCACTGGTTTCTTTCTGTTGTCTCCCTGAAATGTCAGCAAAGATCTATCAACTGCCACATTTCCTGAGAGCGGTAGCTGCCCTATCTCCAAGTGGCCAGAGCATGTGATGGCTGGGTACAGGACCCACATTAGGGGGTTTCCACCCTGCGCACCAAGGAAGCAGGGTCAATGAAGAGAGGAGAAAGACCCAAGGGCCTTCGCAAAGCTAGTGAATCAAGAGTGGTAATGTTTGAAGGGGAAAGACCTTCCTTACTAAAAGGAGGTTTGGGCATGAAGTAAGCTCTAACAACCAGACTAGAAATGACACAGATTTTTCTTTTCCTGCTTGGAGATCAAGAAGCCAGACAGAGTGTACATATAGACTCATCCTCCTTAAGGCATCTAAGTTCACTCACGTTTCATTTATATAAAAGCCAGTTCCTCTGCAGGACCCCAGGAAGAATGTTTAAAGAAAGATGGGAAACATAAAAACAGTCAACCTCCTGGCTTGGCGTATTAGAAAATCAATCATTCTGGAGTGTATAGGATCTGTTATACTTAGCTGACACTAGTAGAATGGAATACAGGCTCTCATCCTTCCTCCACAGCCATTTTCTTCATTTATCTCTTAATTACCTTTTCAGAGCACACAACCAACAAGAAAACAACTTATCTTTGCCACCCACATCAGAAACTGTTCTTATATACTGCCCGTTAGAGGCTCAATATCTGTTTAGCACTCTGCAGCCAAGTGAGAAAGAGCAAGGCAGTTATTGGGGCGTATTAAAGAAATTTGAACTATAACATAATCCTATAGAGAATGCAACTTGAAATATATTTCCATATAAAAAGTTTAAAAGTGAAGGAAACTTGTGGACTTCATAATGTTGCTCAGTGTCAGAGGTGTCTTTTGCAATGCTTGGAGCCACGCAGTCCCAATCCCTCAGCCTGCCTTTCACTGCCAGCTCCTCACCCTCCCACTCAGGGTGCTAAGGCAGCATTTCCCAGAGCCTGTATGTTTTCTTCCAGGGCTGTATGCTTTCACTTGCTGCTTTCATACTATTGCTCTCATGTTGTAATATTCATGGCCTTGAACCTACAATCTCTGTTAGTGTCATTACACCAGATTCTCATTTTTGTCATTGACATAAAAATCCCACCTACCTTCCCACTTTTTCCTGTCTCTGGTTACAGCTTTTATTTTACATTATGGCAGCCAACAATACGCTTGCACAGAGTTTAACAAATAAAAGCACTGCCTACTCAAGGTCAAAGTATGCTCCCATCAGTGCCAATAGACCATAAGTAAGCAAGAAGCGTTTGAGCAAGTCCTGATGAAGAGTATATACTTAGCACAATAAATGTTCTTGGGGGACCCTGATGAACTGGAGAAGGCACCCAGAAAGGATATTTGACTGAGAACCCGCATCCCTTCTTTTCCTGGATGGCCGTGGTGAAAGACTTTCAGCTTTTACTTTTCATAGAATCATTGAGATTGGAAAAGACCTCTGAGATCATCATGTCCAACTGTCACCCCAACACCACCATGCCTACTAAACCATGTCCCGAAGAATCACATATATATGTTTTTTTAGCAAATCCAGGGGTGGTGACCACGGCTGCTTGGGCAGCTTGTTCCAATGCTTCACGATGCTTTCAGTAAAGAGTTTTTTCCTACTACCCAATCAAAACCTCCCCAACACAACTTGAGGCCACTCCCTCTTGTCCTATCATTAGTTACTTAGGAGAAGACACCAACATTCACCTCCTTTCAGGTAGTAGTAGAGAGTAACAAGGTCTCCCATCAGTCTCCTTTTCTCCAGACTAAACAACTCCTGTTTCTTCAGTTGCTCCTCATAAGACTTGTGCACCAGATCCTTCACCAGCTTCATAGCCATCCTCTAGACAAGATCCAGCACCTCAGTGCCTTTCTTGTACTCAGGCACCCAAAACTGAACACAGGATTCAAGGTGCTGACAGGTCTGTAGTTCACCACATCCTCCTTTTAGCCCTTCTTGTACACGGACATAAAAGTGGCAAGCCCCCAGTCATCTGGGACCTCATGTGTTAGCCAGGACTGCTGGTATATGATGGAGTGTGTCTTGGCAAGCGTCTCCACCAGCTCTCCCAGTACTCCTGGTTGGATCTCACCCAGTCCCATAGATTTGTGAGTGTCCAGGCAGTGTAGCAGGTCCCTGACTGCTTCACTGTGGATTCTGGCAGTTTATTCTGCTCTCTGTCCCCATCTTCCAGTTCAGGGGGCTGAATGCTCTGGGAATAAGTGGTCTGACTGTTAAAGACTGAGGCAAATAAGGCATTAAATATCCCACACTTTTTCTCATCCTTGGTGGCAATGTTCCCCCCGACATCCAATAAAGCATGGAGATCCTACTTGGCTCTCTTTTTGCTGTTGATGTATTTGTAAAAACATTATTTGTTATGTCCTACAACTGTGGCCAGATTAAGTTCTAGCCTGGCTTTTGCTTTTCTGATTTTCTTTCTGTATGGCCTAAAGAGATCTCTGTCCTCTTCTTAAGTTGCCTGACTCTTTTTCCAAAAGTGGTAAATTCTGGGTTTTTTTCCTGAGTCCCAGCAAATATTCCCTGTTCAGCCAGGCCAGTCATTTTTGCTTTCTCTCTCTCTCTCTCTCCTTTTGCTTGTAGTCTTCCCACAAAGTAACTTTCACAGTTACAGTCAATACATGTTAGAAGCTATCTAAAAAATCTTTGAGCATGTGAACCTGGTTCAACATCCTTTTTGAAACAATAACAAAGTTAAATCTTCAGTGTTAGAGGTCTCATCTTGGTAGGCTTGTGGAGTTCCCAAGAAGAGTATAGCGGGGTTTAGAGAAAAGGGCAATTAGAAGAGCCAGAGTAGAGCAGACAGACAGCCTAAGATCAGAATTCAAGGCTTGGAAGTAAAATCAAGACAGGACAGAAGCTCACTGAACTATGAGATCATAAACCATTAAGATGATATAGAGCTAGGACAAAACTTCCAGTCAAAAGCCTAAAAAATGCAGTCAGAGTGAGTTTGTAAAAAAACAGCTTGAACATTGTTCAAAGGGTAGAAGCATAGATGTCAGAAATGTTCAGCCTTCAGACAGCTTTTGTTTTTTTAAGAAGTAAAATAATTTTCTGAAATCTAGAGCCATGGATTGACAGTACTGAAAAAGAAAAAAGGTGGAAGTGCTATAATAATCTATATTGTTGCTGTTAGCAAGGCTTCACCAATAGTCAAGACTTCTGCACATATGGGAACAAGGGTATTTGTTCTGCCAACTGTTTAAGTTACAGCCACATCCAGGGAGTACAATAATATATAATTATTACGGTATTCCTCTATAATTATTAGTGTATTATTATTCAGATATAATTATTAATGAGAAAGATTTGGTAGGATTCAGTATTTATTTCTGCTGAAAATTAACAGTTGTAATCAGTGCATCAATGTTGTTCATTACGTTTGATGTAACAGATAACAGACTACAATCTTACTGTTTGGAAGCTGAATGCCCTGAAAAACTGAATTATTTCAAACACGTTTTCATATTCTGCATAGCGATAATCTTGCCTGCCTGCAGAAATGGTGTGAAACTCTTTTCAAAGTTATTGTAAGAGTCAAAGGAGTTTAATTCAAACTGCTTTGAATTTGGCATCACTCAGTTACAGGGCTGTTCCTGCTTCCAAGAGATTTGATTGATATAAAGCTTGGAACTTCATTTGGTTACTATCAACTGAAGTTAAAGCAGAGAACATGTGACTTCCTACACCACTGTGAAAAAGGAGAGCCAGTGGACTGCAATGCAAGACTGCACTTATCACCTTGGCAGGTTCTGTGAAGCAATCAGGAAGCTGTGGAGACCGGGAGTTGATGGAGGAGGCCCTTTGGCTCTTCCACAAAAGGCAATGGAGTTCTGACTCCAAGTGGCGCTTTGACAGGGTGGCTCACTTCACAGTGGAACAGTAGTTTTTTAAAGGTAGTCACCACAATGAGGCCAACAGGGAGGCCCATGTGAGAACTCTCACAGTTTTTTCCATGCATAGGTTACCAGGTTACCAGACAAATGGCTGCTCTTATAACATGACTAAACCAGTACTAGACAGTGACAACTCCACCTGTGTCACCAGGACACTACTCAGTCCTCCAGCCAGACTCAAACTATATGACCCGTACATGATTTCACATGATCACCAGTAAATGGCCACCCCATAATGTATCACCACACCCAGTTCTTTCTTCTTCTACTACTCTTTTCAGTTTATGAACCCACAGAAGTAATTGGTACAGGAATACTTGCTATTCATCCTTATATGCCTGAAGTTTTACTTGTCCTATTAAATTTCATTACAGCTCTATGCCTCTAACCCGCAGGGTCATCTACTTTGTACATAATATTTTTATTCTCTTTGGTATTAGTAGTGCAAACCAACATTATGGCATCAGCAATAGAAACCTCATTTGTGAAATGCCAATCTTTATTGCCAAGGTCACTAATGAAAATAACAGAGAAGAATATTCACAAGATTAATTCTTGAGGGAAAAAAAAAACAAAACCAAAAGCAAAACCAATTTTTTTCAGCAACATTATCCCATATCTGTAAAGAACTTGGGTACCTGAAATGTTAGGCTCTTACTTAGAGCTCTTAGACATTTCAAAAATTATTCTATGTGTATCTTATAAATTATTCTTTAAAGAGGTATAAAATGAAATATTAAATACATGAATAATTTCCCTCAGGTTAAGAGGTTTTATATATATTGAGAAAGAATTTTAAAGACCTTATGGCCAAGTCACATCTGCAAGGCTGAGTGACATTTTTTACTGTAGTAAACTGCACATTTATGAGTCTTTTACTTACAAGGTCTTCAAATTCCTAGAAAAAAATATGCAAGATTTTTAGACCGGATGACATCGAACAGATCTAAAAGAGCTGTCGCATATAACAGAGGAACAAGAGTTGAATTACTAATATATTTACTTCTCTGTCTAGTTTTCTGAGTTTTTATATTTCATATTCATTTTTCTAATTTCTAGTACAAATTATCTCTTACAATTTTAGATTTACAGATAGTAATTGGTCTGAGACACTAACAAAAAGCAAACCCATGACAGTAAGGTGACATTCTGTGTCACCTTAACACATTCTGAGCAAAAGGTAGAACATAAAATGTATTTTTTCTATATTTATTTGTTGTCTGCAACACTAGAAAGAAGCAGCCTACAAAAAACATGCTTTGCTCTGTACCAAATACAATAGGACAAGTACACTCCATTGCCTTTCTCTCTCCCCATCAAAGAGTAAAGGCAGTAACAAAGAGAAGTGCCAGACCTGTGTTCTCCACACTGGGACAGTCTAAACCTGAGAACTGCCTTGGCTAGTGATGCAAGTCCTGTTCTAGATCTCATCGGTACCAAATGCTAATTGTAGTAGCCTACATCTCACACAGATGTAGATAATTAGCAAGCAGTGCTCCTCAATAAAACTCGTAATTCCCTTTTGCTTTTCTCTTTTAATTAAAGCAACACCCTGTCATATTTTCCTTATTTGTCTGAGGCAATAGTCACATTTTTGCCTGTCAGCAAATAGCAGTAATTCCACAGCAGTCTCTGGGAACCAAATGACACAAGTAAGGGAATAAATCCTCGATGTCAGGGGCTGTTGTTGATTCATTCTACAGAGACTGGCAGTCAATTTGATATAATATCTGAGGTCAGAGTACATAAATAGCAATTTATGCTATTCTTTCCCTTCTTAAGCCCATATCTTGTACGGATTCATTCCCTGCAGAAGGGTTCATAAAATGTCTTCAGAGAATGTTTAAAGATGAACGCCATAATGGGGCTAGTGCTTGTCTTTTTCTGAGTTGTTTTTCTTTTGTCAAAGCTTCTGGTCTCTTCGGCAGCATGAGAACATGCCATTAGTAAATATTAGATAAAAGACACTCACATTTCTGGCTCGTTGTCCGTTATGGTCCTCAATATAAAATAACTAACAAAAACAACATGGGCAAAAAATTTCCCAAAGGCCAAGGTTGTTTAGGAAGTATTGGTGGGGGGATGGATTTTGGAAGAATTTAAGTACTGAAAACTATTTTTCACAGCTCCTTTGCTCACACTTCATCAACCATAACAGGACATCAGAACTACAGTCACATGTCCTTCCACATGTTCCAGGGCATGTGATTGAGGGCAAAAACTTTGGTCAATGATAGGTGGGTAACAAACTATTCGATGGGTTTTCTGTTTGTTCAACACCTGTGAACTCTAGAGAAGCCCTCACTTTGCTGTTAGCTTATTCAAAGATGTCATAAAATACAGGCAAGCATGGAATGAGACTTTAGATTTTGATTCCTCTGAGGAAAACGAGATTTCGGTTTACAAGCCCATTTGGAAGATCTGATCAATAAGAAATATAAAATTACTCCATTAATTTTTCAACACAGAACTTACTTAGCTGGAAGATACTGATTTATCTTTCCTGATTAAAAATGTATGAGAAATGTAACCGAGACATACTATAAGAGGAATTAATCGTATAACATCATGAAGAAAATAATATGTTTTCCTCAAAACAAAGAAACAATAGTTTGCCTTCAGGTTAAGGCAATACATAAGGAGTCTGGAGATATAGGTTGATTACCTGGACCTGGTACTTCATAGCTGTGTGACCTTGAGAAGTTCATATACAGCTCAGTACTGCTCCCACGGAAGCCAGTGACAAATCTCTCATAACTGTCAGTGGTAAAATAACTAATGTGATAAAATGTGAGACCTTGAAGCACTGTAAGTTGTTAATTTAATGCAGATGCGTCAGAGAGACCTCATAAAGCCAGTTGTGGTCCTTGAGTCCATCTTGGACCAAACTGCACATCATCTATCTGGGAATTAATTGGCTTTACTCTTCTTCCTATAGCTATTTAGGTTATAAAAAGCCCAGATATGCAATGCAATGAAAGGTATATGGTATGGTATGGTATGGTATGGTATGGTATGGTATGGTATGGTATGGTATGGTATGGTATGGTGTGGTATCCGTGATATGCCATGCTATGAAATATAATATAATTAATATCATTAGTATAAGGCAGATAATTATGCTAGTGTAATAATGCAATACAGTGTAATTATAATTGTGATGTTATAGATATAACATCCTCACATAACCTCTAAAAGTTAGAAAACAAATTCAAACACAGTTTTATTACAGAAAATGTGGTAGGCTCATGAAAGGGAAATCCGCTGGTAGTTGCTAAATTCATAACAACCACAACCCACTCAAATTCTCCCCTAAGCTGCTAAAAGTCAGAGGCTGGCAGAGTATTCACAAGAAGCATCATACACCTTGTCCTGTTCCTATAATCTACCTAGAAATATAATTTTAGCTGCACTTAGAGGACAGACAGCTGCACAGAACTGTGTGTAGGTAGCGAACAGACTAGTGTGGTCCCTACACTTTTATAGACAAGAGTCAGTAACTCCAGAATGTCATGGAAAATTACTCTAGGGGTGTTGATGCTGTAGAAAATTTAGCACATTGTAATTTTAATCATGTGAATGAACCCTCTGAAATTACGTTTTAAATCAGTAGCATATTTACTATGTTACAGAAAGCTCTGAAGCTCTTGAGAATAAGCCTGGGAAAGAGAAACAGTCCCTGAGCTGCAAATAAGTCCTAAGAAATGGCTGCACTGACAGATTGCAAGGGGAACAGGAAGGAGAAGAAGTCGTTATGGCATTTTGTCTCAGGGCTAATTGTGAGCAAAGTGCAAGATGACTAGGAATTCGTGGTCACCATTCTGAATAAGTTGTCAAAAACTGGCTGATGAAACCTCCGTGTCCTGGGAACAGGATGACCTAGGCTGGATGGCCATTTCTGCAAACGCAGAATTTTTACCTTCATGGACGCATGGCTGGTATGAAACCTACTACTAAGAATGTAATATTCCAATTTATACAGAGAAATATCTTTTAAAGGTGATAGGACTTATTGAGACTGGCATAACTAATCAAACACAAATCACTAATTCTTAATTGAGGATAGTTTTTTTGATTGACAATTTTTTTTATGTAATGCTTTTGCCTGAAAATTTTCATTTTAGTTATATTTTCATTAGAACATAGTTACAGAAAACTGAAGGAAGCTGTGAGATCAGTTGCTTCTACAATGCAAAGGCTGGTACAGAGAGGTCTCCTGTTAATTAGATACTCTATTTGTTAAAAGTGTGATCAGAATACTGAAGTTTCATAGAAGTTTCATTCACGGGGGCACAGTCCAAAAGCCTGATAGTGTTGTATTGCATTCCTTGAGAGAAATAGCACTCCTATTTGACTTGAAAGTAGTCACGTATGATAGAATTATACAGCTGGCCAAGTTCAGTTGTAAAAATATAATCTGCTCAGTCTGCCCTCAGGTCTGTTCTTGACATTTGGTGTCAACTGACCATAAACGAGAACTACCATTGTGAATCATCAGATGACATTAGATTGCCTAATCATCTAGAGTATTATTTTAGAAGAAAAAGCTTTACATTGATTTTTCTCCTCAGAAAAAATAAAGTAGTAAAGCAAAGGCCATAATTAAAACATAAGATATTATTTTGTCTCCTGTGCAACCCGTCGGACAGTTAAAGGTTTGCTCTTCATAGATCTGTAATGGTAACTGAATCTTTATATAAATGCTAGCCTATTGCAGGCTGAAGTAGGAGTAGTATTTTGGAGCCACTGAAAAAATTTACTGTTTCTTTCAGTGGCATAGATTTTCATTTCAGAAGGCTAACATACTTCTAGATGAAATGCTGTTTATTTATAAAAATTGTAACAAGAAGTGAATGTGTCACATGCAGAGATAACCCATCTATTTCTGAATGACGCCTAAGAGAAGGCATAGGAATTCCATGCCTGCAAACAGTTACGTGTCTTTATTTTTAGGGTGCAAGATCAAGACCTAAAAACATCATTGACTCACATGTGAGTTCAGAGAGGTGCTGGTACTGGGTTGTCCAAGTGGGTGAAAAGAGTTCCCCATCTCTCAGAGATGCAAAAGAAAATACAAGTAGATTTAAAATCCCCTCTTTCTGTGCAGCTTTTTGCTTTTCCCACTGACATTTTCTTAACCATCAGTTCTTCTCTAAGCAAGGCACGCACAGTTAACATTGGCACGATGTAAGCTGAATTTTTGTATAAAGCTTATTTTTTATGGTAGTGGAGTGTTTGTTGACAGCTGTGGACATTGCTTAAAGGCATCCTACCTAAACTTTTCTGCAATCATCTTTATAAAGTGTTCAATGAATAAATCACAAAAAATGATCTGCCTCCAAATACAAAAGTAAATACTTAGGATTTCAGAAAATGTGGCTTCTACTCTGCATTTTAGAAGAGACTTCAGTGAAGGCATGGTTAATTAACTTAAAGACCTATGAGTCATCGGTAGTTAAAATAAAATACAAGAAGTAACTATTTCATGTTCATCCTATCTCAGAGGACTGCAGTGAAGACTAAGCCATAAGTTCCTTTAAAACTATCTACCCTTAAATACAACCAATATTAACAGGAGGAAAGGTAGAAATGTTTTTTATTATTAATATTTTTTATATATTTATTGCAAGATCAAGTAACTCTTTCTAAATCTCCATGAAGTTTTCTGCCTCCATACAAGTGCCTTAAACGTGAATGAAATCCTTTATAAAAATTGATTAAAACCAATGTCATGATCAATACACTACCGTCTATAATGAAATATAATCCTGAAGACTACATTGATTTCAGTGAAATAACCATATGTCTTCTTGGCATCTTAGAGTACAGAATAACTGCCTGGGAATATATCATGTTTGCAATGGTCAAGGAAGGTCTGTAGTTAGTGGCATCAAGCTGAACAACAGTTTAAGCGGTAGCCACAGGCATTTTCTAGATTAATGAAAAATTATGGACATGTATCAGAGCACTGCTAACTATTTTCCTCTATGTCTCTCGAAACAAAGGCAAGACAATCTAGTTTTTGTTGATGAAAAACCCATTTTTGATACTTCCACTGAATTGGAGTTAAAATAGAATAGACTATTTCAATTGGAAGGGACCTACAATGATCATTTAGTCCAATCATCTGACCACTTCAGGGCTGACCAAGTTAATGCACATCATTAAAGGCATTGTCCAAATACCTCATAAACACTGACAGGCTTGGGGCATTGACTGCCTCCCTAGAAAGACTGTTCCTGTGTTTGATCACTCTCTTGGTAAAGAAATGCTTCCTAATGTCCAATCTAAACCTCCCCTGGCACAATTTTGAACAATTCTCATGTGTGACAGCACCTCTCTCTCTACTTCCTTTCCCCAGGAAGGTGTAGTGAGCAATGAGATCACACTTCAGCTTCCTTTTCTCCAAACCAGAGGAGCCCAAAGTCCATAGCCATTTCTCATAGGACATGCCAACCAGCCCTTTCACCAGGTTTGTTACCCTTCTCTGGACACAGTCAATGACCTTAACAACTTTCTTAAATGGTGAATCTCAGAAATGCACACAATATTCGAGGTGAGGCAGCACCAACGCTGAATACAGTGGGATAATAATCTCTTTTGACTGGCTGGTTATACTGTGTTTGATGCACCACAAGATGTTATTTGCCCTCTTGGCTGCCGAAGCACGCTGCTGACTCAACTTGAGGCAGCTGTCAACCAGGTAAAAAAAATCATTGAATGTCTCTGCTTTTTTTCCACCTTTGTTAGTCAGATGACTATCTTCAACAAGTATCAGTCTAATGTTTTCTTTAGACCTCCTCTTGCTATTAACGTACTTTAAAAAAGTCCTTCAAGTTACCTGAAACAACACTGCCCACTTTCAACTCTAATGGAGCTACGGCCTTTTGTATCTTTTCCCTACATGTAAAAAACACCACTCTGTAATCATCCTGAAAAGCCTGATCTCACTTCCAGACATCATACAATTTCTTTTTCCACTTGAGGTCTATGAGGAGTTCCTTGTTGAGCCAAATCAGCCTTCTGCCCCATTTGCCTGACTAACAACACAGTGGGACTGCCTGCTCCTGTGATTCTTAAAGACTGGTCAGCATTTGTGGACTCCTAAGACTTCAAAAGTAGATTCCCAAGGTACCCTGAATAGCTTAAACTTTAGTCTTCTAAGTCCAGGGTAGAAACTCTGTTTTCCTTTTTTCTTATTACACTGAAAAATTTAAATTTGATTATTTAATGATGACCGTGGCCAACACAGACACCTACCATCACATCCACCACGAATCCTTCTCTGTCCACAAACAGCAAGTCTTGGAGGGCATCTTTACTAGTTGGCTCACTGAGTACCTGTGCCAAGAAGTTATCTCTCACAAACTTCGAGAATTTCCAAGGCCTGTTAGTCACAACAGTGTGATATTCCCAGCTGATATCTGGGAAATTAAAATCTTCCACAAGGACAAGGGCAACCAAAACAAAGTTTCTTCTAATTGTCTATAGAATAATCCATCAGTGCTTACATGCTGGTCAGGTGATGAGTAGCAGATACTTCCTTTGTCTTTTGAATCTCTCACTTGGGAAAAATATCAGGTGGATTCTGATGAAAAATACACAAATATTTACAGTGCTTCTCTCAGCCTTTCCTTTTTTTTTCCACTGGTTCTGTAATTGGTTATTAACACAGAAGATTTACAAAAACATTTTGAGAGGTTTCTTTCAGATGATACTTTTGCCATTGTTGAGCTAATCTGACAGAAGGAAATACCCTTTTTTGGTGAAATTTCCTGTGCTGGAATCTTCTTTTAGCATTTTTTTTTCTGTAAAGGTTCAGCTAAGATGGTACAAGTGCTTCCTCACAAACCCACTAGACAATGAACAGAAAGAGGTTCCTCTCCAGGGCAACTCATCTTATGCCACGTGACATTTACATCAAAACAATAAAAATCACCTGCTGTAGGTGCCTCATTCTCTTTACAGACCCAGTGTGCTCCCAGAGGACCCATTTTCTCATTTTTGAAAAGTAGCCAAAGAGAGTTAACAAGAATTTCTTCCTGATTCTTTCAGTCCATCTTCTCACCAGAAAGGAAGGTGAGAAAAATAGTCCTAAGGTTTTGCGTCTATATGTTAGAGACATATATCACCAATGTGTCTATTGTTTCAAGAAGTTTAGAAGATCAATTACAGAGATGCTGTTGGTTGTACTAATTCCATCAAGAAACTCTAAGTGAAAACCAATAGACAAAACATCATTGGCAACCTGTTGACTTACCATGTTTTTAGCTACAGTGAGTTTCCTCCTGAAATAGTCTAAAAATCATTTCAGAGCATAGACCATTATAAATATTCCTTCTGCAAAGCAGGACGGAGGAGTCACTTGCTTCAAAATGCCCAGAAGTGAACTTCAAATAAAGGATCATGGAGTTTATTTTCTGTAAACCAAACATTCAAATGTCAGAGCATACTTTTTGTGTGCAAGTTTTTTCTTTCTTCTTTTTTTTTTTTTTTTTTTATAAGAGCAAATGTAGGGGAGGAAGTAGTTCAAATACTTCTGTGTTTTCATGGCAGGATAGATAGCGCTGAGTCAATAAAAGAAATTATAATCCCTAATGTTGCTCTGTTGAATTCCATTGGACAGACACTTGGGGTGCCAGGTGGACCCAAAGATTATGTCCAAAGATTATGTCCAAGCTGTCTTCATGATGCTGAGTATCATTATTTTATCACACCATATTTTTGTTTGTTTGTTTGTTTTTTAAGCAGCCATGGAGAAGAATGTGATTTCTGTTTTAAGAATAGGTAATTTCCTCAACAGTATGAACACAATGGTCCATTTACTAAGGAAGAGAAAAGAAGTAGGAAGCCAACCCTGATAAATCAGTAAAACGTAACCCATTGCACACTGCTAACTATGCAAGCATCAGATAAAACACAAATTAAAGAAAACTTTGCTAATCCAGAAGACAGGAAAGGCTGTTGGCCCTGATAAGGTAAAGCAATAACTGAAAAAGATTATGGAAAGTGAGTTTGAACTTCTAGACCGGGGGATGGGACAGGACAGGAAACCCAAATCTCACTTTTGAAACTTGATAAATTCATGTTCTTACCAAGCTTTCAGGGCTTAATATTTATAGAATTCTGACCTCTAGGTATGGTAGTTGTACCTTTTTGAGTACTAGCAACACTTAACCATGACAGAAGGCTACTGCCAAAGCACAGAAAACCTTTGTTAAGACAAGTTTGGGGAGTTCCCCTCTTATTACTTAAATCTCATGGCTTTGAATCTAGAATTTGATCAAGGCAGAGGCAGCAATTTATTTCCTTAGAAAAGTAAGGCAATTTCCTAATAATTCAAACTGATTTTTCAGCACAATAGCACTGTAAATATTCAAATTTGATTGTTAATTACGATATTCATTGTTTATTGGCTTACTCTGTTTGTTTTAACCAGTTCAGAACATGTTCTGTATCTTTCCCAGGGGGTTAGGATTTTTTTCATTTGAGCAGCGCAAGTTTGTATCACCAATAAAAAATTGTTCTTTTCTTCACAATTAGAAAAAGAAGCAATCACAATTTGTTTATTTCTCCTACCATTACTACAGTCTCACATTTGATAAATATCACCTCAAATCTGCAAATACCTATTCAGCCTTAACATCTGCAAGTAATCTCAGTGGAATTGACAAGTAGGATTTACAGGATACCCAGTGGCATCACAGAAATCTTCCTATTGACTTAAAATAAATTCAGGTCAGTCATCACAAGACGTTTGAGGACAGGAAGGGGTTCTTCAGTCATTCCTGAATCATTTGTGCATTTCTTACAGATTCTGTGTCAAATACAGTTTTGCAGAAAGAATTTATCTGTAAATAAAACTTATTTAGAAGGTAGCTAATTATTTATTTGAAATTCTGTTTTATAGCATGACGTTGTGTTGTAACATAGTCTGTTAGTATTTGGAATGCAGTTTTAAAAGCCATTGTTGCTGATATAATTGAGGCTAGCGTGACTGTCCATTCCTACTTTTGTGCACCACCTGCCTTTTTTGCTCATTGGTAATCATACAACAGCCCTCATTCAAGCAGGGTAAATTCTTACATGGATATGCCACATGAAGAAACAATCCAGTGCTATTTTCTTCTTTTTATAGAGGAGAAGGATAGTGAGTATCATGCAGCTGTCATCTTTTCCTCACATCACTTTTCCTTACTAAAGACCCAGCACACACAGCATCACAGCTACCAGCCTGCTTCCATTGCCAGTGCTCAGCATATTCACTGATGAAACAATGATGGGCTGAGAGAGACACTTCACTGACCAGCGCTGAGCCGTCTTTTGGCTGCTGGAAGAGAGCCACAGCCAGCCTGTGCTGTCTCAGACAAAAACACTCATTCTGGAGAGGAACTTTGTCTTTTTCTTTGACACATCCAATTGTCTGCTCATCCTTGAAGAAGTTGGTATTGATTCAACCTGCTGTCAGCCCAACATCCAACTTCTCAGTCCTAAGCAAGCAGAAACAGAAATGAGGGCAAGGCTAACTACACACTCAGTGTAAGTTACAACCTGAAAACAGTCAGTTGTGGATGTAGGCTACAAGGTATAATGGGAATAGCTACAGCACTGCCTATGATTGATCAGCTGCTGTCAATACTAGTCCCATCTGTTGGGATCTGTGTGCAGCATTTGGCAGTCTCAAGTATGAGCTGTATTGGCGCCAGCTGAAAGTAGGAGTCAAGAAGTTTGCAAGAACAGTTTAAATCTGTCCTGAAGAGCAGTAAAAGGAGATTCCGTGTCCGTTTGTGAAGCATCCTAATGTTTACTTTTACTCTTTTCATATTCAGCATTAATTTACAACTGTTAACTAAATGACCAAGCTGATAGAAAAGTGAAGAACATTCTGAGAAGTTTGCAGAGAGGGAGATTCACATCCACAGAGGCAAATTCAAGTCTCAACCCTGTTTTCTTCACTGACACTAAGCTGTCTCATTCCTAAGTAATCAAGTAGTGCTGTGAGGCTAGAAAGCTGCATCCTACCCTCTGTCTATTGATTTTTCCTTTTCGTTACATGCCTTTTTCTCTGCCACATGGACAAAAGCAATAAAATAACCTAGACGTCAATATTCAGGGTGATTCTTCAGCAAAACAGCACCCTAGGAGCATATAAAACCATTCTTCTGCTTTCTGCACTGGCTTTCCAGAAAATACCAAATAAGGCTCAAAATCTTCCGCTTCCTCTTTAAGGCTTCTTCCTTAAGCCTGCTGCAGGCTGACTACATTGCTGGTAGTTCAGTTCTTCTGTCATAATGCACTTTTCTATTCTAAGTGTATAGCTTTCCTGCTTCAGACAGACAGCTTTCTCAGGCAGCTGCACTGTAGACCGAACTCATGTGGAAACTAAGGATCATCACCAAACTCAGCACCTTCTGCTGCCTGGGCTTCTATTTTTTTTTAATGCAAATAGAGTTTGACTTGCACAGCAGAAGAAAGTCTCCAAAAGTGTTCTATCCAATCCAAACACATGACTGCCCAAGTGATTCTTTCCCCAGAAGAAAATAGAAGAAAAATAATCTCACTATGGCAGTTGTTAAGCGTGTTGCCTAATACACTCCTGAAATAATTCTGTGCCTTTTTGGTGGTGAGGTTGGGAAGGGAAGGGAAGGGAAGGGAAGGGAAGGGAAGGGAAGGGAAGGGAAGGGAAGGGAAGGGAAGGGAAGGGAAGGGAAGGGAAGGGAAGGGAAGGGAAGGGAAGGGAAGGGAAGGGAAGGGAAGGGAAGGGAAGGGAAGGGAAGGGAAGGGAAGGGAAGGGAAGGGAAGGGAAGGGAAGGGAAGGGAAGGGAAGGGAAGGGAAGGGAAGGGAAGGGAAGGGAAGGGAAGGGAAGGGAAGGGAAGGGAAGGGAAGGGAAGGGAAGGGAAGGGAAGGGAAGGGAAGGGAAGGGAAGGGAAGGGAAGGGAAGGGAAGGGAAGGGAAGGGAAGGGAAGGGAAATCACCCTCTGACCAAGGAAATTCATAGTTGAGCTAGTCACTTCAAGGTGTCACTTCAATGGCTTTGCTTTAATATTAATGCAGACATCGATCTTTACCACCTTGATCTTTAGCATGAAAATGAGAGCACCTGTACTTACCAGAAGAATCCTAATTCTATACTGTCTTACAGTCACAAATGCAAAGCAAGTATGGATGTCATGGTGATACTGGTTTTTTTTAACAGCCTTGGAACTTTCTTTGCTAGAGCAGAACCGATTGCACACAGGGAAAGGCAATGAAGATCCGGATCACAGCAGTGCTGGCAAAAATGGTTTTGTAATCTTGGTTATGTAAAGCAGTTGCAAGTTTGCCTTCACCTGTCAGTTCGGGTTGGTTTCACTGCATAGTTCTTTTAGCAGACTAACAAAAAGGATGTGGGCTGGTGTTTAATGATTTGTGCAGGTAAAGAAAATTGCCATTAAAGAAGTATAACTAAAAGATTGCATCTCAAGACTTCTTTAGCTAAATGGAAAATCATGAACCCTGTGCTGGCTTCAGTCTACATCCCTGAAACTCTTGTGAAGACTACATAAAAATAGATTCATTCTTGGGGGTTCAAACTCTACAGGACTGAAAAAAAATCTGTGACAGCTTACTATTCTCCAATTTTTCTTTTAGCTACATTTCAGCTTAAACCAGCAGTGAAACGAAATGAAATATTTGAATCATTGCATTACTTGTGCCTTTTCTTTTAATTCTTTACAGAATTATAAGGTATGTCTTTCACATAACTTGAAAAAAAGTGTTAAATGTTGAAGTTACTCATTGTTAAAAAAATATGTAACAATATGTTCTAAATTCAGCCAGTTGCTTTTTTTTTTTCTATCTCAGCTGACTACAACTTCTCTGAAATACCGAAGGTCAATATAGTTTGGCAGGCTGTGTTACATTATCAGCATTAATGGCATGCATCCTAATATAGAAATTTTGCACCTGTTACAGAGTGACTTAAAATAAAACCTGTTTACAAATATATGAGAAGCTGACAGGTAGGTGCTGCAGCAAGCCTTACAGGTCTCCAGCCAGAGGGTGGGGTATGGGACGATTTCCAAGCCTGATGAAACTCCAGTTGTGTCTCAACCATGCAACAAGGTTAAATTTGGGTCCGTATCATCTACCTCCACACTTCACAATATTCCCAATAGGAAGGCACTTCCAGTCATGAAGCAGGGATGGAGCTGTTTTGTACATAGATGGACCTCCCAGTCTGACGACTGGGACACCAGGATCCCAGGGAACGCTACAGCACACCAATGTGGAGCTCACATGGCCATGAGGACTGATGAGTATTATAAAAATCCCGGTTCATCTTTAAGTGCTCCTATCATTAACGATCAATGACATTTCTAAGCGACAAAAGGAAACTCAGCTGCATGGCCTTTTGAGAGCCTGGCCTTATTCTCTTGCACAGCCAAATTATGTATGCTGTAAAACACCAGCAGATCAGTTCCATAGCATAACTTCTGAGGACTGTGCATGCATTGGACTAGGTAGTGTTAAATTTGTCATTAGAGAAAATGAGTTACAGAGATTTGATATAAGAAAGCTTTTCCAAGCAAGCAGATTCGGAGAGCAATTTTGCCTTTTACCAATGTGTGTTGAAATACTGGCCAACACACCACAATTAGAGACTGGCATTGCTGATGCCAGTATAAAAATATAAATTTGGCTCATTTATATCACACATCTATGTTAAAGAAATATCAGTGGATTTATTGTAAGGGAAACATAGGTCATATTTAGTTCTTAGGTACATTGGTTCCCCATTGAGCATGGGACTTAATCGGACTTCATGTTTTAGATTTCAGACATTCACACTATGAATTGTTTCCAAAACCAATCTTGGCCCCAGCTGAATGTTCCTTTTTTTTATCATTTCCTTTTTTTTTTTTATGATTCACCACATTTATTAATATAAAAGCTTGCACTGCAGAACCAGTCTAAAGTATACCCCCTACGTACAAACTGATCTCCAGATTACTGGCAAAATTGCTGCCTTTGTAGACTTATGGGCTGACGTGATAACTGAAAATAACTTCCATTAGCACTATAAAAACTCCAGCTGATACCAAATGAATTTCATTTGATACCAGCAGAGAAAAATATTGGCTACTGAGATATTCTTTGTTCATGATTATTTACAGTTAGCTAGAATCCATGTACCGTTCAGTAATCAGAAGTCTCCAGATGTTTTTGTTTACATCAAGTTCTTAAACACAAGCTTTTCTCTGTATGACTACCTACCTTTCATACGTTTATATGAAATTCTCTCTTAGTCAATATGACTCTTGTGCCTTTGATTCAATGCAAAAAACGTTCCTTGTAAAGGGGCCACAGGAGCTTGACTACCACCTAGTTTGATTTTTATCTAACTTCTGTAGAATTTGTTGAAATAATTGCTCTTTAGACTCATGGAAGGCAGAAGTAATCAGTGTTACAGGCTATGGTGAAATTACTTTTTTTCTCAGTATACTGCCAAACCGTATTGTACATGCAAAACCAGGGCACTGTTGTATCAAAACAAGACTAAGATGCCACGCAAATACTTAATGTCGCTGCTCCCCTAAGTGAATGATTGTGTACTTCATTGGCTGAAGGGCAAGACACAGTGATTATATTAGGGCATTTCAACTGATCAGCAAAAGCAAGTATCTTGATGGGTAGTTTGAATGCTCTGGTGTTGTTGGATAATTCCAACAACAATTTGGAAGTTGCTTTCTTTCAAATAAAAGGGATAATTTTTGGTTTTCTTGGAAATACCACTGTGAAACAATTCTGCTTACATGCTGCAGACTACTTACAGTTTGTCTTTGTTGTGCAATTCCTGACCCAGAGTCTACAAAAAAACCCCACAAAAAAATTAAAACAAAAAAAACCACCAAAAAATAAACCACAAACCACAAAACCCAAATCCAAAAAACATAGTCCAAAACTATAATTAAAATTTATTAGCTATCTATGTCTTTGTGCAAGAATAAGGTCATGAAAAAAGAGGTCAGTGGATTGCATAAATATAAGGTTCTTGTTTGCTCAGTAGATACTCTAAAAATAGTTATTTTTTTAGTAGTTCATTTAGCACTACTCAATTTCATTCTTCTATTTACATATAATTAGGAACTGTATTTCTACAAAGAACCTTTACATAAGGTTCATTTTGTCTATCTGTCATGTTTCAATACTTTCTATTTTCTAGGTGATTATGTATCTTCTAAGCTTTTTATTTTTCTGTTTTATTTTACAGAATCAACCACAGAATCACAGAATGGTTGGGGTTGGAAGGAACCTCTGGGGATCAGCTAGTCTAACCCCCCTGCTAAAGGAGGTTCACCTACAGCAGGTTGCACAGGAATGCTTCCTGGTGGGTTTTGAGTATCTCCAGAGAAAGAGATTCTACAACCTCTCCGTTCCAGTGCTCTGTCATCCTCACAGGAAAGACGATTTTCCCCACATTCAGGAGGAACTTCCCATGTTCCTCTTTGTGCCCATTGCCCCTTGGAAAGAGTTTGGCCCCATCGTCCTGACATTCACTCTTCAGATATTTATAAGAATTGATAAGGTCCCCTCTCAGTCTTCTCTTCTCCAGGCTATACAGACTGAGCTTACTCAGCCTTTCCTTGTAAGAGAGATGCTCAAGTCCCCTAGACATCTTTATGGCCCTATTCTAGAAGGAGGGCCTCCAGTTGTTCCTTGTCTTTCTTGAAATGAGGAGTCCGGAACTGGACACAATACTCCAGATGGGACCTCAGTAGGGCAGAGAAGAGGGGTAGGATGACCTTCCTCAGCTTGCTGACCACACTCTTCTTAATGCACATTTTGTCTATGTATAACTGGTAAAACGTAGGCTTCAAATCTATCCAATTATTTAAGTCTTCCTTATACTCAGAGAAGAAATAAAGCCACTTTCAGATAGAAGCTCATAGGATGTAAAGGCAGGTACCTAAGAGGTGGGATACTGAGAATTCTGGGAGCTGTATCTTTGGTGGCTACAACATGCATCTAACTAATTAGCTCTCGGCAAACATATTACTTTTCTACAGCTCCTGGTGGATGACATAAATTCCACACGTGACACAGTTTATTTCATGTTTTTTACCAACACTCCCAGTGTTATTTAAAATTATATCAGTTAAGTTTAGTTGCCAGAAAGTAAACATGTGTCAAGTATTTATGGAAGTCTCTGCTAACTACTTACAAGTTAGCTTTCCTATTTACGTAACCAGCAGACTCTAAATTGTGGACTTTTTTTTTTCTTCTTGTCTTCTTTATAGTTTTCTTGAAAATAATACTAGACACAGAACCATATTTAGGTCACACTTAATCCCAGCTACATGCTTAATCCCAGCCCTGCTTCCAGAGTGTGTTTTTAACTCTTTCTTCTCCTGACATAGTAAAATTTGAATGTATTCTGATTTTCTGAAAATCATCCAGCAAATATGTCTAGAGACTTCTCTCCACAACTTTTTGGACTTTCATACTCACTTTTTGGTATTAAGGTCTGAATAAGCTTGGCCCACCTGCCAGAGGCTGCTGAGGCCAGAGCAGAAGTTTTGTGGCAAGGCTGTGCTTTCCGACTGTGGAGGGCAAGGGTATGTCCAACCCCCTATTGTGGGATGGAAAACAGAGCTCTTCAGTCAAGTTCTGGGCAAATTATTACATTTTTGTTCAACTCAGCACCAATGCCACTTGGGTCCAAAAAAGATGCACAGCCAGGACCAGCTAGTGCCATCCCTCTTGGCCACTGCACTGCTGGGGTATGGAGCAAGCTCAGTTGAATTCAGCTGAAGGATTTGTGCACCACACCACAGTGAGCTGTGCAAATACGCTCTTAGATGCTCAAATACGTTTCTGCTAGTGCCAGCTTAGGTGTACTGGGTGCTATTGGGTACTATGCAGCAGAAGTAAGGACAGTAGAATTGTGTTCCCTGCTAGGCTTCAGTAACAAGTATGGAAGGAGAAATATCAATCGTTGAAAAAGGTCATGTAGCTGGAAAAATATACTCAAAAATTGGCCAATTTCATACATGCATATCCAGCACTCCTTACTATTTAAGGAAAAAAATGTTTGAAATAAAATTATGAACTCATACTACTATAATCAACATTTTTAACTCAGCATTTATAAAAGTTATATTGCATTCATTAGATGGTAGACAACTTCCCATTGTCTTCGTTGAAACTCTTTCTGAAGGAATTTTCAAAACTTCTTCATCTGTCTCCTTAACTGGAGACAAAAGAGTTTTTCCAATGGCTCTTACTGTAAAATCTTCATAGTTGTTTAAATATTTGTCATCTGGATCTGTTTTGGACTTACAGGATAAACTTTCCAACATAAACTCCTTGACCACCCAGAAATAACATATGGGTTGCTTATACCAGACTCAGAAAACAAAATAAATTCTACCACATTTTTTACTTTTAGGAATATTGCTAGGATATTTATTTCTCCAGCCTCCAGGCTTTCCACTTAAGATCTACCAGGGCAAATACTTGCTCTGAGCCTTTCTGCTGAAACATTTTCTGCATGCAGTTTTAATCTTCAAAAGGAGTTGGATATTACATTTTCTGTTTTCTGAATAACAACAAAAAAAAACCTAAAACAGTGGAACAGATGAAAGTAGGCAGCTTTAATATTTGCAGGGTTTTAGGTTTGGTTTGGTTCAGGTGGTGTAATTTAAGAAATGAGATTTTGTTTTGGTCAGTAAACAACCTAGTAGAGTCCACTACCCCATAGAGCTCTACCTAGTACAGATTGTCTATAATGCATTTCTAATAATGACAACTCAAGACCTTGTAACTTGCATCATTGTCATTAATTTTGCTTCCACAGTGTTCAGGGAACTGGAGGCAGTGAGTTTTTCCTCTTGGAGGCTTGTTATAGATAGCAAAAGAGGATGAGTAGAGTACTAATGTAGACAGCACTGGTGAAATAAAAAGCTGGCTTTGAGAATACTCCAAAAAGTAGAACAGGGCAGAGCTGTTACCTTTGCCTTGAAGACAAAGTGAGGAAGTTAAAATTTATTGATCTGCTTCAGCATGAGAAAGGCATCCTGTAAAGAAGAGATGAGGCATAAGTCATAATCAAGGATATATAATCTTTGGTTTATCTATAAACATAAATGTGGGATGATTTTCATGATCACAAAAGTGGAGTGAGAGACAACCCTGAAACACATTTTCTCCAGTCTGTCAATGGTTGTGTTAAAAATCCTCTGTATAGAGCCACTCAGTGACCTTCAAAGGGCCTCATATCCGGACCCATTCAGCTGACAACCGGCCAATTTTCAAAGGTAATGACAATGGAGACGAAGGGATGCACATTGTCTGTAAGGTACCTTAAGCTGTACTTAGTGTCAAATAAGCTTTTTTTTTTCCTGTGGAGAAAACAGAATGTGAGTCCTTTAAGCTCAGATCAAATTGACAGATTGGAAACATAATGCTGAAAGATCACTTTACTCTGCAGCTAAGCCTGTATTTTTAAAATGATGTTATACATCCAAAAAGGGACTAAATAAATAGCCCATTTTTTATTTTATTATTTATTTGGATTTAAGAGTATATAAAAAGTGGGTAAAGTGTGTTTTGATATTTTAAACCTCCCTCCCCCCCCAAATCTGCAAAGCAGCAGCAAATACTGCTATGTACCGAAGAGTGGTAAGGAGGCAATCTTCATAAAATATTACAAGAGTATCTGATTTTCTGGGTTTTTTCCAGCCTGAATCACTCTTAAAACCTAAGGAAAATCATTAGTTCTCTGGCAATTTATGAGGGTAAGAATAGTTTCTATGGACCTAAGGCACATTCACAGTTGTTCCTCTTTCCTGCGTTTGCTGACAGCAGCTGTAGCATTGGTTTCCGCATTTCTCTGTCAATACAGAAACAGCTGATGCTGATTTTGCTCACTATTAAAATCCTTTTCAGATCTTGCCTGACAGGCTAACCTCTTTCTAACTTGTGCAGCCACAGCAAGACAAACGTTATAAGGCACAGCACATGGTGCAGGAAATTAATTAATCATTTCGTTGGAGGTGGACATACCCTGGGCGGCATGAGCTCCTGCTCACAATGCTAGCAGTGTAATGCGCTCTTGGTTAAGGTGACAAGGAAGTAGGCGTGAACAGCCTGAAAAAAACTCATTTCTTACCACTGCTGCTCTCCAGAGAATTATTTTCTCTACCACAAAACCTAGTCAACACGTGAAGATAATTACGCAGGTATTTATCAACTTCAGTTATAGACATTCCTCTTATAACAGGAAAGAAAAGATCTCAACCTTGTACAAAGTAACATCTCCTTTCTTGGTCTTTCCACGACCCAGATATCTCTGTACAAACAGAGAAAACCACTCTAAGGACCAGAAGAGGTGTCATTCACAGAAACAATCATTTGGCACCCAAACTCTATTGTTTTATGAATATATAAGGACCATTTTCGTACTGCTTGTTATGGATGCTCAAATCAATCTTCCTGCCAAGGATATCTAAGCTCAGGAGACAATGAACCATTCACATATAAAAGCATCGAAGTAGTTTTCATGCTGCATGGACATTTGAAGCTGTAGATTCATGGGAGTTCATCACGGTTTCCCTCTGCTGCCCCTATAAGCAGGAGCTAGGGTCTCTCAGTCACAGGTGACGTGTATCTCCTCTACCTCTTGAACTTTGCATAACAGCAATGACACCAATGTGAAGCAATAGTGAGAAGCAAAGATGAAGACCTTTATTTAATTTTACTGCCTTGTAATCAGCTATCTGGACTAGGATGACCATCTAACCAGTGGAGGGGACAGGCACTTTCAAGGGCCAAGCCTTCTCACTTAGGCATTTTCAGGCATACATCCTACCTGAGATGAATACAATTCTGAAAGTATCTCTCTCTCTTTTCTCTCCAGAAAGCATGAAGAGAGGCAACTGGTTTCATCCATACCTTATGCTTGGATAGATGAGGTGATATTAACATGACCTCAGCTCTGTTAAATTAACAGTTCTAGTAAGCCAATTTATTTACTCAGACAGATGGCAGATACATTTGTTCTCATGTCAGGATTAAATTGCTATGGTATCAATACAGCGAAACAAGTTTCTTTTGTATATGCTTCTAGTGACCTATTGTTTTAATCTATTCAGTTATTGATCGTTGGATGTTCACAAGAGGCCACTTAAGTCAATGAAAAGTCAAATCAGCATGAGTCTTGCACAGCTGTGCCTTACGCTATCCACAGCCAGTAAAACTTCAGTCATACATATAGTCTCAGTTTTACCACATCCTAATTCCAGTGCTAATGAATGTAGAAGATATTATTTGCCTGGTCAAAAAGATGCTGGTGTCCATTGTTGTTTCCGGGAGCCTTCAGTTTAGGATGAGTTCTATAAACCAGCAAGTTCTGTAATATACATACTGCTTTAAGCTTATGCCCTGTGCAGTGGAAGAAAGAGAGAAATAACATGAAGAAATACCCACACAGTAAGTAATACCATGGGTCTGTAGGATATGTGTGTTCAGGTACTGTATTTGGGCATGAAAACTCCAGAACTATTTACTAGAATTCAAAAATCGTTCATTTCGCTTTCCTGTTTGGGAAAATATCCTTTACTTTAGCATATGCCATGAAATACAGACTTGAACACACAAAAAATCCTGAATCTTTATGGAACATGGTGTCTGCATGTTACTTGGGAAGTCCCTAACTACAATTCCTCAACAACAGTTGCTGTGTTCACACAGACAGGCAACATAATGCTTGTGGTCCTTAATGCAATAAAGAAAAAGAACATAATTTTCCACAGTGTGCTTTTTTTTTGGTGCCTGACTTAGCTACTTTCTACAATTAGCTGAGGTTTCTCATGCTCAATGAGAGCGGATGTTCTTTCTACCCAACATAGTTGTCAACACACTTGGAAAGCACCTCTCATGCATTTCTCATGTGAGGAAATAAAGCACTTGAAATCCATTTCTGCTGAATGTTTAATGCTTCGTTTGAGAGTACAGGAAAACAATAGGAATACTGAGGTTCTCTATCAGATCACGGCTGTGTCCACTTGTGTCCCTTTTGAGCATAAGCACCTACCAGTGCTTCCCTGGATGATTTGAGCAACGTCCAGCCATTTTATAGCCAAAGATTCAGGAGACAAAGAGCTAGACAAGGAAGCAGGATGATGTCAGCAACAAGCCACCCCCTAACCAGCATTCTCTGTCTGCCTCAGCAATGGTTGTGCTCTCAGCTGAGCTTGCCTTGGGCCTTTTGATCATTCTTTCTGAGTTTCTCCCACTCTGGCTGAGTGCTCCAGCTGCTAGACCCCTGCGCATAAGGTGAGAGATGTTCTGACATAGGTCCAGCGAGACCTCAACATATCCAGCTTTTTGTCATTCTCCTGGAATTTAAGCAAATACCTGCACAAAACCTAAAGCTACATAGCTTTAGGAAAAAAAGTAGGCACTGATGTCCCGAAAATTAGTCATTTCAGGGTGACTGCAGGCAATTAATAATAAGTACCAAAGGCGCTTTCAAATGAAGTAGAGAGGTATCTACAGGGCTGAGGTAGGTAAAAAAAGTGTCAAGCAATCCTGCAAAGTGAGGGGACCAGGTTGCTGTCTTACCTGAGGACAGATTTTAATCACTGCCAGTGAGTATTGTTTCCTCTAAGGTCAAAAATGCCAGGATAGTTTTATTCATGCCTCCCTCTCATGTCAAATGAACATACCTGAATATCATTTTCAAACATTGGGCATATTGAGGTGAAAACATTTTCTTGAATATCTGGAAAAATGTGTTTACTTTGCAATGTCAGAACATTCAACTATGGAACACCTCAATTTATCTAAATCCGCCTTCAACGACATAAAGTGTAATTAACCCCAGATGTTGCAGAAATATGGTCTGCAAACTAGTAATAGCATATTTAGGGGCTAGATATCATAGCAAACAATTTTTTTCCTTTCCATACAATTTCCTTTTCTGTTCGTATGTTAATAGCTTTTGTTTCTAAGTTGAAAAAAATCGCTAATCTCCTCTAATGAAAACCTATTATTGCTCCAGAGATATACAACAGTGCAGCACCCTGGCTCTGCTACAGCATGGCACCAAATGAAGCTACAAAAGAATTAAGTTCTTCTGTGCAGAGAGAAACATACATGCTTTACTCACTGTTCTACACCTAAAATTCACATGAGGAGAAGAGACACTTCTCACTATGTGGGAACTGTTAAGAGGATGTGAAAACAAATGTTTTTAATTGAAATTGTCATTGCTGAGCCAGACTGCTGTCTGGAGTATCTTGCTGAAAAGTGACAGCAGCAGCAGGGAAACAATATAAGAGATTGTAAAACCAGTTTCCATTCTGCACTAGTTTAGGGACCACATATTGGATGCTATCATGTTTATTTTAAGACCTAACATTAAGGGTGGAGAGTCTCTTGGTGGTGCGAGGCTGAGAGTTTGGGAGGAAGGACAATCTGGGTCAGACACTGGAGATCGGCACTCCTCTGCCTCTGACCTGCTGACAGGTAACCTTGTGCCACTCATATCATCCTCTCTACCTATGTCTCCTCTAAGCTGTGTGATCATTCTGTCTCTTGACATCATCATTTCACTGAGGACGGGGACAATCTTACAGAATGCATCCTTAAGTAACAATGCAATAACACTGTGATTGACAGTAGATAATAGTTTGCAGCTCTACTTTGGCTGGGTGTCATTTCCAGTCCAGCTCTTCAAACCCATAGCAAGAGACTCTGACAGAGACTTCTCAGTCCTGGAACAATTCCTTGCAAAGACTAATATTTCTTTAATTTATATTCAGAAATTATTTTATACGTCTGCTCTTTTTTACTCAGTGAAATCTTGAAAGTTTGACTGTGTGAGATTTGCTTGTACAGGCCTGAGTATTGGGAACATGTTTTATCACCCAGCACACACATCAGCAAAGTGTATCTCCCGTGGGTCTGTGCCCAGGCGCAGTGTCAAATTGCCCCCTTTACCTCACCCAGAGAAGATCAAAGCTGTGACACTTCAGCCCTATCCCTGTTTCTCAAGGGAATATTTATAGGAAAACAATATTCTGTAAGAACAGGTACCTAAAGCTGATCCTAGTATCAGGATGTCAAGCACAAACCTGAGAACTGGTGCATGTATTCCCTTTCAGCTCCAGCTTCAGGCTTTAAAGCATCTATGAAAAGCAATGTGGTCTACTTTTCTTTTGCTTTTGCACAAATTTACCTGGCAAAGGGTGAAAAGGGGAGAATCCCAGAACAAAAATCATTTTGATTTTCCACTTCTATGAATGATACAAAAACACTTTCACAGGAGGCAGGGAAAGCAACTCTTCCTAAACCAGACTGATCTTTCTGAACTCAGAAGACGGAGCATTGCCAATTCTGTCAAAATGGTCTCAGTTCCATGAATAAATCTGATAATATATTCAGACAAAGCCAAAACTATATGCAAAAAGCTTCTACATCAGTTCACAGCATGAACAAACTACAAGCAAGACTTTTCTGTTTCAGACAAAGTAGAACTGAAATCAAAGATTTAGTGCAATTTTATATTCCGATGGAGAGAATTATGTAATGCTCACACTACCACTGAATCCATAAATAGCCTTACTCCTCCTGTGTGCTCTCGCCTCCATAGTTCTTGAAATATTAAACCATTTTTGATAGCATCCTCTGGATTCTCGGTTTAAACATTGCATGAGCAGATTAAGTTTGTATGTATGTGTAATGTAATGTTCATGTGAGGCACCTCTTCATATTGCATGTGCACGTCTTTGATATGGAAATGGGAATGCTTTGGGCATGTAGCATTCTGCACACTGTTCTGGCCTTGTGCACCTAAGGCAAGGAGCCAACTGCTGCATCTTCCTCCTTGGAAGAGGAAGCACATTTTTGTGCCCTGCTAAAAGGCATGCACTCTGGGCAGGCTCCGTGCCGCAGGTTGCAGACAAAATCCAAGTAAACACAGTCTCTTCTGTCCTCCTGCCTGTTTTTTACAGGAAGGGAAGCTGGCCCCAGAATGTAGAAAAGGTCATGCACAGCTTTCTCACTGTGAGTTACTGGAGCAGCAGGACATGGTGCAGCTCACCCTTGCACTCCTGTTTTTACATACCCAGAGTCTGTTCAGTGTTGTCCTCTCCCATGAGGGACCGGACTTGATCCTCCAAGCAGTTTCTTCTTTGTCCTTTAAGTCACATTTTAAGCGCATATCTCCCTCCCCCCCACACCCGCTTTGTGAGGATGCTTTCAATTCTAATTCAAAAGCTATCTCCCTTTGGCACAGATTTGTGTCTCCACACTTTTGTGATGGAAAATTATAAGCTGAAATAAATAATCATGAGTCTGTGGTAGCAGAAAGAATGATGTCCCCTAAAGGAAGGAATCCTCAGCAATTTCAGTTGCCTGCATAATTAATTTTTTTGTGTCCCTCATTTGGAGTCTCTGCCACATTTTGCAAATCCACACCAGGGCATTGCAGCAATTGCTTTAGGGCACAAGCCTCGTCCCATTTGGGGAGTCTAAGTCCCACTGAGCAGATATTATACATTCAAGGAATCTCACTGATACCAAAATGACTAACCATGTGAGTGCAACCAACAGCATCAATAAGCTACGTGACCTACCAGATAAATTAGTGTTGCCCCACAAATGTATTGCAAAGTAATGCAAAAGCTGTGTATTACTTTGCAAGAGGCATGAGCTGAATCACCTGAGACCCTCACCTTACAGCTGGCTGAGGTGAGGGAGGATGGGTTGTTCTGGTTAATTTTTTTCCTAAAAGATTTGTATGGTTAAAATAGAAAATATGAACTTGTTGGGGAATGGTAAACAAGGGCCTGAGTGCAGGAAACTGGAGTGAGTAACCATAAGACAAGTAAATGCCAGGTAGGTTTGATCTTCACATAGTTTGTCTCATTCCTCCAGTTCATATGCATATTATTGTCAATATTAATCTCAGGGCAGAACTGAGCACCAGACGTGAAATGTTAAGCATGCCATGGAAATGGTAGGTTTTGTGTATGTTAAAATGTCAATCAAATTCAGACTCACATCTAAAGTCACCCCTCAGCTATTCCACCTGCTTCCACAAGTGTCTGTTGTATTTTAATTATTCAAATATTCACATTATGCTGTTCCCTACTCTCTAAGTGCAAATGCAGAGTTCATAGGCTGACACATTTTTCATTACTTATATCCACTTCAGAAACAGGTCAAATTATTTTGAACCTAAATTACTCCATTTGTGAGCTCACTATCTATAAGGTAGACCCTTTTTGCCATAACTGTCACCTGATATCTCTCATCTTTTTCCATAGCTTCTGTTCTATATAAAGCATGAAGAAATTGGCTTTGTTTTGTTTTGACTCGACTTGTTTTGTATTTTTGTTTCCATTTTCTTAAGTGAGAACATGCTAAGTGCATTTTGGCCAGGTTGATAGGTAGTCTTGACATCCTTCCTCTGAAACAAGATTTATTAACTTAGAACTTCCCCTTAATTTAATTTTAGCTTCCCTAAAAATGCTGCTATTCCATGCCTCTTTTTAGGCTGACCTTACTGAACACAGCTCCCATTTCTTATGCATTATCCTCTACCAAATTTCAGACTTATTTAAACAACAGAAAGAAATCACTGCCTCTACCTTTCTTCCCTCTGTGTCATAATTATGAATAATTCCCTTATGATGGTTGATGTGATTGGGTAAGCAACTAAACTATTTGAGGGAATACAAGCTAGGTTAGTTTACAAAAAATAATAGTTTAATAGGGCTGCCTGTTAGTATAAGGGTTAAATTCCTACAAAACAGTAGGCTAATTCCTGGCTGAGTTAAATAATATATATTTGTAAGCCAATTCAGTTTTGATTTAAAGATATATCCTTTGGCAAATCATTCAAATGATTAATTACCTTTGCTTTTTAAAACTGTGAACCTCCCTTGAAATGTCAAGCTTCGGTTGGTAGTCTGGACACATACATGAGCTCTTGCTTCTTCCACAGGGTTAACGACTTCTCTGAAAGTCAGATACTCCCAACCTCTCCAGGGGTGTTCAAAGGCTACTCTCAGCTCAGCTTAGGATCTTCTTTTTTTTCTGAGAGGCTAAAGGGACTGCTTCCACAAGGCCCTTATGGCAGAATACATTTTCCATACTTGTAGTCATTTTTATTTCTTTCTAAAATCCCTTTAGATTTCTAAAATCATCCTTTCTAAAATCTCTCCGGTTTTCATTATCTCTTATTTTTCCCTTTTTAAGCCTGGCACTAGCATGGGGCACAATATTCTGCAAATGAACCTGATGGTGCTGTACAGGAGGGGCAATAAAACTCATGTTCTTGCCTGACACCCTGCTGTTTACACCTCTTTGGCTCTCATCCATGCTTTCAGCCAGTACATCTTAGTGGAAGCTCATGTTCAGTTTGTTAACCAATGAGACTGGGTAAAAAAATTAAAATATAACTGCTTATAGACAGAAAATTTTAAGTCTACTTTTCCAGCTTTTTGTCATGCTCCAACACATATACAAAAAAAGATGTAGCAAATAAAATGCTTCAATCAAGACTTGCTGCTGCCATTACCCTTGGATACAACAGCTTGCTTTCTCCCTCCTTTCTTCAGAGGCTGAGGCTTCCCAGACAGGCTAAGAGCTGAGAAGAGGAGATGAAAATGATGACAGGAACCAGAATGACAAGGAACAGAGACTTCTCCCTAGCAAGGCATGAATGTCATGCTTCTCCTGCCATGTGTGTGTCCTGGTGACTAGGGTGGCACTGGTACAGCAAGGCACCATCAGACCTGATGTACAGAGTGGTTCAGCAGCATAAGTCACCCAAAACTCAAATACCATGGTGCTCCACAGCCAGATATGTGTATTGAGCTTCCATTTTAAATCACAGCAGTTTGTGCTGTCCAGAGTCAGATTGTCCCAACATAAATCATCCAATTAATGAACAGGTCTACTACAGCACATCTTGTCCTCTGCAAAGTCTCCATTGCCCAGACTGCAATCCCCTCCTTCTCCATCCATCAGGCATGTGCAACCCTTCTGAGATGTGGTTACAGATTTGGCAATTGGTTTTTGAACCAGGCACACAAAGCAGTGGGCAGCAGACTCCTTCGGACTGGCCAAGCGCAGTCACTGCACCTGACCTCCCCAGGTATCTCTGCACCAAGAAGGTGCAGAGGGACACCAGCCCTGCCTCCACAGCTATCATTTTGGGTTGCATCCTGCACTGTTCTTATAGACGATTATTGGACCTTGGACAGCCTTAGGAGCTATATAGACAATTAGTACTCTCTCTTGTCACGGCTTCATGTCTGTACTTCAAAGACTCTTTACTTTGTTTTTCTGTAGCAGCCGCTTCTCTGCTACAGGGACATCTGAAGGCTCCCAGTCTCAGCTGTCTATCCTGCTATCAGTTTCTCCCACTCCTGTTTCTTTATTTTAGCTGAGCTAACATTTTTATCCCAATACGCTCACTTCAAAATTGACTGGTTGTTTGTTCTTTGCTTCTATCCCTTTTTTTTCATACTCTTTCTTCACAGCTCCTCATATCTTTGAGAATAAATATTTCTGTTTTCATATCCAGTATGAGTTATGAAAGCAACAACCAAATGGCTGTTGGTTCATGTCAACTCAGCCACACTGCACTGATTCAGTAGGCACACATCGCATAACTTAAAAAAAATTCTTACAACGTATATTACAAGACATAACCTTTTTGATTGTCACAATCTGGAAGGTATGATACAAAAAGTTAACTTTCAGAGGAAACAGAACAAATGGCAGTTCAGTAGAGTTTCAGATAAAATTTCCTTGGGTTTATGCCTCTCTTGATATAACTTACTAGGATTTAATCTCTCTTTTTTTATTATTTATGTTTATAGGATAGTTTTGCATAATACCAATAAAAGAGATGTATTAGAAGAAAAAAATGAGACAGTCAGGAAATTCTTTCTGCGTCTAACAACTAAATATCAATCTATGTGCCACCTTGCCTTGTGAATCAATATGTCCTTGACTCAGCAAAGTTCCCAACCACGCACTTAGCTGTAGTCCTGCAAATAGTCTCATTGACTTTGCTGAGCCATATGTTTGAGTTTGACTGAATAGAGACCTCTAACAGATGTATGCAAGTTTTATTAAATGCAGAAATGGGGAAAACAAGACATCTGGCTTTCTGATTAGTCTGAAAATTGAGAAGGAGCATTAGAAAAGTTCCTCATACTTGTGAGGTTTAGTATCAAGATCAACCGAAAAAGCATTAACTTTTTCTTCCGAAGCACTTCTCTCCCTGCTTGACCCAGACATTGCTAATTTGGATAAGTGCAAACCCAGGTTCATACTATTCGTGCTTGGGTTGCAAAAGCTGAGTCAAAAGGTTTTGCAAAATCAGAACTAGAGTTTCACATAGTCTGGCTGCTACAGTGTGTTTAAGACTGAAACAGGGTGGGAGAAATGATCTCAGACTCTGCAACTTACATGCCTTTGATAGCCAGCCTCTGGCATTAGCTTTCACTTGTAGTCTGTCTCAGGTCACCCCAAACTCTTCACAATTATTTCTCCAGAGGTTTGATTTCAGCAGAGCAGTCAAGGCATTTGCTTGTTGTTCCTACTTTACTCATTCCTTCCATAAAATGGGAAGGGTCCTTCCTCTTTAGCTAGAATCACATCCAGCTCCACTTCCTAGAAGGAAAGCAAATATGATCAACAGACATCAAGCATGAAAAAGAATGGGGATCTTCACTGAAGGCGAGTTGTGATTTTAATAGGTAGCTGAATTTTCTTGTTTTATGTTTCTGGTCCCTAATACATTACAAGAAAATAATAAGGCGAGATCTGAAATCAGAACAGCAAGTTTTGCACTGCTTTATACCCCTGTTCATCTGACCTCATCTGACTCTGATTGGAAAGCCAGCTTGGAAAGTGAAGACCAGGGAACATTTCATCACTGAAACCTGGAACAGTGGGCAGTCTGACTGCAGCATTTTGAACAACCTCTAATTTCATAATTAAAGTTCAAGGGTGGCCAAAACAAAGAGAATTACATCAATCAGCAGCTGCTAATGGACAACAGCAAGTCTTCTATTTCAGTGAAACTGCTACCGCGTAAAGATTAATTGTGTTGCATGGTAGAGGGTTACAATGGCATAGTTATTAGAAATATTGCCTGGCAGTGGTGAAAGCAGCAAGACCTGGAGTTTGTTCTGCACTTTGGAAAATAACTAATGTGGGGAGAGGCATAAGACAGCCTGCTGAGCTCCACTAGTGCTTTCAGGAGAGATCCCTGGGGTACTGAGGTGGCTTACGTTCATGCAATGGATTGAGTTCCTTTTCAACTGAGTCAGTGATGTCCAGAGAGCCATTCAGCATCATCTGCAAGTGTTAGAAGAATACCTCTTTGGATATCTCATATTCTGTCAGTCAGGTGCACATTCAGTTGCTTACACTTAGGCATCTTGATATCATCTTGGGTATCCTGTTTGTCATTGAGCAGATTCACAAGATGGAAGAAGTTGTATGGCACACCTGGTATATGCAGAGAAGAATCTTGGGTACTCTATGGCATCTCAGGAAATACTAATCACTTATGCATAAGCAACTGACCTTCTCCTAGACCTCCACTAACTATAACAGGAGCCAGTACTCAGAGCTCTCATGTCAGGAGTGATATACTGATACATGAGTTTTCATCTATTGTTGGGTTGAATCCCATTCCTGCTGACCCAGCAACATTCATTTATCATACTCAAAACACACACCTAGGAAAAGATCAGTGGTCACTGGCTTTTTCTCACTTTTCTTAGAGCTCTTCAGATTCAGCACACTCATGAAGTAGCTTGTGATTCCTTTCACTCCTTTTACTCTCTGTTCTACAGTCCCCATTCTCCACTTATTTGATCCTCTTTCCTTCTAACTTTTATACATCTTTTATCCACTGATCTCTGCCCACAGAATGACCTTTATTTTTCAGCCTCTGCATGCTGAATCCTGTTACAGTCTTTAGAAATTATCGTGGCTGCCTGGTCCCATCAACATGGCGAGGCACCCCATCAAGGACCATTGGGAAGAATATCTACCACAATGAATATCTATCTTGTTTTGCCAGCTCCAGACTTAGTCTGGGTTAAGTATTGGTCAAATGCTCTTGTACTAAACAAGGTATCGCACAAGATAAAAGGCAGCAGCCAAGATTTTGAAGAATTATGGGATTCATACATCCCTGCTTTTTGAATTTACTCTTGACTAACTGCAGACACTTCCCATTCTCTGTACCAGTTGGTTTTGGTGTCATTTGGAGACAGAGAATTGAGTATTTTCAAATGGTAGAATGACAAGTTTTGAAGGCACCTAAACATTCTTTGAGACAGGTAGATTTAGTGTGCATCACTGTAATTCTCTTCTCAGGTAGCTAGACCCGTGATACTTGCCCTAGAAATACAGGTATGTTTAGGTCGGATACCTGGACACAGAATTAAGACTCAAACGAGGTCAAGCGTCACTGTTCATTTGGTTATGAGGCATGCATCAAAAGAGGAAAGAGAAGGAAAGGAGGGAAGAGAATGAAAGAAGGAAAGATAGAAAGAGAGAGAGATAAAAGATAGCTACTACTGTGACACTGTAGCGTCCCGTCAGTCCTGTGGGAGAGCATTCTCCAGCCCTCACCGTTGCTTTGCCCCTTTAAATGCTCAGGGTCGTGCCTTGGTAATAGGTTCATTTCACTAACTCCACACCTTATTTTCTCACCATAATTTTCAGCTTCAGGCAGTTGTTTCATCTAGTGTCCAGCTCCTGGCAGTTGTTTTGTCTGGTAGCTGTATCCTTATCATGGTGGACCCTGCAAACCCATCCTGTTCAGTGCCACAGTCCACATGCAGTTATCTGAGATGTGAGATCTTCAGGTTAGGTGTGATGTTGAGACAGATCAATTCTTTCTGTGGTATATTACAACCTGCTGAGAAAAAAAATGCTCAGAGCGCTGAAATGCGTGTTTTAAAACTATACACAAGTGCTGAATTACTGATTCAGGTCTTCCAGGAATTTCTGCCTTCACTGGATATAAAGCTATGTATGGCTATATGTATATTAAGAGGCTGCACCATTTCCTTGTTCTTAGGTACGTGTGCCAGCAATATTCCCAAACCATGTCACAAGCCCTTGATGCGTATGTGTTTCCACAGAAAGGAAACGAATAGCTGTGCGTTGAAAAGGAAATACAGATCCAGACAGCAGTGGGCCAGGATGCTGGGTGGACCCAGTGAGTAATTCAGATCTGGACTATGTCTCCTTAACCATCAGATTGTGCCTGATTCTTAATCCCCAAGATCAAGACTCCCACAGGCAGAGAGAACACTGCTTTGTGTGCACAACACAGAGCAAGCTGTCAGTGCTGAGTAAATAATACATAACGAGTTTTATAACCAGGACTTAAAAGTGTCTAACAGTTCTCTCGTGGCAGCTGCGTATTTGCTTATTGTGGGAACTGAGTGACATTTGAAAGCATGTATACAGGCAACTAGTCAGTCTGGAGAGCTGTGTCATCCTTGCCGCCAGCTCCTAGTTCTAGCATCTGATCCATGACATAGGGCTGACATTTGGTTTCAGCTCCAAGCAAATTGCAACACAAGAATAGATTTGTCTTTTCAGCGGGATTTCTAGAGGTGTCATAGGTGCTGCTTTTCTAGAGTTTTAACGGCTTTGAATACACCAAAGGTACTGTTGCACCATCATCCTTAGGGCAGCAGTGTCCCTTTGTCAGGTTTGTCTAGCACAGAAAAGGGAGAGGAGGCTTGCCTGTCCTTGAATCCTCCTCTCTGGAACTGGAAAGAGTTAGGAGTAATAGGTGCATTTTCCATCAGTTCTCATCTACAGTTCTCACTGATATTATCCATGATATTTTCATTCAAACTGGAAAAAGTAGGAAAGGTCAAATCATTCACCTGGTCTTGTTTGTTTTTAAAGCAAAAAAAACCATTTTTCATAGTAGTGCAGACCTGGAAGGAACCTCCCACACCATCAAATCCTATTTCCTGCTGTGTCGTTCAGTAATGTGACTTTATCCCTTTCTCTAGTTGATTATTCTCTATCCTGAATCCACTCGGGCCTCTTGCAGCCCAGATTCTCATTCTTCCTCAGTTTAGAAACCTATTAATTTGCAGATGATGTATAATGCTAGCTTGTTTATATTATATTATGCGCTCTGCCTTGTCTTCTACCTTGCACAGTTCTGTTTCCCTGAGGTACTTTGAGGGAGCAATCAGTCCCTGCTTCATCCGACTAAACAAGCTGAGCCCTAGTTTCTTCTTTATCTTTGGCAAAATCACTTCCAAAGAGAAAATATCTAAGTAACTCTGCTCCATGCCCCTTGGGAATTTGTACTTGAAAAGGAAATCCATCTTTCTAGAAAAAGACCATGACATAGGGTGACATTTCCACTTGCGTCTCTGTGGGAGGACTGTCGATCCCCTGAAAACATCATGCAAATGAATGCTTGCAAGAGAGCAGCAGAGCCCATGTTCTTCTTACTGCTCTTTCTACCCTTTTCCTCTGTGACACTAGTCTCATTTTGACTCTTTCAGCTCATTACCTATCTAGAACTGTCCCCTGAATTTGAGGTAACTGAAAATGGATCCATGCATCAGTCAATATTCCCATAGAAAATCTCATCATTTACAACAAGCCAGGTTCCTCTCTCTGAAGCCCCAAGGGAACAGTTCCTCTGATTCTCCCTGTACAAAGGTTTACACGATGCCTGCTGTTTGCAGAAGGCTTTGAAATGAGCAGGTTTTTTCCTGCACCATCTCCATCTGCACACAGACCAGTGGGAGCCTTTGTAGCCTTTAGCATATGATTAGACTAGCATGGAGTACTAGTGCTGCAAGATCAGCTCTTCTGCTTCAGGTTTTAACCTTGTATTTTTCAACATACAGAGAGAATATATCTCTGGATTTAATGCTCATCATAAGGACGTGGCAGCTAAAGCTTCCTCCTCAAAAAAAAATGCAATTATGACTTATTTTAGAATGCTCTCTTTAATGGGTTGTCACAGATATGATCAAACCATAGAAGGCTGTTAGAAATATTTGTCACTCCAGACATTTCAACCTACACCATATTTTCAACAATTCATGTTGTGATTGGAAAGTTATCTTCACCATGCTTATTATTGTCTACCCATATCTGTATAGGTTTGTTTTACAACTTTACCATGTGATCTTCAGGTTTGTGTTTTACTCCTCTTGCAATTAAATTTTCCCTTTTTTCTTGGGCTGTTTTATTTCCCCCCAAGCAAGTATAGAAAAATAGCTAGTGAAAAAAAAAAAAAAAAAAGATCCACTTACTCATAGGTGATAAAAATTCACAGTAAAGCCACAGATGTAGCAGAGTGAGAATTACTGTAGCTGCAGGAACAGAAGATAAAAGAGGATTACATATGATGAAATGTAGTAATTGACTGGAAGTCACTGAAAAATACCAGATGGATGTCACTATTCCACATAGCTCTAATATGCCTGTAGACTTTATTGAGCTTCACTTGAGCTTTGCTTTTACTATTTTCCTGAGTATAATTGAGGTTTATTGATATGCTATTATGGGCCAGTTTATATGTGACCATAAAAAAATACAGTTTGAGGCCTCTATATAACCAGGATCACTGCACTATTCTGCTTAGCTGAAGACAGTCACATTAATGACTGCAATAAGATAAACTCCTGTTTCCTCCCTTAGACCTCTGCATAGAGTATGAACAGTAAATGCTTCACAGAGCATTTAAATTGCGGGAGCATTTTCAGCGAGGGATTGCTGCATAAAAAGATGAGGCATGCAATTTCAGATGCTTCCAAAAGAAGCTTATATGGGATTTTGATTCTGGGTTTTTGTATAAAGAAAACAAATCTACATACTATAATAACTTGCCAAAGCCAGCATGGAGCTCTGCTTAGTTATCAAGAATTTATTTTTCTATTTATTTTAGCATTAAGGGCAGGGTAGGAAGGAGATATTTGAATTTTGCTCTTCTTCATCTCTTTCAGCCTGGCAGGGGTTGAAATAAAAGGGAGTGAGGGAAAGCCTCAAAGCCTCTCTCATTTCTGACTGAGGTGGAGGGTCCTGCTACTTTTCTTATTTGGATGGTGAGATGGTATCTCAGCGGCCAGGAATTTGATATTAGCAGAATTAGCTAGACCTGAACTCAGAGGTTTCTGCCTTCCTGGCAAAAGAGCATCACGCATGGGAAGAAAAGATGCTTCACCTTAGAGATCCACTATGGCTGAATTTTGAAAATAGACTGAAGAGCATTTTGGGGAGTAGGTGACACCAACTCTCAAATCTGCACCTGTCCTTTTCCAGTTCCTCACCACAGGATGGGATGCACCATTTGCCTTATCTCTCCCAAAAAAGTACTTTTGAGAGTGGAGCATCTAAACAAGGGATTTGCACGGGTCTGTCATCTGGGTGGGGAAACAGCTAAGCCACCCAGGAACAGACTCAGAACAGCACCTCCAAAACACTAAAAAACAGGGAGGTCTCAGGTGCTGGTCACTGGCCAGGCCAGGAGTTCAGTTCAAATTCACAGCAGAGAAGACACAGCTCCTGCAAATACAGGGGTATGCGCCCTCGGGGGCAGGCATGAGCAACAGGAGGAAATCAGCAGAGACGCCAAGTGCTGGGATGCTAGATTGGGTGGTCCTGGCTTACTGGCCACAGCCAAGCCACTTCCTCCACTTGGGATGGTCAGTAATAAGCCCACTCCTGAGTGTCAACTTCTCTACTGGGTCAGGAATCACAGTATCACAAAATGATCAGGGTTGGAAGAGACCTCTGGAGATCATCTAGTTGAATTCCCCTGCTAAAGCAAGTTGACCTACAGCAGGTTGCACAGAAATGCATCCAGGCAGGTTTTAAATATCTTCAGAGAAGTAGATTCCACACCCTCTTTGGGCAGCCTGTTGAACTTCACTCATTGTCCTCAGGAAATCTATTTTGCTTGTGAGACTTTATGTTGTCCATTTTACTCACACAAGAAAGAAAATACGATTGTTTCAACCTAATTCTCACATTTGTTTTCCTTTTTCCTCAGTAAAGTCTCTTCCTCTGTTTGAACCCTGGCAGATATACAGGAGAGCCGAGCAGCGTAGCCCTGCTCTGCCACGTATGTTACGCCTTCAAAATCCTACACACCTTTGTTTTCTTTCCCTTTTGCCAGGGCACCTGCACTTCTGACAGTTACCACTGTTTTATCTTTCCCCTTTTCTACACCCAGTCAGCAAGGTTACTTTGAAACACATCAAAAACTGTTGATGATAGTTGACTTTACTACTCTTATGAACTCCAAACACCCAACACATCACTGAGCACAGCAGGGTGCACTATGGCTGTGGCCACTGATATTGAGTCACTAATTAAAATTTTGTGCTTATTGTAGAGAAGATGTTGTGCTCTGTGTGATGTGTATTTCAATCACCCTTCAGAAAAAAATATTTTTTTTTTTTCTCCTCTTTCAAAATATCTTTTATGAGCATTAGATGATATCCAATAGGAGTATGGTAATTCACTATTTAGTGGCTTTTAAGATTAAATTTGCAGGATGCTGTCATATATACTTGCCCTTAAACCTATTTGAATAAGGTTTTATTTATATAGTACAAAGCAATTATACTGAACTAGTATGCATGAATTTTCATTTCTGTAAATAAATCTTTATAGGAAAAACGTGTTGTTCTAACTGACATTACCCAGATTGCGCATGTTGCCACTGGCTACTCTTCATAGTACATATGCATTGTAGTATATGGAATTTGCTTCCATTACAGATATTTTTGCACAGAATATGATCAAAATTTCCTTAGACAAAACAATAAAAAGGAGCTTGTGAGTACATATTTCCAAGTAAACATTTTTAAAATATTTTTAGAGGATCAAAAACTAATTTTGCTAAAAGCTATATTTTTAAAAGTTCAGCTGACTGAAATGAAAAATACAATTTCTACTTGGAAGACTTACCCCATTTCTAGAAAATGAAATCAGGGCAATTTTCTAAACAAACTGCATTTACAATCCATGAAGCCAAATAATCATCTCAATAAACAAGGAAAAGATTTATATTATTCAGATTTTATTTTGTGAGACTTTTTTAAGAAAATTTCTTTGCGATAGTGAAGTAACCTTGTAAAGTAGTTTGTTGGTATAGAATCTACACCATAGCATTTAGAGACAACACTCCTACTTAGAGGAAAACTTTGGTGTAAATCACCTTTGTTCTCTACAATTTTCACATTCAACAATATGTCCACAGCATATTTTTTCCCCTGAATAAACATCGGTCTTGTCTTTTGATTTCTAGCATCTACTTCTTACACATGTGCAACTCTTATCTTATTGTTCCTCTTACTTCAGTTTGCTATTCAACAGGATACATATTGCCTACATATTTGCATTGCTGGTAGCAAATTAAAAGCTGTCACACGAACACATAATAAATAAATTAATTGTATAGTTCAACATTTGAAGATGAAACTGTAAACACCAGCAAGCTGTCAGCTTGACATTTGCTTGCATTCATCTAGAAGCCGAATTAAACATCTTTGTGTGCTTCAGTACATTGCCACTGCCTTTCTCCAGAAAGATAACTTCAAAAAAGCTTATAGAAAGAGAGCAGAACAAAAAATGTTCAACTCATATGCAACACTATTGCAAATACAAAATTGTATTCTGCAGAAACTCATGTAAATAAGTAATAATAGGAACCTTAGCATGATAAAAGCTCTTTGGAAATTATAAAGGGCTGAACTGGAGCAGTCTTGTTACAGAGGTTGGTAAATACTAGTATCATTAGGCACTCCTCTTGATCTTGATATATGAGTTCCTATGTACTCACACACAACAACATACTGTCTGATAAACCGCAGAATGGGCATTTGGCATGAGCATTAATTATTCCCCAATGACAATCCCAGCTGCATGCTGGGTTAGCGTGCAACCTTACTGCCAAAGGACAGATGAGATATAAACAGACACAAGAGAAGAGGTAAAAGGAGGTGAATGGAGTGAAATGACTTTTAACTCTCCATGTCTCTTCTCTCTGGGTATCTCCATCCCAAAATGCATTGAGTAGCTGATGTACTGTTTGTAGTGCTGGTAGAGATGCAGTACCTCTGTCTCAAGTGCAGTCATTTGGTACTTTTCACTTTCTCTTTGCCTTCCACAATGGTGACAAGAAGCCGGATTATTTCAAGTATCCCCACAATTGCAGCAGTGAGAATGTGCCTTGTTGCTAATAATAGAAATTATCAGTTATCCAAGTTCTGTATTTTATTCGCAGCCATTTTCTCAACTTTTAATAATATCACATTTTCAGGAATTCATATAATTATCTTCTTCTTGGCTGAAGTAAAATAAGCAAAGTTGTCCTCTCATTGATAAAAAATAAGTGAGTGAAAAGAAAGCTGATTACAATACACAAGTTGTAACATCTAATCTAATATTCCACTTAAATAGAGAGAGAAGAATCAGACGTGAAGCTTATATCATAATCATATCAAGTAAACACTTCCCTACTGTCTCGTCTGTAGCGCTGTAGTTGAATTGGGATGACGGACCCAGTATTTACGAAGTCTGACAGAGGAGCACAGCTCAAGGGATTTCATATATAGGCACAAATATGTCCTTTTTATTTGATCTTGTTTCTTGGATCAGACAGAAATTTATCACTCTGATTACTAAGTATTTATGTCAGGAAATTCATAATGCTATGCATTTGTCTTCCAGCTTTCCTGGTTTCACAGCTTTGGAGATTCGTAGTGAAACAGAGGAGAACCAGAAGGATACTCGTATTTCATAGCAGACATGATTTTCAATGAGAACCGTGGGCAAAAAACAACTTGTGAGCTTGTAACCACCATTTAAATGGGTTTGGAGCTCATTTAGGGAAGCTGAGGGACCTTTCTTTCAAACTGTAATCATAAATAGCGCACTACATAGTAACATCAATTTTGCCTACATACCTCACTGTGGAGATAATAGAGGGGCTGCTTCTTTATGGAACTCTCTCTAAGCAATTTTCAGTCTCTTTGCAGAAAAAGATAGCTTCAGAGCACTCATTGCTCACAGAAATGTCCGGTCCTCATCCTGAACACAATCAAATCTTCTAATAAATACCAGCAGAATGTCGCTGCTTGGGAGATATTTACAGTGAGATTATCTAAAGGGTTTCATTCTCCTGATGTATGGTGTCATAAACAACCCATCTGTAAAATGCATCATTAGAGTATCAATCTTTATAATTATAAGCGGCAGATGTAGGAGCAGCGAAATAGTGACATTTCCCAGTTCAGGACATACTAGTTGTTCTCCCTTGTTGTTAAACCTACTGTTAGCAATGCAGAGGCCCCTTATTTTACACCTCATTGCAATTTGGACCTCCCTAGCATTTCGGCACTGATTAGGTCATGTTCCTGGCATCTTAATTCTGCTAAGAAACCTTTCCCTTGGCCTACAAATTGACTAACAGCTTCACAGATTAGAGATGAACTGATGAATACATATATACATTTTCTAATGTTGGTTGCAAAGGGTCTTTCACTCATGCAGAATAAGTAATTCCACAGGCATCAGATGTGACAAAGCCTCCGTTTCTTGCCATTTGATTTCTTTGATATTATTTTTGTTTGCCAAATTACACAACAACTTTCCATTAACACCACAAATACATGCAATGACTTCCCACAGAATATATTGGCAGCAATTCTGGAGTTGGCACATTCAGCTATGCCAGGAAGCAAGAGGGATCAGACATAAGCCAGGGGTGAATTTGCAAGTGTTTGTACTCTCATTTCTCATCTACCCAACTGCCTGTTTTTATAAAACTGGTAAAAACATAATTACTTTTGAGACCTCTGTCTTTCTGTTAAAACTGGCTGGAAACAGTTACTGAGTTTAAGAGTTATTAAGAGTGAGGAGAGAAACCCATAGGCTGAAGAAAGGAACATCCTAGGCTTGTTTCCATGGGAAATCAAGATACAAACATTCAGAAAAAAACGGGGGGGGGGAGGCTATAACACAGTCCACAGCCTGTGTGAGAAAGGTTGGAAGTGAGCCAGCCTCACTCAAAAGGGAAAGCTGTCAAGGCTGCTGAGGAAGGGAATGGCATAAGGGAGATGACTAGTGTCAGCCAAGAGAAGAAGAACTGCTGGATTTCCCAAAACAAGATTAGCTATTTATAGCCAAACTCTGCTATGCTGCCTGGACTAATAAAACCTTTCACGGTGGTTGCTGATGAGGCAAACAGGGACTCCAAAACCTTCTGTCTGAGCTTGGCTGCCAGCAGCAGCAGAAGCCCTGGAAATCAGACACTCCTACCCACCCTAAGAGGGAAACAGGAAAGGGCTCCTGCACCATCCTCCCCTTGCTTAGCAATCCCCAAGCACTTGGAAGTCTTACCACTGATCTTCACAACTACTTTTCCCTGTATAGCTTTGCGGATACTCTCCACAGGGCACAGAAGAATGGCTCGTCATGGGCAGGGTTGCTCTTTGTGTGAACTGTGTAGCTTCCAAGAAAGCGTAAGCGCTAAACAAAGTTTTTCCCTCTCTTAGGAGTCTTAAGACACACTTCTCCCAGATGGTGCCTCAGGTATCCAGGGAGATGAGAAATTATGTTAAAGCTTTCTTTGAGAGAAAACTCAGGAGCTTTACTCTTTTTGAGACTTTTAAGCTTCATACTGGCTTGGGTTCAGCCACAGACGGTTTACATTGACCTTTCTTGTTTAGAAAGAAAAGCTAAAACTGTAGAAACCTCTCTGATTTAGATAGTTTTATAGCAATGCTTCCTACTAGAAGCCTGTCAAATTATATATCCAATTTCGGACTAAACCTGTGTAACTCAGAATGCATAATCTGCCTGAGTTTTTGTTTGCAATGACTTGATATTTAATTTTATATTTTAGGGAAATATTTTGCAATGGGAAAAAAAAGTATTTCTATGCCTGACTTCTTTTCAAAGTTAATAATACCTGCATTGACAAAGACTGTGGGATATCTTTTAGAATGAATCAAATTTGAATCTGCTATTCTTTTGCTAATTAAAACCATTAATTCAAAAGGATTATGGACAGAAAATCTTTTCTACATGAATATGTTTGTTTGATAATGAATTGCCTGTTACCTGAAAATCTATCCTGTGCTATTTTGTTTCAGCTCAGTGCAGTAATCTGAATATTACATCCACATTTTTTAATTAATTTTCTGTACAAAATGCATTCCCCTCTGGTCTTTTAGAAGTGCCCTTGACAACTTTGGCCCTTGTGTCTGGATCAAGCCTTTGAGGGGCTGTGCGTAGCCCTTTGAGTGTGTTCAATACACAGCAAGGGCAATCGCAGGAAAGATAAGTCCCGATTGAAAACAGTGTATTTTTGAATCAGATATGTCACAGCACCAGTTAGAAGAAAAGTAGGCAAAATGCAGTGTAGCCTGCGGGCTGTCAGTGTTTGTGCATTCATTCTACTGACGGCACAACTTCTTGGTTGTCTGCTGTTGAATATCCTTTCATCTTTGTCTCTCCTGCCTAATGACGTGTGCGAAGAGACTTAATCAGTTCTGTCCAGATGGATGCTAATGAAGGAGACATAATACAAAACACTATTATAAATTCTTATTCACATCTCATTTTCTTTTGTCTCGCTCTATTTTTAGAGCTGATTTCTGGAGGAGCAGTTACAATCCCAATACTTATCAAGCAGGCAACATCTGAAGGTGTTGTTTCATGTCCATCCCCTCCGATTTTTATCTGCCAACAGCTGATGAAAAAGCCCTGCATGTATTATTCACCTGTCCCATTGACCTTGCATGATATTTATATAACAAACAATACCAAAGCCACATTACGTTTTTACACATGAGGTAAAGATGTCTTTTTATCTGCATATTAGGGCAGCCATTCTTTACAGAGATTATTAGAACTCACACATGGGCAGCAACAGCACATAAATATTCAGAACAGTGACTGGAAAATATTTCGAGTTTCAATTTCAGGAGACATTAGCAAGGAAGAAGTGGTTCTGTAAGATGCTAATAAAGTACAATTACTGTCAGACTTGAATATTGTACCTGACTGAGTTTGGTCCCTAGGAAGCTGCAAGCACCAATGAAACTGTTGTCACAACCGGAACATTTACAGCTCAGCTATCTTGTTGAATTTTTACGGTGTCAGTAAAGGACAATGTCGCACTGTCAGGGCCTCAACCCAACTTCTCTCACAGAGTTCAAAGAAATGCAATGACCTTTGGGATGTCTATTCTTTCGCAAAGCATCTGAGGCTTTCAAAGAAATAATTAATAGGGAAAAGAGGCAACCAGATGGGCTCATATACAAAGATTAGACAACCTTGCACAAAACTGTGAAACTAAGGCAAAGTGTAACTACTGAAGTCAAGTCACACTAAGTACACTTCCAAACAGCATAGTTGTGTTTCGTTACAAACACACAGCTTTTTAAACTCTGGTTTTACTTTTGATTCAAAAGATGGCATTTTATACAAAAGAAAGCTTTCTCTTCTCATGCTGAGATATCTTTTCATTGCTGACTTGGAAGTAGATATCCCTCTTGAGAAAGGCAAAAACTTGTATTTTGTGATGCTCTAACTGCTAAGATCAGGCAGAAAGGAAGGAAGAGGGTTGGATCTGATGTCTGCTGTGCTCCTATAACTGTAAGAAAAAAGGCATGCTTGTTTTTGAGAAAAATGACCTCTGATACTCTGAGGAAAGAGAAATGGGACTACAGGCAATGCTGAGAGCAAAACCTTGAGTTAAGTCTTCCTGATAATTTTTTCCCCCATTACTTGGTTGCTTCAAACTTTCTGGGATGGCCTTTTTGCTGTTCATTATCTACTTGTGTTGACGCACTATCATGCCACATGCAGCGCCCATCACATCCACCTGTCTCAAAAGCCAGGTGGACAGAACAGAAGACAACACCTCCAACTTCTTATTTTAAGGGATCCATGTGGTTGTGGCACTCAGGGTGTGTAGCATCCCGTGTCTTGGAAGACATTAATATTATGAGGAAAATTATCCTGTTGGGAGTCATGTGACTTCTGTGCTTTCTGAAAACTGCTCCAAATTTGGCTGTGTAATGAGTGGAGAATTCTTGTCTCACCTTGATGGTTCCTTCAAAAAGGCTTACACTGCCCTGAGTCAGAAAGAAGTGCCTTCATTTCTGTTTGGGGGTTTCTATTTGTTAGCTGCTGGTGCCATTGATTTTTTTATTATTGTTCTCTCCCAGCATTTTCGCTCCAGTGGGTGTTGGACTAGAACAGACAACTGCCAGCCCTTTTCCCTGATGAGTACAAGAAGGCAACCAAACTCAGTTCAGGTCAGGCAATGGCTCTATTGCAACCTTTAAATTATTCACAAGCTCTCTTTGTAAATTATTAAGTTGCCAGTTCTTAGATTTAGCTCTTTGAATTTACAGGACAGGTTTTCAGGCTCTCACATCTGTAGCTGTCTGCTGTTCATCTTACTCACAGAATCATAGAATCATAGAATCATAGGATCACTAGGGTGGAAAAGACCTTTGAGATCATCAAGCACAACCATACCTGTCTACTATTAAATCATATCCCTAAGCACTTCATCTACCCAACTTTTAAATACCTCTAAGGATGGTAACTCAACCAGCTCCGTGGGCAGCCTGTGCCAGTGCCTGATTAACTTTTCAGAGAATAATTATTTCCTAATGTCTAATCTGAACCTCCCCTGGAGCAACTTGAGATCATTCCCTCTTGTCCTATCACCTGTCACTTGGGAGAAGAGACCAACACCCACCTCTCTACAACCTCCATTCAGGTAGTTGTAGACAGTGATGAAGTCTCCCCTCGGCCTCCTTTTCTCAAGGCTGAACAACCCTAGTTCTCTCAGATGCTTGTAAGACTTGTTCTCCAGACTCTTCACCAGCTTCGTTGATCTTCTCTAAACATGCTCCAGAACCTCCGTGTCTTTCTTGTAGTGAGAAGCCTAAAACTGAACACAGGATTTCAGTGTGTGCAGTGTGTTTCAGTGTGGCCTCACTAATGCAGAATACAGGGGCAGAATCACTTCCCTGGTCCTGCTGGCCATCCTGTTTCTGATGCTCTTGGCTTCCTTGGCCGCCTATGCACACTGCTGACTTATGTTCAGCTGGCTGTCAAACAGGACCCCCAGGTCCTTCTCTGCCAGACAGCTTTCCAGCCACTTTTCCCCAAGCCTGTAGCACTGCACAGGATTGTTGTGCCCCAAGAGCAGGACTCAGCCCATCAATCCAACCTATTCAGACCCCTCTGTAGAGCCTCCCTACCCTCAAGCAGATAGACACTTGCTCCCAGCTTATTGTAATCCACGAACATACTAAGGGTACATTCAATCCCTTCATCCAGATCATTGATAAAGATATTGAACAGAACTGGAGCCAGCACTGAGCCCAGGGAGACACCACTTGTGACTGGCCTCCAGCTGGATTTAACTCTATTCACCACCACTCTTTGGGCCCGGCCACACAGCGAGTTTTTAACCCAGCAGAGGGTGTGCCTGTCCAGGCCAGTGGCAGCCAGTTTCCTAAGCAGAATACTGTGAGGAAGGGTGTCAAAGGCTTTACAGAAGCCCAAACACACTAGATCCACAGCCTTTCCCTCATCCTTTAAGAAGGTCACCTTGACAAAAAAGGAGATCGGGTTAGTCTGGCAGGACCTGCCTTTCATAAACTCATGTTGACTGAGCCTGATCACCCGGTTGTCTTGTGTGTGCTGTGTGATAGCGCTTCAGACGACCTTCCCAGGCACCAAGGTCAGACTGACCTGTAGTTCCCTTGATCCTTCCTCTGATCCTACTTGTAAATGGGGATAGCATTTATCAGTCTCCAGCCATGGGGGTCCCAGTCAGCCAGGACTGCTGGTAGGTGATGGAAAGGGATTTGGCATGCACCTCCACCAGCTCCTTTAATACTCTCGGTTGGATCCCATTTGGTCCCACAGACTTGTGAGTGAAAAGTTATTAACCCAGTCCCAGATCTTGCAAACAGAAACTTTGGCTACACTGCTGTGTTACCTTCCTTATCTTTTCAGTGCATTAATGACATATACAGATTTTTTTCCTACTTGTTTCAGACCCCCAAAAAATCCACTCCACTATCCACAGGTCTAAGCTGGATCCCTGAAGCTGTGGCTGGCCTAACAGAGACAGACAGAGTTCATGTCCAAGCAGCTTCAGCAATCCTGACTTCAGTCCTGAAGGAGCTGAGGAACAATAAAAAGGATATGGTAAGATTTTGGAGCAGACAGAGTTCCTTGTTTCTGGGACTTCCATCTCCACTATTCCTGAATAATTTTTGTAAGGTTTTTTCCCCTTCTCCCTTCTCCAGAGACAGAAATCTTCATTCGGGAACAAGAGAAATATTTTCCTTGTCCTACCGGAAGAGTCTGTAGTTGCCTGTGAGCATATCCTCAGCAGGTCACAGCTGTGCCGAGCTAAGAACACACCCTTTTTTGCTCACACTCGCTTCTTTGTTGTTACTCTTTGACAGAAGATGATGTGCTGATCAGGCAGCCAGCTAAGCCAATTTGCTCCCTGTGAAAATATGAGATGGGCTAGCAAAGACTCAGCAGTTATTTTCCTTAAGGTGTTTGACTTATCGTGTCTAGGACGAATTAGGGACCCACTATGTGAAGAATGCAGCAGGCAGACCCAAGGAGGATCCAAGGACCCTCCACTTGACAAGAAGCACTCCACCTTCTGGGAATTACAATCTCTCAAGTAACATTGCTGAAACGAGATGTGTCCCCCCCAACCTCAGGAGTGCCACATGAGGCAGAGGCAAAGCTTTAGAGCAAATCCAGTGTTTCTCCTCATGTCTAGTTATCTTAACAAAGCTGTAGCCTTCTTAATAGAGACAGGAAAAGGCACATATTTATTAGGACGCTGCAGTCCTCCCACTCTTCCAATGAATGGATTCACTCAGCAGTTCCTCTCTAGGGCTACTAAGAGGACTTCTGATCACTTTGTACAGCAGTAAACAGTCTGAAAACCAGAAAACAACATTGTCATGTCGATCAAAACCTGGCATCAACAAACTTGTTGCCCACGTCTAAACAAAACCTTGTTAGAGCCTAACTAGATTCTAATAATCTTTTGATTGTTTTCATTTATTTCCCACAAGTTTCCATTTTTCAGATGCTGATGGGCAAAGGCAGAAATACAAATACATATATATATATATATATTCCTCACATTTTCACATTTTCAGTCTTAGAAAGTTCCAAAAGACAGAGAGCCGGTGATTCTGAAAAAGCCTCTTTTCAAGTTTCCACATACAGGCACTTCAGATATTAATTAGTGCCCCTGTTGGACCATAATATGAAATGCCTCTTTACTACATACATTGTCAGAAGTGATCAGCAGTAATCAAAAACCCAGTTGTTACAGAACAAAAATATCCAGATTGCTAAACTATCTCATGTCCACTCATTTGTGTTTGTGTGATGATCTCCTTCTGCATAATCCTCAGCTCCCTCAGCTTCTATTGAAATTGTTTAGCACTGCAATGGTTGCACCTATCACTCTGAAGACAAATCCTTACGCTTTTCTCACTTCAGAAGCTGTGTTGTTTGTTACTTGGCACAGAAATCTTTTGCAGAGCTGTGAATCAATCCCACTCAGACACTGACCTTCACTTTGTTTAGATAATCAGGAGGAGGAATGAATCTACAGGAGAAAGAAACTAAAACAGTCTTATTTTCTTCCGGGTGACAGAGTTCATAGATATAATTTATTTTCACTTTCAGGCTACACATAAAGCACTTGCCAGGTAGGCAGCTGGAGAACCTGTGTGTTTACTAGCTGAAATGCACCCAGGTTATATGTTTTCAGCCCTCCAAAGATACTCCCTTCCCTGTGATAGCTAAATGATTGTATACCTAAAATAAAAGTATGAATGAATTTGCTGGTCTTCAGCCAGTCTCTACATCTCCAGATTGACCAGATAGGAGAACTGTGGTTTGTCATGCAATGGAGACTATGCCAGAGAGTGGTTTATGTGTAAGACAGTGTGCTAAGGTAATAAGAGATCAAAAGAGACCAAATGTACATAGGAGGTCAAGACAATCTTGCTAACCTTGCAGCAATTCTGGCTCCTTTTGTGGGGCAAAAATGGGATAAAGTAGATAGCTGAAAGTCCAGTCCCTCCACACTTTCACTTAACTGCTCCATTGGCCTCCAGTCCTCAGCAGGAAAGGGAAAAATTTTGGTAACACCTGGTACAATTCATGCATTTTCCTCAATTTACAGCCTTCAACTCAACTAACAGAGCCAAAAGAAATGTCAGCCTCCAAGTTCTTGCAGAACTCCTTGAGGTGTTAAAAAAAAAAAGACCTTGCTGCAACAAGTTTGAAAGCTGTGAATTAAATCACAGCTTTTTGTAGACCATGTCTTTCTGCTACCTGTTGCTGTAAGAACATGCAGGCAGGCTTAAGACACAGTGCTGTCTCATTTCATACCCAAAAGCTTTTGGTACATGCCTGAGGGATTATCTGTGGATTATGTATGGCCACTGTAAATCAAACTAGGAATGAATATCAGATCTATGAGGAACAGGAGAGCGTATGAGAGAGATCATGAGAAGTCTCAAGATGATTTGAGATGGGGAGTTCTACTATTTCCACAGTAAGCTAGAAATATGAAATCTCTGCAAGGAAGCCTTTCTCATGTTTTTGGTGTTTGTTCCTACTAATAGCAAAACTTTAAGACAAACTGATCCTTAAACAGAAAAGCTTTGAAAGAATATCTACTTGCATTTATAGAACCAAGTAACAGAGGCTGACATATCTCCTAGCAGATGAAAAACAGGAACTCATCAGTGACATTGGCAAAAGACCTGAGTCCAGAATGGCTTCAGATTGTGTGCAGATTGATACTTGCTTGTGTTTTTTATTTCATTATTACTTAATTTAGACATGATTTTAAAGAAACAAATCAAGCAGGAACAATCACTTTGTTTGACCTTTCCGTTCAAGGTCAGACAATTTCTCCATTTCAGGCTTCTGTTTACCTTAAAAGATAGGGGCATTTAGGCTGTTAGCTAAGAAAAATCTATATGTGTTAAGAAAACTAAGAAAGAGACTATGCTGGTATGGCAAACGCTTCTCTGTGTGCCTGAGCTTGTGGAGGTATATGGTTCAGGGTAGTCCTTTCTTTGCTTACTAGGTCTATCACAGCTTTATCCTCTTTTGCTGCTTGGCCTCTCTCTTTACTTAGGCTGCTAATTTTACACAATGGCAAAAAATAAGTTCCTTTTGGCTTCATGGCAGTGTATTCTATAGGAAAAAAAAAATCTTTCTAATGGGTGGATTGTTTCCTTCCTATTGAAAAAAAAATAAAAATCAATCATCATAGTTATCTTAAAGCCTAAGTTTGATCAAGAAAACCTCAAGCCATCCATCCCCCACACAGTTACAGTAATGGCTGTACCATTGCTACCTGGCCAGTGACAATTATGATTACTAGTGACAGCTCCCCTCTGCTAAATGCCAGCTTGAGTGACAATAACATATCATTTGCTGTAGGTTGGGAGAATAACAAACTGTATTTATTGCAAAGACAGCAAGACTGCAGATTATTTTCGGGTTAAACTACATTCTTTTTTTTTTTCCAGGCAGAAAAAGTCCTGTTTATAATTTTTTCCATAATAAGGAATGCAAAGTGCCTATGATACATTTTATGTTTCTGTATTAATCTTCCTGGTCATTTAGACACATTATTTAGTGAGTGTCCCAGATGTTGTGCATGGCCCAGAGGACAGATTCAAAGTATTCATTTTTCTGAGGTAATTAAATGCTAATGTAATGGATAATCCTATTTTTACAAGCTACAGAGGAAAACTGTTCAGAGATGATATATGGAGATTAGCTCCAAAAACAAGTTCAGTGAGGAAGTTCACATGGGGTGCTTTTAGGACAGTTGGTTTACAATATTTGCAGACAGAAGAATCCTTTGGAAGTATTTTCATGAAGGTAAGTGAAGTCACCTCAATAACAATGCCCCAGGATGAGTAAAAAAATATGCTCTAAATAACACTGACAACTGTGAAAGAAAAAAACTATCAGCAGGTTACTTGACAAATAGGATGAGAAATGGCTAGATTTCTATTTCTTCTCCAAATGCAAACAGAATCCAACATGTTTGTATACTTGGAAACAACATCTCTCCCGTTACCTGTCTTCCAATTATTCTATTTTCAAAGCTTCTATTCTGTGTCTCTGTGGCTTATCTGTCTGTTTTTCTCACAGCAGAGTCTGTGTACTAAAATTCAATAGTTTATAAACAAAAATATGTAAAAGGCATAAGTTGCTGCAATGATGGCAATGAAATAAAAAGATAAATGTTATTAGTATGGTAGATCTGGCTTCGGCTAGTCCAAACAGAGAGACTTTCTTCACTGAGACTTGTAGCGATTGTTCTCAATTGTGCTTACCAGAAGACGAGAAGAACAAAAGACCCAGAGTTACTCAGCTTGCATCTGGGTGGCTTGCTTCCTTGCCTGCTTACCTTTTATTCTGAGGGAAGAAGAGACATTTAAAGTGAAAAAAAATGCAATGAAAGTAACTCCATTGGTGATATTCACTCTTTTTCTTTACTTAAATAAAGGGCAGCTAAACATCAGTTTGTCTGCTATAATGCAGAAAAGAAATAGGAGAAGTGAATGGCTTGATGGCTCAAGGAACTTCGAATCCAAAGTAAACTGAAATTTCACTGAAGCCACAAATGGACTCCAGTTACATTCTATATTGGGATATTGCAAGGCACTTTATTTAATACCATTAGATAAATAGGTCTGATAACCCAACCGTGCATGTTGGGTATTAGCAGAAAAAATAATTAATGTGTAACATGGAAATAGAAACAGCAGCTATGCTGATTCTGTTAATCACATCAGGCCGGTATCAGGACTCATAGTGCCAACATCACCTATCCCTCTTGTCTTAATATTTGTGGACACTGGGTGTACATACTTTTCTGTTTCAAAGCCAACCCGCCCTTCATCGTGAAGTACACTGGTAAGCTTTTGTATAGAACTAATCAACACAACCCCTAAATTCCATTCTGTCTAGTACATTACCAGATACTGATAGAAAAACTAGAACTCAATATTAAATTTGCCAGGGCAGAGTGCCCAATTTGAAATAAGAGTGGAACATTCATTATTTTACTGTGTACCTGGGGCTACATGTACAGGCCTGCCAGCTCATTACTGATTAGTCCACACTTTGTCCTGAATCTAGCTGTGCATTTGACACTCTGAAAGCTACGAATAAATTCTCCTTGATTAAATTTATCAACCATGTTGAATTGTTGATTGGTGTCAAAGATCTACCTGGAAGTTATTGTTCTTCTAGCTAGGCAGGGAAAAACATTCAGCATTCATCTGGTTGGACTACGCAATCTACTAGCTGTATAATGCATGTTCCATGGATCATTCCTTCTCCTATAACAGCAAGAGCAATTACATTTATCCTATATATCACTGTCAAGTACTACTGCAGGCTTGTTTTTTCCATTTTTACCAGGGCATTTCCCCTTTTGCACCGTGGGCTGCTGAAGCTGACTGTGATGTCCTTTGTTGCTGGACGGAGCTTCCTTCCTGTTTTGTAGAATTAGGGATACCTGAGACTTAATGCTGACAATCAAAGATAGACTTATAGCGATAGCTAAACAATCCTGGGCTCAAATCTTTCCTTAGCACATATTTGGTGTTACAGACATATAAAATGCAGACTACATGCCTGCAAATAGAAGACCTTTAGCATTTCAAAGGCTGACACACTGTGCAAGCAGCGTTCATAAGCAGAATAAAGTGGACTTTACAAGTGCTGTCGTACTTAGTTGTAGGACAACTAAGATGTTTCAGAATGGCAAACCTTAAGAAACTTCTCTCATGTGTTTGTCAGGCACTTCATATCTTTCTAGTTATTCAGCACTGAATTCACTTATTATTAAAAGATGAGTACCTCCTAGGCCACTTGAAGAAAAAGAAAGTTGACCCAAATCCCACTATTAGCTGAGCTTGTCTTCTCAGCATTGGAAATGCTGTTCTGCATCTGCAGAAGTTAACTGGGGAGTTATTCACTCATGGCCTTGAATCTCTGAAGATCGACAATGAATTCAGGGAATACATCAGAATCAGAAAGTCGGTTCTCATCACACAAAAAAAATATTTTGCTCAAAGAGGCACAATAAGAAAGGCTATAGAAGGATCAGAACATTGTGCACTGACACTATGGCAAGCCGTGAATGTGAAGAAAAGTGTGAAATAACCTTCTTTTCCTATCTCCAAGGCTCACTTTCCCTTTAGCAGATGGCACCTCCACTCAGTTTATAGGAAATGGTCATTATTTCAGCCCTTTTAATATGTCTGCTTTTACAGAAGAATGATCTCCAAACTATATTTACAGAGATCCCTGATAGTTTTAATAATCCAAGTTAAAAAGTGGTTACACAAAGCAGAGTGATGGGTTTAGTAAGCGTTGTCAAAACTTTAAGGGACTAGTTAAAGTGTATGTATGTCTGTGCAAACAGATTAAAAATAGAAACAAAATTTAACTCCACAGAAAACTGAAAGCATGGTTTAGAAGAGCAACTAATTCAGTCATTTCAAACTTCCAGAGGCTGGCTTTTGCATCTGCATTTTTGCCAGATATCTCAGCAACAAACACTAATAATATAAATTTATATCCACCATAATAAGTGTAAAAATCAAATGCACCTATGCATGCTAATCCTGAGCAGAATGAATGAAAGCATAAAAGTTTTTCTCCCATAAAGGCAAAAACTAACCTTACAAGGCTGAATACAAACCATATACAGAGTTTGTACAGCCTTCAATCTTTTTGCTATAAATGAGATGCAGCTGAATTTGATGGAATTACAGTAGCATAAGTCAGCACAAAAGTAATATCAAGCCTTAAGTGTGTCATCCATAATACACTAAGGATACTAAGGATGCCATTACTATAAAGGATCACAAGCAACAAAACTATATGGTATCATATGCAAAGCTGGTACCGTTCCTAGATGTGCCTGCTGTGACATGACATATTGATATCTAAGTCAAAAGTTGAGCATCTTCTTTCATCACATTGCTCATGCCAGAGATATCACCCATGCCTTAATTCGGCAACATTCAGCAACTGAAGATCTTATAACATTTTCAGAATGTTTTGGAAATGTCTATTAAGCATTACAGAGCCCCTGTGCAGTAGTTAATTGTTGTCATCACTGTTTTGATGAGAAAACTGAGACACAGATGTTTAATGACTTACCCAACCAAGATCTCCCTGGGAGCTTCAAATACCTCATAGTATAAGCAGCTGAACCTAAGGAGAATGAAAGTGAAGAACGCTTTAGATGAAAGGCTAATACTACTTTTATTTGACTGTGTTTAGATTTCAAGTTGTCATTTGCATTCTACACAATGCTGAAAGAGACTCTAGTTCCTCACTTTGGCTGCAGTGCTCACAAGACGGTGCCTTTTCTAAGTCTCTCCATCAGTGGAAATAATTATTAAAATCTACATTTTGGCAGATTGAAAACTGTTCTCCTTCTGCCAGTGATTTGCCTGTGCTGTGACCACTCTGTAAAATTGACGAAGCTCTTCCCTGTGGTGGATTTCACAGGAGTGGCACAAAAATGCTGCACTGTATTTAAAATATTTAGAGATTTGCTCCAAGCTGCAAATACGAGAGACAAAATCCTGCTAGAAGCAGCCCTCATTAACATGATAACACTGATGCAGAAGCAGATCTCACTGAACGTGTAGGAGCAGATTCCTGATGTGATGAAAGTGATTTGGCCATTCATGCCATGGCACTGAAAAACACAAATACTTGTTAGCTCCCCAAGTCTCTCAAGACTGCAGTTTTACACTTCCAGGCTTTCATATTTCCCATATCAATGGATGAAGAAATGCAGGTATCACTTCTGATTTCCCAGGTACTCTACTCTTTAAGAGTAACTCTCTGAAGAAGAGGCAGATGTGAGTGGCTTAGCAGACCTTCCAGGGCCAGCAGGCTGCCTCCCTGGAACTGGGGTAAAAGAGGAATGATAGAGAAGAGGAAGAATATATGGCCCGCTGGTGTCCTTTAATATTCATTCTCCTAAGTTCACTTTCTCAGCTAGCAGTGAACAATATTGTAATCATCCATTAATACTCATCCTCGAATGCTTGCTTGCATTCCCTACTTTTGTAGGCTTGCACAGAGACTGTAAAGTCTTTTTGGGGTGGACTTCAAATGACAGCCAGAAATTTCGGAAAAACAGCTGTAAGCAACTTGCAAGGAAACCCTGTGCAAGCATCTTTTTTTTAATTGCCTGTAAATAAGGATGACATCTTTCACCCTGCTCACCTCAGGACTCTGATTTTGGGGATCCAACAGCACTGGGACAGTGCTGATGAGAGCAGAGGAGCTTTCATTTTTCCACATAGTGCTTTGACATGTTCTAAAAAGCCCTACTGCACCACATCTCAGAAAGACATTCAAAAGGAGGGCTCTTTCAAAACTGGAAGGCAGAAAACAGAGCAAACAATCTTCACTTGTAAACTGTGAAGGAGTCGGTTGATTTCCAGCCCCAGGCAAAGTATTAGTATTCTACTATTTCTCTTTCTTGAAGGGATTTTTTTTGCTTGGTTCAGTTTTGGTTTTACAATAAACAACAGCCCAAAATTTATAGCACATATCCACTCCCAGAAATTTTGCTTCTCACTAGTCTAACAATTTTCTGTGTTGCTTTCCAGGTTGAGCAACACTCAGGAAGATTGTTTGGCTTTTTAGACCAGGTTAAGGGATATTTCAGAAACCCATGAACTTCCTTAAGGAGATTTGCCAGGAGATCTATAGGCAATAGAAAAATAATTTTCTCTCCTTTCAAGAACTACCAGCAAAAGCTTCACCATGCTGAGAAGCCACTCCCACTGTCTGGCAGAAATAATAATTCTTATTTCAAAAAGACTTCTTTTGATTTCCTTCACCACAGGACCTTAACACCAAGAACACAAACAAAAAGGGGGGAAATAAATTGTTATGTTACCTCCTCTTTTCTACTATAATAGTCCTAAATAGTCCTCTCATCCCCTGTAAAGACATCTTGAATATTACTAATAGAGAAATCTCTTTTCCAAACACCTTCTTCCTGAATCTGAAAACTGGTGGAAAAATGAAATATTAGACCATACCTCTTTAGAACATAAAAAACAACATGAAATTTTAATTGTTCTTATTGCAAATTTAGACTGCACATTCAAGTATATGAAAACTAACTTTGGACAAAAGGGAGAAGTGGATTTGTCTCAATATGACAGGTAATGATTGAAAACAATCAGAGTTCCTTCTCTCCTGCATCTAAATATTATCTATACCTCCCTATTCTCTTTCACAACTAATTATCTATACCTGCCTAAGAGTACATAAAGTGTGAAGTGCAAGGCCCTGGGTAGGGGCAATATGTGGTTTCAATACAGGCTGGGGGGTGATGTGATTGGGAGCAGCCCTGCAGAGAAGGACTTGGGGGTGCTGGTCAATGAGAAGCTTGACATGAGCTGTCAATGTGTGCTCGCAGCCCAGAAGGCCAATCGTATCCTGGGTTGCATCAAAAGAAGTGCGGCCAGCAGGTCAAGGGAGGTGATTGTGCCCCTCTATTCCTCTCTTGTGAGACCTCATCTGGAATACTGTGTCCAGTTCTGGAACTCCCAACATAAGAAGAATATGGAACCATTGGAATAGGTCCAGAGGAGGGCCACAAAGATGATCGGAGGGCTGGAGAACAGGCTGAAAGAGTTAGGCTTGTTCAGCCTGGAGAAGAGAAGGCTCCAGGGAGACCTTATAGTCTCTTTCCAGTACCTGAAGGGGGCTACAAGATAGCTGGGCAGGGACATTTTAGAAGGGCATGTAGTGATAGAACAAGAGGGAATGGCTTTAAATTCGAGAGGGAAGGGTTAGATTAGACATTAGGAAGAAATTCTTCACAATGAGAGTGGTGATGCACTGGCACAGGTTGCCCAGGGAAGCTGTGGCTGCCCCATCACCTGGAGGTGTTCAAGGCCAGGTTGGATGGGGCCTTGAGCAGCCTGGTCTAGTGGGATGTGTCCCTGCCCATGGCAGGGGGTTTGGAACTGGATGATCTTTAAGGTCTCTTCCAACCTAAACCATTCTATAATTCTATGAAAACATATTTATTTCAGTTATGGTGTCTGTTCCTATAGTTGTGTGAAATACAGATTCACATTGTATATAAATTATGCACAACCAATAGCATATTTTCTCTTCTTCTTCTGCTGCAGCACCGTTAAGAGCTACAGCATGGGAAATTTTCTTTCTCTTCAAAAGACTTTGCCAAAAAAGCATTTTTTTATTTTTGTAAAGCAATTCATTCTTGAATTTCACTTAGATTTGCCAGTTCTCATTTTAAATGTCAAGAGAGAGACAAATGGAGTGAAAGAAAGAGAATAAGAAATAAAAGGCAGAAGGCAATACCCTTCTCCAGCTTCTTTATCATCACTCCTGGGTAGTGAGTGAGCAGTTTGAAAAAGCCCCACCTCTTTCTTTCTCACCACCACCCTTTTTCTGCCCTGCTCTTTTGTGTTCCGCACCTTCCCTTGATTCTGCCTTTCTACTGATCTTCTTTTCTTAGAGATTCGCAAAACAAGAAAAAAAATATAAATCTGTTGAGTGGGTAAATCAGGAAAATGAAGGTGGAGAGCAGACATGCACTCTCACCCCCACCTTTTCACTTTCTACATTTGCTCCTAATTAATACAGCTTACCAGTCTTTTAAATTCCTGAAGAAGCTTTTTCTCTTCTTACGTTCATACTTAGAAAGAGACTAGAGGCTACATGCATCATCTGTTCTACAGATTGCATCTTGACTCTCATCTTATAAAACTTGAAATGAAATATCTTGAATGAAAAGTCTTCCATTACTTGAGTCTAACAGTCATGATCCTCCATTTCAGGTACCCTTCCATTTTAGGCAGGTACGTAACCCTTCCCTCTGTCCCACAACAAGTGTATTAAATCATGGAATAGCTCAGTCATAAATAGTTCATGAAATTTGCAAAGAGAGCAAAACCCTCCAAGAATGAGGGAAACTTGGATCTCAGTAGAGCAGAAATGGTAAAACACACAGAAAATCTGCTGGGATACACCCACAATAATGCAAAAAACCTGGCAAGAACAACAAGCGTGGAGTCACTCTAGTGAAAAAAGGTCTGGTCTTCAAGCAGTGGTTTTGACCTGCCATTTCTTCTTTGGGTCAGTTTTCAGCTCTTCACCCTTAGAAACAGAATTCCTCACCCACACCTTTCCTAGTGCAACACCTTGAGGAGAAAGTAGCTCCATTCAGATTCCTCTATCAGGCTTGATTTTATTTTGATTTGAAGAAATAACGAAATGGAACAATATGATCAATTACTGTCTTTTAGACTGCTAATTGAACACATCAACAATCAAAAAAGACTTCATTTTAACAGGCTGGAGCACATCCAGGTCTGGCATTATAATTCCAATTCTGCACAACTGGAATATCAGTGTACTGGAATTATGATAATCACCATACTTAAAAACAGAGATAGAGAAATCATACACAAAATGTCTCCCTCACAGTCCCACTCAAGTGGGCTTCCAACCTCATTGCACAAATTTCAGATGATCGAAGTGTTTGGAAAATATCTGAAATGCATGTGGCAAAAGGGGTTTCTTAAAATCTTTAAATCATACAAATTTTAAGTAGTCAGAACAACTGTACAAAAAATCACGAGGCCTACACAGCTAGAAGTTGGAATGTGTGCCTGCTGAACTCACACATCTTAGTAATTTGCAGGACTATTTCTCTGGATCTTAAGCAAAACAATTCAAGGATGATTCTTAGGATACCTTTCTCAGATATCAAATGAGGCCCATCACATCTTTTCTGAAATCCAGACAAAATCATTAGTCTTTTGCTCCAAGTCCAGTAGGCAAATCCAGGGAGTAAATGCAAAACTGAAGGTGGGTACAGAGTTGATTAACAGGGCTTAGTGATCTGAACAAAAAAATCTAACTTTCTTTGTGGGAGGCTTTTGAAGGCTGTTGCCACAGCCTTCTCATTTGGTAATTTTATTCTTTTTTTCTCTTTGACAGTTCGTGGAACTGCTGTCTATTATTTCACCTCTATCATTTACAAAGACTCACGCATCAATATACATGATTCTAAGTAAAAATTATCTTCTGCGTCTCAACATTTTTTATATTAGCAGGATCAAATAACAAAGAGGACCCACTGTTCCTAGCTTTTCAAGTTTTCCCACTAGGCATTTATTTGTTTCTTTTTCCTTCTGAACAGATAGAAACTGCAACCAGTACATGTACTGACCAACCTTTGGGAAGGGAATAAGCACCTCTACTCTCCTTCTTCATTGCATCTGAAATGTCCTTTGGGACAGTGCTGCCAGTCATCACTCCAGGCCAACAACAGTTTGTTTTTCCTCTCTATTGCACTTACAACTCTCTAGCTTACAAATTCATGCGGTAGTTTTGCAGCATTTACTGAATTGTGAGTGTGAGGGTTCAATGTTATATGCCATACTGTTATTTTTAGTTACAACGGTTGCAGCAAACTAATTTTTATGATAAACAATTCTCTCTTCCCAGTGGAGAGTTTTCAGTTGCCTTCCAGCGAGTCCCTCTCAGCCAGATCCATAGTCTGAGCTGATTCACTTATGAAACCCAGGCCCTGGAAATAAGCAGCAACCAGTATTACAAATCTTTAAATCTGCAAATCGTAGTCTGAACTGGGTATGAAGTGCTCTGGTATATAAGGAAGTAGGTAGATATCTCCTTCCACTCTTTGAAATAAAGTTTGGCATACAGACCTTTTAAAGGTCTGTGGTTTTTAGAATCCAAGACAGCCTTAGAAGTAATTAACTGTCTATCACATAGCAATAAGAGTTAGTACAGAACACCAGTTCTACCATAAGCATTTATACAAGGTTCCTGAAATCTCAGCTTGTAGCACACACAAAAAAGGAAGTGACAGTGAGGCCTGGAGCAAACTGCTATTATACATCACCAAGGACAGCATGTCAAGTACCACATTTATGTGTGAAGTGGAAAGGAATTAATGAACATAAGTAGAATTCAGATAGTGTACGTTCTCTGGCGCAATACAAATTAATGACCTCTTGCAACAATTACTAAGCCAGATCTATTCAGATAGGAATTACTAAAATATTAACATGTTAATTGATTTGTTAACCATCATGACTATGAAGTGCATAACAAAAAGTTTGCTTGTTGTCCTGAGGTTTTTAACAAGCTTTCCCTTTTCCAAATAAAGACTCAACTGTCAAGAGGTTGTTTAGCTATCACAGGCATTATAAACAGTGCTCGAACTTCAGAGTGATAACACAATATCTGATTTTACACAACATGTACCTGAGCATTGTGCTTGTGTGAAGCGGACGTAAATCATTCATTCCTGAATGTTCGTTCATCAGTACTTGTGGCACCTAGTCATTAGTGTCTGATTAGTTCGGCCACCTGACTGTTTTTTTCCTATGAATAAACTGTTCTTTACTGCAGCCCAGGTTTCCTCAACCTTGCCCATACTGGCAGAGGTTTCTACATAGATAAGGCTAATCAGTATCAGTGAAGAAAAGTATCAGTATCACCAGAAGAAAAGAGACAGCCTTAAAAGGAATATACGCTGTGAGAAAGGTCCTGGCAAACTCTGACACTGATCTAGCTTAGCATTTGGAAAAGAATCATTTACAGATTTAGGAATCTACTTTCAAAATAGGTAGTAGAGGGTATTCTCTCTAGTACTGTCATGAGAAAAGAATATATTTTATCAGCAGAAAGAAAAATACTATGCTGGTTTCTGAGTGTATAGAAAAAGCACAATACTGACTTTGTATTCTTTTTTTTTTTTCACTGTGAAATGAGAATTTTTAGCCAAAGTGAAACTGCTAACCGCTCCCAGACCAACCAATGAATCAAGGAGAAAGCTGTATTGTAAAAGTGTTGTGGGGTGTACCATGCACTATAGAGCCATTTGTGCTATTTTATTATAGTGGTTTTCTGATTCTCAATTTCCTCAACTGCAACTGCTCATTTGAGTAAGACAAACATGTAGCACTAACATTTATGCTGAGGTAAGTAAAAATCTATTCTCTGCTTTTGTGAAAGGATGTGTGAAACACCAAAAGACTGAGTTTGTAAAGTGGTTTCATATGAAGCAAACATGAGATTGGTATTTTAGTCTAGAGAAAAGGAGACTCAGGGGAGACCTTATTGCTCTTCGAAGATACCTGGAAGGAGGTTGTAGTGAGGGATGTTGGCCTCTTCTCCCAAGTAAAAAATGATAGGACAAGAGGAAAAGTCCTCAAGTTGCACCAGGGGAGGCTTAAACTAGATATTAGGAAATATTACTTCACTGAAAGTGTTGTCAAGAGCTGGAACATGCTGCCCATGGAAATGATTGAGTCACTATCCCTGGAGGTATTTGAAAGATGTGTAAGTGTGGTGCTTAGCGACATGGGTGGACTTGGAAGCGTTAGGTTTACAGTTAGACTCAATTATCTGAAAGGTCTGTTCTGACCTAAATAATTCTGTGGTTCTGTGATACAATATAGTAAGGAAGTCAGGTACAAAAAACCGCCCCCCACACAGATGTAATAGAACAAATTTCCTCAGGAATAATGGAGAAATAGATGTTTTGAAAGTAAAGAATATATCTTTTTACTAGATTCCCAGGAACAAAATTTGAGACTGAAGCCATCCACATGTGGGGACACATAATCAACTATCATGTTGAGACCTCCCACCTATCAAAACAGTTTGTGAGGCAAACTGCTCCAGCTGACCTGAACCTTTTGTGCAGTTCAGGGGATATTTGTATATTGTGTGAGAAGTTCATGAAAAAAAGACAGATTCTGAGATAAACTAGTGCCTGCCTTAACTTCCAGAGATTTGCCTTCAAGCGTCTCAAAGGTAATGAAGCGTGAGTTCAAAAGGTTAGGTTTCATACAAGTCGGTATGGAAGCCAAGAGGGAAACTTCATATTTGAAGTTGTATCCTTTAGAGTTGGTTTTATATAAATGGTTCCAAAGACAACAAAGTCCCCCCAAGAATCCTTAATGTTGTTGTGAAGCTGCAGCTGAACATATATCAGACATAGTAAACCTGCATACATTGTCAGGTATAAATTCTGCTTCTCTTTGCTACCTGGTATTTCACCCCCAGATGTGTACAAATATGACTTTTTGGTGAAACACTCTTCCCAAGACAGAGAAAACTGAGAATCAATCCTTCAACAGCCTGTAAAAAAAAATCAATAATTCTCAACAAATCTGACACTTATTTAAGGTGCTGTAAAAGGATTAGATAAACTATAGTGCTTTTCTTGACTTATTTGTGACTTCCATAAGTCCTGATGCACGGGCTGCTATGTGCATGGTTCCAAGTATTCTGCCAACAAAAAAACCCTAATAATGAGGAACCTTTCAGAAAATTCACATGCCTTTTGTCCTTTCAGGAATTTTTTTATTTGGTAGGCAACGTTTCCTCTCTGCCTTCATGAAGTGTCCACTCCTGTAATATTAACAGGATTCTTCTGTGTCTTCTTCGCAAAGTCTGGAAAGAAGGAATAATTCTAACTTGACCTTTTGGTAACTGAAAATTTAATTAAAAGGCCTTTGAATCTCTCAACAAAACATTAGCTTTGGCAAGTATCCCAGCATACTCAGGAAGTCATAAAGAAAATATGTGACTGCAGACCTCTGTTTACTGAAACTACAAGCACGTACCTCACAACTTTACTTAATCTTATTTTTCAGTGATTTTTACTCTTTTCACTGATGCACACTAGGGCTCTGAGCTGCTGTATGTGATTAGTTTATACATTTCCCCAGCTGCCATGTAGACAGCACACAGAGTTGATAATTTGATGGAAGCGGAATCATCCTCTGATTTAGTCTCCTCAGTCATCAATATCATCAATGAACCTGAATAAAGCCCTGGAGTCTGAGTGATTATTAAGTTCTGTGACTGTTGATGCATTGTCGAATGGCCTTGGGAGACAGGCTGTGCTGTCAGTTTTAACTTCATGCTTACTCTTGCTCCATACTATTTAAGGATGGGTGCCATCTACCCTGGAAGACAGCAGGCAGATAACTACTATTAGGTTCATGGGTTTGGTTGATGGGAAGTTCTATCTGAGTCAATAATGTGCTCTGGTGGCCAAAAGGCCGTATCATGGGATGCATAAGACATAGTATAGCTAACCAGTCTAAAGAAGCAATTGTCCCATTATACTCAGCATTGGTGTGATCTTACTTCAAGCACCATGTGTAGTTTTGGGCTCCACAACATCAGAAGGATATAGAACTGTTAGAATGTATCCAAAGGAGGGCAAGAGAGATGGTAAATCACTACAGGGTGTGACTTAAAAGAAGTAGCTCAGGATACCTGGCTTCTTCAGATTAGAAAAAGGAAACTGAGGGGTGACCCCATTGCTGTCTACATCTTCCTGATGAGAGGTGAGTGGAGAGAGAGGTGCTGAACTCTTCACTCTCATGAGATGTCTCAAGTCATCTCATAGGATGCAAGGGAATGGCTTAAAACTGTATCAGGGAAAGCTCAGATTGGATAGTGGGAAAAATGTTCTTCACTGAGAGAGTGGTCAAGCACTAAATCAAGTTCCCCAAGAAAGTGGTCATGGCCCCAAGCCTGTCGATGTTTCCTGAAGTGTTTAGACAACATTCTTAGATGCATGGTTTAACTTCTAGGTTGCTCTGTGGTGTCGGGAGTTGGACTCGATGTTTCTCATGGGTTTATTCCAATTCAGGGTATTCTGTGATATTCTAACTTTGTTCCAGCAAATGCCTCTTTGTTTTGAAGGTGTAGTGATCATAAGATCTAAGGCAAAATTGTTTGTCCTTCTGAGCTAATTGCAAATTTATCCATTTTGGTCACAAAATCAAGAACAATAAGTGAACCTGTGAAAGTTTCTTCATACTATCTTCCTATGCAACCTGAATTTGGACACCATTGTAAATCATTATCAGCAGCTACCTTGGTGTACATTTGCAAATCTACCAAGATCAGTGGCATAGCTTCTACAGAAAAATGGTATCTGAGGCTCACAGCCAATCCCATTGTAATAAGAAACGAGTCTAAACTCGGTAGATAAACTATTAAGATATCATAACTTCCCTCTGTGCATTTCCACTGACATCAAATGGCAATTAGTATCATTCTTCTATCATTGTCTGTAAGTACGTTCCCTTTCTGATGGAGGAACTTGAGTAGGAGATCGATGCCAAGACTCTAAAAGCTGGATAGCCACATTCAGAGGCACGTAACCTCCTTAGCAGAAGTCAGCAGATGTTTCATTAACATTTTTTTCTTTATTGTACATTCTGCTACAAGGAAGTGTGGCATGTAAGCAGTTAAATTATTTCACACTCCGCCACTTCTCACCTAACTTTTTAAAAAGTTTTTCAACTACAATTACAAATTTTCCATTACGACGACTCTCTCCTGCAATAAAGAAAGACTTCTGTTAATAACAAAAGAATACTCAAGGGACGATGGTTCCTGTAGACTAATCTTAACCTCAGGGAATTGGCATATCTATCTTGCATTTTGCTGTGCCCCACAGATGCAATTATCTCAGTCCAGCTGCACAATTTATCGTGACTGTTAATGAAGGACCAATACAAGTGCAGAATTACATAGTTAAATCCAGCAGCAGAATCACACACAATAAAAAAGCGACAACATTTGCAGATAATTATTGAACTAATCAAAATATATTATTCTGGAGACCTGGAGACCTCACATGTGCAATGAATGATTATGCCTTTATTATATTGCTTGTATAAGCAAGGCTCAGGATCAGGTCCTGGCTAACCAACTTGAAGCACCAACTCCAGCAGTATGCAGATGTTGTAATTTAATGAAGTGTCAGTTATAAACTGCCAATTTTAAATGGATTAGATAGTCAGATTCACGATAAAAATTCTCTCTGGGGAGAGTCTTGGCCTATTTAACTCACAGGCATGGAGATAATTTCATTGCTAAATAACTTCACATGGAGGATTCATTGGATAAATTGTTTCTGAGATATTTTCTTCAAAATATTAGAAGTTTAATTTTTTAAAAATTGTTAGATAATTACAAGACCTGAAGAAGTCCCAAAGTATGATACAAGTATAAAATTAAAACAGTTCAAACTGTTGGTAGGAAGCTTTTTAAACAAAATGAAAGTATGCAAAGTTACCATAAGCATCACTGCCACTGCCTTCTCTACCTCCAATCCTTGACACTGCTTTCAAATTCCCTTGCTCCACATCTGCTACCACCTCTGTTCTCCTCCTCTCTTCCATCTCTTCAGAGCTGACCTGCATGCTTCCCTATGACATCCATATCTTTGCTACAATAAGGACGTAAATTAAGTAAATATGAATTTTTCCCAGGTATTGGTGAGAGAAGGAAAAATAACAATGAAATGTACTAACTCTAGTCTGCTTGAGCAGGCACAAATGCATATACATGCACAAGTATTTATATATGAACTGAGAACTTCAAAGCCACAAAATTGATAAAAAACCCTGTGAGACCCGAAATGTGAGTTATGTTGCTTTGGCACTTGGGTATTTCAAATACCTCAACTTGGGGGGAAAAAAGCCAAAATTAAAATGCTCCTGATGTTACGAATATTTACAAAATAAAATATCTGCTTTCGTTAGTACTCAAAGAAAATCCCTTGGACTACATACTTCACCTGAAAAATAAGCTCATCCCATTTACTCAAATGAATTTTCCCAATGTGTAAAAAAGCAAAGAGTTTGTTACTGGATGAATAAAGATTCGGTAATCTCAAAGTGCCACCTCTTTTTCTTTTTTACATGGATCACTTATCATAGACTTCTGCGCTTTAAGAGATTTCATAGACTACAACTTCATAGACTTTACAACTATCTAAAATATCTATGTATCTAAAATACAGCTACATGGCATGACATGTAACAGGAACAAGCTTTGTGAAATCTATGGCATTTGATGTTTTTTGCTTCAGACCATCCTTCATCCTGGAATTGAATGTGGGTAAATGTCAGGAGTCCTTCACGATATAATGTTCAAATGGAATCCTAAAAAATGCACCTGTTTCAATTACCCAGCACAAGTGCATGGTCCTCACTTGCAGCAAAATTCTGCTGATATTTGTTGAGTTATTTAAGACATAAGATTTTTAAGACTTGGAGCAATATGGAAGGCAACAGCATCCTGTACAAAGTTGATATTCAGGAAAGCAGTTCTTAGAGTGTTATACATGAAGAGGTAAATATGCAAATTTAGTTATTCTGTTTCAAAAGTTATGAAGGTAAGTATCAAGAGGCATCGGAATGAATGAAGGGAGGTCTCTCTAGTGCAATACAGCAATAAAAAAATAAGATAAGATAAAAAGTAAAACATTAGTCTATGGCATTAATTCTCATTTAGCATATGAAAGACAGTCTCACATCCATCCTCCCCTTGAATAGAACTCCACCTGCCTTGTCCTTCAGGCTCTATCTAAAATACAATAAATTATCCTGAGTTGAGGAAATATGTAGTAAAAGTTGCTCTTTTCTACCACTGAAGGTGTTTTAGGGTGTAGAAAAAAACCCTCAAATTTAGCAGGACAAGGAGATTGAAAACAGACCAGTGGAGAAATCCTGGTCTTCAGTTTCTGTTTCACATGCTGTTTTCTTTGTCTGATTCAGTGGTTTCTTCACATAAAATACAAAACTGGTTCATTGGCTCAACTTTGTTTGCACAGCATTGTTGCCTTCCATTCTTCTATTGCAGGCAGATCTGGCCTCATTAACACCTTCATTGTTCATGTTAGCATGTGGCTAAAGTTCACTTCTTGTTAAATGCTCACCCTGCTGCACAAAAAGAAGAGACAAGGCTACACTAAAAAATATTATTGAAATGAATAAAAAGGAAAGTAATATAATGAAGTATCATTTCAGACAAACCTTGTCCAACTAACCAGAAAATTACCTTTGAATCTACATTTGAGATGTCATTACTTTACCTGCAAAATCTGTATGACTTAATAGAATTTAAAATCTATGAACATTGACAGCTCCTGACCCTAATGATTTTAAACATTGCAAACAAACAGTGAAAAACACCTCTGGAAGCCAAGACAATGCATTACAAATAGTTGTGAGGCTTTGAAAGCTAAAAAGCATAAGTAAAAAATAGTTTCTTAAGCCAGAAAGAATCGATACTTTCCAAATTAAAGGTAATGCTGATGGAAGCTGATGGTTTGTCACTGGGAAAGAACAATGTCTATCCGTGCATGTAAATTCCTGATGTCTATGAAATTTTCAGCCTGTACCGCTTTGCCAGTGCTTCCTGCAGTAGTGTTTATGCATGGTATCTGGTTTAGTAGATGTTGAAGGGCAAGGGGGAAAACAACGTGTGAAAGTTAACAGTTTGCCTAACCCTTTCTAGGAGAATGAATTTCTAGAACATCCTGCAGCTTTAGAATTCTAACCTTCCCCATAGTTGAAAAACAGGTAGCTCAGAGGAAGTGCGTGTTTGCTTTGAACACTTGCATCACAGAAATCCAACAACACATGTGCATACACATGCCATGACCACTGTCAAGCTGACAAATAAATTGTCAATCCAAACTGCGCAAACATGAGGCAACACCAGGCTGTAAGAGCTGGATTCAGGCAGTGTGAGACGTCTGCATCTCGTGTAGCAGGACTCGAAGCATTAATAAAATAAATGTGTTCAAAAGTAGGGCAGAACTCACGACATAGGATGGTACAGAACAAATTATAGGCAATGCATCTACACCATGAAATAGAACATAGTGAAGACATTACCTGAACTAGCAACCTGCAACAGTAAGTAGCAATATTGCAACTGAACTCCTTGCAGACTTTAACAAAGCGGATTTGGACACATATTTACTAGAATGTCAGTAGTGGGATGTATTCAACTGCATCTAGTGCTGTGGTAGATGGATTCACTGCCTTAGATCTCCTTTATCTCCAGCATCTGCATTTCATGTGTAGACACAGGTGGAGTGATTAAATAACTATTAATTTAGACTTGCCTTCAGACATACAACTCTATTTTCTTTTATGAATCTGTGAAAACAACAGGAAAACAAACTAAATCAGGGGAAAGAAAACTGCTCACAGGAATAATTATAGAAACTTTCACCTCAACCGCTAGGTCACTGGTTCAAAATCATTCAAATCACTTGTGACTGAAAATCATTACTAGTTGACTCCACTCAATGAGATTGTGCTTCGGGTCAGAGTAATAATTACTGCAGGACTGAAAACACCATTAGTGGCTCCATTAGTAAGGAAAGAAACAGAGAGAGAGAAAAGAAGTAGCAACTTTGCTGTCATTAATGCTGCTTCCCAGTCGAAGATGAGAGGAGAAAATAGTTTGAGGAATCCTGTGCTTTTGAGGCCCAATTTAGCTGTCCAAACAAAGCACCATTTGAGATACTCCAGATTATGACACCTGGTCTGCAGCTGCATCTCCAAAAGGACAGAGATCTCCCTTGAGTCTTACCTGTTGCATCTACCAGCACCATGTAGATATAATAAATAGCCTATGTTGTCTTGGCTCTAGTGCTAGATGTCCATCTGGAGACAGCCAAGGCGAGCCCTTTCCATTCCAGCCTGCCTCCAATCCTTCCAAATAGAAACTCCAACCTCAAAAACTATTGAGTTATTATTACTAATTAAAGTCTTCTATTTTCCCAGGTTTTGTCTTTGTCATGTCAATCAACAAGAAACATACATATATTGGGAATTGTTGTAAGAAAATTTGTGTATATAAATGATGAAAATTAGGTACTAGCAGACACCCCAGAGACCTGGAGACCTATTTCTCTGGAGATTCCTTATGACTGAATTCTGCCACACTGTTTATCACCAGTGATTTATCTACGTTTGGGCTGGGTTTCTTCTCCATATAGAAAAGTGATGCCTGAACATTTCACTATTTTAGAAACAAACTGAAGAACCGATCTGAGAGCCTGCCCCAGGAAAAGCAGTCAGGATAGGAGTAAGATTTACGACAATTCTGCATCACTGGACGTGCAGATGGCTCTCTAGTACATGAACTACAGCGTGATATGGCTGAGCTAGGATGTTAAACCCACTGTTCTGCCAAATCAATGACAGACACAGATGAGGCCAAGGGGAAAAAGTATGGATCTACTTGCATCAGGTGAAAGGAACTTCATGGTGAAAAACAAAACCTTTAAGAGAAGATGTGTTTCTCACATTTTCTGGAGCAGCCCTGTGAAAATGCCAATTACTAATGAACATGAACTCAAAGGGCTGCAAGGGGAAAGCAGTGTTTTTAAAAGGGTTACAAATGCATGAATACTTTGTTAAAGATTTATACTGGAGCATTTGTCTTTGTAACAGTTTCTGGTAGTGTTTAAAAATATATTCGCTTATACGACCGGATTCTTTAGACTGAGATATCCTCATAATAACTTGTACGTATAACAATAGTATGGACTTATTAACATTCCATATTTAAAAGATCAGCTGACATGTTCAATTGGGTCTTTTAACATTGTAGAAGTTTTCCTAATGGTGGCTAATTTAATTTATCTGTCTCTTTTAAAATGTCTCTCTCTTAAATATTTATCTCTCTCTTTAAGCAGAGTGTGTTAATCCAACACCAACTCTTCAGATTTTAAGAGAAGGCTATTACAACACATAAAACATATGGTCTCACTTCAGCTCCCAGCACACATAAAATTAGTCAAAACAAAACACTACCTAATCACTACAAAAACATGTGGTTGAGTCAGTAATTTTTGCTCAGATGCATCTTGGGACCAATTCAGCGCAAAACAATGCAATTTTTTTTCTCCCTCCGCTCTTATCTCTGTAGGTCATACAACAGCAGAAGGCAGAATTGCAAGATGAAGTTCACCCTCTCTGCCTCACTCTTTCCCTCTCTTATATTTCATTCAAGGTTGTCTCCATTTCCAAGATAACAATTGCTTTCAGAGACTAGGAAATCTATTTTCAGAATTTATATTGACTTTTGGAATAACATAAACATATAAATCTCACCACACCGGTAGAAGCAAAAACTTCAAAGCATTATAAACATAGTATTGGAAACCTGAGATAATTCCAGGGTCTTCCTCACAATGAAGAGTTGCTTTTTATATTTCTATATGAAAAGGAAAAAGATGTCTACGGGAACATCTCAGTTTACTCCTTTGCCTGCTGTTAGGAACGGGATCATATCTGCTCTTCCAGGGAGTGAGTTCAAGCACTGAGCTTGCTACCATCTCCCCCTGGCTCTGCTTGGGGACACTGAGCAACCAGTGCCTTCAGGACAACACCCAGGCACCGTTCAAGGAAAAATTGCCTCCCAGGAGCACACAACATAGACATATAGATGGCACTGGTTTTGCCACCATCTATTCAATGCAGCCTTCCATCACTACCCCATCAGGCTTTGCATGCTCAAGATCCTTATGCCACATCCCAGGGCAGATAAAATATATTCTTGGTTTCATGTTGTAAAAATACCACACTTAGGAAATACAGTTCAGCCTTCATGTTACTTCAACTTCTTTGAATGGGAAAAAGCAGATCAAATTAATTATTGCATTTTAGGATTACGGGAGAGTCATGGTAAATGCAAAGGACTCCTGCATCCAAGCGCAACACAGGCAGAAAGCAGCTGCCTATGTTAGGGAATAGCTTTCAGAGCAGTGGGATGGAAAGCTAGCAGTGCAGCCTGGCATGGGAATGATCCTCACCTGCTTGCCTCCAGCTGTGTGGCCACAGCCAGGGAAATAAGGCAGAGCTCTGCTTCAGGATTTTCACAGCCAGAGATGGCTGCTGAAGTGGAGGCCACCAGCAGCTCCGTAAATGAGTGTTGTTCTTTGGGCTACCAGTCACTCTGGCAAATATTAAAGGCAGTCAGCTGAAGTATTACTTGTGATCTAGTCAGTTTGATTTACACTGGGATAATTGTAAAACAGAATTGGCTCATTCACAGCGTTTGAGCCTGACTTTGACAAGGGAACAAGATCCACACGCCACAATGAAAGGACACACAGCACACACAGGCTGAAAGTCAAAATGTGATTTGCCATTAAAGTGTGATGCAAGAGTTGTCAAAGGTTTCAGGCCAGAAAGCAGACTTAGATGCAGCTTTTAAAAAATAAAAATACTACTAAAATCTTTACGATTTTAGAATTATAATTCCTGTTTAATGTAAGTCCACAAGAGTTTATGAACAGAGTAAAACTCTAAAGGAAGATTGAAAGTAACTTTTGACATGACTGACTTGTCAGGAATTACAGTGAGAACATTAAAGCAAAGATTAGTTCTATCATGACCAGACTTAAGAGAAAAACATTTTACTGTATGCATGTGTGTGTATTCTATTTACTCATACTGTCACAAGATTTTCTGAGTAAAAAAGAATCCAAGGATTGTGTTGCTGGGGAAACAGAAATAATGGTGTAATCTTCTGAGAAAGTGTGAAACGTAGAATTAACACCACTGAATTGAATTTAATAACACTGTGCAACATCAGACCTACCTTTAAATCAATACTTAATTTTCTCAGTCATCTTACAGATTAGTTGTAGCCATTATATCTCCAGGGAACACCAACCACCCCATGGAGGGTCAGCCTACTTAAGTAATGTTTTGCAGTGTCTTCTAGTGGACAGGTCTAAAAATATTCTTTAAAAATTTATAACCTTATCTTCCATGAGTAATTTTTGTGTATTCTTGAGGCATCCCTTATGTTCTGTAGTAAATATTATCGTCAGCTTTACCCACTTAAGGTCAGCGTTGCCTATGACATATTACACCTATTATTTCTAAACCTAAACTAAATACACCCACTTTTGGAAGGCAACAAAAATAACAATCACCAATGTGATTGCATAAAAATAAGCTTCTACAACCACTGCTTTCCCAGAAAAGGGAAGTCAGTGCTGCACTTTAGATTACTCACAGCAAAATTCTGCTGCTTCCAGTTCTTCCATATTCTATTTCAATTCAGTTTTTACTTGGAAGTATCTCATAATCACAACTAAAATGAAATTAAGAAATTGGGAGCATCATAAAATGCACTTTCACCCACATGTGAAAAAAATGTTTGTGAAAAGGCTTTGTGGCAGCAGCAAAGATGCCACTCCTTGGATGATACTGTCCTGCTGCAGAGTGCAGGCACGGCAGAGAGCACCATAGCATATCAGCAGATCACACCAGTGGGGTAGCATCAGTAGACGTTCATGCAAGGTTGCTGCCAGACCTGGGACCCACCAACTGACTGCACCAAACACATAAGATTCTTGAGCTAAGAAGTGTGGGAGCTTGGTGTTACAGCTCAGCTCTTTGCTATCACAAGGAGGGGGTGCATCTGATGTACACAAGTGTGCATCAGAGGCTGTGACCTGTGAGGTTCCCATACATTCAAGATAATTGTGCCGGTACAAAATGTGCCAGTGCTGAATGCATTCAGACATAACTTTGGCCAAGGTGAGCCCTACAGCATCTGCAATTAAGCAACTTGACTCGGAATGGAATTTGCACTGCTTACAGGCTTTTCCGAACCTGTACAAAGCTGTTTCTTCTTGAGGAATTAATAAATTTACTAAATTAAATTAAATTTACAAACTCTTGTGCAGAATACATGTTTGATGCTTCAAGATGTAGTGATTTCACGCCGTTAACAACATTGCAAACAGATGGAAATAAGAATATGGAATAAGGTTATGTTATGGCAGAAGGGAAATTTTGTAGTTTTGCCTTTGCCAGGAGGCTGGCATTGTACATGGAACTAACCTACAGTTTAGTGTATTCTGTAAAAGGAAATATGAACAAGCCTGCTAGGAAGTAAACACCTGCCTTACAGGTTTGGCTGACAGCAACCAGCCAGCAGCATATTCTTAGGAAGATATTTTAGAGAGCGTGTCAGAGAAGGATCCTTCTCTTTTTATGTTATATTTGATTTCAAGCAATCAGTGATTTATGAGCTCCCTGACAGAGATTTTAAGTCTGAACTTCACATGGACTGATGGGTATATATGGTTCATGAACCCAAAAGTCAGAGATACAATAGAACACTACAGGGATCATTGGTGGAGTTGCATACAGAGACTGTACTGTACCTACTGGTCTGTCTGTAAGCACTGGACAGGCACTTAGGTCCCTTATTTGCACGAGCTATAAAATCACCCTAAAAAATGTATTCCATGTTGTCAACATAAAAAGGTTTTCTTCTTCCATCAACTTGGTAAGATAAGGAGAGATATAATGAAAGAGAAGATGGTAGAAGAGATACACCAACATGCTGTATGCAACAACGAAGGAAGATGGGAATCTTGTAGAAACCAAATAAGCTTTATCTGCTTAAAAATTATAGGCAAAGGAGATCTTCTGTTCAATACATAAGACCATGTGAGTATCCAGAACCGAGAAATAAAGTGATATTTTTCTGGGTTTCTTTCTACTACTGAAAATAGTAAAATATGATCTGTAGAGCTTACTGACTTTGACTGCCAGAAGTTACTTCAATTACTCATGCTACATTTACTTTTTTTATTCAATATTCAGAAGCAATCTTTGAGCAATGCTGAGAGTAGCTGGTGATATTGCCACTACAGAGTCCAAAATTTAGGAGAGCTCCTACAGCTTCAGAAAGCAGATACCAGTCCTGGAAAGAATTATGGGTAATGCATGTAAGTGTGCATGCAAAAATTTCTGGCAAAGGTTATCATGTCTAAGTGTTCACATTCAGGTAAATGTGGGCTGTAGAATGTACCTCCTTCATATGCTCAGAAGGTTATATCCAAAGTCACTTCAATGTTAGCAACAGTACAGCCGCAGTGGAATGCAGTCTTCATTTACCATGTTTAAATATTGTAGTTAAGGGATTTTTCTTAAATATTCATTGTTTGTTGAACCAAAGCACTCTTCACAGAATTTATTGGGAGTTTAGTGCCTTTAAGAATTTGCTTTTCTCCCAGCTATATTGTGCCGTATCATGTATGAAATAAATGAATATTCTGTAAAGCTTCGATCTCAAACATTTAAACATGTAAAAGAAACTTAAAATCAGGCAGCCCCACTATCATCCTGTTCTTAAGAAGCAAGATACAAGCTGTGTGAATGAAGCTTGAGTAAAAGGGGAATTACGACAGGTGCAGGTGCCCAGTGAGATTTGCAAAGTTCTCACACTGACATTTGGAAAGGAATCAACATACATCTTGTAGTGCCTGGGAGTACTGGTTAACAGTAGTAACCTTGGGTCAAAAAGAACTAAGATTGTACACTGTTGGGTAATCAAGAAAAAAATACTTTCTAATGTGTTTTAATTATGCTTGAATATTTGGGTAATTCCTCTTTTACTTGTCTTCATTACACTTTTAAGCCTAGAAACAAACAGCACTGCAGAGGAGAAGTAATTTCACAGCACTCTATACTTATGGCACAAAGTTGTTATAAGTCAATATTCTTCCTAGGTAATGGGCATTGAATGTAAATTTCTTATTTGAAACATATTGCAAACTGCTTGAATAAAGAATAGCCAAAATTCATCTGTTCCACAGCAGATATGACTGGAAAAATGCCAGCCTCACCAAGGCACTGAGGAGGGCTGATCATTGTAGTTAATATATGACCTTATCACCATTCAAATACATATGAAATACATCACTTTGAGACAAGAGACTTTATCGTGCTTTCACATCCATAATAAATGAGATAGGCAAATGAAATGAATAAACTAGAAAAGAGTAGCTAAGTGTTCATTATGTTTCATTCAAAGAATCATAAAATGGGTTAGAAACGACCTTAAATATCATCCAGTTCCAACCACCCTGCCATGGGAAGGGACACCTTTCACTAGATCAAGTTGCTCGAAATACAGTACACTAAGCCCAAATACAGTATTGGCCTGAAAGCCCAAGACAATGCCAGTGCAAACACACAAGGGTACTGAACGTTTTTCGGGTAAATAGGGTCAGCACAAACCACAACAACTTAGTTCAACATTTTGGCTGGAATAAAAGTTCTCTGGTATCGTCGAAAATAGACACTCAACTCAGCTCTCTTATTTGGACAGCTGAAAGCAATAAACACAAGCATAACACCCACTTGGACATTTTCATATTGAAAAGCCCTAATCATATTACTTATTCTGACTTACTGTACTGCTTTTAGTTTTAGCCAAACACATTCCTATATAGGTTTTTTCCATAGTGGAAATTAACAACTCAAGAACCTGATTATAATAATAACTTGAGTGCACTTTTTGTTTACAAGGTAATACATATAATCTGGACTAATAGATTCCATGGCTGAAGGCCAAGGACTTTATTAGCCCTGGATATGGTTATTACTGATTATTGTACTCAATGTTTAATTAAATATTGAAATCTTAAAAGACAGAATTGGGAGGAAAATTGCTTTCTTCTTTTCCCTTCTTCAGCCATGTCCTTTAGTCTTTTCTTTTTAAACCTGTACTCTTTTCTTTTTAAACCATGTCCATTTTACATTACCCTCTGATCTTCTGTATGCAGTTTCCTTTTGTTTCCACAGATTTGGGTGACAACAGATTAAGGATTTCAGAATATATCTTTCAAAGTGAAAAACATTTTGAAAACCCAGAGCACTGTACTTTTTTTACCAGAACGCATAGATACCAACAGACAATTGAGGCACATACATATTCAAAGTAAAATTACTGTAGGAAAATCATTATGCGATGAGAAGAGCTCGAGAATGGAGAGAGATAGGTTTGTCACTGAAAGCAGATAATATAAATCACCTAATGCTAACCTCTGCTAGATAAGATACAGGACAATTCGTATAACTAGGTCTGACTGCATGCCTGGTTTTAGGAGGTCATCATTAGATGAGATTAATCCCATCCCTGCCAAGAGTTCATTCCTGGACTCCATTTTCTTGAGCTGTAACAAATACAGTCTCAAAGTCTCCCACCGTATACAGTCAATGAAATCCCGGCAACTCAATTAAGTGTATTTAGCAGAACCAACAAGGTGAGGGAATATATTAGGGAAGTACTACAACCAAGTACAGGGAGAAATGAGCAATTTCAAGTGGATATATATGAAGAAACACTGAATGAATGTGGTCTATGACAGCTGATGAATGAGTTGAAAGATGGCTGGTAACTGTCCTCCCAATGATGAAGTTAGCGGATTGTCCTCTTATTTTCTATAAGGTCACAAGCAGAACCACAAGAATGAAGACAAAGCGTCTAACAACACAGTGGGTGGAAATGTTAACTGATGGCACCAAGATGCCAGTCTGAGATGGTTCTGTCACTTCTAAGTTCATCAGTAGTATTTGAGGAATAAAAATCTGGCACCAAAACTGTTCTCTCTCCACAGACTGGAGTGCCAATATTTCCACAGAAATCAGAAAGTAAGTTCCTATCCTCCCCTGCCAGTGATTCAGTAGGCTTCCAAAGCTGAAAAATATTTTTGGATCCCTCTGATCCTTTGAGTGCATGTTGATATCCAGCTCAAGTCTCTAGCAGCTACAGAGGTGTAATATCTGGCAAGATAATAGTTTGTTGTCAACAAAATCAGTAATTTATAAAAAGAAGAGATGTTTCATTAATGCCATAGAAAACTGTGTATTAATAGGAATTATGTTTCCAAATAATTTCCAGGTTTGAGCTGATTTGCTCTCTAAAATGGCACATGAAGAAGCAATTGTAAAATAAGGCAGAAAGTGAATTTCAGCTTACCTTCTGGGACCTACACTCTGAATTACCACCATGATATGAGACAAACTGTTCAAATATGACTAGAGTGTTTGAACAATGCCTTGTGAACAGGAATCTGAGCTAAGATGAATAGTGGCAGTTGAACCTCAAAAATTATATAGATTTCACCTTGTGAGGTTATGACAGCACGTATGGAGCATCACCACAATGCCTGTGTGGCTGTACGCTGGAAGATATATAGAAAGCTTGCAGGAACAATCACCAAAGGTGATGTATGTTCTCAATAGTTCCACCATGGGAAAAGATTTGGAAGTTAGGTTTTAGGTTGACCCTAGAGAAGCAGTTAGGCAGAGATACAAGAGATGGAGGGGGACTTTACAAGCAAGGTGCTGTCACAAAACTTTGAGTAAGCAACAGCTTTAAAAGCAGGGAAAATAAAACTGTAAGTTCGGATGTGTTGAAGAGATTAAATAAAAAAAATTCTAAGGTTCAGATGGATCATTAAAAGGAAAATTTTAACCAGTTAGAAACTTCCATGAATTATCTAAAGTGGAGATTAATTTTAAGAACCTCCTCAACTCCTAGACATTACTAAAATTCCACTGAAGATTTGGCCTCCAGCCAGCCCTGTCTGTAGGTTGTTTTTTTCTCCTTTTGTCTTCTTTCTTTTCCCTGTCTCATATGTAGTGCATCTGTATCCAGATTTATTCTACATCTCTTCCTCTGCTTTCAGAGGACTGAAAAGCTCTCTGCAACTAACATTGCTCACTGTACCCATACAATTTGACAGGTGAGCTGTAAAGTAAAACTGTCTTGCCAGAAATCTTTCCAGTTATCCACAGCTGTCACACGTGTGAGTCAGCCTGTGCTTTCATACTGTTTCCTTTCCGCCTCAGTGAGGAGCCTTATTCTGAAGAAAGCACTTTCCTTTCCTCCTGACAAAGATTCACGCAGACCGAGAGCTGCAATGCGCGTAACATCCTACCAGAATACTGTGTCAATATGAGCGAAGTCACTGCACTTTTGTCCACCTCTCACTCTAACCCGTACAGTTTCCTGCTTCTTATTTTCCCTCTGGGTTTCCCACTTTCCAAAGAACTGCTACTCGACCTGCGACACCAACAGTGAAGAGAAGGCTCTGCCAGGTGATCTGCACGCTCTCCAGGAAACTTGAAGTGAGGCGGTCAAATCTCTGGCAGGGAGCAGGGGTTGTAAGGTAAAGGCAGTTGCCAAGGCACTGGGATAATTTATACATTTTAGTTTCAACATACACATGTATTTCAAAAGTCTGCTCTCTGGGTATTTGACCCACACGGCTAAGTATTCATGCAAAAAGAAACTATCAATTCTATTATTCATAAATTCTACTCGAGTGATTGTCAGAGCTCAAGCTGAGGGCCAGCTCATGCGCCTGGCAGCCAAAGACATTTAACTTCTGGCAGTAGAGCAATTACTTGTCTACAAAATCCATAATTTATAGAGGAAAGAGAGTCTGCATAAAACTGAGAGGAAAAGGAAAACAGTAAAATCTCTAAGATACAAATGCAGGAAATCAATCACTATTTCTTCCACTATACTAGAAATGTAATTCAAAGATTCTTACCTCCAGTAGTCCGCTTAATGGAAATAAACCACCAAGAGTAGAATCCTCAGAAGCATGCAACTACTGAGGCCCTATTCAATTGCTCCAGCAAGCGGATGTTCTGCAGGGAAAAAGTAGGTGAATAAAGAAGTTTTAAGATTGAAGAATACTTTGAGACTAAGTGAACTGATCTATATTTTCCTTGCCTTTAGCTTACCTTTTCAGTAGCTCCAAGACCTCTGATTTCTTCACTGTGATCTTATTTGGTTGGGTCTAAAAATCTTCCCACTCAAAGATCACAGATAATAACAGAGCTGCTTGATTTCAGGAAAGAAAGACAATGTGTCAGGAAAATTATACTGATGTCTGACTTTCAGCCTGGAAAGCTCAAACCTCTGGTGAACTAATGGACAGCTGGATTTGTGGACTCCAAATTTCACTGCAAAATTTATTCCCATCCTATGCTTCAGTGGAACAACGGAGCACAAGCTCTGTGTGCAAAAGCTCACCTTGCTTTTTCCCTCTTTGAAAGTTTTTTTCTTCATATAAATAACGATCCAGCTCAGAGCTATTAATGCTAACAATTTATCTGATTTTCAGAGTCTGATGTTCTGTTTGAAATTGCTTTGTCCAACATAATATGAAATTAAATAATGTGAAAAATGAACAATTTAGCAAAAATACAGGCACAGAAAACACCGGCACATTATAAACTAATGACACAGATTTCAGATGGCATTTGCCACAAAAATCTAAACAGTTGCATCCAGGATGATCCATGGAGGGAAGAGAAGGTAGATAGTCGATGAGAGACACTTGGCCTATGCTTCATGCTATCGCAGGTCTCAGCATAAAAGAAAAGGAGAGGATATGAGGAACAGAAAAAGCTAGGGTATTCCTAGACTATGTTTGACATAGGTGGAATTTCTTGATCCTCATTGTCTGTTCAAGCTGCCTTAAGATGACAAGCAATGGCATAAAGGTGAAGACAGTGCATGTCACATCTTACTTGAGCTTAGTATCCTTCTCAAAAAGCACTTCTCTAACCTGTTAAGTATGAAACAGATAAGTATGAAACTACACAATGAGACAAAACCTACTCTCCCAACTTATGGAAGCAATCCCAAACATCATTGGCTATGCTGCCAGACAGCAGTGCTTCACAGAAACGCAATATTTACTTTCACAGCGTCCTGAGCAGGTAAAGAACCATCTCCGAAGGTTTACACTTGCACCCAAATATTGTTATGCTCTTGGGCATGTTCATACAAGCTATTTTCAGACTGTGCACCAAAACAGAGACCCATCAGTTTCAGAGGAGTTGCTGTTGCAAGTATACTGAGCAGACTTCTTTTTGTCTCAAGGAAGTGTTTTCTGTTTACAGTGACATACTTGTGATGACACCAATGGGCTAGGCACTAATCAATGTAAAAAGAAAGGCACATAAAACTCACAGTTCAAAGAGAAACAGAATAGGATGAAAGATAATTACACAGAGACTCACAGTCTTGATCATGACCTGTGTTCTGACTTGGATGTTGTAGATGTAGAAGAGGGCTATAAAACATCTGTTTCTATTTCTACAAGTGGAAATTATTTCTCGGAGATGCAGCTTTTGTCTACCAGTTCTGTCGCACTCAGGCACTCTAAAGGGGGGTGGTCTAGCCAATGAGGCATTTAGTAGTCAGGAAAGGATCGTGGCCAAAGTAATCTGGGCTATAGTCTGGGCTGCTAAAAAGATTACTCAGAATACCTAGCATTGTTCCAGCTTGTACTAATGCTGCACTGGCTCTTGACCGAACAAAAACCTTGTAAGTGCAAAAACAGTACAAGATCATCTTCAACCTCTTCTGGCAAGATCTGGAATCAAAGCTAAAACAGAGAAGAGTGGGACACACTAAATACATACAGAACCCAGGTGATGACTGGCCCCGTCTCAATACTGCAGTGTTTAAATAACCTTTTATTTCTAATGAAATATGCAAAGCTTATCCCAATTATTTATTAGATAGGCCACTAATTCAGTTCCTCTCTTCCCCTCAGAGAAAGTCACCTGATGCCAGCTATTAAATTACATGCTGTAGATGGAGAGTTCTTAAGTTACTCAGCAAATACCAGTGCATGAGGCAAGTTTGCACCAGGGAACAAGTATCATTACTGTACAGTTAATGCAGTATTTTAGTAGCATGCTTTTCACATCCGAAAATACAAAAGTTGCAGCTGCATGAATTACTATAAATAGTAAAACTGTTCATGCATTAGCACAAGTGACAGTACCAGATTGCAAACCTTAGTACAAAATCAGAAATAACTAAGTATGACTCCAAGCAAGTAAAAACCTTGCATAATATTATAGTGCAGCTGGTTAGTAGCTCATGCTGTGTAATTTAAGTCTTGGTAATGGAAAAGAAGAACTTGGAAGCAGTCTCTAATGAAATATCCCTTTGGTCCCAACAGTATCCTGAATAAGTTCTCTCTTAGGTTTCCTCTGATTCCAGGCATATTCATGACAATCAAAGTAAAGGCTTCTGTACATTATTATATGCATTTTCACTTTTATCATGCCGTGTGAAAAATGGGTACTATTCCATGCTCTTGTGCAGCTGTGCACTGTTTATTTCAGAAGGGCAAAGACTGGATCACATGCAAACGTTCACACCAGCAAATTTATAGCTTATACACTCAGAGTAGTGCAAAAGAAAAGATCAATAAAAGTTTCTCCATTAAAGTGATTAGACAATACTAGTACACTTGGCTTGCTGTGAGAGGTGATACTGTCCCAGGAACAACCTTATTACCTGTCACGTTGAGATCTGGAACCATAAAACTCTCATCTCCCCTTGTAATTTCTGACATGCTCAATAGCCCTGGTAATTGAACTACACTCCTAGGGCTTCTTTAGCATGCTGAGATATCTTACCAACTAACTATTGGCAATTAAAATTGTAATGTGAATAGAAAAAAAAAGCATGAATTAATCAGCAGTATATCAGATAAGTTACAAATAACAAAACCAGCAATTTGGTGTACGAGTCAAAATTTCAATAGAAAATGTGCCATATAATCTATGCTAAAACGATAGGGTGTAAAGAGCACTCTTACAACTGGACTCTGGTACATGTTCCCAAGCAGAAAATAAATCATATGTGACTTCCTAGCATTCAGATGTGAAAAAACTGCCTGGAGCTATGATAGCAGCTGAATGTTTCATTCTCTGAAGAATTAATATTTCCAGCAGCAGTAACCAACACTTTATGTCGGTCAGATAAATCATTGCAACAAATATGAACTACAGAAGAACAGACAGCATGTTTTCTTAATTTATTCATTCATCTATTCATAATATATATTGATGCATTGATGATGAGACATAGAACATTAAAAGAAACAGACGGGCGTCCAGGGCTGTACAACTTTTATTTTGTCTTGACCATTAAATTCTAACAATAGATCCAAGATTAAATTATTCACTCCCAAATACAAAAATATGATATCAAAACATTCTGTCCTGGAATGAAACATAAATGGTAAATTAATTGCTTCATCATGCCATTGTGTAGCCTCTTTGAAAAACATGTTGAAGACATACACTATTCACAGAATACCCAGGAGATCCATGTGTTATGCTTAAGTAGTAATGAATTTTATGCTGGCCACTGCATTACCAGTCAGTTAAGTATTTTCTTAGTTAGACCCTTGAGAATTTAGCAGTAATTAATGATCCTGAAAGAAGAAAAGATTCATTGTGGGTAATACACATTTTTCCAGGGTAGGTCATTATTCAGGTTTATCATAAAGCAGCACCTATATATTAAAAACTTATGCACTAAGGACTATAGTTTAGGAAATAAATTTACAGAGGGACAGGAACACTGAAATACGAAATGCACATTACGTGAGCCCGTGTCAGTCTTGAGGTAGTCTGTTCATGTCCAAGTGCTTTTCAGGGGAGTTCTAATAGAAAAGCAAGCTGCCTTAAGAAACAGGAAACAAACAGGATTAGACATGGCAATCCAAATTAGTAGCAAGAGGTGCTGAAGAGGATAATGGACCGAGGCATCCTCAGCAATACTCTAAATATAAATTGGAGCAAGGGCTCGAATTCAGGTTCGAGTGCCTTTTATAAATTGAAGCAGCTACAACAGAAGCAACCAAATTCTGTCTACACTGCCACACAGGGTATGAATTTATGTTGTGGTTTAAGACCAGCCAGCAACTAAGCCCCACACAGCCATTCACTCACTCCCTTCACAGTGGGATCAGGGAGAGAATAAGAAGAGTAAAAATGAAGAAACTCATGGGTTCAAATAAAGACAGTTTAACAGGTAAATCAAAAGCTGTGCATGCAAGCAAGGCAAAACAAGGAATTCATTTGCTGCTTCCCAATGGCAGGCAGTGTTCGACCATCTCCAGGAAAGCAGGGCTTCATCATACATAACAGTTACTTGGGAAGACAAACGCCATCAGTCCAAATGTCCTCCCTTCCTTCGTCTTCCCCAGCTTTATACTCTGAGCATGACGTTACATGGTATGGAATATCCCTTTGGTCAGTTGGGGTCAGCTGTCCCACCTGTGTGTCCTCCCAGCTTCTTGTGCGCCCCCAAGCCTGCTCGCTGGTGGGGTGGGGTGAGAGGCAGAAAAGGCCCTGGCTCTGTGGAAGCACTGCTCAGCAATAATGATAACATTCCTGTGTTATCAACACTGTTTTCAGCACAAACCCAAAACACGGCCCCACACCAGCTACTATGAAGATAATTAAATCTATCTCAACCTTGAGGACCAATTCAGTTTATCCATATTTACATAATCATAACCTCCACCCACCCCACCTCCCCTTGTAAAAACATTATTTGATTCTATTATGCAGACAAGATAGCTGGCATTCTTCCTACAAGTGTCTCAGTGTCATATTCCCAAGTTCAGGCTACTTACATGGGAAACAGGGACAGCAGGTAGCAGGAAGAAGGCACATTACAACCTTCTCCTTCCCTCCCTCCTTCTTTCCATCCTTTGAAATAAGCCACCCTGATTTTATATCTTGGAAACTTAAGAGGCATGCTTATTGGTTACATGGTGTTATCATTCTTACATTTTATAGTGTCATGGTACACAGGGGAAAAAAACCTTAAATTAATTGAAATTCAAAAAAGTCACTTTCCTGCACTACAAGTGATTAAACCAAAGAAATACTGAGCATCCAAGAGAAGAAAGTAAAACTACAGGCAGCTGCTCTTTTCTTAAAATCAGCCTACCTTTTTAAGGGAGTTGAAGTGATTATAACCCACAAAATTCTATTTGCTTGGAAGGTAATGCCTCCCATACATACAAAGCTACATAAAATGAAATTTGCTGGTGTAAGTAAAAGACTGCTTTCAGTCAGGGAAATGACCCTTGGAGAACTGCATTGATTGCTTCCTCCACTGCTGTCATGCTGCCTCTTGAAAATGTGGACCATCATTCAACAGATGGGTTCTGCTGTGCCATTTCGTAGAGAAACCCTGGGTTCGGTGACAGCTGAGTCAGTTTTAGCCAAGCGCACGGAGCAGTTCACAAAGAATGATTAATCTCTTAGCTTCTTGTCTCCTGCTTGATCCTTTTGCTTAAAATTATACAAGAAAAGTGATGCTTAGTAAAAACTAGCTAAGAAATCATCTCAGTCTAGAAAACTCATTCATGTTATGCCTCAGCTACATCAAAGAAATACTGACATGGAGCTAATAACAGTCAGCTTTACGGAGACATTCTGACAGCCTGAATGGAGAAGATCATGAGCCCCTTTCTCTAGAGAGATGAAAGATATTCCCATAGAAATCAAGGTACTGATTTGAATAAATCTCCGTAACCAGTCTAGACATTGCACCTTCAGTTGATGGCCCAGACGCAAACGTAAGAAGATCAATAACAACCACCAGGTATTTAGGGAATGCATGGCAAGCACCTCACTTGGTTGCTCATAATTCTCGGATTATATTCACAAGTGGTCATATACCGACTAGCAGCATGCTCGCTTCCCAGGAGTGCTCACTGAGATAATAGTCTTTGTTCCTACAGGCAGCATCACTGACGTAAAATAGACCTGGACAAAGGGCCCAAACACCATGACATAAATAAGGATGAGAGGATTAGTGCTAAAGACACTCTTCAGAGAAGGACAGTCAGGGAGCACATAGCTTCCAGCTTTCTATTGTTTCTTGCTAAAAGGCTAATAGAATTACTGGAAATGTAGGTAAGGCATGAAAATTAAAGGACTCCAGCTCGTGTGCTCCTGCAAAGTCTGATAAATAAGACACAAGTGGCCAGTATGAGTTGGCTCTTTGGTTTTCTTACCTCCTTAATGCTACATATATGATGAAAATTTACATGCAGAAAACTTGAGAAATTCTATTGCTAATTTGTATCAACCAGTTTATATATGCTTGTGGGTTTTATAGTTATAAGTACAGGATGTTTGAAAGGTGACGAAGGTTTTAGATTGAGACAGGGTCTAAGTAAAAGCAAGTAATGTTTGGCCCCAAGCAGGGCATGGACACTAGAAGGAATGTTTGGGGTTTGGCAGAGAGGGAAGATGACCTGTCTCATCTTTCCTTTGCCTACTTTCTATGATCCTTCTTATCTGTAAGGGAGTGGAATGATACATTAACATTTCATGTTTACTGTCTTCTTGAAAAAATGTATATACCTGATGTCTGTGTTTCAACTTGTCTACTGGTCTGGAAAAGAAGCAGTTGATTGACCTGCTGTCCTCTGCATATCTCTTATCCCGAAATTTTGCTTACCATTTGTTGCCTGAAATAATTACGACCTTTCTATATGAGAAAAATGTATGGATTAACAAAGACCCTATCTATCTTGTCAAAACCACAACAGCCAGATCCATCTTACAGCCTCAGTTTTGACCCATAAAACTCTGTCAGGGCACCTATGCAGAAGAGGGACCAAACAAACACAAGGTTCTTCACCATCGTGTACGTTGTCAAATGTCTTTCACTATTTCCAAGATGTATTAATAGACTGGTTGTTTAAATTTGTTTACAATATTTTGATCAATAACTATATTCAGTGTAGGGATTCCATGACAGACAGATGTGAGACAGATTAGAATAGAGACTATAAGTGCCTCTAATAAATTGCCTTGCAGATAGGAGTAATCTTGGGAACAGCATTAGGAAACCATTTTCTTCTGCTTCCAGAAAATGTACCCTGTGTCAAATGGGAAAAATGTGAAACAGTGTGAAGGCACACATTTAAATTTTAATTTTATTAAAAAAAAAATTACAGGAGTGCGTAAGATGTAGGCTACAAAAGGAGATTAGAAAAAGTGATTTGTGAAAAATGAACTCTTTTCATCATACTCTGTGGTACATGAAACAATATATTTTAATTGACTGGATCTGAGAACCTAAATTTCTTCTCTTTGCCTACTCTCCTTTTAACTGAAGTGTTAGCCTTCTTTTGTGAAGCCAAAGATGGCACGTTACCAGCATATCTATGAAGGAAATACCTTACCTTACCTTACATGCACTGTGAATAGGCTTCAGTCATACCAGAGGGACTGAGTCTTACAGGAATGAAAAGCAGAGAGCAGAAAAATACTCCTGTATTCCAGGCAATACAGTAAGAATTCTCACCCACAAGATTTGTGAAGAAGCACCACAGGGGGCCATTGTGAGGCCATAGCAAGCATAAAATCAACCAGAATTAAAGCATAGTGAGTTACATTTTCTTTAAGGAAAGAAGAACCCAAGGAGTAAGGAAAACCACTGTCTTTTTCTTTAATGAGGGACTGCTCTACCAATTGAAACTAAATACAATCCCCCCTCCTTCAAACTTAAGACGTGTAGAGACAAGTAAGTGAATATATTTCAAACCAGTTGAGCAAGCTCATACTGGCAAGAGTCTGTATCATAAGGAAGCCTGAACATCCAATCCACAGCAAGGATACTGATTTTTGTGTGATGAGTGGAGAGAGAATATAAAGTCCTGGCAACTGCAGTTTGATTGAATAAAATATTGAAATAAACAATATTGAAATAAGCAATATTATATTCAATTAAATATTTAAGCAGATTTATACATGAAGTTGTCACTTTCAGGTTTCAGCATCAGCCAGCCACTGAGATATAAGCAATATTCACCTTTCTGAGCTACAATTTCAAACACTTTCCTGTATCGGATTACAGATGGAACATATTTTAAGACCCAGATCTGCCATGGGTGGACAATTCTTTACCATCATAAACTGTCATTTTTGTCATTATTCTTCTCTCTCACAGTAAGGCAGTCTGAGCAATGTTAGGGAGTCAGCAATGACGGCGAGTCACTCCCTGACATTTTCATAAATACTTCTTTTATTAGTGGTAGTAAAGTGCCGTAGAGAACATTAAAGGAGACATGGAGGAAACTTACAATACTGTGAATATGGGAACAGGAAAGGAGACAGGGGAGAACCTACAGAGGTAGGCAAGGGGACTTGCAGAGATGCTTTCTGTGGAAGGGATGAAGAGTGAAAACCTGTACCAAAGACTTCATTTTCCAGTTGTCCAAATAATCATTGGATAACTTCATCTGCAACCAGAAGAGAGAGATTATCCATTATCTAGTGAAATATGTCATTAATGTTCTCTTACGTCTATTTTACTTTAAATTAAGCTATCTTCTGGTATCAATTGTTAAATAGGAAGGATGGATTTGCCATTAAAGCACTACACTAACTCCACGTTTAAGTTCCCAGATGCACCATTGATTTTCTGTATCCTGTGAAGAGGTAGCCTAAGCTTCCTTAGTTAGGAATTGGTTTAAATTTCACCTTTTCCCAGACTAGATGGAGAAAAATGTGTTAACATAAGGTCTTGCCTAAAATGAAATATAACCAATAAGGTCCAATAGGATTAAATCACCTAACTTGCCCTACATGCAAACCACAACATAGTTAAGGTTGAAGTTACATTACACCAGACCCACTTTGGCCAAGTTTGATCCAGGTCAAATTCACTCAAAATTAAGCTTTATGCAAGTACTTTAAAATCCCAAGAATACTGCTCTGCAAACCAGTGTGTGTTTTGAAAAAGAGAAGAAAAGTGTTTTGAATAAATTCCCTCCCTGGAGTAAGAAGAAGTGAAAAAAGCACCTAACAGAACAAAGACATTTTCGTTGAACCCAAACAAGAGGTTTTCTCTCCCTTTATTCTTTAGCATATTTGTGAGCTTATTACTGCTATCAGTCAAAATAAGTGTTGTTAAATGCAGTAGGGAAACAGGGGTTTGGAATATATAATTGAAACAGCACTTTGAAAACACCAGAACCAAGTATTTTCATTTTTCAGAAAGAATCCACATTTCACAAACACACTTTCAACTAAACAAAAAATGTGATTATCCTACAAAAGTACTGTTTGCCTAAGAAATCCCACCTCTTTGACACTCTTATGCCAGGCTGGAGAGAGAGAGCTCTGCTGAGCCTTCCATGGGGTAGCAGGTGGCATCAAGGTCCGTATGAACTCCTTCCACCACAGAAAGGGGACAGTGAAGAAAGTTAGTTCTAGGGCAGGCCTGTGCTGGAGGATCAAATTAGCACAACCTGCCTCTGACCATTTGCTTGTACATACACATGTTTGTGTGTTATGAGAATCTGCGTGCTTGCACATACACCCACACACACACATATCATATACACACATACACATACCTGCACCTATATGAGTACTATTGCTGTAGCCTTATTTGCAGCCAAGAGTATGACAGAAGAATATTGTGCCAGGAATCATGGTGATATCTGAGAATAATGTCCTCTCAACTACTAACAGACACAGCAGAAGTACATTATCTCACATGAGTTTCCATGGTAAACTGCATTAATGAAAAACGCCTCATTTCTGAATTGCATCACAAGAGAGCAATTGTAATGGAAGTAGCAACGAGATATGTAGGTGATAATATTCTTCCTCCTCAATGTAGCAGAATGGGAGGAACATATCCCCATTGTACAGTAAATGCCGATTGATGTAGCCAAAGTGTTCACTATTCTGAAGCCCTCAGGAAATTTGGGTAAAAACTAAAGCCAATTTTTCTATTGGATCATTTAGTGAAATGAATGTTCATTATAACACGGAGAAATGAAACAACGTAAGGCCATTTTAAATTTAAATATCTGTTAGCAAGTAGAGCAAGGACTGCCACATTATTCTCTCGGTAGGGTGTGAGATGCTGTATCAGTTAGCATCTGTTCTTTGCAATTCCTCCAGTCAGAATGCAATGATTTAGTAAATACACAAAAAGCAGTAATTCTGCAAATTATCATTTTTTTCCAAGGCATTTGTTTCTGGTTCACATACAGTAGATGGCACTGGTGGAATAAGAAGTCATGATACGTGAAAACTTGTAGAAGCATTTCCACCATCTTTCAGTAGGGAGACACCATTGCTCAGTGTTTCTGTTCTCTGGTCTCTCTTTTTGTGTGGGGCCTAAAGGAACAGTAAGCATATTACAGTTTTTATTCTTTGATCAGAATCATTGCAGTGGGAGCAATCTCAGAGTTCCCAGAATCACTGAATGGTTGAGGTCAGAACAGACCTCTGGAGATTGCCCAGTCCAATGCCTTTCAGAGAAGGGTCAATTAGAATGGGTTGCTGAGCACTATGTCCAGTCAGGTTTTGAATCTCTGAAACAATGGAGACTTCACAACCTACTGGACAACCTGTTCCTGTGTTTGACTCACCTTACAGGAAATCAGCGTCTTCTTATGTTTAAATGGAATTTCCTCTTTCAATTTGTGCCCATTGTCTCTTGATCTGTCACTGGACACCACTGAAAAGGACCTGGCTCCCTATTCTTTTCACCCTTCCTTTGAGTGTTTATACACATTGATAAGATCCTCTTCCCAAGCCTTCTCTTCTGCAGGATGCTCAGTCCTAGTTCTCTCAGTTTCTCCTCAGATGTCAGATGCTTCAAACTGATAATCATTTTTGAGGCTTTTTGGTAGACTAACTCCAGTATATACATGTGTCTCTTGCATTGAGGAGTCCGGAATCAGACCCAGTGGTCCAGATTCTGACTAAAGGAGAAAGATCACCTCCTTTGATACCCTGGCAATGCTTTTCCTAAGGTAGCCCAGGGGGGTTTGGCTTTCTTTGTTGCAAGAGTATACTGTCTTACCAAGACCTCCAAGTCCTTTTCTGCAAAGTTACTTCCCAGGCGCTTCACCTGCAGCCTATATTGGTGCATAGAATATTTCCTTCCCAGATGCAGGGCTTTGCATTTGCCCTTGTTGGACTTCATAAGATTGCTCTTTGCCCATTTCTCCAGCCCGTTGAGGTCTCTCTGAATGGTAGCACAACCACCACGTCTAATAACCAGTCCTCCAATTTTTTTATCATCTGCAGATCTGCTGAGGCTGCATTCTGTCCTACCATCCAGGCTCTTAATGGAGATGTTGAACAGTATTGGCCCTAGTATGTATGGTGGTGTACTACCAGCCTCAAGACAGACATTGTGCTTCTGATCACAGCCCTCGGAGGCTGGCCTTTAAGTAAGATTTCAGGCTTTTATTTTTGTTGTTGTTCATTTATTTAGCCTGTACCTCATCATCTTCTCTACAAAGGTACTTGTTTGTACCTCTATACCAGGAAAAGCATGCCTGACTCCTTCCCCTACCAACCCCCCGACAGCTTCTGAGTCCTCAGTCCCCATGAAGCCACCAGCCCACACAACAACTTGACAAATAGAAGAACTGATTTTTAAACAGTTTCTGTTGGGTAAAATAAATCAGGTCTTTCTTCTGAGTTAATGCAGACACTTCCTCCCTTCCCACTCAGATGCAACATCTCAAAAGGCAAACAAAGCCTGTTTCTTTGGTTTTAACATAGATTTCTCATTTCACCAAATACTTCCTTAAGAACCATTCTGAAATTTTTTACACTACTGCGATATCACTAGGGCACTGATGCAGTTCAAAGTGATCACAGCTGAAAGAAACCTCTGATGGCAGCTTCAGAATCACTGTGGTTTGTCATTTAGTCCTGTGGGCTTCCTACCACGGGCCAAATGGTAGAAAGACAAGGCTAGAAAAATCAAGGAAAAATCTTTAGACTGAAGACCAACGGACTGTTGAGTAAAAATTATGTCCAATGCCCTCATTAGAGTATATTAATGAGGGATATGAAGTCATTTAAGGTACTGATCAGAAGAAAGTACATGGATGGTGAATTTCCTTTAGTGTCACTCTGAAGCTAGAACACCTTCTCTGGTGTTAAGAAAGTATGCTAGAGAGCTCAAATTTTATTTATTCAACTTTTATTGAAAAATATTTCTTTTCCCTTAGAAGACAAGGTAAATCCCCAGAGCTGCTACATAAGGTTAGCTGCTGCTTGTATATTCCTGTAGGACTCACCTTGGGCATTAATTCCCAGTTCTGAATTTTCCAGCTTTTATTAGCCCTTCAAACACTACAGCCCAACCAATTTGTTTTTATTCCAGTTTGAGGTTTAATATTGGTGTTAAAAAAAAAGCAAAGTCAATGGCTTTTACTTACAAGTACACTTTAAAATCACTTTGCTAGATGAAGACCTTAAACAAGTTACAACTTTCTATTCTGATACGCCACATGTGAATAAAAAAAAAAAAAGCCACCCAGTGTGATTTCCCAGCTACACAGATAAAACGTGGATGTGATTGTCAAGTGTTCTTAAAAGTAAGAAGTTATACAGTCAGCCTACGGAAGGGGGAAAGGGCATTCTTCTGTACCAGAGGACAACTAGTAATTCTTATATGTACACTAACACTTGGAGGTTTTTTCCAGTGCATTATACGTGCTCTACACTACTTTGGAATAATTCCCATTCAGCTTTTGCACAGGATCCGCAATTGACAGGTCTGGTAAAATATTCCTAGGTCTTTACTCTCTACTGGACTTTAGGATTGCACGGTCTCATCTTCCACTTCATTGCACGCCACTACGTTAATGTGAAGAAGCGGGTAACCTATTGGCTTCCCTGATCCTCTGGTGCCAAGTAACACATGTATAGTTTCCCCAAACACTGTTTTGGCAGTTATTTCATGAACATCTGCTGCACACAGCCAGGAACAACCCAGCTTCCCCTGCAACTGCTGGTAGCAGCAGGCAGCTTGTGTCTTTGCCTTCTTCTGAAAATTCAGCTCCCTCTATCAGCTTGAGGTCTACAGCTCAGAGCAGTCAAGAGCAACTCGTACAGAAAAGGTGAGAGCAGAGCAGCTGTGGGCAACGTAGCAGTGTAAAATGAACAATGATGTTTCACTGACCTTCTCCAGCGCTTCAGTCTATTCTCCTGGACAGAGTCCAAATTTTCAGAATTCATGGGAATAGCTGGCATCACAAAAGGCCTGATAGGAGTAACAAAGTATGTTAAAAAAATTTACATAAGCCCTGTTGAAAAACTGATGATTTGTGAGAAGAAAAGAAAAGAAAATGGAAAATGACAGTGGAGAAAACACAATTTAACTGGACTTCTATTATAACATCACATAAAAGGCAGCTAGTTTCTGTGAGCTTTGGTGTAACAATGTCAGGAACGATGTGGAGTTAAAAAGAACAAGAAAATGGCATTAAATATAACCTATTCTTATTCTTCCAGTGATATTTGGCCTCCATCCAAGGCATTCACACAGAGCTACAGAATCCCCTCCTCCTCAGAACCAAAACACACAGTAGGGATGTTTGGTGATACACATGAGAAGTGAGCAAAAGAAGAAAAATAGCTTGAGATATTCTAAATTCTTCTCCAAAATATATAGCCAGCAGGCATGAACATGAATCATCAGTCAGAAAGGCATATAAATGTTCATCCTCCCTGTGCTGTTTTTGTTTCACTTGCTTTTAAATTTGTTTGAGAATTATTTTGTATTGTTTTGTTTTAAACACCAGCGCCATCATTATCAGTATGCTCACTTCTTGAGTTACATTCAGCCTTTGGAATTTTCTGAAATATAAGCCATATGAAACAAGTCATTCTTTGTTCACCCTCATAAATCATCATACAACAAAACCATTGTCCCTACTGCCTGCAGGTGACTGATTGAAAAAAATGAATTCTGACACTGGAAAGATTATAACAAAGACTGAAGCACTAAAATGTTCTGTTTAAGAAAACAGAACCTGATATGGAAAAAGAAAAGGTTAGCTTCCTCCCAATTAACTTTGGGGGCACAGGACTCTAGCTCATCAATTTGAAGCTGATCCTTCATGTCAACAATTTATAAATTAAAGTAGGATTCATCTTTTCTGAGAAGCAGGAATGAGAGTTTTATAAAGCAGCTGAGATTCGGATGTCTGCATTTTCTCTTCTATGCCATGCACAGAGTAGAATGCCATGTCAGGGTAGTACAGAGTATTCACCATCTGCTGTTGGCTGAACTCTCACCAGGACTGAGTTTCTAGTTACTAGATCTTTGTATTTAAAAAGTGCTGGGACACACTGATAGCTCATTTGTCTTAAATGACGTGATATCCATCACCTAGAAATTATCCACAGAGTTCAAGAGTCAGCTCTAAAATGGTCAGGTGCCTGCAGTCTATAGAAAAGGTTCATAGGTTTCACAAGCTTTGCAACAGTCAGTCCACTCAGTGAAGTAATATCTAAACTGTACCATATTTGCCTGACTTCAGGAACAGATCAGTTATTAGATGATTTACCAGTTAGGGTTGGAAGGGACATTAAAGGTCATCTAGTTCCAATCCCCCTGCCATGGGCAGGGACACATCCCACTAGACCAGGCTGCTCAAGGCCTCATCCAGCCTGGCCTTGGACACCTCCAGGGATGGGGCATCCACAACATCCCTGGGCAACCTGTGCCAGTGCCTCACCACTCTCATGGTGAAGAAATTTATCCTTATATCAAGCCTAAATCTGCCCCTCTCCAGTTTATACCTATTCCCCCTCATCCTACCACCACAAGCCTTTATGAATAGTCCCTCTCCAGCCTTCTCTTCTCCAGGCAGAACAAGTCCAACTCTCTCAGCCTGTCCTCGTAGGGAAGGTGCTGCAGCCCTCCGATCATCTTTGTAGCCCTCCTCTGCACCTGTTCCAACTGCTCCATATCCTTATTATGCTGAGGATTCCAGAACTGGACACAGTATTCCAGATGAGGTCTCACAAGAGAGGAATAGAGGGGCAGAATCACTTCCCCTCGCCCTGCTGGACACACTTCTTTTGATGCAGCCCAGGATACAATTGGCCTTCTGGGCTGCGAGCGCATATTGACAGCTCATGTCAAGCTTCTCATTGACCAGCACCCCCAAGTCCTTCTACACAGGGCTGTTCTCAATCACATCATCCCCCATCCTGTATTGAAAATGGGGATTGCCCCAACCCAGGTGTAGTACTTTGCACTTGGCCTTGTTGAACCTCATGAGGTTCTCACAGGCCCACTTCTCCAACCTGTCCAGGTTCTTCTGCATGACATCCCGTCCTTCTGGTGTGGCAACTACACCGCTCAGCTTGGCGTCATCTGCAAACTTGCTGAGGGTGCACTCAATCTCGCTGTCAATACATACCTCACTGTCGACAGATACCACTGCACTTGGTATCACAGTCATCTGGATTCCTTCAGTACTTCTCAGAGTGAAGCAGTCACTATTGAAAAAAAACAATAAAATGCAAAGGTCCTCTGTTTCCTTGGCAAAAAAAACAGTGGTGGCAAGTACATTCTTAGTATATTCTTTTGGCTTCACTGACTCCTGAATTCTTTGCTGCCCTTGAAGAATGGAGAGTGCCTTTCTCATAACCAGATGGTTAAGGTCTGCATTTGTTGGACTGCATACCTCTCAGGCATGCAAGCAACTATGTCATTGACCAGAAAATAGGCTTTTCTGTTCTGCTTCTATCTCATGATTTTGAAATACAGCAATATCAATTGTTAATTTGTTAGGTATAACTGGAAAATGCTTAGAAAGACTGTAGTCTTCAGGGACTTTAGATTGTAACTTCCGATGAAGCCTACAAATAATTCCCAGATGTTCAGTTCAGTCACAGTGGCAGTACTCTTAACCATACAGAATAGAAAAACTTTAGGTACATCATTCATTTTCATTAGAAAACTGGAGGTTTTATATCCTTTTTAGGCACACAGATTACTGAACAGCTTTTTTAAAAAAAAAAAACAAACCTTTTCTATTACAATTGGACATCCACATTCTTTTAAAACACACTTTAGGCACCTAGGCAATATTTTCAGATTTTTCCCAGCTACCTAATATTTTCTGTATGACACCCAAGTTCTTTTCTGTATCGACTGTGTGACCCAGTTGCATATCAGATATCATTAGTTCAATACTACTTCTCAGGCCAAAATCATTAAAGAAAATACTAAGATGCACTCCAAGGCTGATTCATGAAATATGCTTTTAGTAGTTCCCTTCAACTCGTTACATTTTTTTTTCAACATTGCCCATTTTCACCTTCACTTTAAACAGCTCCCTAACTAACTTAAATTTCGTACCTCTGTCTTATTAATGAACAGTTTCCTGCGGGCATCACTTCAGATGCTTTACTCATAAATTAGTCTGTCTCAGTGGGATTATTCTCATTTAACTTCAGATGTCTTTAGGGTGGTCATCTGCAGCTGAGCTAGTCACCCCTGGCTAACTTTACAGTCAATGTAGAGAAATAAGCACTTGTGGGTGTGATTCATCTAACTTATTTTAGACATTTACTTTAGGATGGGATGAATCATACCCTAAAAGAAACTAATTTTTGGCATTGCTAAAAAGGGAGCATGGGGTAACTAGTTTACAAAGAGATGCCTCAAGAGCAGACACATGCATTTAGTTAGATGAATCTCAACCTTCATTACCAAACAAATTAGATTATTCATACATATCTCTGCTTTATAAAATCTATTATATAGAAAAATGAATCCAGTTGTTCTGGCAGAAACTTCCCTTGGCAAAACTTACTGTATTTTAGATCATTTTCATTTACCTTTCTGTCACAAAATAGTCTTTCCATTGTAATTTGATCTTGTATACTGTTGAGGTTACACTAGTGGCTCCATCGTTGCTTCACACTTTCACCCTGGGTAAATTAAAACTTGTGTTTTGCTTCTACTTGCAAAGCAGTTATTTCCATTTTCTGTGCATTCATTCTGATCTTTAGCACATTTATTTTCATTTTTTATTATTATATGTTTATCTGCACATAATTATATACTATAAAATACTGATCTTCATGACTTTATACTTATGTTTTACAGCTTCTAGTAAAGTGCTGGATATTATGAAAGTTAAACTCAACCAAAGTTAGAAGTCTGGAAGACTTCTGGAAGACTTCTAACACACAAGAGAATCAATACTAAATAAGTTTTGAAAGAATACAATGCTCATATATAACTCCTCAGTTGTGTATCTTTAAAAACAAAATTCATATAACTAGTAAAAGTAATAAGTGCAGTTGATCATTCATTTTACATTCAGTGAATCACAACATAATCTGTAACCTTGAAAGGGGAAGAATGTAAAATCACTCAGTAACACACCACACCAGAGCAGTAAACAATCTCTACTTCCCATCTCCTCTTTAATGTAAAGTCTCTTTGCAAACAGATGCACTAGAAAATCATCTCTCTGATGCTTAGTAAATTAATTTCAATTTGACTTTATTAATATCAAATAGGTATTCTTATGAACCATGCATATTATGAATGTGTAAATATCACTAGATTGCTGTATTTGTCAGAAACAATAAACTGCAAACATTTAGCATAACATTAAAATCATTAATAGGCTATAGTAGGGTGTTTTTTTCATACGCTGAACAGTCAAGAATCATGCATAATGTAATAGCATATTTTGCAGCTGCTAACAGCAGGCCAGATTGCAAGAGATATTTTCAATGTGTTTTTATTAACAAGAGAAAAAGATCTTTCAATTGATCTGAAGCAATTGCTGAAAGAAAAGCTGAAGAGGCTATCATTATAAAATGGAATGGTAAATGGAGAATCCTGGCCAAGCATGTCCTAGGAAACTATTTTCCCCTGTATTTGATCCTTATTTACAGAGAACATGATCCAAAGCTCATTTGAAAGTCAGCTGAAAAGCTCCTGCAAAAGCCAATGGATTTTGGACTAGTGCTGGAGTGAAAGAATAAAGTAGTTGAAATTATCCACAGGGGTTCAGTCTTGAGATGAAAAGTAAATGATGTTTAAGATCATGTATGTCACCGGTGTTAAAATGAGAGATGAGACTGAACTGCAAATTTTTATACAATGTGGAGTTCTTTTGAATTTCTTTCTGCATTCAACTACCTCCAATGGCCCTTGAGGCTTTGGATCTGTGTCTTGATGCAGAAGCACTGCAGAAATAGATGGCTGCTATGAAGCGCAGCATTGAGAGGCTTCTGTAGACCCACCAATAAATCTTATTTCATTTATCAGGCTCTAGTTAATTAAATACTATAAGTAGCTCTTTAGCAACACATCGATAAAAATTTTATACAGGAAATCAAATGGCCAGAAAACATTGGTAGTGAGAACATTCATTCACACTCAAGAAATGTTTAAGATCTTCCTATGAGCAAACACAGAAAAGCCAGCTCTTTCTCAGATGGGCTTTTTAACATTTAGCTGATGTAAGACAGTTTTGTATTATCAGTAAATTCACTCATCTACCTTATATAGACTAATATAATTTAGTATTGATAATACCTTATTAAATATATTAGCTCATTTTATATCAGAATTAAAATAATAAAATAATTATCCTTTGCAACAGTACTTTGCTATTGAATCAGTGCTCATGATGTGGTTTCCATCTGCAGACTCTCCCAAGACCCCCTTTAAAGATTTTATCTTTAAACTTAGGAAAACTAGGTAAGATTCATCCACAATATGTTAACTGCCTAATAATGACATGTTGGGTAAAATGCATATTTTGAGTTCAAACTTTTATTCTCTCCTTTTCATTTGGTTTTCTTCCTCAGTTATTACTGTCATAATTATTGCTAATACATTTCCTATTATTGAAGATATGAATACTTAATATATTATCTGCATTGCATTATTCTTTCTCTGCCTACTGTATCATGTATTTTTTTCATAAAAAATAAAATTTGTGTTACACTCAGAAGCTTTTGACAGGCTCCTGGAACTCTCTTTGGGAGGATCTCATGCCTGAGGACTAACATATTTTCTTGTGCCCAAGGGTACAGGCATTGTTAGATAAGGATTCAGTTTCTATTAATGCAAATCTCCAAAATAAGTCTGGGGATCCAGGGATGTCTATTTTTCTTCCTGTGGACTATAAAGAAGCCCAGAACAAGTAGCTAAGATGTAAATAAAGAGCTGTGTGTGTTCAGTTGCACAAACCCCACTTCAAGGGATGTAAATTTACCAGTGTCTGTTGCCTAATGGTCTTCTTGGAAGGGGTGATGTAAATCCTATTCAAAACTCTACCTATGAGAGTCAGGCTACTCATGTTTTTACAAAATGGAAGTTTTAGCATTAAGGTGGAGCACCTTCCTGAATTGAACTTATAACACTCTTGCAAAATATTATTTTATAAGTTTGTTTTCACTAAGAAATGGCTCAAAAAGTAGTCTGTAGAAAAAAAATTGATAAGAAATATTATCTCCTGGTACCCTTCTGGTACAGTACAAGATATGCTTAGAAATGCAAGGACTTCTAAACAACAAGAAATTTAATATGTAAAATTAGCCTGGTAACTGCCTTGTAATAGCTATAGGATAGGTTGTAAATTTTTGGAGAGGGTGGTCTTGCCTTGAAAGAAATGGTATTAAGACTAGGTGTTTTTCAACAAAGTTTGAGCACTTTCCTTTTTGTCAGAAGGAGGCATTCCCACAGTTGCAATCAGGAATAAATAGATAAATAAATAATGCTGCTTCACAGTTTACCTATTTGAGCATTTCTCACATACCCCACATCTCCAGGAGCAGTTCCAGCAGAGAGGAAAAGGAATGAAGAGGACACTTTGCGCACTGCACGATTTTGCACTTCTACCAGTCTGAAAAGGCACCATCATTTCCAGAGTGACACTGCTTGCCTTGAGAATTTGTAAATTCTGAGACAACCAGGATCAAAATCTGGGAACCCTCAGCAAAAAAAAATATTTAGGGTTAAGGCACAGTACTTTCATATACAATATGTTTTCATGTATTCATTTCCCTGTGTATTTTGTTCTGCCTGTAGACCCTAGCAAACAAATCTTCCATCCACGTACATCCTTCCCTTAAACAATGTGAGACTGACTTTGCTTATATTCAGCCTCCATCCATGGCTGCAGCAGCCAGTCCTCACCAAATGCAATAGCAGACACTCTGCCTCGTGGGCAGATTTGTATGCTGTTTTTTTTTTTATTTATGATCCACATACCACACTCTGGGGCATCCTGGTACTATTTAAAAGCGCATGCAAAATTCTGCTTTTGAATTCTGCTGATCCCTCAGTATTGCTGCTCAAAAGCAGGCAATCAAATCCATCAGCAATTTATACAAACCAGCCCTTTGCAGCAGATATAACATATATGGAGCACCAGAATCGTCTCGTGGTAGCTGTCTTGTTTTTGTAATAGGGTGTGCAGATAGATGGTAAAGGTGCCCTATGTGTTCACTTTTACTTTTTCAGAAGTCAGCTACATATTGTTTCCTGCTTACTGCTGCCCTTAATACCTTCACCCCTATGTCAGCAAATGAGGAATCTAGTGTTCCAAATATGCTATACATAATGCCTTCTAGCAAAGAGTTAGTCTGTATTCATTGCTGATGGGTTTGACTGTGTATCTCACCTCACCTGCCACTACGGAAGGGAATTATAGAAATGCAGCACAGATCAGTGAGAGGGAAGATACAGTCAAGCACTTCAGCTATCGCATAGGTTTTGTTTTGGTATTCTAACTATGCATCTTAGGAACAAGAAACATTTGCTACCACGTGTTCTGTTTTTCTGAAGATATCAGTGCACTTTTGCATCTCTACAACACAGCTATTGCTGGCAAATATTTTTGTTGCTGGGCTATCACAACAGTAGCACTGTTTGTAGTGTTAGTATTCCCAACATGAACTATTCTTCTTGCTTCTCTACAGCATGGCTAACTGGACAAGCCTATTGTCTTAAACCACTGCTGCAAAGACCTTCCCACTATTCATGAGGCTTAGCTCTAATAACTTCCCACATGGGAGAACATTGTGGCATTTTAATCTTATTCTTCTGCTAAAAAGATAGTACATACACTGCTGTAAATATAATTTTTACCTAACTATGCTCCTTGCCACCATCTAGTGGGTGGCTGGACATTTTGTTTATCCTTATAAATTACAAGGTTATCTTCTGGGAGAAGCCATGGAAATACTTTGCATATGTGCCATACTTAAATGCTCTTGTCAAAAATAGCTTCAAATACTAGCTAGTTCAATAATGTATATTCCTCCTGCATGTTTTCATCATAAGTATACTGCTAGAAGTCAAACATGACAAGTCTGTGCTCTGTAATTAGTTTATCAAAGCTGTCTCTGAAAACCTCAACCCACTGAAAGCCCATAGGAATGCATGCACAGCTTCTAGATGGAGCAGGACTTGCTTCAAATTTGCCTTTTACTTTTATAAGAAAACATAAAGCATATGGACCAAACACATGTATATATATTTACAAATTGAAACCAAGTCATGGCACCTTACTCAAAGCTACTTCTGACTTCAGTCAAGCAAAACTATTCTCTGGCTTTTCATACATTTGTGCATAAGTTCCCCCTACAACTCCTCTGGACAAATGCTAAACCAAAAGCTGAAAAAGATAGAATTAAAAATGGGTGCAGTCGTAAGAATACACTTACCATACAAGTGAGTGCTTTGCTCTGCTATCCTGCCACAAATCTATTCTCCTGTTACACCAATAAATAAACACTATCCCTACTGCAAAAGATTTTCAGCTGGGTCTAGCAATACAAATCCAATCCTCCAAAATCACAGTCAGTTATATAATAGACATTGAGTTCTGAGAGACACAAAACTTTAACTCTCTTGCAGTGAAGAAGCTTAAAGTCTCCAACGTAAAAATTCCAATGTTTACAAATGTGCAGTGCACTATGTGTATATAACTGGAATAGTAGTATGGCCGATGCTCAAAAATAACGATGAAGTTATCAGGAGATAGTTGAACTCTTATTCCCCTCCAAGCAGGGTTCCAGAGATGTTTTGAGCAGTCATTACAGTCCCTCACTCCCCTCTGTGTGTGTGTGTGTGTGTGTGTGTATGTATAAATACATATGTATATACATGTGTATATATGTATAAATACATATGCGTGTTTGTATATAAATACCTCTACACACGTACATACCTTTACCTACACTTCATCAACTATCACCTACTTTATCTATTTGGTACCTCGTTCTGCTATAAATGACACACGTGAAGTACCATCCCCCTCTGATAAGCTATACCTTCTCCTTTTCTCAGCTTTGTGGAAGTGGTACAGGCAGGAATTACCCTGTTCATGTCATACATTAATATAGCTCAATACCAATAAAATAACTGATTTTTTTTTCTCAGCCTTATTTTTATGTGCATAATCTTTGCTGATTTGGGGTTTTGCTCGACTGGCATGAGGCTGAACTCAGAACAATAAATCCAACGCAGAAAATAGCAAGCTGAAATCAGAAATAGGAACATAGTTTCCATGATAAGTTGCTTTTTCTTTCCTGCAGTTCTGAAATATAAAATCCAAGAGTAGCTTTCATACAACACTTCCAGCAGTGAGCTTACAGGGAAAAAGGGTATATTGTCACCCTGCTGAATGGCACACTCAAATCAGAGAGGTAATTAACTTTAAGGGATACAAGTATGATGGTAAATCTGCGTTTCAATGGTATATTTGAATACTGCTTAAATTTTGAGCATGGATTTCTTATCCATCATTATTCATACTTATAAGGATTTCCTCGAGTATTCCAATTGACTTTGATAGTCTTTTCCAGTGAGTACACACTACCATCAGTTTAAGTGGCCCTTGGAGACCTCCTATGAGAATCCTTTTCTTGCTAAGCTATAAATTAATTATTACTAATAACACACACTGTCAAACAACAGTGAACGAACTCACAGTGATTAGGCTTCCACATGTTTAAAAACAATAATATATAACTTACTAAAATTTTTAGCAGACAAAACAAGGTCTCCTACTTCCAAAACCTGAGAATCATCAACATGGAAGATGGACCTGGTGTATACATCTAAAGCAGGCATTTTTTGATGCTCTACATCTCCCTTGAAAGAAAACTTATGTGAAGTGACAGAGAGGCACACTTGGGAAGAGCCTAGTGTGCCTAAATGGTGCATACAGCTGCTTGAAAGATCTAGATGTACCTATAGATAGTAGCTCCTCAAATAGCTGTTTTTGTGGCAAACTGTTACTGTTTCTTCTGGGTTTAAGGACTTAGAAAATAACTAGTAACAATTATGTCCATGTGTTTAATTGTTTTCTTTGCTGCTTGTAACAGAAATAGATGTAAGAACTATTCAAGCATGCTTTACATAGTAGTCTATTTAGGTAGTTAAATTATCTAAGCCAAAGATTAAAAAAGTAATGTTTCAGGGAAGAAGACAACAATCAGGTCTTGTTAATTCCACTAATTCTATAAAATAAAAATATTTTTGCATAAATAGAACAATAGTAAATTGCATAAATAAAACAATGGTTTGCACAGTGAACTTACTGCAGGATGGTTTGTCTTCACCGAAATTTTTAGCTTGAAAATTAGAGACAGGCTGGTGGAAATATTAAACTTCACCAAATTAAGCATGTCTACCCAAGCTCTTAGACCTGGCTTTCAAACAGGTTGAAGGCGAGAACTGTCTCTTCCAAGAAATGAGTGTACAGAGAACAACTTACCTAGCATCATCATATTTTGGCTGAGGACTGTAACCATGCTCCAAAATAAGCCATCCCACAATTTCAATATAGTAAGAAAACAAGAAAAAGAAGGACTGGTATTATTACTACCAATGATACAACACAATAGATGTGACAACGTGCAGAAAAGATCCTTTCTGTGAGAAACATACTTTTTGAATTAGACAGATGGCTTAACGTGAGATCTCAACATACTTTCAAGAGTGGAAAAAAAATGAAAACAAAAGTGATAATAAAAGTGGATGGTGTAGGGGGTGTGTTCTTTGCATGGGATTCATAAAATTAGTTTTGATGTTGTGGTGGGAATTCACAGTAGCCTAATAAGGTAAGTCTCTATTTGTAGACAGTGGAGCCATACAGGGGAATTCACAGCAAAAGGAAAGCTGGGAAAACCTCCTCCCTTCCCAACATATTCCTTATTCTTTTCTCATTAGACAGTCAATCAAAACCATAAATAGAAAGGGTAATACTACACTGCTAAAAATCAAGCCTAACGAGGGAGTTTATTGTTCATGTCTCAGCTTTGAGATGGATGCAATCATGTATAAAGTTAGTGCACACAAATAGTACCAGATTCACCGCTCAAGAAGCTGAAATCGCTTTTCCAAAACTACTGAGTAAACAAAAGCCTGGGAAGCCACTGGTATAACTGTACATTTTGACCTTATCCAAACTTAACAATCCATTCATATCTACCATTCAGAAGAAGCCTGCAACCTCTTAGAAATTATTTTTAGAAATTCTTTCTCAAAGTTGCTTGATGGCATCTCTAAGATGGATAAATACTTAAAACAAGTTTTATCACGTATGAACCAGCTTTACCTTATTACTTAAGGGATTTGATACGGATTCTGATGCACCTTTTCAAAATGAGACTTGGTGAACTTAAACATGAAATAGTGGTTCTGGAAAGAATTATAAAATCAATGACATAAGCACAAGTGACTTGCACACAAAAAAATTACTATTATTGCAGTCAACAGCTATTAATCTTTTGCTCCATTTATTTAGGGGACCACAACTGCACAAAAGCAAATGCTTAAAAGTTCATGTTATGTCCCAGAACTTTCTGGGACAATAGAGCTGGAATTATTGCCTGTTATAGATATTGCCTTGGGTCTTAATTTCTTTCTCCTTATTCTTTCTCTCACATTCTGCTAGACAGAGGAGATATAACTCTTATTCATGTTTCAGTATACCGTTTGTTGACTACCGTTCAGTATTTCAGCCAACATAATATGCTAATAAGACACAAAGAAAGCAATATATTTTAAAATACATTTTCAGAATATGGAGTTCCAGTATATGTTCACACAAAACCCACAATTTAAGAGTTGTTATACATCTAAACCCGTCATCTTTTTCCATCAAGTGGATTTAGCAGTCTTACATTAGGCTCTCTATCTGCATTTACTTCTGTTGTTAGTGAGCACCATGATAGTCATGTAGCAACAGAAAACTTCTCCTTTTGGATTAATTTTCTCATTCATAAATATTTGATCATTAAAGCTACACGAGCATATTTTCTGGCATCTCTCTATAGTGTTGTACTGAGAGATAATTTAGCTAGTTGAGTGTAGGATTGCATGCTTGCAACACGGCAGGCTGTTGGCATTTTAGGTCAGGGACACGGCATTACCAAGGCTTGATTCTGTGAAACGTAGCAAACAACTGCTCAGAGACAGCTGAGACCTTGCAAGATGCTTTCCAATTGCATTAGGAAAATGAAGCTTTAAAAGATAATGTGAACATCTGTAGACACTAGCTAAGGCTACTGTTCTGCCTGGTTCCGATCTTCCTCACCAAAGTGCTGATCCACTTTTATACAACTACTGCCATTGGAGTCAATGCACATGAAGAGCACTTGCCTCTTTTCAGCACTGAAGACATACAAATGCTCTGAATGTATGTGGGTTGTTCAGGGTTCTTTAAAGCCACAGATAGATTTATTAAAAATAACCAATGCCTGGACGATAAAAGATCATTTCCTAGCAAACAGGCCACTGCACCTGTGGAAGAATTTCTTGAAGTTTCTGACATGCTTGGAAGGGAATCAATACAACAGTAGGAAACATGAGTGGAAATGTCCTTCCGCCAAGATGCAGTCAAGCAATCTCTTATGCCTTTGGACTCTGCCTGAAGGTTTCTACAGGAAGTTCAAATGGTTAAACTTGCTGAAAGCTTTCCATGTATTTGCCTCAGGATGTAGGACTGGAGAGCTTTGTTAATATTTTTACTTCCAGCCTGCAGGCTGCAGCCATTTTTTCTTCTGCTTTTGTCTTTTTTGACATTAATTAACCTTTCTTTTTTTTTTTTTTTTGCTGTGTTAAAACGAAATGAAAGAGAAAAAGCAATAAGATTTTTCTTTCTTTATCTTTCTCAGTAAATCAAACTGAATAATTGTAAAAGATGCTTATTATTAAGCAAGGCTTAATAATAAAATGCACTGAGCTATCTATGTTTTGCTGTGGTTACAAGAACCACCTGCTATGCATAAGCCAAAATCTGATCCTGTGGGACATCAATTCTTTTGCAGTCACTGCCTGCATACCCTTTGCTACTCTGACATACCCTGGGGTAGATGCAAGGAAGTTTACCCTTCAGTGAAGTTATTTTTTCTTTATTACCCTGTTGCTGAATATATCACAGCCCAACAATTCCACAATTGATTTGCTGGCAGCTGGGCCCTGGGGCTTGGAATGTAAATAAGACTTGGAATTAAAGTGATGTGCACTGTAGCAGCTGACACTGAGGGCAGGTACTTCATCAATTGACCTGATTTCTAGAAAATCTGCTTGCAACCTTGAAACTTGCTTGTGATTACAATCTTTGCAATAAAATATTAGTCTCCATGGTAATGAGAAGTGCTTTCCTAACTTATTTAGAAAAAAAAAATGAGAGGAGATGACAATATCTCTGAGAAAATGAAATTTTCAGTATAATTTCACAGTTGTACAGCTTCCTGCAGACTTGTCAACAGATTAGTAGCATTCTGCCCATTTTATACATGGAAAAACTGAGTAATTAATGGCCCTCAGGCCTTCCTTGCAAAAAGGAAATTTAATGAGCTCTGTAGCAGTATCAGAACAGAAGAGCATGTAAAGAGTTTGTCTGTGTCCATGCAAAAGAACACCACCAGTGGAAGGATGGCCCTGCCTTACCCCTTACAAGATCTACTAAATGTTATTAAAAAAAATGCTGCTCTATCCATTGAAATGTTGCAAAATTGTGGCACACAAATGATCTCTTTGGGGCAGGAATTCTGTCTTTTCTATCATTTTTGTATAGTGTCTGTCATGATAGCTGCCTGACCCATAGACCCTAGCTTATCAGGAGAAAAAAACCCAAAGAATTCGGGTATAGTAGGCAACAGAAGAATATGAGAAATGTGACAGACTCTGTGCAAAGCCAGGTGTTCAATGGACAAAATATTATTCAGACCAACTTATGATAAGTGGCTGGTTTAGGAGCCACATGAATTGCATTCTAAAGCTAGTTGTAGAATCTTTTTGAATAATTTCCTCATAGGAAACAGTCAAAACCTTCAAAGGACAAAAACCTTTAAGGCCCAGAAACATAAAGCTGAAGTCAGGGTGAGAAGAGATAAGAGAACCATCCTTTTTCTTCCCATTGTCAGACAGAGCCATAGCATTCAGGCTTTGGCAGCCTCTCTAGGGGGGTCATATCAACTCTACTTTCCAGGGGACAAAAAGTCTTCCAGAAGATAAATGGTTAGTTAAAAAACTCAGTCTTGCTTCTCCTGAGATGGAACTCTCTTGGATGGGCAGGAGAAGGAAAGGGCAGTTTGTGTCCTTTCAAAATGTTGAGGATTTATCTTTCTTCTGTCAGCTCACCAAAAGTTTTTCCAAAACCTCAGAATTCATCATAGCAAGCAAAATTCAATATTATAATGAGCTCTGTCGGGTTCTGTTTCTAGTTCTTGCTACTAAATCGTTGTACAATCACGGATGAGTGACTTTATCTCACTATTCCCCAGGTTTTCCACCTCTAACATGAGATGCTTTCCTTTGCCAAGCACTCTAGATGAAAAAAAAGATAAACTATTCCTTCTTAAATTTCTTACACAGCCATAATTACCCTTGAGCAAGAAGGGAAAGAAAAATGTTATTTACAAATCACAGCTGGAAATTATCTAAAAGCAGCCACACTAACTACACTCCACAGTAACTCATATGTCTTAAATTTCTCAGCGCTTTCTTGGGTAGACATAAAATTTAAAGCTTTACTGTATGTCCACTTCCTTACAGCTACACCTGTCTATGAAATAAAATTATTTTAGCAAGAATCACAATTTAATTTCACAAATAGCAGTAACAAGAAAAGTTTAAAATAATTTCTATGTTTTATGGCAATGTTACTGTCTGATGCCTGGTCTGCAGTCTGATGTAGTCTGCTGGCTGCTTGTCAAATCCTGCTGCACACCAGCTTTGCCTCAAACACTGATGCTGTTTGAAGATCTTTCAATACAGATTTTGATTTATGAGTTATAAACTGGGTTCATATGAATCATGCACTATTAGTGTCTCTCTCTTTTTTTTTTTTTATATTGTGTTATAGTATTTCATTGTATGCATTTCTCCAGAGTTCTCGTATCACTTTTAGGGTTAGCTTCAAAGATCCTTCTTTCCCTTCTACTTTTTAAATATAGATCTTGGTCATGGAGGCCTTTACATGTGGATGAACTTTCAGGATTTCATAAAACCCATTGTTAGGTAAGTAGGTCTGTGAAAATAGAATAAAAGACAAGGTTAGTCAGGTAGCTGAAAAGCTAAAAATAGCTGGAAAGGGAACCTTTATACAGAAAAGGTACAGGCCCCAATTCATTGTTTCTTATACCTGACATCATCTTTTTATGTTACTCAGTACAAAATTACATCATTGGACTGACTTACCAGATTCAGCACTCATATTTCACTTATGCAAATGGCTATGTGACTGCAGAATGAAGGTCCAATTTGCTAACATTACATCATACAAGGAGAGGCAAATAATCTTTCTGTTTCTCTGCCCATGGTTGCAAATGATTTTCAAGAGAACCTATTGCAGATGCTGTTGGGTTTTCCAGTAGATTAGAATTTCCCTAATCTTCTAATGTATTACCCAATACAATTTTATATAGTGTGCAATAAATTTCCGATCAGGTTAACCCTAAGACAGATATAGCAGTCTTTAAAAGTGTCTACTTATATTTATATTTGTATGTGTGCAGATAAAAGATTATTAAACTGGAGGACAAAAGTAATTAATTACAAATTGATTCTGACAGCAGAGATGCTTGTACAGCCTTTTGATTAGGCCAATACAGTTTTTAAACTCAAAGCTTGGAAACATTCTTAAATCTTATAATATTAGCACACATAATCATTCTGACTACATCATCAATCTTTTCCTCATAGAGTCTGAAATAATTTTAGGAAGGAAATTTCAGTACATTTGAAAATTATTTAAGAGTTCCATTTTCCATTTAATTTTTCATTTTTATCTTCTGCCTCTTTGTGTCAAGCACAGACAGTTATTTTCATTTCAATGTCTGGCAAACAGAGGACGGAGAGCAAAAAATTATCGCAGATAAGTGAAAACTTTGTATTTTCTCTAACATAACAAAAGCTAGGTAGATGCACAAAGTGCAGTAGCTCAGGCTTAATGCTGAGGTTTTAATCAGTTGTCATAACTACATTGGTACTTTCCCTGACAGGCTTAGGTTTACTATTGACAGATGGTTCTTTATTTTCCCTATACAAGCTAAAGTATATCTTGTATTATGTCTAAAGAATTGTAGTGAAGAATAGTGACGAGGATTCTTATGGTTCAGAGAACAACAGAACAGCAGAATGTTATTCACAACTGTTTGACCTGCTACAATATTTTCATTTTACATTGACAAGAACACATTTCACAATCACCCATACAGCAGAGCATAATTCTCACTTTCGGGATTAACTACTATTTTTAGAAGATATTTGTAAGCTACCTATTTGGAGGAAGGAGGGTGTGTGATTAAATATTTATTTAAAAATAATTTAGGACTGTGAGCCATAATCCTTTAAAACTACCCTAAACATTATAAGAAATAGCAACGAGTCTTCAATGGATTTGCTAGTTCTCATCCAGTGAGCAAGGACACATCTACAGCAGCAGGGCTGAAGGATCCAGTACTTGACTGGAATCCTGCATTCTGAAGGCAATTAAATTTATGGGGTCTGCCAGTCAATCTTCTAATAACTTCTGTCCCATTTAATCTGGGGTGACTGAAGTACAGGGGACTTAACTTAAGCATGTTCAGTTCCTCCATGCGTTGTAAAAATCATAATGGCCATGTAAATCACAGCAGCCCCACAGACACTTTCAGAGAGAGATCCAGTTATCACTAATTCTATGTGGTGGCTGGCTAGTGGGAGGACTGGGCAGAATGTTCACCAGGGAACACACAGCGCTGGCCAGTCACAGAATAAAGTGAACCTGGGAAAGTTGGCAAGCAAAAAGGCAAAATGAGGAATGTAGAGGGATCTTAATGAAGAGGACTTATATGAAGGGAATTAAAGCAAGGAGGTGTAGGAATACGAGACAGAATAAATGGAAAACAAGGCTCCATTCATTCCATTCCTCTTGCAACAGTCTTGTTTAACTTCTATTCCAGTCGTATTTTCTTTTTATGACTTACAGACGATTAAGACTGCGACTGCAACAGGCATATGATTTTGCCTGTGTCTATATACGTATATGTACACATACACACACACACTTGTACAAAACATGGAATACAAACCAAGCCACCTAGGTCTTCTGATCTTTGAAATGCCTTGTAGCAGAATAAATACTTGGGAGACAAGTTGCCTAGATAAGAAGACCATTGAAGTACTATTAACAATAGTAGTGCAAATGTGTATACTATATGTGAAAATATTTGCATATATAATGCTTGTACATGTCTCAACTATGCCACAGTTAGTGACCAGCTGATTACCTACAGTTACAAGCAGTTATTCTCAGTGGCCTCATCCACATTTATGGTGCGAAAACCCAGTCCATGGAGAATATGCAGCTGTTTCAAAAACAACTATGGTAAAAAACGACAGTCTTTTTAGGCTTCTAAAACATGCTGGTTGAATCCCTCATTGTTGAATCCCTCATTGCCATGGTCCATGACATTTTTCCCTCTTGCCTGTAAAGTCACTGCAATACTCATTGATCTCTTGAAACATTATGTCTTTTGCACTCTCTTTTCTTGCAAAAGGAAAGATTGGCCTTTGTGCAGATCTGCAGCGGCAGGCTGCTAAAAATCAGGATGCAATAGCCACTGCAGGCAGATCAGTTTTGCATGCTGAGAAAACACAGCAAGGAGATACTCCCTTCATAACAAACCCTCCAAGAGATTGCAGAATAATGAAAAAAAAATGGTATTGTATTTAGGAACTGTTTTAAATTGAATTGCTATAATAACCTTCCAAAGAAGCAGACTGGAGAGAAATTATGCAACCATATCTGATTTGAATCAGATTTTGAGAGAACTAGAGGACTCGCCAGAACAGGTATTTGCTCTGCAGTTCTTCACATTAGTTAAAATAGAAGAGAAGGTCATCATAAAATCTGCTATATTATAAAAAGCAAAATAATAAAACTCTAAGAAATAGCATTATTTCAAAATGGAAAATAATGGGAAGGAGGGACTTCTGTATACGTTGTCTAATTCATAAGGAAATGTTAATCAGTACTGCTGTATTGACATAAGTGGTGATGAGGTGATTTATACCATCTGTGCATCTGGCAGGGTGGATGTATAAAAAATCAGCCAGAAGTGATGATATCAGCACACTTACACTGAACAAATGAAATTCCAGTTATAAAACATAGATCAGGGATGTGCAGATGTATAAGAAATGTGAGCAAGGGAGCTACTAAGACAAGTATCTGATGTGAATGGGCCATTAGTCAAAATAAACACATCAGCAAACCTGATAAAGTGAAACTCTCTACAGAAGAAAATGTAACACAGAAATGTGAAAGTGACTTAGATAGTATAAGTCTGGCAATTATCCTTGTTAGTCTGGTGAGGCAAATTGCAACCTCAATTCAGAGAACCTTACATATATTTACATATGTTTAAAATAAATTCTTAAATATGCACAAATTTAAGCATGAACTGAAATTTCACTTACTTCATCTATAGAAAATTACATGATAGACTACCCTTCCTAAGGATATTTGGTTTTTTCTAAATTGGGTCCTTCTTTTCTAAGCTGAGGCCCTTCCATTAGTAAACATGCACTATTTAAAATGTCTATAACTATCATGATCTCAGAAAGTTCATTGGATTTTGAAAGACTAGAAAGATAGCTGACAAGAAATTGACTTGATAATACTTATTTGGAGTAATTTGGGGATGTAAAATGAAACAGTAAGGAAATGCAACAGTCACCAATCAGTACTTCTTCATCATCAACTAATGATGTGACAAACCAGTCATTCTTAGGAAGTGATAAATCTCAATGCTTTAGATTTTTGAAGCAGAAAACCTAGAAAAAAATGCTGCTACAGATTATTTAATATTTTATCTTGCATTTGTAAGGGAGTCTGACCAAAAAGTCATAAAGACATCTTTCACTTCTTCCATTTTATGATTCTAAATTATAAGATACAAAGCTTACGGATTATGCCCTTCTATAGCACTATGTTAGGGACAAGGGCAGAATGGACAAGATAATCTTATAGTACAATGCACAAATGACTAGTTTGCAGGTCACTGTCTTCGTGTATTTGATTCAGCTCTTTTAACAAAGGGACCAGAAGTTTCTGACCAGTGAAAAGAACTTTGTATACGTGGTGAGAGCCGGACATCAGCTTTCTACCACTTCCCAACCCAGAAGCACTTCAAATGCTTTATGGTTGACAAAGCACAACTTACAAGACTACCATCTTAAAAGCAGGAGCTTCACATATCCTTGAATAATACACTAGCCTGGAAATTGTGCTGGTTCTGCCGCTGCCTCACAAGCAGCTGAGCTGTCCATGTCATAGAAGCAGATGTTGCAAAGGAGGTGTAAAGTAGACAATTGTGGGTGGCAAGCACTGAAGCTCTCCCAAAGCAGCATTTCCACTTGAGAGTTAAAGCCTCAAAGGAACTATGAAATAACCTTGCTAATTTGACACTTGATCAGGCAAACATCTCAAAAAATCCAACTCCAAATTATACGTCTCTGCTTGGCTCACAGCCAGGATTTCTCATCCTATTTCAGTATATTAAGATCATTTTTAGGGAAGATTCTGCCAAACATTTGGTGGTATAGTTCAGCACTTAATCACATTTTCTTACAAGGAAATCGCAATGACGATATGCACAAATAAAACACACTTGAGAAAGCTTTTTTATTGCCTCCTTATGGTGCCTGTCCTTTGGGGAGCAACCCATAACAAGCCTGGCAGCACCAGGCCTCAGCAAGAGAGGCAGGAGCAGGTCAATGAACAATGTTCTGTTAACATGTCCAAGAGCTGCAGCCCTAAGCCTGCCCTGGGACGCAGCCGGCAGAGCCCACGGCTCCTGCCCAAGCTGGCAAGATAACTCCCTGCTGCCTTTGCACCATGTCCTTTCTAGGGCAGGGAGCGGTGGCAGGGTGGGGTGAAGTGACAGGGCCTGATTGACAAGCCTAAAACAATACAGGTGACCTATGGATGATTCATATTGCATTGCTACATGAACTGTTTAATCCATAACTTCTCACATTCCTATTATCAGTGGAATTGTGCTGTGTTCTTCTTGGCGGGGAGAGCACGAGAAAGAGAGGCAATAAGCAGCTGGGACAGAGACTGAATTTTGGGGGTGATGTAATTTGTTTATTCAATGACATAAAAAGTGAACCCCTTGCAGCAGTGGTTGGAGACCCCATCTACAAGTGGACACACTGCTTAGGACTTCCCAGTTGTCGAAGCTCTCCAAATGTTCATGAAAGAAAGAAAGAAAGAAAGAAAGAAAGAAAGAAAGAAAGAAAGAAAGAAAGAACGAGCTCCCCAGCGACTGCGGATCTGGGTGATGATAATGGGACAATCAGTGATGTATCTTTCTTAACTACTGTACTTATATATATATATATATATATATATATATATATATACATACTTAAGACCAGGCTGGATGGGGCCTTGGGCAACCTGATTTAGTGGAATGTCCCTGCTCATGGCAGGGGGGGTTGGAACTAGATGATCTTTAAGGTCCCTTCCAACCCTAACTATACTATGATACCTTTGTAGTAATGATTAGATGCATTACCTTTAAAAGCTGTTACTGTTAACTTGTTGTTGATCACTACTAATAACTTGTTAACTTTCTTGCTGTAATAGGTTGAGTATTCGAGAGTTGGGGCTTTTATGCAGATCGCGCTTTGGATATGCATACAGGCTGGGGAGTGAAAGGCTGGAGAGCAGCCCTGTGGAAAAGGATCTGCAGGTTCTTGTGGACAGCAAGCAGAACATCAGCCAGCAGTGCACCCTGGCAGCCAAGAGGGCCAACTGTGTCCTTGGATCCATTAGCATGGCATCGCCAGCAAATTGAGGGAAGTGATTGTCCTGCTCTACTCCACACTGGTGCAGCCCCACTTCAAGTATTGTGTGCGGTTTGGGGCAGTGCAGAATAAAAAGGAAATAAAGCCACTGGAGAGTGTCCAGAGGAGGCCACAACATTGGTGAAGGGTTTAGAGGGGAAGCCATATAAGGAGCGGCTAAAGTCACCTTGTCTGTTCAGCCTGGAGAAGAGAAGAAAGAGGGGAGACCTCAAAGAATCATAGAATAGTTTAGGTTGGAAGGGACCTTAAAGATCATCAAGTTCCAGTCCCCCTGCCATGGGCAGGGACACATCCCACAAGATCAGGCTACCCAAGGCCCCATCCAACCTGGCCTTGAATACCTCCAGGGATGGGGCAGCCACAACTTCCCTGGGCAACCTGTGCCAGTGCCTCACCATACTCATCGTGAAGCATTTCCTCCTTATGTCTAGTCTAAATCTCCCTCTCTCCAGTTTATAGCCATTGTTTCTCGTCCTACCACCACAAGCCTTTGTGAACAGTCCCTCCCCAGCTTTCCTGTAGCCCCTTCAGGTACTGGAAGGTCGCTACAAGATCTCCTCAGAGCCTTTTCTTCTCCAGGCTGAACAACCCCAACTCTCTCAGCCTGTCCTTGTATGGAGGTGCTCCAGCCCTCTGATAATCTTTGTAGCTTCCTCTGGACCCATTCCAACAGCTTCATCTCCTTCTTATGTTGAGGATTCCAGAACTGGACACAATACTCCAGATGAGGTCTCACAAGAGAGGAACAGAGGGCCAGAATCACTTCCCTCAACCTGCTGGCCACGCTTCTTTGTTTACAGCTTCCTCACCAGGGGAGGAGGAGGAGCAGGTGCTGATCTGGTGCTCTCTGGTGACCAATGATAGGACCCAAGGGAATGGCAGGAAGATGGGCCAGTGGAGGTTTAGGTTGGATATTAGGAAAAGGTTCTTCCCTTAGAGAGTGGTGGAGCACTGGAACAGCTCCCTACACAAGGAGTAGAGGTGCCAAGCCTGATAATGTTCAAGAAGCATTTGGACAACACCCTCAGACACAAATATTGGGGTTGCCCTGTGCAGGAGCAGAGGTTGGACTCCACAGCCCTCGCACCTCCCTTCCAGCCCGGGTCACTCTGCAACCCCGCCCCGCGGGGGCGACAGCCAATAAGCGGGTGGGGCGTGGCCGCCTCTGGGGCGTGGCCACAGATGGGCGTGGCGTCGCGACAGCCAATGGGCGCTCGGGGCGGGGCGCCCGGGGGCGAGGCTAAGGCAGAGGGTCAGCCAATGCGAGTTCGGGGCGGGGCGAAGGGGGTGGGGCCAGGGCGCCGCGGCAGCCAATGGGCTCTGCGCGTGGCTTGCCGGAGGCGAAGCGGCCGCGGCTCCTCCCTCCGGCGGCAGCTCCGGCTGTGGCTGCGCCGCGCGGGAGAGTTTCGCGACCCGGGTGGGAGATGCCGCGCGGGTTCCTTCTCCTCGCAGGTAACGCCGCCGAGAGCCGCCCCCGGGGCACGGGCAGGGGGCTGGAGCTGCCCCGGGGCGGCCGCGGGACGGGACGGAGCGGGACACCTCCTCCCCGCGCTTCCCGGCGGAGCCGCCGCCGGGACAAAAGGGGAGCGGCTAATGGGGCAGGGGCGCTGCGAAATTCCCCCGCCCGCCCCGTTATTCTCGCCCCTTCTGCTTTCCCCGGGAGGGGTTTCTTCCACGGGACCGAGCGCTCGGGACGCCCTCAAGTTGGCGGCGCCGTGGGAAGCGGGTGCCGGGCGGTGGGAACGGGGAGAAGCGGGGATGGGAGGGATGGATCCTGTCCTCCCTCTGCAGGGCAGCGGGGTGTGAACTGGTGGAACGGGAGGACCCGGGATGGGAGGGCTGGATCCTGCCCCGCTTCTGCCGTGAACGGGAGAACACGGGATTGGAGGGATGGATCTTGCCCTGCCTCCGCGGGGAAGCGGAGTCTGAGCTGGTGGAACGGGAGAACCCGGGACGGGAGGGATGGATCCTGCCCTCCCTCTGCCGGGAACGGGAGAACCCGGGATGGGGGGGATGGATCCTGCTTTCCCTCCGCCGGGAACGGGAGAACCGAGGATGGGAGGGTTGGATCTTGCCCTGCCTCCGCTGAGTGGTGGGAACGGCAGATCCCGGGGCTGGAGAGGAGGTGGGATCCCTGCGGGAGGCGGCTCAGCCCGGTTGGAAGCGCAACGTGGGGCTGCGGTTCTGGATGTCGCGGAGCGAATGTGCATCGTGTAAATAGAACAGGCGTAATGGGAGAAACTTTCAGGGCAAAATGAATTTGGAGGTGATTACATGTTTTAATTGGGCACCGGTGCTGTATCCGGGCTGTTGCCAGCAATGCCATACGCCTCTTCCCTGGGATTAACAGCCTTGCTTTGAGTCTTTGTCTTCGTCTCGAACCAGAAGCACAGAATTGCTTTTGAGGGGGGGAATAAAGAAGGGTTTTTGCGCTCAGAGCGGCTGATGTGCTTTGCTCTGCCGAGGAACTTCGTTCTCACTCAGGTTGCACAGCTCTGTGTTACCGACTTTGCGTGGATTGGGGAGCGCTGCTGTAAGGTCCCCAAAGCGAGAAGGGACACTGGCGTGACAGGGAGCACCGCTTGTGTGTGTGTGTGTGTGTGTGCAGAGATGGGGAAGATGTAAGAGACTGGAATTTAGCGTTGCAAACAGAAAGCTACAAAGCAATTGCCTTAGCAGCTCTAATGGGCAAGTCTGCTTAAGGAGCCAAGTGACTGGAGCTTTTTCCTGGACTGTATGAAGACATCAAATGCATTAATTTTTTTTCAGGGGTGCAACAGTTGATTTTAAAAGCCAGTAAATAAGAAAGCGTGAAGCTGGACTACTGTATGTACCTGTCGTTTTGGGGGCTCACAAATCAAATCTTTGTGTTCTGCCCTGCTTTTACTGTCATTTTTCATCTGTAATCTCCTCCCCTGCCATTTATAGGAGCGCTTGATACTAAGACTGCTCACAATACTGTCGGAGCACCAGAGGAGCAGAGGCAGGATAGCTGTCCAGGCAAAGGGCTGGCTGTAGAGTTTCAGGAGAAAGCCTTCCAAGTAAAGGTGGCTCGTGGGTAAACCTCCAGCCTTAGTACCTCCACACTGATTGGATTGCATGGCCTTTCTCATCTATCTCAACAATCCCATAAGCCCACGAACACAGTGGAATTTAGCCTCTACTGTACCTGTGGTGTGCAGAGGGATGTAGTGAATGCTACTTTGGTCATAATTATGCATCTTGTCATATTGTTTGAATTGTTAAGATGTAGGACCTAATCCATTAGCTGCTGTCTGTATGTGCCTACCTTGTGTGAATTCTCTGTATGGGCCATGTGTAAGATTAGGTCCTTTAATTCGGTTAACAGAAGATAGTTGAGCTCTTCTTGCAATTGATATTTGTTTTTCATACTCGGAAGGAAATTATAATGCTTAGCATTCTCTGAAGAACATTATCAACGTTCCACAGTCTCCATGATGTTCCCATGTTTCATACTTGAAAAGAATAGTAAGAAACAGAAAATCAATTATTTGCTCTATGTTTTAGAATTTACCTCTGCCAAAGCTTTAACTTGGAATCTAACAATTTTTTGGCTTTGTCTTTGTGCTTTGACTATGAAAAACTGTGCTTTTCTTCCACATTTGAAGTTAAAAATTGTGTTTAGGTATTTTCCAGTAACTATGAAATACACTGAGAGAAAAAATGTTAGTCTGTATGAAACTTCATTCTCCTCTCCTAACCCAACTCTCAATTTTTAAATTCCTTTTCAGTGCAATGCAACTATAACTGTGCATTCATATGTATTTCTTTCAGATTTGCAACCAACATAATGCTGAAGCTCCCAACTTGGAACAAGCATTTCACAGAATGGCACAAACAGAACCTAATTTGGACCATGACGTATCATGGTTCCTCCTTCCATCATACTGGTCTAAAATGGTTGTGGCATTAATTTCCTTCCTCTGTTTCGCTAACAGCTATGATGGAGATTTTGTGTTTGATGATTCTGAAGCCATCATCAATAATAAGGTTTGTCTCTCTTCTCCCCCCTTGACATAAGTGGTAGTAGGAGAAGAAATAATGGCAGCTGGTCTGAGTAGGCCAGAAATATTCATCCTAGTAAAGAGCTTCTTTCTAATATTTTTTTCTGACTCCATTTTTCTGTTTTGTTTTATTGAATTTTTTAAAATAAGCCTTATTTAAGGTTGACAAACAAGCTGTGCAGCAGTGTTCTACAAAAAAGCTAGAAACATGAGTGTTGTTAACAGAATTTTATTTCTAAAGCTATTTGAATAACATGACTTGGGTACTGATGCATAAGCAAAAGCGTGAAAAAATTAAACATGGTTTTGTTTTTTGGGTTTTTTTCCTTTGGAATGTGTCTCCTTTCATTCTTTCGCAAGTGAGATGCTCTACTTAACAAGCGTTGGTATGTGGTTAAGGCAAAGGGAGTTCTTTTTGCCGTACCAAATGGACTTTGTCTGCTTGTCATCTAAGAAAACATTACCTAGAGTTGCAGCAAATTTGGATGTGATGTTAAGTAACACTTATTCACAGGGTACCTGTACATCAAGACTGCCAAGATCTAATTTTGTGCTCATTTCTAAGTCAGTGAGTCTATGTGGTAGACTTGTCTAATACCCATTGAGGTTAATATGAGATTTTTTCATTATCTTCTCAGGTTGACAGGTGTATAAGCCCAATGAATAAACTTAATCTGATGCAAGATATGTAATGCATCAGTAAGCGATTGTAGGGTGCAGGGGTTGTCCAGTTGTGGTTTGTACCATGAAAACGTTTACAGGAGCAAGAAAAGTTGCATTTTCCTGTGCTCCTTTCCCACCTATTATTCCTGTGACAACAGTGTGTGGTTTTTTAAGTAGAGGCAGAATATTCCTGTGCTCTATTTTAAAACAGATCATGTGTGTAGCTAACAGTCCTTGAAATACTTAGAAATTAACATGTGACTCAAACAGACCTCTAGCCGAGATTCTTTTGCTTTGAGGTATTGAGTGTCTTCAGTTGCTGAGGGCCTTCATAGAATCACATGTAGCAGTGATTTAGGCTGTTCCAGAAGGTACTTGTTAAATGTTTGGAAAGAGAAGCACAAAGTAAAAAGAATGACTTTCATCTGTTGTTTCCATTTTCCTGAAGTCATGAGGATACAGGGAGGATAACCTACTCAGACTGCTAGAATAACACAATTCACATTCTTTTTGCCTTGCACAAGATTTAGAGACAACTTGCCACAATGTGCCTTTTAAAATCCCTGAGAATTACTGTTTCCTTAGACAAATTTATACTATGCTTGTGTAAGTCATCATACCTTGAGTTATAAATGTATGAAGGGAAAACACATCTGCCAAATTGGAAATAAATCTCAAAGCTTCTAGTAGACTACTATAGACAAATAAAGAACCTACAGTGATTTTTTTTTTTTTTTTTTTTTTTTGAGAAGCGTTATGTTTTAAATTGCACAGCTCTGGGCAATGTTTCATTCTGCAAATTTTATTTGGAGGAGAATTATAATATTTTAACTTCTTGAAAGAATGAGCAGAAGACTGATGTTGAAACAAGGCAGATTATTTTGTACGTGTGCAATTTCCACACTTGAAGTCTTTATCCATTTCTTTCAGTTTTTACATTAAAAAATGTCAGTTTATCTATGCAAGACAACAACCTGCACTAGGATTATAGCTGTTGGCAATGTTGAGAAATTCAACCCACTGCTTAAATAGATTAATTCATGCCTAGTCTGTATGTTTGAAAAACTGTGAGGCTTTTTCTATTTTTCACATCAAAATCTTCTATTATTTCCTAGAAATTAAATGCATGTTTTGTGACAGTCTCATTTTAACACGGGGTCATGTGAGTATGGAAATACAAAATCCACAAGAAAAGTGCAGAGACAATGAATTTACCAGTTTAATGGAGAGAAGGAACATCTAGCAAAGGCACAGCTTAATGATAGGTATAGCATATTTTGTTCCTGTTTAGTAGGAGACAGGAGTAGGAGACAATCTACAAAAAACTAATTTTGTAGATTTACTGAACATGTATACAAGTATTTTCTTGGGTGCCACACAGGGACTTTCTTGTTAATTTACTAGCCTCCCCCTCACCCCAAACTTTCAATTATTTTTTTAGTGAAAGATATACCGTTAGTTGGCCCCATGCCTGCTGTGTTGGGGAACATTTTGTTGGGGTTCAGTGTGGTTTTCCAGAGGCTTTCTTGTCATTTGAAGTAGCATTTTGACCAGAACATAGCTGTGACTTTTGTCTTTGTTTACTAGCTTGGCAAGAGAAACATGTGGATTAGGAGGAGCTTCAGACACAATGTGTTGTTTCTATGAGGTTTTTTATGGAAAAACTGACCTTTCTTCAAGTATTGAACTCTGCTGTCTGCAAGCTGCTGCTAATCAATTATTTAGAGATTCTTTGATAGCTACTTCCAGTTCTTATAGAGAAAATCATACATAACTTTTAAACAGCTCTGTGCCTTAGAGCAAACCATTGCTATTTTGGGAAGCAAGTCCACCAAGTGAGAAAATGAATGTAAGTAACTTTCTCTCACAGAACTTGGATACAATAGCAAGATACGCCACTGAAGATTTCTAGGTCATATGGAAGTGTAATCTAATCACTAAGTAATTCTACATATTCAGCTTTTCCTACATTCTTCCTATGGGAGACAAAAGAAGACTGATTCTAGAGGAAAAGGAGATCAGGAAATCTGGCCTTGCACATGTCAAATGTATTTCCAATCTCAAGTTATTGAAGACCGTCTGTGACACAGAAGACATACTTTTAAAATTTTAATACTGAAAAAAAGTGTCTCTTTCATAGACCCATTCTTTGGCAAATGTCCATAAGAAGTGGTACGACTGGCTGGAAAAACAATCTGAGGGCTACAATGTCCATTAAGAGCGGGCCCCGTACAGAGTACAGAGACTTCAATAGATGTTGGTGTACAACACAGTCCCACCTTGCCCCTGGAAAAGCAGATCATTTTGATTGATTTAGTGGGATGCTGGTTTAGTGCATTCCTGCTCTGAGAGTCATATTATGACCTTCAAGGTTGTACATGCCAGGGAGGAATGGAATAGGAAATTAGGTGCCTAAGGCCAAAATTGAAGTCTTGGGAGAAGAAAGAAATTTGTAGATATTTGGCAGTAGAAACATCTGTGAAAGCATGAAGAAAATTTCCACCTTAATAATTCTAGGATCTCCTGTAAGTCTTGATTTCTTAAGATTTTTCCCTGAGAATGCCTTAATTCACAGCCTCAATGTAGAACTTTTCAAAGACTAGAGTGTTAGCATTGCTCTCTTTTCTCTGTATTGATTAGTAACCTATTACAGAATGCTTCACTTTGATGGTGTGCTGGGACTTTTAGCCTACTTCCACTTCCTAATGTTTTTTTAGCTTGTTGTCTAATACTGGCCAAACTTGTTCAAGTGATAGAAATAACTATTTTTTTGGGTGGATGTGAATCAGAAGAGAAAAAGCAAGAAAAACAGAGTTGTTTTAAGTTCAATTTAGCAGAAGCCAGTCAGTGTGGCCCAGATATTTGGCCGTACATTGGAACTAGTAGTGGTATATGTTCCTCTCCTGTTTTATTGGCAGGCCACAGATGCTAGTGAAGGATGACATGGAAGGTACTGGAGATCACAAGAGGTGGGAGGTGCACGAGACACTGTAGAGGCAAGTGAGGTGGTAACAGTACTTGAGAGGAACTGGTGTTTGTAAACCAAGGGTATTGTAATGTGGGAATCTTGTAAATAGGTGGAGATGTAGGAGGAATAAGACATAGGTCACCAGGCTTTGTAAGACCTTTAATGGGTTTTGCAACCTGTTTTGTCTGCTTACTTCTGTTTATATTGGCTTGTTAATCTGTTTTAGTTTATTGGTCCCTTGAACAATTTCAGGGGAGAAAGTGACAGCAGAGTAAATTGTCGTTGATTACAAGTATAATGCCAGCGCTCATATGAAAGCTATTCATTGCTAGTACAATTAAATTCTTAGGTTCTGTCTTTAGTGTATTTAACTTGCACATTTGCTGTAGCATGAATTGGTATTTAATTGCCCCAGGGAGCAGGAGAAGAGGGGCGAGGTCAATTTCTTCAGAAAGGTGTCTCCTTTATTTTTTTCTTTCCAAAGTGTGTGCTTTCATTTTAATAGTCTAGGTTATTTGGGGTTTTTTTTTTCAATTATCAGGATGGCTTTAAGATAAAAGGAAACAGACTTTCCCTTTGCAGCGCTTTTTTAAATAATCCCCTACCACACCCCAAATTAAAATAATTCATTACTTTCCTGTCTTCTGCTATTCAGCTTTTAGAGCAGCACATAGAGATTTTGATTCTTGTTTTCCTGTTTTAACAATTAAAAAAAAAGCTATTTGAATAGTGCCCTTTGTGAAGTAAGGCTTTAAAAAAAGCTAATTATTGTTTTTTATCTTTAATTTCCTTCCTTCCTTTCATGCTGATCACCAGATTATCAATGAATGTGAATACTCAAAACTCTACTAAGTTTCATGTAGTTATGCCTGCTTGCAGACTCCAAGCATCTTGGCCTTTATGATGACTGGCATCCAAGATATGACCTTCGTTGCAAACTTCTGTACTTTATCTAGTGTCAGTACTGAGCCAAAAAAACACCTGCTATGTCTGTCTTAGCTTGAGCTTGTATTAATTATAGCACTTGTGTGTGGTCTAGCTGCTTTGAACAAGACAGAAATGTTAAGAATGTGATAATTTATGATGTTTTCTTTTAGGACCTCAGGGCAGAAACCCCACTTGGTGATCTGTGGCATCATGACTTTTGGGGTAGCAAACTCAGCAGCAATACCAGTCATAAGTCGTATCGACCGCTAACTGTCCTAACTTTCAGGTGAGACTTGCCTTTTTACTTGAGGTCTGAGTTTTTTAACACACATGGGCTCTATTGATTATAGTTAGAGGCAGCAGAAAAGGAGAGAGACAAAGTATCTGGATGGTAGTTGGCTACCTTTCTTGAATATGGTTTTCCTATTCACTACCTTAATATAAAATTAAGTTTTAATTTTCAAATTGTTTCTTTCCTGAAGTGCACATTATTTTGACGTTCTGTATTTCAATGTACCTTTCAGAGACTGCATTTTATGCTTTTCTATACCTTTGCACAAGGGGCAGTATGGTTCAGTATCTAGGTCGTATCGTCAGAGAACTAGGTGTCTGTTCCCTTCACTTAGCTGTGCTGCCACTTATACTGCTATTGAAGTTTCTGTTCTCTGCTTTCCTAGTGACCTGTCAAGTGATTTTTTATAAATAGCATCAATCTACTATGGCCTTTTGCCAGAAGGTCATGGAGTAGTCTTGCCACCTCTTCCCCCCTGATATTCTAACTTTGAGTGTTTCTGTGAAAATCCGAGTGAGAGAGAGGTCTGCCTGCATATATAACTTAGTAGTATTCTCAAATAACTAAAGGTTGATGATAATTATTTCTGTAGATGCTTATCTCGTGGTTTTTTGCACAAAAATATGAGCAAGCAGTAGACAGTCTAGAAATTGCACACAATAATGCAGAGAATGTTTGAGGACTCAGTCTTAAGCCACTTTATTGTCCCCGTGCAATTTGGTGTTGTGGATGGGGATCAGTTTTGCAGTTGTATCCAGTCTAAGCCAGGGACTAAGTGATTGTGGAAGAAGTGTTCCCACTCTTCATATTCAAGCAAAAACTTGAGTGTGGTGTTAAAGTTTTAAGTACTTAGTACTGTGGGTTTCATTGTCTATTGGGACTTCTTCACGTTTTTGTCAAGGAAAATATGCAACTGAATAGAATATGTCAGAGTCTTAAACCTATTAAAGCTTTCAGTGCATTACACTGCACATGCTTTCCTTTATTTTCTCTGTGGTATATTGCATTTGTAGTAACATCCTGGTTAGTTGAAAGAATATACCAGAATACAGTCATTATTATATCTGAAAATATAGATGAGTATGTGGAGGTGGTCCATAAAATGCTATTTTCATAAGTAAGGAATGTATTTTCCTAATTTCTCCAAGCTCCAACTTTTACACATATCACATGTATAATAGGTTACGCTTTTTTAATAGATTTCACTTAAGCCAGATGCAGGCTGACCTACCAATGTCAGTTGAAATCATAGTCTCAGTGCATATTAGTTTCCTCATGGTGGGTATTTAATTAAAATTATTTCATCAGGTTGGTTTGGGACATAGTTTCTCTTAAGCCCAAGGGTATCCCCCCACTAAGCTGGGTTGTTTATCTGTAGGGCACTCCTCTATTGCAACATCAAAGTTATATTGCTGAGGAAAAGACAGTTCTGAGTAGCCATAGGTACGATTAACTTAATAGCATTAATATGTCTTTGGAGAGGATAGATATTATGCTGAATATGGTATCCCATATGAATACCTTTGAGTAAAGATTAGGACATTGTTTCTAGGCTTCTGTGGTGGCTAAGTGGTAATACCATACATACTGGGATTTGCTGGTATTTTTTCAGTGGTTTCTGTGTGTCTAAAATGATCTTGCTGTGAGGTTGTTTAGGTTTTCTGGCTGTATATCTCAAACAGTTGATGTAATTCTTAGCCTTAATGTTTTTGTTTCTATATAGAATTAATTACCTTTTTGCTGGAGGCTTCTACCCAGTTGGTTTCCATGTCATCAATATAATACTGCATTGTACTATCTCAGTGTTGATGGTTGATGTGTTCTCAATTTTATTGGGCGGACTGCAGTTCAGTAATAAAGGAAGAAGGCTAAACCTGGCTCCAAAGACATCTCTTCTAGCTGCCTTGCTGTTTGCTGTACATCCAGTGCACACCGAATGTGTAAGTACTGAATAATTAGCTCAAATAATTTGTATCGTAGAAGTTTTCACCATCTTGACTAACAAGTTCTGACACAGCCTTATAATCTGCACATTGCTTTTATATATTCTTAACACTTCTCTTGGCACATTTCTCATGAGAACCATCAAATATAATGGTTAGTATGTCCAAAAGCTTGTAATTCCACAGGGCTTGACCTTATTAAGGATGATAAATTCAGTCATTTAAGTACACTAACTGTAGAAGGATAGCTATAAACTACAGTTTCCCTTATTACTAGATTAAGAATTCATTACTAGAAACATTAGTTCATGAGCAGCCAAGGAGAATGGAAGATAAACTGAATCCAAATGCATAACCACTTTTTGTTTGCATTGGCTTTGATTAAAAAAACAAGGAGATAGAAAATTGGAGTAGGGGCGTTATGTGAACTCTGTATGCGATTGTGTTAGAATACTGAGTCTAGTTTTGAATCCGTGCTGCAAGAAAATGGGGTGTGCTTAGAAGAGCCATGAAAATGTTTAAAGGACTGGAAATCATTCCATGTCATGAGAGATTGAACTCCATGAGTTTATATTTTTAATAAGAAGATGAAAGGACTTTTTTTATCATAGTCTGTAATTGTGTACATGGGGAACACCAATTTGATAGCAATGGGCTCTTTATAGTACAAACAAAAGCATAGCAGTGGCTGTAAGTTGTAGCTGTAAAGATGCAGAATAGAACCATGTCACATGCATACCAACCAATTAAAATACCTGACTAAAGATCAAAGTCCTGTGTGAAAATTCTAGTGAAGAGGAGATGGTTTTCTTAAAAAACTCTTTTGCTTTCATAGCTATGAAAATATGCCATTGAGCTTGCTTGATGTGGTCCCTGATTGGTTGATTTTATAAAAATGAATAAATTATATATAAAATAATTGCAGTGCAGGAATAACTTTTTTAGTAGTTGGAAGGACTGAGATACTGAAAAGATACTAACTTTAAACTTTGTGCTAGTAATGGACACTGAATCCTCAGTGCATCATATTCTATGCGTGCATTATTAATTTTTCATTTATTCACAATATGCCATGGTTTTGGCTTTTTTTTCATTTGCTTTGCACATGATTGATGTGGAAGAGGTTGTGGAAAGCTGTGCCTCTCAACTGACTGGGGACCAGAGATGGTGCAAAATTATGTATTAGCAATTTGGCGCCTTATTTGGCAGTGTGGCTAAAACATCCTGCCAATCATTCTCTGGTGTTTGCTTGCCTGCGGAATAGCTTCTTACTGAAAGCACATCCTGTTAGTGTCAAAAGGGCCCATGGTATTTGTTTTCCAAGAGTAGTTCTAGGTGTCAATGAAGTAAAGCAAGTCTTCAGTGCTTTTGACGTTGTGACATGCCAAGAGAAATTTTACTTGAGTCTTGTCTTTGTTGTAGGCAGACTCCTTTGTCAATACCCGTAATTTATTCTTCATACTTAAATGAGCAGACAAATGTGAAAAAGACCTTGTTCGTGTCAGATGAATTACAAGTGATGCAGTCTACTTGCATATGCAAGGTTTGAAGACTTGTGTATGCTTTGGGCAAACATTGGAAGAAGAGGAAAAAGGTAGCATTCTTACATACCGTGCCTCTTGTAAGATCCAGGAGTGTACAGGGGCCTCTAATCATTTATACAGTGAATAGTATATCTTGCTGCAGTGATATTGCTATGGTTCTAGCATGAGTGTGTGTCAGGCAGCATCTCCTCAAAAAGTGTTTGTCATTATTTTAAAGCTGTGATTTTTAAGTATCGTGACATCCTGGTTTTGAAATGATATGACATATTTTGACATAAAATTGTGAAGAATCTACCTGTTTGCTGCTCTGGATTTTGGTCTGTACAGCACTGTCATGTAAAACAGATGTTGAAAAGTTTAATGCTTTCAGTACCTGTTTGAGAACAACATCTGTCATTATCATGTTTGTACATGCATATAAACACTCTTGTAGTGTAGTTTTCTCTTCTGAAACGTGCTTATTTCTTTTAACACTTGAATGAGGAAACACTAAATGAAACATGAACGTAAGAATATACCCGATCCTAATTTAAAACTGGGGGGGGTTTGTTTACCTTGTTACCAGAGACTATGGGCCTGATCCTGCATTCAAGATAACTGTACTGTTGGAGTCATCTGAGGCCATATATGTGTTATTAGCCCCTTAATCTCTTTGTTGTAACAAGTTGGCATTTATTTTCACAGTTGTCTCAGTTCACCTTTACTTTTATCTCATTAGCTGAGAGCAGCTCCTTAAACAGAATTGACACTTCATTATTTTCACCTTTCAAAGAATGCCACAGCTATTGAGTTAGTTCTTGTAATTCCCCTATAAGACAGGAAAAGAAGCAGGGAAGTTAGGTACACGGCTTTGGATATATCAAGTTTTTCTGAACTAAATTTAGGACTCAACAGTTTCTCCTTTTACAATGCTCAAGTGAAACTGAAGGCAAAGCAGGAAAGAGTGTCTTCAGTGGATTCAGTCCTGTTCTTGTGCCTCTACACTTCTCTCTATTGTTATTCAGAAATAGTTGTTCCATCATGTCAGAGTATTAAAAAAAATGCCCTTTTCCTGGGAGAGGATTGGCAGATACCTTTAAACAAAATGAAGATACAGATTGTCTTTCTACTTTCCTCTTTCTGTTCCACTCACAAAATGGGGCAACTGGTGTACTACATAAGAACCAAAATTTCTGCTTTTGTCACTGAACCATCACCTCAAAAAGTGGATAAAAACCCCTGTAGCAGTTCTGCTCTACCTCAGTAAGGCCTCTGTGTACATCTCCTGGAAATATGGAACCAAGCACTCCAGGGTGAAAAGCTAGGCTGAAAACAAAAGAGTGTTTCAGCGATCCTTGCTCCGGGTATATACTCTAGCAAGGTCCCAATATCAGGGCCTAAACAGTCCCCTGCCACCTCCCCGTGTCATGATTTCCACAAAAATATTTGCGGTGTATCCTGACACTTGTGTAATTGAGGAATGAAGATCCAAGAATATGTCATGCTGTGTCTCAGCAAGTTATTGAAAGTACAGTTTAAGGGCTTGAACCAAAGCTTGTTCATGGCTCTGAGAATGCTTTTGGTTTAAATAGGTTGGTACAGATCAGGATTACAGAAGTCACAGAATGCGCTTTTTGTTTTCTTTTGCATTAACACAGCTTCTGTTATAAGATACAGTTTGAGGTAGCTCTAATGCAATCAAAGAATATAACAAAAAACTGCTGGAAGGTGGATATTTTTTTCTGATTCTTCAGGCTGGAGACCATTTGTCCATTCTGAGTGTTCAGACTGCAATTTGAAGGCTGGTGTGTCTTCTGAAAGTGGATTGTCTTGATTTGATCATGCAGCCTGATCCAAAACCCATATAGAATGGGACAGAATCTACATTTTCTTCTGCAAGATCCTTTTTCATTTCTTAAAATAGCCATTTTTCATAAATTAAAGACAAATTATTTACATAGTTGCTACTAAGCAGTACCGGATCAAAACTGGGATGGAGTTTGGAAAGCTGGCTGTCACTGACACAGTAAGCCCGGCTTAAAAAAAAAAAAAAGTGATACAGTGATATTATTTTCTGTGTTTCACTTTGTGTATGCTAGTGTACCTTTATCTCAGGTTTTCTAAGAATAAAATCTGGTAATCTGAAATTTTTTCTTTTTCTCTTTATTTTTAAAGGTTGCCGGGATTGTTGGTAGAGCAGACCTGCTGTGTGCCCTCTTCTTTTTGTTGTCATTCCTTGGCTACTGTAAAGCATTTAGAGAAAGTAAGCATTCTGTTTGCCCTTTTAATTTTATAGCATGTATATTTTCTACATTCATACAATATAGTAAGAAATAATATGTCAGCTTGATGTGGTATGAATTTATTATTTATTTGCTCATAAAATATTAAAATAAAATCTGCTTTAGCAGGTGTTTGTTGTTAGAAGAGCTGAAAGAGTTGCTGCTCCTAATTCCCCTTAAACACTAAGAATTTATTTTAAGAAGTCTATTTTGTAATAGGTTTCTTTGTTATGTTTTACTGTTTATAAGCATAAAGAAATATTTCAGCAAGCATTTTAGAAGAAATAAAATCTATAAAGGTATATTCTTAAATATTTTAGTACACTTTATGCCATTATGTTGGGATCACTTAAATGGGAGCAAACTTTAGGAACCTTACTTCTATTTTTAATGAATTGTGAAGCATTATTCATATGAGTAAGCCCTCTGAATTCCTGCAATATGCAAATGCTGGCATATATATGCTGAATATAGGATTACTTGTAGAGTTTTGAAAGGCAGCTGTATTTAACAAGAGTAACTCCTTTGTAGATGTTTTTTCAAGTGAGCTGTTAGATCTGTTGTATTATTTGATCTGAATGCAAGTCAGCATTTCAAATACAGTTGTGGAGAAATTATCTTGGGACCCAGTTAAATAAATACACAAGAATACATGAATTCATGATTGTGAAAAGATATACAGGTCATGCAATCTGATATCTGAATGTGTCCCACCACAGGAAATACAGCAATCATTTTGTGAACTCAGGAAGACCTGTGTTCTGAGGAGCTTGTATCAGTTCGATAGATGTGGCCTGTAATGTTTAACCAGAGTTGACAGCGTTTTACAGAGGTACCTGAGCTGGCTTTGAGTGATCTAGCTTAACAACACAGTCATGGATGGCATCACAAAGCTTAGTGTAGGCTGAGGTAGGCAAGTTGGTCCACAGTGAGCTGTAAGATGCTGTTAATATCTCCCACTAATTGAGTTTAGATTGTCTAGAACTATTTTGCATGTTTCTAGAGTCGATATCATAAATTGAACTTAACCTTTGCCACTTGAAATTGTACTTATGGTGATTCCTCTTCACTTCTGATAAATTTTTCCTCACCTTTAAGTACGTTTCATTTCTCTCAACTGAGCTAATAATTTCTTGATGACAATTTGCTTTCGGATCTTGGTTGCTCATTTATTCTTTTCTCACCTATTTTACTGGGCATGATTGTGCTTTGATGTTTCTTCTGTTATTGCCAGAGTAAATTAGACAAATTAAAATATTGGCTGTGTGCTCTGCAGTTTGTTGGTACAAGTAGACCGGTATGGCAAGGGTGATATTCTGCTTGAAGAACTCAAGAGCCAAATTCTTAGGATGACCATAGGAAACTTTATATTCTTATGGAGGGCATCTCAGGAATGATCGAGAATGTGATATGTACTCTAGTTAGGGATATTCTGAGGCTTGTACAGCCTGTGAAGGCCAGTTTGATAACTTTTGGAAGTTAATGTCATTTTAGTAGTATTCTTATACTGAAATTCTTGCCATTGATACAGAAGGAGGAAAATGTTGTGAAGGCAGACTACGAAGCACACTTACTGTTTTTTTTTTAATTGGGCATTACATCATAATAGTGTCAGAGCTGTCTCTTAGGCGGATTTGCTAAGGAAGACTACAGCCTACCAGCATAGTTGTGCCTTTTGTCTTTCAGATCAGTTTTCAATATTTACTGTCACCCTCACTGCCTGCTTTTCCCTCAGCAACTTCTTAAAGCAATTTAGACTTTCTTTGTACTCAAGAATTTTTATCGAAGTTACACATTTGAGTCTCTCCCAACAGCTTCCTGATTTTTTTGTGGCTTCATGAAAATTTAAAGTTCTTGCAGGTCCTAGTTGGCATGTCCTAAACAAGAGAATGAAAAGTTATTTACAGTACTGTGGAGAACACTAAGTTCTTTAGCAGGTCTTGTATAGAGTCTGAAGGAAGGAGCCCAAGCTTCAGAGTTTTTCTTTCCTCTGACCCTTACATGACTTGCTGTGGGATGATGAGCAATGTGCCAAAGCCCAGACATTTCAGAGTCAAGGTTTCAGGTCAGAATGGTTCAAGTCTGAAAACTGATTTTGAAATGCCTGCGTGAGATTCGTTGTTTGTCCTGGATGTGCCTTGCTGTGAGAATCAATCGTTTGTAAACAGAAAAGTGAGTGAGGTAGACTGGAATAGACTGTTTCAGTTGGAAGGGACCAATCACTGTACCCATGCATTCTGTAGCTGTACTGCATCAACTACCACAATCAGTTTTACTTTCTGTCCTTGCTATAATTTTTTTCTTTTGAGAGGATAGGTTGGTCCAACCCATTAGGCAACTGTTTGAATATTAGTGTCTGTACAGGAAAAGGTAGTGTTGGTATTGAAAAGGGCAGCTACAAAGAGAATGGAGGTGCTCTCTTCAAGAGGAGCCACATGGAGAAGACAAGGGCCAATGGGTTCAAGTTGCACTGGGAGAGATTTCACCCTGATATAAGAAAGAAGTATTTTACAGTAAGAACAATCAATCACTGGAACAACCTCTGCAGAGACATGGCAGAGTCCCCGCCACTGAAGGTTTTCAAGATGCGATCTCTTCTAGGCTGCCTTTCCCACACAAGGTTGGACCAGGTGATTTTTGGAGGTGCCTTCCAATCTTGGCTGTTCTGTGATTCTGTTTGCTGAAGGACTTTAGGAAAGGGTAACCATACATGGGGAAGTGGCTGTAATAGAGTATTTTTTAGTGGTTATGTTGTATTAAATATGACTTTTTACTCTTGGATACCTCCATTTTGATGGTATGAATTTCCTTCTTTTTTGAACAGTTCCTCTAGCCATTCACAAGTAATAGCATAAATAAGAAATACAAGCCTTTTTAGCTGAGTTGAGCAGAGTTTTATTCTACATAGATCAAGGGACTTAAAGACAGCAGAAGCTTATTCCCAAATGTAAGCTGATCTCACTCTGAATACAGGTAAAGAATGATCATTTTTTAAATATGCGCATTTAGTTTAAAGAACATACTTAAACAATTGGCTCCTAAGCAGCAAAGAAAAAAATACCCTTTCTTCTCTCAGAATGTTTCTCTTCTACTGGCAAATCCACAAGATGCAGGAAGTCTGTGATACCATCAATGCACTTGGTTAGTTCTAGTCCAAGTTGAGTTGGCATTGCATCAGTTACTAGGGCAGACCAAGACAGTAATTTATCTTTGTGGAATAGTCTTTGTTAGTAAGACAGAGTGGAAGGAAACAGCCAAAAACCCCTCTGTGCATTCCATTGAGTGCTGCTTTATGATGATCCTGCAGAAAAGCAGGATCTACCAGTTTGTTTTAACATCCTATTTCCTTTTGTCCTCCTAGATTTTTGTATATTAAAAGCAAGTGTGACCCTAAACCCTATGTTAACTGCATGTGTTCTTTTTTCTGAATTTCGCTGTCACATGTAATTTGGTCACCAGCTTTTTACAAGCAGTGGGAGAAGAACTATCAACACTGGAATTTTTAAATTGTTATTAATAGATACATGTTAACATGATTCTCTTGGACTATTTAAAAGAGGGTGCAACTCTAAGCCCTTCAAGATTTCTTGACTGCATTTATATTGTATTTTAATTGCAGTTGTCAAATTGTGTTTGATGCCAGTTTGCTTTTACTGATAAACTTTGAGTGATCATCAGAGTAAAATGGACATTGCAAAGCCTGAGTTGATGCTACTGGTATGATTGTGTCCTCGGTAAGGTATACTGTTCTGTCACCAGCAGCATCCCAGTGCTATTGCCAGACAGGTTGCTTAAGTGCTTCATAGGGAACCTGGCTATTCTTGCAGTAAGGCAATGTGAGATTTGTTTACAGCTGGATTCCAGAAATCTGTTTGTGTTTAATTAACATACACATAGGTTTTGAACGGTCATTCTTGGTCTTCCCTGAAGGAGAGAAAAGTCATAGAAGGGAGACTGGTCAATGCTTGTTTTCACCTGGTGTCTAAGCAAATTAATGAAGATTTTTGTTTTTTATTTTCTCATAAAAAGCAAAGCATTTGGGGGTAATGTGGAGAAAATATATATAATGCTGAAAACAATTAGGGGAGCAGAAAAATATCAATGTCAGACTGGGAAACTTCCAAACAAAAATAATGTTTTCTGTAAAGCTCAAGATACACTGCAGCTTGTTTGCCTGTCGGTTTGTTTGTGGTTTTCTTGGATTTTTGGGGTAGAGTTTCTTTTAGCCAGAATCTATAGTGTTATTTCTTTTTTTTTTTTTTTTTTTAGTATAAACATTTTAAAACACAGTGTGGGCTCTAATTATGTCTTACTGAAGTTCTACAGTTCTGTTACTTTTTCCCAATATACAGTTTTTGATGTTACCATCTTTGATAGGATAACATTTATAATTGCAAGGAACTAATCTGTTGTTCTCATTCTGTCCTGCTGTTTAAAAACACAACTGTGGTGACAAATCCACTGCATAGGCTTTGGAGACAGCAAGAGCTGACAACTGTTTAGGTATGTTCTGAAGGAAACTGTGGGTTATCTTTGTGGAATCTTAATGGCAGCTTCTCTGGAAATTCCTAAGGCATTTTAAATTTACTGTAGTATTCATTTTGCCTCCCTTTGTCTTCAACTTCTACCATGATCCAGTTGCATTTATTTGCTATCTTCATTGGAGATCTCTGAGTGAAGTAAGATGATGAGTTCATTGTTTGCTTTATGTGAATAATATTTGTCTTGATATTAAACAGGGGATCAACTGTTTGCCACACTATAACTTCTAAAAATGACTTTGTTCTGGTTGTGTGTTTCTGTTCTGTTCTGTGTAGTAGACTGTTAATCATTTACTAGTTCATTGCTAATTTAATAAAATGTAAAGTAGACTGTAGTGATGAGTTTTGTTAATATTGGAGCTTTTTATTATGGAGGTTTTCCTATAGGTTGGAAATGTTAAGTCTTCAGAGGAAGAGATCAGAGATTCAGAAAGAGATCAATGTTAAGATATGGGGAATTTGTTGGCTCTTTTGCAATTGTTTGAGACGTATTTACTCTAAATGTAAGTGCCCAGATTTTTCAACTGTGTGCCCTACTGACATTGGGAGCGAATAGTTGCATGTGGAAAACCTAACTATTTTATTCTTCTAATTTGGCAGAGGAGAAACAGTAACCTTTTTCTGTAGACTTCACAAATGTTTACAAATGGCATTTGTTATTGTAATTTCTTTATTAAGTGAAACAGTGTTTCAGAGCTGTAGTAGTATGTACATTTGTAGATGCACAAGAAGATCTCAGGCTTAAGTTAATTCTAACAGTGGATTCTTATGTTATCTTTTAAGACCAGGTAATTCTTCCTCCTTTGCTTAGCGATTTGCAAGCAGGAAAATCTAAGAGCTTGGTTAGATGAGTATTTGTAGTAGTTTAGCTGGAAGATACTATCCCTGCAGGCAAGGCACATCAATGGAATATATGAGCATTTGTGGTCTATTCCAATTAAAAATTAAAAATTAAAACCTACTGCAGGAACTCAACGTAACTTACGTTGAACTCCTTCGACTTCTGAAGGAGTAGGTACTTTCCTAGAATCAATTACTGGGTTTCACCTGAAGACGGTGACTTCTTAAACTTCTCCAAGCTGTTACCTGGCTGAGCCCTAAGTTACTTTTTTAGCTTTGAAGAAGGAGATGCTGAATGCCTAAATGTCTGAGTTACTAATAATTGTTTGGGATACCATTAGTTTGACTTTAAAGTAAGACTAAGCTTGGTACGCTAAATGTAGTATTTTCTTCATATCCTTCACTAAGGAATTTGTTTTCATTGCCTTGTGGATTTAGGACACTGGAAACTAAGATCTCTCAAAAGGAATAGAATTAGCATTTAGGAAGACAGAGTTGAGGTTTATGATCAATGTGCTGCTCATAAATTTAAGATCAGTCAATTCCAAGCTGTATAACACTTTATATATGCATACTTACTCTAGAAATGCTTATACTTAAGTCTAGCAGTCTAAATGGAGGAGCCCTCATGGCTTGTTTATGATTTATACAGGTATTTCATTGAATCCTTTCAGCTTGCAGACTTAACGTACTCCTAAAGAGGACCAGTGCTTTCTAGTTTTGTATAGAAGCACTGTGTTTTCCTAGCTTTAAAAAAAAAAAAAAAAAAGCCACATGGGGTACTCTGTTTCTTTGGCAAGCTTTCAATTCTGTCCATCTGTTAGAATGGCACAATGCCCACTCACAATATGGTGTACCAGTTCCAACCAGGCACAGGTGCCAACGAAAGATTGGTTTCATTTTCTCACAGAAGATTTTTCTGGTGGGAAGCAGTGCTGTATTAGGGGAATGTGCTTTGTTAGACTGATTACTTCTGTTGGCATGTGTGCATCTCATAATAATAATTAGCACTTATGTACTGCTTTACATTTTCAAATCACTGTTAAAAAAAAAAAAAAAGATTGAAGTCATTGCTGAATGCCAGTCTTCTGTATTTATTTTTCCAGCCTAGTTTACTGAGATTTCTGCAGTTAGGGTGGGGGTGTTGTGTGTATTGACCCAGGAACAAGCACAAGATAAACTGTTTCTTAATTAAAATTCTCTCTCTTTTAAGTTTAATCACTGATGAGTTTTCATAATATTACGATTCTATATGACTGCATTGAGCTTTTGAAACTGCAAAAGAAAATTTAAGGAACAGATTATGGTTTTGGGGAGGAGATCTTGATCACAGAATGTTTGAGGTCAAAAGGGACCTCCGAAGTTCATCTGAGCTTACTTGCTCCAGCAGGGTCACCTAGAGACAGTTGACCAGGACTGTGTCCAGGTGGCTTTTGAATATGGACAAGAATAGAGGCTTCATATCCTCTTTAGGCAACCTGTGCTAGTTCTCGGTCACCCTCACAGTAAAAAGTGTTTCCTAATGTTCAAAGGAACTATGTTTCAGTTTGTGCTCATTTTCTCTGGTCCTGTCTCTGAGCACTACTAAAAAGAGTCTGTCTCTGTCTTCTTTGCACCCTCCCTTGAGGTACTTTTCTTTAATATACTTCCTGGCCATTGCAGTATCTTTGTTTTTCACAATGAGCTAGACCTAAACTACTTAGTGTGGTTTTCCAGCTGTTGTTTGTACCCATTCTATAATGATTTTGTGCAGTTCATATTTTTTTCTGGTATATGTCACACTGTCTCCGGTAGTATTCTCGTGCCTTCGTGAAGTCAAGCTATAGGATGTTTACAGATTTGCTTTCATTGAGAAGGCCCTTTTTTTTCTACCGAAGTGAGAAATTATACTTTGATATAAACAGCCAAACTGTGTCTTTGGAAAACAATTAATCGTTATCCTATTATGTTTTAGAAGGCTAGCTAGAATGTATTTTGTCTAAGATTTTTTTTCTGGGTAATTTCAACCAGTCAGTTTAGCTTTGTTTCTTTAGTTTATACTATTGTGTCTCTTCCTCTTTAAAAGAAGGCATGTAGGCATTGCTTTTGTTTTATTTCAAGCTTTTAGTTTCTCATGTTTTTTTTCATTATTTCTCAGAATTAACAGTTGAGACTATTGTGGCTTGTGTAGGACCTGCTAAGGTAAATTTAATCAATTGCTGTAGTTTGAAATAGATTAACTTCTCTATAAATTCTGTGTCTTGTCATTCACCATTTTTGCTATTGTTCTTCCTTCCTTTCTGGTGGTGTTGTTTGCCATCTGATTGCAGCTGACCTCTTTGTGAAGAAATGAAGTAAAAAGGCACAGAACACTTCTGTTTTCTTGGCATTGTCTGTTTTCTTTCCCACTGAGCATTGGAATAACTTCTTCTGTGCTGCTCTTCTTATTATTAATATATCTGTGGCATTGTGGGTTTAGTTCTTTACACACATTACCTTTTCTCATTTTGTGATGTGACCTTTCTGGGTTTGTTTCTGTATGACTGTGCTGCTGTTACATTTGTCCTTGATAATTTGACCTAGTTCCTTTTTTCCTATTACTTATTACATTTTGAATCATCAAAGCAATTGTGAATCACCAGCTGGTCTCCTACTATATATATTTCCTGCTATCTTCCATGTTAAGATAGTTTGTATTTATGTACTGAATACTGCTTCTATGAGAAGTGCTTAGTTGTCCTGATTTCTCTCTGCCTGAATTTGATTCTGGGAAGAAGAAATCTCTCAGTTGAAGAAAGTATGCTTCAGTGGACTCAGTGAAGTTCATGGTCTTTGTTCACAGTTCTCCCTTTTACACTTATTAAGAATGACTGTCATTTTGTGAATGCAGTCAATTACTTTACCTTCTGTTTTTGCATTCTATTGGATAGTTTATTTCTACCTAAAAAAAACCACCAAACAATTGAATTTCAATAACCGACTAAGCAATCTGTTGTATTACAGAGTCTGAAGAATTTAAGACCTCCTTCAAGGGATGTATTTAGGCGAGATTCCTTTTATTCTTAGCAGTACTTGTAGAAATGAATTTTTGGAGCCCCTTCCCCCATGAATTGCAACATACCATTGGTCTTCTGTATAATTGATGAGAGAGTTTCCTCATTTCATTTCTTTAAGTTGCAATGTTTCTTTAGTTTAGATATTATATATTTTTTTATTTCCATGTTTTGTTTTGGTATTGTTGAGATGTGTATGGCTTCATTCCTTCAGAAGGTTTTCTTTTAACTTTATAACATCTGTACCGCTGATGTTAAGTCTTACCTCATCTGTGTCTTACCTCACCTATGAGGACAAAATTTAGAGGAGAGAGAGAAGGAACAAATATATACTAGGTATTGCAATGATGAATCTCAAACATCGTAATATTCAGTCTGTTGAAGCTTTAAGTCTTAGGTAAATAGGGAGTCCTAGAAACAACTTCATAAAAACGTGGAAGAACGTGTTTTGAAAACTATCTGCTTCCAAACCAGAGAGGAGGCCAATGTCAGCAGATCCTTTTCACACTTGTTATAGTTTATATCAGACCCAATGACATCTGAGCTAGTATACTACTTTCTCTTTATAATCAGTGAAGAGCTACTTCTCTGGAAGGTGGACAACTCCATTTACTTAGGTAACTTAATCCCTAAAGGTGTCCCCTTCTTTCAGCCAGTTAGAAAGGAGGTTTAGTACATTGGCTCAGGTGTAGGTGCCTGCCTCTAGTGAAATTAAGCTTAATTCTGACATTTACCCTTTCTGTAGACCATTATTGCAGTTCTGTGTAAGTATTGAGGGTCAAACCTGCATTAGCAGTAGTGAAGAACTGCTCTAGAGATCAAGGAAAGTAAGAAGGGGATTCAGTCAATGAATATAGAGTTCAACTTTGTTTTTTCACGTGCCAAGTCAAAGATTGATTCTTGTGATGCCCGTAGAGTCCACATTGCTTGAATCAAGAAACTGCTTCTGAATTAGTTGAGTGCTTCCCTCTGTTGCTTGCACCTGTGGAGTAGAGGTTGTGACAGATATGTTTTTATGTGAAGTACCAATGTACTCTGTGTGTGATAGTACCTTGGCTGAAGTAGGGCTTATTGTTATATTAATCTTAGAAATGCCTGCTTGTAGTACCCAAAATCAGCTACATGGTGCAGTCTTTAAAGACTCTTTCTTTGAGTAGAAGCTGCAGTTACTCTTGATCTCTTAACCCCAGAGTTCCTCATCCTGCTGTAAAACTGCTTCCTGAGTGCAAGGACTAACTGCTTCTCTGCTCAGATGCTGAAATTTTTGAGCTCCATGGCATTCCATTGCAGTGCTAATGAAATGACATGAGGTACTTGCTAAATGCAGCAGCCCTGGAGAAGCAGCTCATTGTGCCTTTGTAGATTAGACTACAGTTGAAGCAGTTTGCATGTGTGACACTTCATGTGTAACCATTAGAAAGAATTTCTTGTTCTTATGGCAGAAGAGAGTGGCCAGTAATGACGGAGCTCTGGCTAAGGATGATAAATGTGTCTAAATATTGGGAATTAACCTTTGCAGATGATGAATTGTGGAAACTACGTGAAGCTTCTGCAATTCTAATTATCCTGACTAAAATATCTAGCAAACAGGGAGATTTCTAATGTCTTTGAGGACAGAAAATGACTGCAAGAGAGGGACAAATGCCAGCATATTGCAGGATGTGCCCTATCCTCTTAAGTGTATGTATCCAGATCTTGACAGGTAGAAAAGATGGCAAGATTAATTGCTGTATGTTTTTAAATTTCTAATTTTAATTTAGATTTGTGACTTTACCTTTAAACATATAAACCTAATGTTATGGCATGCTTTATTTTGACAGATAAGGAAGGACACAATTTTTCTATATTCTGGGTGCTGGTGAGTGTTATCCTAGGTGCAGTAGCCATGCTGTGCAAAGAACAAGGAATTACAATACTGGTAAGAATCTTCTTTTTGACTGAATTTTTACCTCAGCATCTGTCAGGTGCAGTTTTAAAGCCTACAAAGATTAATCTTCTCCACAGCCAATCACCTGTACACCTTTCTTTTCTGTTCAGAAAATGAGTTAATGTTGACAGAAAGCAGTATTCTCGTAGATCTATCTTGATTGTATACCTGCCAATCTGTTTGAATTCTTCATTTTATCTTTTGCAAGAAGGTTGCGTATATCTACTAATTTCTTGCAAAATTTAAAAGCTTTCGAGTGTTAGTTTCAAGGTGTGTCATGTTTGTTTGCCCTGGTTTTGAATATAATTGTGAAAATAGGGCTTACAAACCTTTCACTGAAGGCTTTGTTCATAAAACAAAGACATAACTGAAGAAGAGCATATTTAATAGCTCCACCTTCTTGCTTTTGTGAACAGTGCAATTAGAAGTAGTGCCATTGTTTATGCATTTCTAATACTGAATCTTTTTCTTCGTCCCCTTATTTGAGGTTCTGTCTATGCAGACAGATATAGTTACTGTTCATTTTCATTGTGTTCTTGCTTTTTATTACTTCGGTGAAGACATTCAGTTTTGGGGACCAAATCAGCCACCTGAAATGCTGCATCTCTGATTTCTACCTGTAGCTGTATATCTTTATGAATAAATCAAATTTATAGCTTTAACTGACATAAATAAAGCAACAGAATCGGAAGAATTCTTTGCACAATTCTAAAGACCCTCTTACCCCTGCTAGAAAAAATGGGAGAAGAAATTACAGAAAACTTCTTGGTTTAGGACATTATTTTTGGATAGATGTTTTTAGAGTGATCTATTTTTCAAAGATATCTGTAAGGAAAATATAAGGAATTCTCGTTAAAATATGATGTGGTTGTTTCCTTTACTGGTATGATGTAATTATTTGAGGTAGTTGACACAGAATTGTTATTGTATCTGGGGGTTTTATTTATTTGCCATTACATTCTAGGACAATTATTTTTATTGTTGTGCTGAGGAGCATGGATCAGAGAGATGAAGGGATAAATCGCACATTACAAAGATTACTTATAGACTGAATGTATTTTGCAATGGGATTCTTGCCTCCCAAGCCTTTTAACTGCCTGATGGCCTTTCTACATAGATCTCTAAACTATCTTCTGTCTTCTCTCTTTGATGGTTAGGAAGAGACTTGTGGCTTCCCAGTGTATCAACTCTTTGCCTCACCTGGAACTATTTTTACTCTTTTTTCCATGTAGTCTTTAGAACACTGAGATTATTTTCAAAGTTATTAGGATATAGTTTAAAGATTCAAGGATAGTTAAGGCTGGTGATTGCTGAAGCACTGAAGAGAAAAGATTAAAGTTGTATTTTGCTGGTCCACAACAGAATTATGCCTGAATACATTTTGATTGCTTGCTTGTGGGTAGTATGTGCAAGCATAGTCCTGCAAAGCACTGAATATGCTCTAGTTTTAAGTGTAGTGGCTGATGTCACGTATAACTTTGCTTTTTTAATCAGCAGTTTCCACTCTGTGTATTGGTGTAATTGCAAGAAAAGCAATACTGATACCTCTGTTAAGTCTTCTTGAGACTTTGTTCGTTGTGACAATTTATGTACCTTTTTTAAAACAGTATTTCTGGAACCTGACAGTCAAAATATGCCATGCTGCACAGCAAAAAATAAGTAGAAAGCTTACAGAAACTTCACCGTACTGATGGAACCTTAATTTTTGAACACAGCATTTACGCTATAGAATGTTTGAGAAAGAAGGTGGAGAGAGCAGAATACTGTTGTGATATATAAGGTCTAGCTTGCTGGTATGGAGTAGTCCCCAAAGGGTTATTCTGTGTAGCAGGAGAAATCCTTATTACAATAACATGATATTCTACTCATCTGAGCTTGGGTTCTCAATTTACCGTTTTGCCATTATTACTACCAATGTATCTCTCTTCTTGTTTGGAATCAGAGTTAAGATGTACAATAACTCATGGTAGAAGTGGAATTTAAGATGTATTTAAATATATATATTTATATGTGTGTCTGTGGTTAGCTGCCGTATCTTACACTCTTATTTTTCTCTTAATTGCTTAGGGTTTGAATGCAGTGTTTGATGCACTGGTGATTAACAAGCTGAATATTTTGGAACTTGTTCAAAAGTTATTACATAAGGACAAGTCACTGGAGGTGAGTCCTCAGAGGTTTTGCTCATTCTGGCCATTCAGACGGTCATATATTTAAAGCCAAAGTCATAACTTCTAACTGTTCTGTTGTTGTTGAGAAAAAAAACTAGAGGTATTTTCAGTCAGCCTTGTAAGGCAATGTGTTATGACATCTTTGCAGCAATGTGAATTTAATGTAGAATTTCATTGGATGGTGAAATCCATTCAACCCTTCTCTGAACAGTATGGTGTGGAAGAGCTGAATGCTTGATACAACAAGTTCTCCAGGTTCAGTAGCTATACCACTGAAATGGTTGTTGAACACAATTTGGTCAGAGTAGGGAGAGAGAGGTTTATTCACGTTCTCAAATGAGATAGTTAAACAGTTGAAAAAGTACAGAAGAAACATGTTATGTCTACTTTGCCAATCCCACTGAAGTATTACACTGTTTTTTTCAGAATACAGCTAACCAAAGAGAAGACAGTTCCTAGTAGCTTGGGAGTTTAAAATAAAAAACATATAAGCACAGCTCATTGCTGCGAATTAAATTTCTGACTTCTGTTGATATCACTTTATCTAGTATTGGCTCAGGTGGAATCTGGCACCTGGTATTTGCACTGGCAAGCAAATAACAGAAACAATGCGCCTCAGGTGAATGATTGATAGCAGCCAAATAGAGCAGCAGCCTACTAGAAAATCACTGCTGTTCAACAGCTAAATCATTTGCCTCTCCTACCCAAGGTTCAGCCAGGCAAAGGAATAGTCATTGTACTTGGCATCTATCAGTGGTTCCACTGCAGAAAAGTCTTCCTCATGTTTCTAAGTAGCACAAGTCCTTTGAGGCTTTTGAATTCGTTGCCAAAGAGTGATGTGAGGAGCTTCAGGGGGAATCAAAGTGGAATTTCTAGAACTGAAACAGTAGATTTGACCAAGAACAACTAACTGAGGGGTGCAGGACTATTTCAGGCAGCAAATAGGAATGCTGAAGAACTTTGCTGTATAATGAGAATAATTCCAGCTAGCGTGTGACAAGGAAGGAGACTAGAGCTGTTGGGCACTAAGGCAGAGCCAGTTCAGCATGAAAGTGATGGAAGTAAAAGGTAATAAGGAGGACCTTGGGAATAAGTGGCCAGTCAGCCTCAAATCAGTGCCTGGTAAGATCATGGAACAAATCCTCTTGGAAGTTATCAAAAAATGTGAAAGACAGGGAGGCGATTAGATACAGCCAACATGACTTCACCAAGGGCAGATCCAGTCCGACAGTAGTGGCCTTCTACAATGCAGTGACCGCATCAGTGTACAAGAGCTGCTGGTGTCACCTACCTGTATTTATGTATATATAGCACCTTAGTCCCCTGTGAGGTATTTGTCACTTAAATGGCGAGATATGGGTCTGACTGATAGACTATTAGATGAAAAAGGAATTGGTGAGATGTCTCTGCATCCAAAGAATTACCGTCAATGACTCAGTGTCGAAGTGGAAACTGTAATGAGTGGTGTAGATAATGGAATTGAGTGCACCCTTAGTAGTTCACAGATGACATCAAACTGAGTGGTGTTGAGGGATGAGATGCTATCCAGACAGACCTGGACAAACTTGAGAAGTTGGCCCATGTGAACCTCATGGAGTTCCACAAGGCCAAGTGTAAGGTACTGCACTTGAGTCAGCAACAGTCCCCGATATCAGTGCAGACTGGGGGATGAATGGGTTGAAAGCAGCCCTGTGGAGGAGAAATTGGGGTACTGGTGGATGAAAAAAATAGGATATAAGCCTGCAATGTGTGCTTGCATCCCAGGAAGCCAACTGTATCCTGGGCCGCATCAAAAGAAGCATGGCTGGAAGGTTGAGGGAGGTGATTGTGCACCTCTCCCTCTGCATCTCTGCCCCCCCAAGTGCTGTGTCCAGCTTTGGGATGAGTCGAAGACATGGATCTGTTGGAGCATGTGCAGAGGAAGGCCACAAAATGGTCAGAAGGCTGTAGTACCTCCCCTGTAAAGAAAGACTGAGTTGTTGGGGTTGTCCAATCTGGAGAAGAGATGTTATTGTGGCCTTTTCCATGTTAAAAGGGGCTGATAAGAAAGTTGGAGAGAGACTTTTTACCGGGTGCCATATTGACAGTACAAGAGACAATGGTTTTAAACTGAAAGAGAGTAGATTTACATTGAGTACAGTAGAATAGACTATTTTCATTTGGAAGGACCTAACAACAATCATCTAGTCCAACGGCTTGACCACTTCAGGTTTGACCAGAAGTTAAAGCATGTTAAGGGCATTGTCCAAATGCCTTTTAAACACTGACAGGTTTGGGGCATCCAAAGGTGATTAGAGGGCTGGAGCACTTCCCATACAAGGACAGGCTGAGACAGTTGGGGTTGCTCAAATTGGAGAAGAGAAGGCTCCGAGGAGGCCTTATAGTGACCTTCCAGTACCTGAAAGGAGCCTACAAGAAAGGTGGGGAGGGACTTTTTACAAAGGTATTTAGTGGTAGGATTAGGGGTAATGGGTATAAACCAGAGAGAGGCTGATTTAGACTAGACATAAGGAGGAAATGCCTCACCATCCTAATTGTGAAGAACTGGCACAGGTTGTCTGGGGACGTTGTGGATGCCCTATCCCTGGAGGTGTTCAAGGCCAGGTTGGATGGGGCCTTGGGCAGCCTGATCTAGTGGGAGGTGTCCCTGCCCATTGCAGGGGGGGTGGAATTAGATGATCTTTAAGGTCCCTTCCAACTCAAACCATTCTATGATCCACCACCTCTCTACGAAGCCTGTTTCAGTGTTCGACCAGTAATGAATTCTTTAGAATGAGGATGACGAGACACTGGAATGGGTTGCTCAGGGAAGCTGTGGATGACTCGTAGTTGGAAGTGTTCAAGGCCAGGTTGGACGAGGCTTTGAGCAACTACATCTACCAAAAGTTGTCCCTGTCCACGGCAGAAGGAATTGGTCTAGATGATGTCCAACCTAAAATATTCTGTGATTCTGAGAAATGTGTCAGAGTCAAACCTTTTGGAGGATTGCTCTTTAAGCATGAAGAGCTCAAAGTGTTACGCTTCTGTTTTGTGACTGTCTAGTTCTGTCTAGTGAAGATGACATAAAATGTGCCTTTTTCTTCTTCATCTTTTAATAGGAGTAATTAATTTTAGCTCCTGCCACCTGCAAAAATCTGTTCTGCTCTTTTTGTGCAAGTCTATCTAAGATTTTTTTGGGGTTTTGTTGAAAGACAGATCATAAATTCTCTTAGTTGCAGACTTTTTTTTCTTCTTGATTGAGCAAGGTTTCAGTTTCATGCCAGACTTCAGTTAACTCTAAATCAAAGATGATACGATAATACTTCTTCCACTTTTAAAATTCTGCCTACTAAGTGATTTTGTGGCAATTTGTAGAAACTGGCCTTTAAGAAGCTGCATGTACCGTTAAATGAAATGAAGCCTGGGATAAGAGGTTTTGTGTAGTTACTCGGTCATAAGGCAGTTATAAATTGCCATTGTGTGGTTTTCCTTCATAGCACAGTTCTCTTCCAAAAATAGTTTTTAGGAATGGTTTTCTTATAATCCTCATTGTGGTGACTGTTTAATGACATGAGCGAGTTGGATGTAACCAATTGAGCAGAAAGGCTAAAATCAACATTACAAATTTCTTTATCCTTAGTCATTCAGCTAAATATCTTATGATGACTATATGTAGTTTTTAACTACAAATATTAAAAAACCATCTGAATATTGCTTTTAAACTTAACTTTTCTATTAGTTTAGAGAATGAATATCTTCCGCCAGGGCACTGTTTGGTATCTGTGCAGTAAGTGTATAAATAACTAAGAACCATCTTCTAAGGTCGTGCTTGATAATCAGAATACTGTAGTAATAGGTAATAATAATCAGTGTGCCAGCTCCCATGGAGGACATAGAACTGATCATGTATAACTACCAGGTAGGTTTTTAAAGGTAATAGAAGCATATCAGACTAAAGGAGTAAGGTAGGAGTAAAGGAAAGCTAGCGCTGGGGATCACGTGACCATATTTTTGAGAATCCAGTTAACTCTTCCATGTAAAAATCTATAATTTACTGACACTTTCATCTTCTGATGTGTTGAATGGAAAGAGAAGTGGCCCAAATGATCTCTCATTTCAGAGAAACTCTTGTCTTCCATCTTTTCTAATGACTTGTTGAGGCTGCATGGAGTAATTTCAGCAGGCTCTAAGCACAACACTACAGCATTCTCTCTGGTGTCAGAAAGAAGTCATGTCCTTAATTTCCTATCTGAGTTACTATTTGCTAGCTGGGTGGGGTGTTTGAAGCTTGGATTTGCATCTTGAAGATGTGACAGGGATGTCATTGCAGTTACTGGTGATTCCCTTTTCAGTCTCCACTGGTGAAGGTTAAATCGCTTCTACCGTGTGCAGTATTTTTCTTTTCATTTATGGAACTGATATATGCTTGGAGAAAACGTGTTATACTTCACAGAGGAAAAATATCATAGGATCATAAAATCATAGAATAGTTAGGGTTGGAAGGGACCTTAAAGATCATCTAGTTCCAACCCTTCTGCCACAGGCAGGAACATCCCACTAGATCAGGCTGCCCAAGGCCCCATCCACCCTGACCTTGAACACCTCCAAGGATGGAGCATCCATAACTTCCCTTGGCAACCTATTCCAGTGTCTCACTACTCTCGAGGTGAAGAAATTCTTCATAATGTTTAGTCTAAATCTGCCCCTCTCCACTTTATACCCATTCCCCCTCATCCTATCACCGCAAGCCTTTGTAAACATCTCTCTCCAGCTTTCCTGTAGGCCCCCTTCAGGTACTGGAAGGTTGCTGTAAGATCTCCTCGGAGCCTTCTTTTCTCCAGGCTGAACAAACCCAACTCTCTCAGTATGGAAGTTGCTCCGGCCCTCGGATCATCTTTGTAGCCCTCCTCTGGACCCGTTCCAACTGCTCCATATACGTCTTATATTGAGGATTCCAGAACTGGACACAGTATTCCAGATGAGGTCTCGCAAGAGAGGAATAGAGGCAGAATCACCTCCCTTGCCCTGCTGGCCACGCTTCTTCTGATGCAGCCCAGGATATGGTTGACCTTCTGGGCTGCGAGTGCACCGCTGGCTCACGTCGAACTTCTCATTGACCAGTACCCCCAAGTCCTTCTCTGCAGGGCTGCTCTCAATCACATCGTCTCCCATCGTGTACTGAAATCAGGGATTGCCCTGACCCAGGTGTCGGACCTTACACTTAGCCTTGCTGAACCTCATGAGGTTCTCAGAGGCCCACTTCTCCAGTCTGTCCAGGTCCGTCTGGATGACATTCCATCCTTCCAGTGTGGCAACTACACCACTCAGCTTGGTGTCACCTGCAAACTTGCTGAGGGTGCACTCAATCTTGCTGTCAATATCATCAATAAAGATATTGTACAGCACTCGTCCCAGTACAGACCCCTGAGGGACACCACTCACCACAGATCTCCATCTGGACTTTGAGCCATTGACCACTACTCTTTAAATACAACCATCCAGCCAGTTTCTTATCCACTTTACCATCCACCCATCGAGTCCATATCTCTCCAATTTAGAGAGAAGGTTGTTGTGGGGGACCGTGTCAAAGGCTTTACAGAAGTCTGGATAGATCACATCTGTTGGTTTAGCCACGTCTACTGCCGTGGTTACTCCATCATAAGTTGGTCAGACAGGATTTGCCCCTGGTGAAGCCATGCTGGCTGCCGTTAATCACCTCCCTGTCCTCCATGTGCTTTAGCATAGCTTTTAGGAGGATCTGTTCCATGACCTTCCCAGGCACAGAGGTGAGGCTGACAGGTCAGTAGTTCTCAGGGTCGTCTTTTCTACCCTTTTTAAAAATGGGAACAACATTACCCTTCTTCCAGTCGCCAGGGACTTCTCCTGACTGCCATGACTTTTCAAATATCATGGAGAATGGCTTGGCAACCACATCTGCCAATTCCCTCAGCACTCAGGGATGCATCTCATCAGGTCCCATGGACTTATATATGTTCAGGTTCCTCAGGTGTTCATGAACCTGATCCTCCTCTACTGTGGGAGGGGGTGTACCCCCCTGGTCACCATCTTGCTGTCCTATGACCCAGGAGGGGCGAGGAGAGCAGTTATCAGTGAAGACTGAGGCAAAAAAGTTGTTAAGTACCTCAGCCCTCTCATCATCTGTTGATACGTGATCCTCATTTCCAGTCATCAGTGGGGGTACGTTCTCTTTGACCTTCCTCTTTTGATTGACGTAAAGGGAAAAGTCCATTGAATTTAGCTTTTATGACATCACTTTTCTGTTTCATGTTAACTGTCTCTTCAGATTCTAAAGTGTATATTATAAAATATGTGATGTAAATTAACTGAGTTACTATATTATAGATAAAATGCATCTTTTTGTAGATCTTGAGTAGTTTTAGCCTGACCAGTGTGATTTGGATGCCTGTCTGCCATTAACTTCTCAATCATATTAGTGATTGTGAAAGTTCAGTTTCTAATTCCTCCCAGTTTCTGACTGCAGTTTTCTCATTGTATGCATGTAATTTTACCTCTAAAAGACCTAAGTGGACAAAACACTTTGTGATAAGCAGTCAGCTGGATATAGCTATTTAAAACAAAGTTCACAAAGCAACTGACCTCCATTTTAAGAACAAAAGATAGATCAGTTTAATATGCTGTATAGTCAAGGCTGTATTCTGTTCAAATTTCCTATCAGAATTGCTGTGTAAAATAACAAAATTGCTGTGTAAAATAACAACAGAAGATTTGTAGAAGAGAGATTTCTTGAATAAATTTTTTTTGTTTTGTGATTGAGAAGGAAATGAAAATGTTGGCAAAAAATATTTTGCCATTAGCCAGTGAAAGCGTAGTAAAGTTTGAGAGCTTTCTAGTAACAGCAAAAATAATAAAAATGTCAACTCTTAATAGCAAAATGCACAGGAATAGTCCCTTTATGAGATAGTGGTGAAAAAGCATGTGAGTGGAATGGGGAAGAGGAAAAAATAATGGTTTTTATATGAGGGTTTTGGGTTTTTTTCTTTGTTTCCTGTAGAATTCTGGGCTGCTGAGAAAGGGGCTGCTTTTCAGGATAACTCTTCTGATGTCTGGAGGGGCCACTATACTTTATATACGCTGGAGGATTATGGGTACCGGGCCACCAGCTTTCACTGAAGTAGACAACCCAGCTTCATTTGCAGACAGTCTGTTTGTGAGAGTAAGTTATTACATTGCTTTTTTTTTCTGGCCAGCTCAGAACATTGGTCTGTCATCAAATTGAATTTTCTGTGCTTCAAAGAAACAATGAAGCGGGCAGTCTTTACATTTCAAGATGTGTGATGCGTCACCTTCACTTGTGCTGCTGTGATGATTCTGCAATTTTTTAAAATAGTATAGCCTGTATATTCTTTGCCTTTAATTTAGCATGCACTGCACGCATTTAAGTATATTTCCATTTACTCACTATTTTCCCCAAACATGCAAGGATTTAGCTTTTGCTGAGTTTCTTCCCTTTGCCACATACTGTGCTTGACTTTTCATCTGTTCTTTGAAATTAAAAGAAATAGCATAAAGTTCTAGTCTGGTGCATTTGGAGTGTGTCTTGGCTTTATCTGTCTGACTCTGTTAAGGCTCTTTCCGGAGAAGGAAAAGGAAAGGCAAAGACAGTGGGTGCTGTCTTTTAATGTTTTCTCCAATTGTAGGAGATTATTCTTTTTACATGTAGGTATTGGTTGGACAGTAGAGATGCATCTCTCTGCTCTGAATAGGAGAGCCACCTAAATATACTAAGAAAAATTAAAAATTCATTTCATAGCTCTAAGATAAATGGATATGTCACTAGTTGTAGCCTAACAGTTCTTAAGGCCTCTTTATTTTATAAGGTATATTTTGTGATAAGGGAAATGATAGCAGCGAGAAGAACTGAAGTTGCCCTCCTTCCCAAGTTTAGTATCAAATGAATGTTTGTTTTCTTTTTGACTGACAGGCTATAAACTATAATTACTACTATTCGTTGAATGCATGGTTGCTGTTGTGTCCCTGGTGGCTGTGTTTTGATTGGTCAATGGGCTGCATACCCCTCATTAAATCCGTCAGCGACTGGAGAATAATAGCGCTAGCAGCACTTTGGTTCTGCCTAATTGGTCTGATATGCCAAGCTCTGTGCTCAGAAGACAGCCATAAGAGAAGGTAAGAGACAGTGATGAATTTTAAATGCCTGGCCAACTTAAGTACAGTATTATTTTGTTAAACCCACTACTGATAATTTTAACAATAAAGTAGAACAAGTGTCTAGCAAATGCAGTTCAAATAAATATTTATAGCTGTCATTACAATTTTATCCCAATTTGGGCCCATCACTGCACACTGGCTAGTGGGAAACAGAATTACAGGAGGAGGTATGGATGGCTGCTTTATTTTCTCCTGAAATGGCATTCTGCAATCCTTAACACTGTAGGTGGTAAAAAGCAATATGTGCTCAGAATGGCGTAGGAAATGATGTATGTTGTTGTCTGTACTTCTTACGAGTCATCATCTCCTTTAATCTTCTCCTAATAACGAAAGAGAGAGGTGTGCCTTGAGAGGAGGTAGAAGTGCTGGGGGTGGCCATACAGTTAAAAAGTAAAATGCTGACCCATAGTATCTACTGAGGACACAACCTGTACCTTACCCAAAGGAACTAAAGAATTCATTGTAAACTATTCTGTCTCACTAAGCCCTTCTGTTTAACTTTTCAAGTTCTGTTCCTAAGGGTTTTATATATAATTAATGTCTCAGTTCTTTGTATTTTTTCAACAGCTCAGTCACAGTGAGGTCACTCTGTTGGGCAGAGCACTGAATATTTTCTTCTTCATTTCTGTGATATTCTGTAATTTCATCTCTTGCTACTCATCCTCTCAAATGTGTTCCTGGCTTACTTTACACTATTCCCATATTGATTTGCAGAGATAAAATCATTTTGGAGAAGGTGGGATTCTTGCTACAAGTGATGTCTTGCTTTCTAGTAGAAACACACTCGCCAAGCCTATATTGCTGAACAGGCTTTTGGTAAAAAGTGAAGACAAAAAATATAGTGAAGGCATAGTCTCAGTTGTTTAAACTCTGTATAGTCCATAATGAGTTACTTGCTGAGGATTACTCATCCTAACATAGATACAGAAAACAAGGAAGACAAACTGCCCTCGAGGAACACCTCTCTCTGCTGAGTGTAGAAAGAGCGTAGATTACAAACTTTCAAGTGGTTTACCACAATGGATTCTACAATTGATGTATTAGGAAAGAAAATGCGCTCTCAGTAGGATGTGTACCTAGGTTTCTTCTTTAACAGTGACCTATATTTTTCCTCCATTACTGTCTTACTAGTTCCAAAAATAGACGGGTAGCTTTTACCATTACTTTTCCTGCCTGTGTAATTTAAATAGGAATTATGTAATTAATGTCTGATGTGGCTATTTTCTGGCCTGGAAGTGTGAACATTGCTTTTCTGGAAATCACAGCTAGGATTTTCAAAGTGCTTGATGGAATGAAGTGTCAAAACATCACTGAAATTTAACCTGCTTTTGAATGCCCTGTTCCATATGCACATCCTTCTACAATGTTTAAATTAAGTTTATATGTTAATATTTGTGGTTAATTTGAGAATCTGTTTCTTGTTTGCAGAATTCTTACACTGGGACTTGGATTTCTTATTATCCCTTTTCTTCCTGCAAGTAACCTGTTCTTTCGAGTAGGATTTGTTATTGCAGAAAGAGTCATCTACCTCCCCAGTATTGGATATTGTATTCTGTTTACATATGGATTTAGTCTCTTGAGTAAGCAAGCCAAGAAAAAGGTACTATCAAAACAATAAGTAAAGTTAATGATGAAGTGCTTCAAGTGAATGGTTTGTTTCTTAACTTGTCTCTCTTTCCTTAAGAAAATTCTTGCTGTGGCAGTGCTTGGAATCTTGTTGATAAATGTTATGCGCTGTGTACTCCGCAGCAGCCAGTGGAGGTCAGAAGAACAGCTTTTCCGGAGTGCACTGTCTGTGTGCCCTCTGAACGCAAAAGTAAGTCAGTCGTGGACTTTTCATCTTTTTTTCTTTAAATGTTTTGAAATTTGGGTTAGAGGAGGTATTATGCATAGCTAATATATTGTCTTACAGTATTATTCAGAGTCTTGCTTGGTGCAAGAATATGACATTGACATGTCAGGAACCTAAATTACAGCGGCAGCACAGTCAAAATACCAGACAGTGTGAATTAACAATATTGTTATTCAGAACTCAGGGGTGGGACTGGAGGGAGAAAGGGAAACACACTTCAGGAAAGACATCCAGTCAAATTGAATGTACTGATAATAAAATCTACTAAAACAATTGCGTGCATAATAGGAAGTTATTACAACAAAATGTTGAAAAGAATGTAAGTAGCTATGTATTCATCTGAATAATGCCTACACTGTTTTTAGAATCCTTTTTATATACAACCAACACAGCTAAGGGACAAAGAAGCACATCAGCAGTTCATTGCAGGATGTGGGAGTAAAATCTTTGCTCCCTCTTGTGCTCTTTTATAGTGGCTGAATGGGCTAGAGTCTTCAGGCTGGAGCACTGAAGAAAACTGCAATTTTCCCTGCAAGGCTTAGTGAGGAAACAACTGAGAGAATGGGAATGGATAGGATGTTTCACTGAGCTGAACACCAGTGTTTGGCATAGTAGACTGAATCTAGCCTGCCAGGAGAAGTGACCTCCACAGCAGTCCTTTGATAGCTGAGAGTGTGATCTGTTGGAGCATACCACAGAGCCCTGATGTTGTCTGAATTTTAGCAGAGATTCTTTGAAGACCCTGGGAATAGGAATGTGCAGCTTGTCAATAAATATACATTGGTGTTTTAAAAGACTGAATTTCTGAAATTGAGAGTGGTATCTAGACAATACAAATGAAGACACAGAGTTTAAAAAGGAACCTGTGAATGCTCAACTTTGCAAAGCGAATGATAAACCTAGCATCCACTGGAATACAAATAAGCAGCAGTGAGCAGTAAAAAACATTTATGGCCAGTATTTACAACATGGTGGTGTCTTGCAATAATCTCAGATTTCAATACATAGAAAAAGAGCTGTTGTATTTTATTGTGTGGCAGTGGTAGGCAACCATCTTCTTCCTAATGATGACCTCAGTATATCTTGTCTTCTGAATGACAAGTGCATACTATAAGTGGAGCAAATACAAAACAGTTTCTGTGTGTGTAACTGCATCCATCTGCCGTGGTAAGAGTGCTTTAGACAGATCCACACTCTTTGCCTGTGTTCCAAGCTCCTTGGACACAGGCCATGTCTGGCTGGGAAGCTGTGTAGCTGTGTTCGCACAGTGCTATGCTTGCGCCGATAAGCTGTGTGCAAGCTACTGAACTAATGCAGCTGGTTCAAATCCAACGAGTGTGCAGGGAAAATGAGTTTGTGTTTGTCAACACTGGGCTGTGTAGGCATGCCTGAGCTGTATTGCTGCTAGTGACAGCTTGCACAAATGGTAAGCATGGTGATGTGAACAGGGAGGGTTTTGTAGGCTCACACTCCCATTTTGATGGAGTGACTTTGACATCACAGCAGTAAGGAACTTTTCTAGGCAACAGCATTAGAGATTCCATGTGTGAAAGCCAATTTCTTTTTTTTCTCTATGGACTCTGCTATATTTATTCAGTTTCGACAAAGGTGAATGTAAAAATTGCAACTAGGTTCTGTTCTCCTGTTGTTGTCTTGAAATTGCAGACATGCTTTAAAAATGATTCCACAGGACTTTCAGTGGCCCTTTTATTTCAGTTGGAGGTTGATGCAGACCAGAAGGTAGAATGCAAATAATAGCTTTTTCTTGTTGTCATTGGAACATCCTTAATATGTGTAACATGGTCATATGTTACTTCCCTTATGTAGCAGGGTTCCAGGATCTCCAGTGTTTCCCAACAGGCAACAAAAGCTGCAACTCCTAGTTCATGTTTTTGGTACAGATCTTTCAATTTCAGTTTGTCTGGATGTGAGCAGTGTAGAGTAAATTTACCTTAATTCTAAGCAGCAGCAGTACCTTCTCTAATTTCAAGACTCGTTGTCTTTAAACATCTCTTTAGATAGAGGTATAGAAACTGCATTAAATCATATTATCTGGCATATTGATGAATCTACCCCCTTGAGTGATGGATGCATCTGTCTCAAGAGGATGAAAATTAGGATCAACTTTAATTGTGGCCCAGTGATTTTAAAATTTATTGGAAATAACTAGTAAAGTTATGAAGTTACAAAAATTCTTTTTTTAAAAAAAAGTTCGCAATACATATTTTTAAATGCTTTAAATATTTTATTTTATTTAAAATGTTAAATGTCTCAGATATTTTAAGTGTGTGTGTATATATATATATGTTCTTTCTTTATTTGTTTCCTTATTTAAAGACAGAGGAAGAAGCATGTTACAGATCTTGGTTAAACATGTCCCAGATTTTGTCACACGTTTGAACTTGCATGGTCCTGTGCTGAAGTTAGTTCCATGTTAGACTGAAACGGTATACATTTTGAATACATTTGGCAGTATTTTTTACCAGTACTGCTGGTTTTAAAGGCTCACTGTATCCAATCTGGCATCTTTTCATTTAATGTCATTATGTTGCAAGTTAATCCTGGAGTGCCCTGCTGAAGTACTGGAATATCTAATTATAAGCTATGATATAAAAGTACTACTACTGTTTCACCTTATCAGTCTACTGGCTTGGATTTATCTCCTTAGCTTTAGACATCTATATCTGAGCGAGTCAGCCAGGCTCGCTTTGTAATCAAGGAGAAGAATCTGTCCCTTTTAGCACATGGTTCATCATCACCTTGGACTGAATGACTGGCACAGGCCAGAAGGACTGCTCCCTAGATCTGTGTTTCTCTCCAGTGATGTTAAAAGTTCTGACAACTAGAGAAGGTGTGAATACATAAGGTTATGTGAGATTTTTGCCCTTGTCCTACTGCTGTTTGCTATTCCTAGATATTGATGTATTGCTTCTCACTTTCTGAGGTCATTACACATTGTTTCTTTTAATTTTAAAGATTAACTGCTCATCTTAGTGTCTTTTTTTTTTTGCCATGTGATAAGTTACTCTTGGAAGTGCCAAGTTACTTTTTCTTAATTTTTAGCAAAGACATTAGCAGTTTTTAAGAATCCAGAGATCTGGATGACTTCCTCTAATTGATTGTACAAATAAAATTTGCCATTGCATTTTTAAGTACATGGGAAACAGCCACCATTTTTTCTTTTACTAGATTTGAAATCATAGAATCACCAAGTTGGAAAAGATCTCTTGAATCATCGAGTCCAACCATTCCTGTCTGCCACTAAACCATGCCACTCAGCACCTCATCTGCTCATCTTTTAAATACCTTCAGGGATAGTGACTCAACCCCCTCCCTGGGCAGCTTCTGACAGTCCCTGATGACCCTTTCTGTGAAAAAAATTTTTCTGATATCCAGTCTGAACCTCCTCTGGCAGAGCTTGAGGGCATTCCCCCTTGTCCCATCACCTGTCACTTGGGAGAAGAGGCCAGCTCCCTCCTCTCTACACCCTCCTTTCAGGTAGCTGTAGAGAGCAATAAGGTCTCCCCTCAGCCTCCTCAAGGCTAGAGGAGGCTGAAATAACTGAGTTGAAATGATCATAAATCATTAATATTCTGTATGTAGCCTGTACATTCTCCTTTTCTTTAAAGGATAGAAATTAATAAAGATAACTTTTTAAAAGCCATTTCAGTAGCAACTTCTCTGGTATAAGCAAGGCAGTTATAATATTCCCAACAGAATGTGTTACTAACCAGTCTGCCTTGACGTATTAATGGTAGTAACTTTGTACTTGATGCTTTATGCAAACTGTGATTATTATAGATACAAGTCTGTTGAAGACAAGCTATGCGAATACTGCAAATATACAACAGTTTGTAGGATTACTTTCTTAAAAATTCTTGTAAAACCTCTCCATGACAGAACAAGATTTGCTGCTGTTTTAGGATTTATGAAGCTGATCTAGAGAGCATTTCCTTTAGATATTGAGAATTCTTTTCTATGCCATATATTAAAAGGGGATTATCTCCTGCAGAATTTACCTTAAGTGCTGTGGGCTGTATTTATAATGGCTGTCTGCAGTGCTTTACCACACAGATACCATTTTAGATGTCAATTTTCTTGTATGTCATGCACAGTCATGCAGAAGAAACTTTAGACAACATTAGCTGCACAATCAAAATGTGAAGATAAATAGGCTTTGTTTTATTATTATTTAGAAAATAGAATTTCAGTAGTAGAGGAAAAAGAAGTGTCTGATGAAAGAAGCTGGCATTGAACAAAAGCATCTGCATGTTTCTGTAGAAATTTTGACATCTGTGCTTTGCTTCTGTTGTTCTCAGCAGATGTTCATACTTGCTGTAAATTGATTATAAGCAGCTAGGAAGAGAAAATAAAATAGTTTAAAATAGTAGTGCTCCAACTGAGGGGGCATATCTCCTAGAAGATGATACTACATTTGAATTTCTTCCTGCACTGCTTTGAGGGAGAAGAGGAAATAGCAAAATGGGTTTGACAGTGATTTTGGGTTTGTATAGGAAATTTTTTTCTTTTCCTCATTTAAATAGGCGTGCATGTTTAAACCCTTAAATAAGACTTCAAGCATTGCATAACATAAAATAACACACCACACTTTTGCGTTTTTATACTGACTTCTTAGGCCAATTGAGGTATTGCAGACAGACACGCAGAGCTTGTTCTTTGGCTAGGCTGTGGTGCCATGGTTATGTTAGCTTTAAACAATGCATGCCTGTTGAGATCAACTAGGTTCTATCCTAGGGTATTTTTATCTTATTGCCCTGGTTTTGGAGAATACTGTGTTGTTATGCATCCCTGAGAAGTTCTCCTTTTAGAACTATTACGGTAAAGTAATTACCTGTTTAAGACTGATAAAGGAGCATGTGGACATAATGTAATGTGTCATTTCCGGTTAATATCTATCTTTAATCATTTATTATTGTAATGCTATGTCTGCTTTTAAATGTTTAGTCAGGAAAGGAAAATCCTCTCTCCCAGGTCAGCCTGTACAGTATCTGTCACAGGCAGAAGAACGACATCTCCACATTACGTTTAAAACATCACATTGGCCCTTCATTTTTAAAGGCCAGATTCTTTCCACCCATTGGTGTATGAAAAGTACTTTTGTCTCCATGTTGTGCAAGTAGGGGTCATAGGAGAAGTCAAGGAGAGTTACAGCCTTGGGCTTAGCAGAGGGCAGATAGTAAAGCTCAGCCTGGCTTGAGGGAGCAGAGCTAAAGGCTGATCTTGGCATCTCTCTGTCACGACCAGTGAAATTAGAGACATGGCTGTATGGCAGAAGGCACCTGCACCTCTCAAATGACTCTGCCTGGAAACCTTTTGTTGACTTTTGTTCTTAAATGAAGAATATTACTGGCTGTCATAATCTGTTACATAGCTTTTTTTTGTCATTGGATACTTAGGATATGCAGAGAAGTTGTTTTGGAAAGCTAGTTCTTGTTTTTCTTCTCTTTCCTTCCTCTCTGTCACCACCTGTTAACAGGAACTATAGCTACAATTGCACTCAAAGGGAAATTAGGAAACCTACATATAACAATAACCTCTTAATTTTCAGGGATATTGTACATAAACATTATTTCCTTTTTTCCAGAAAAAATACACTGTCAAAACTGCTAACAGTCTATTTGAATATTTTTGCTATCAGTTTTAATAGACTGTAGCACATATCTTTAGTTCAGTCCATAATATGTACGTGTACACTTAATATTTCATTTGATGTTTTCACATAAGAGAATTGATCTCTCTCAGGTTTCTGCAGTCTGCACAATTCTGTTGACATAAGACAGCTGAAATGTGAAAGACTCGAGTGTTTGGTGTATACCAAGTTTTTGCTCATGGGCTCTGTTCCCAGTCTTTAATCAAATTTATTTCCTTCAGTACAACGAGTTTTGTACAACGTAAAAAAAAAAGAAAAAATTAATTGGGTTAAATGTAATCTTGTAATCATGTTTGTTGATATTGAAATGTGGAGTCAAGTATTTTAAAGGCTAATATACATTATTGAGTGAAATCTTTCCTTATTTCTTGGAGTTTGCCACAATTTGTCTTTTATCTAGAAACACAGTGAAATTTAATAACCTAATTTGCTTTGAATAAATTTCGAGTTTGTAAATTTCAGCATATATGATCAGAATAATCCAGTTTGGTAAGAAAGTTACTGCAGTGTGCTGAAAGATTTCTGGAAGAAATATAAAAATAGAATTCTGCCCTAAGAAACATCTTTCAGGCTGTATCATTTTATTTTAATGACTCTTGGGAAAACAGCACTATCCTGTCTTTTTTCTTTTTGACACAGTCAACTGATCTTTATGAATGACTATGCCTTGATATAAATGTATCATTCTGTTGCTTCTTTGGTATGGACCTTGGCATATTTTTATGACTGTAACATGGAAGTACCTGGATTTCTTTTTTTGGAAGCTGTGCTAGAACTGCTTTTATGGGATGCTGAATTTGTGTACTGTTTTATATGTTACAGCCCAAGGAGCTGCTTCTGTGTATGCCTCTTAAGCTTTACAGCATCTTCCTTCTCTTTAAGACCAGTGAAAGCATGTTCTCACTCTTCTAGAAAGCATAGAAAGTGTTGTTAACTTTATTCATTGGTGTTTATTGCATAGACACAATCACAGAGATGGGATTCAATAATTAAATACCATAACAACTAAGTTCAAACATAGTTGTTTGTAATGGATGTTATTCCCTGGTATTGTGCCAAATATAATTAGAATTTTTCCTTTGACGGACACGTGAGAATATCCTTTTTTGAATGCAGAAGGTAATTAGAGTTATCTAAAAGCATTACAAACCTATCTTTTTGTACTGCAATCTGAAGGTACGCATAGTGGTTTTTAAAATATATAAATTAGATTTTCAGAGTATGAAAGAAATCACAATGTGTATTTGTTTTAGATTAAGTATATATAACTTGATTTCAAATCTCTTACTCACAGTATTTTTCTGTTATTTCCAAACCTGAGTCTTCCTGTTGACCACAAAGTCAATGTAGTCTTCTGAGATTTGTCTTAAAGTAGGATTCGAGATGTCCTGAAATATATTTATTCCTGTCTAGTGCTCGCCATAAGTTCAGGTGATGTGTTTTCTACCTTGTAGCTACAATTCAAAGCTCCAGATCCATCCTTCATTCCTCTCCTCTTTAACAGACAAGGTCTCCAACATGTTGCTATACACATTATTTCAGAAATGGTGTTCAATGCATTTTATCCCAAGAGAATAATAGTATATGCATGTTATTTTGGGGTGATTTGGGTTGTTTTGGTTTTTTTTGAAACATGAAGCTTAGTTTTTCTGTTAACGTTGAATTTCTTTGAATTTATGCTACAGTTTAATTAATGTTTAAGCAAAGTTTAATCAATGCTCACACTGCTGTAGTGTTTCTTCTGCTGTGGTGGATTTTATTTGAGTCAGACTTTCCCTAACCTATCTGACAAATAAATGAAATGAAGAGCAAGAGGTTTCCATATAAAGAGTCTTGTGGAAAGTGCAGTGACCTCATTTGTAAAATAAGGAAGTGAATAATCTTTCTTAAATAGCTGGAATGAGTAAACCGATTTATTAATTTATTCCTCAGATTTTTGTCTTCCTGTCTTCATTGTATGTATTGTCCAATCTTAAGTATCCACCCACCACAAAAGCCAGCAGTGAAGGAAGCAAGTTTTGACTGTATCTGTTTGGCTCCACAAAATACCTGACTGTACAGCATCAAGTAGAATGTCTGTGTGTTTTCAGGTGCACTACAATGTTGGCAAAAACCTGGCTGATAAAGGAAATCAAAGTGCTGCGATCAAATACTACAGAGAAGCTGTAAGGTATTAGGAATTTTACTGCTTTAATAAACTATCATAAAATTGCTTTCATGTTTAACATGAAGAAACTGCTTAGGTATTCATTTTCATGATCTACAGCATTTCCGAGCCAGCAAATTGCAAAAAGTAATACGTGCCCTCTTAAATTTTACATTTTAGGCTGAATCCGAAATACGTACATGCTATGAACAACCTTGGAAATATTCTGAAAGAAAGAAATGAGCTCCAAGAAGCAGAGGAGTTGCTGTCCTTAGCCGTACAAATACAGTATGTTTAGAACAATGCTAAGCAGTGTTTTGCACCAACTGAGCAGAAATGATACAATAAGATCTTTTGTTCCAAATGCTCAGTTATCCTCTCTGTTTGTTGTTTTGGGTTTTTTTTTTCCCAAATGGCCCAGACCTGATTTTGCTGCTGCTTGGATGAATCTAGGAATAGTACAGAACAGTTTAAGAAGGTTTGAAGAGGCAGAACAAAGCTACTGGACAGCAATTAAACACAGGAAAAAGTATCCAGATTGTTACTACAATTTAGGGCGGTTGGTAAGTGCTTTTGTATAAATGATAGCTATGACAGGAATCTCTGTGTGTGTGTGTGTATAATTCAGCTGCACTGTTAAATGCTTTATTTATTCTAGCTTGCTTGATTTGTATTTCAGAGTGATTTCATATTTTTGGTAGCTTTTCCTATTGCTTTCTCAGTATACTTCCTTCCATACAACATTTAGTAGTCCCACTTTTTCATATAAGGAGGTATAAACAAAAATCAAATTGTGGTGTTTTGTCAAAATATATTATTAGTCATTTCCCAGTATTAGACTGTTTTGCAGTCAGTAGTATATTGTTAGGTAATAGGACTTCGAAAAAAAAAATCTGTTTTGATTCTTGGAAATATTTATATTCAATATTTACTTATTCTTTTGTGTAGATTTCTAAATTGCATGCTGTTTTTTCTCCCTATTCTATGGGTACATGCATATTTGAAAGCAAGGCTGGCTGCTAGAGAAAAGGAGGGTAAAATTAATGTATACCACTCTTCCTTACTACCGTAGTACTATTTTTATGTTTCTTATTTTTGGCTACAAAACCAAATTATACTAGCATGGAATAAGACCTTAACAACTCTTCAGTGTGTTTATTGCATGATAGGAAGTAAAGCGAATCAGGGTGAAACTACCGACATTTTCTTTTCAGTATGCAGATTTGAATCGCCATATAGATGCACTGAATGCATGGAGGAATGCTACAGTTCTGAAACCAGAGCACAGTTTGGCTTGGAACAATATGATTATATTGCTTGACAACACAGGTATGAGCCTGTTTGGATGTTTTAATGAATAATTCATTGTCTAGCAAAAATTAAAGCTTTGTCTAAAAGGAGTTCTGTCTCTTCTTTAGTTACCCAGACACACTCTAAATATAGTACCTTCCGACTCAATGATTTTAAAGCATCACTTGAAATCCAGCCCATAAATTGAATTTCTGACCCTTCTTTAAAATGCCATCATTGTGCAAGCCTGTTTGTATTATAGACCAAACTTTAGAATATTTGAAACCGTGCTGTGTTGTTCTGAAAGTGTTATCTGTTGAAAACAAAACAGAGGTTTTCTGTTGCTTGTCTGTGAGATGTTAAGTTTGTACATGTGTGATACCTTGTTTTCTTTAAAAATGCATGTAATTGGCTCTTTGTACAATATGCATGTTTGCAGCATGAAAAGTAGCTAGTAAGGCTGTGTTAAAAGATGCTTTCTCTCTTTCTACTACATGGGTTCCCAGGCAATCTAGCTCAAGCAGAAGCAGTTGGAAGAGAGGCCCTGGAATTAATACCTAATGATCATTCCCTTATGTTTTCATTGGCAAATGTGTTGGGGAAATCACAAAAATATAAGGTAGGTAACTAGAGCTTTCAGAGTGTGGATTTTTGGGGTTTGGTTGGGTTTTTTTCCTATTTAAACTCTTGTAACAGGTTTTTGTAGAAGCCGTTCGAGGTCATCGTGGACAATGGCTTGGATAATCAGGTTGCAATGCCCTATTGCTATGCGATTCTGGCCTAAGTGCACCCCCATCTTATTTCAAAATGCCTGCGTTATGAATGCTGCTGCCTTAAACTACGTCAGTGGCCATTGGAGAGAAATAGGCTCCTAAGCACACTAGAGGGCAGTTAGGGTCTTGTATTGCTTCATAGCTGACAGAAAGAGCCTGCTCTGATTTAGAGGCCTTGGTTCAGGAACTAAAATTGGATGCGACATGCCAGTCCTTGTGCCTTTGGTATGGAAAGGAAGCAAGGTTTACCATTACGTTATATGAATTATAACCTCTTTGCCTGAGATGCTATCTAAAATAGAGATATACAGATTCGCTAATCCCAACTGACGATGGGGATACCTTGGTAACCCCAGAACAATATGAGGAAAAGTCCATACACTGAGCTATGTAGTGAATTTCCTCTTGGATGCAGTGGACCAGCCTGCGAGTGGTAGCTCAGCATAAGCTACTTATATTTACATGTAGTAGTTGTAATGGAAATTATGAGAATGAGTTATTTTCCAAAAGGAATTGTATGAGCTGATAGCGAATAAATCATACGCAGTTAATATATTTAGTTGTTTTAATTGACTCCATCATCACTAATGTATATATGTGAGAGGGACAAATTAATAATCAAGGAAGTTTTTGTTATTCCTCAGAAAAATGTCATTTACGGAACTATGGCTTTTGAGGGGTTTGATGGCTTTTTGATAGTGATATTGTTCGTAGCACTGAAAGAACATCCTCAGTATATGCGAAGTAAGGAGATTTTTATAATGTTAAGCTTCTCAGAATTTTTCCGTTAATTACTGTGGTGACTCAAATTTCTACAGTCCTGTTCAGCTGTGGAATCATGACCTGTCCACGTGTGAAGCCAGGGCCTGTGACAACCCAGCACTTGCATTTGTTTGAGTTAGTGATGCCTTCAGATACCCCATTACTATTCTCCAGACTGACTGGTTTTTTTTCTGTACACTCTATTTCTTTTCTTTCTCCACCTGAGATTCATAAAATGTATATTTTAGCTTACTTTAACAAAGTTCTAGAAGGACACCAATTTACATCCAGAATGTATAAGGGATGAGATTATGGAGGAGGTAATTGCTAGGATTATTTTGGTGAGTCATGACTGTGAAAGAATAGAGGATTGTGTAGTTATTCATCAAGAAGAGTATGAAGCATGACAGAATAAAGAGCATTTATAATGAAATAAGTAGAAAAAATAAGTTGAAAATTAGCTGGAAAACTTTTCCAGATGTAGGAGAATCAAGTCTGTCTTGTGGATTTTAAAAAATAAAGGAGGTAGCAATTTTGACTGCTGGCTCTGAAGGGACATTATGCTACAGGGAAACGTATTGGAGACAAAGTAGAAATAATAGTACAGGAAAATGAAGCTTTCAAGTCAGCATCCAGAATAAAGCAAAAAGAGCAGTGGAGCTGGGGAAAGAAAGCAGGGAGCTAGTGAGTGTTTTAATAGTTCAATAGGTTTGCGTAGTGTGTAAAACTTACCTAGTTAACTTGAAGTTGATGGCTTATAACAGGGGGAGCAAATTAGGGGAATTGGAAAGTGGACTTGGGTAGAAAGGCTTATAATCTCAGTAACTGTGTTTTGCATTGACTGATAAAAAGAGATATGGGTTTTTTAGGTGGGAGAATGCTAAATGACAATTAAAAGCATGGAAAATTTGGATTTCTTGTCCACCTCCTCACCACATTAAAACAGAGACATGGATGGCTCTTCAAGGATTTTTATTGAGTGTTTGGGATGGAAGGGGGCGAGGAGGGGTGTGGCAGGATGGAGACTGTCAAGGTGATGGAGTTAATTTTCAGAGGGCAGCCTGGCTGTGTCTGATGTATTGTATAACCTCAGGCATTTCATTTATTAGGTTACTTGTTAAGTGTCTGTATAAAAGTTGTTGTTGGCTCTTTTGCTGTAAAGTAAGATTTGTTCTGTGTTTCTTTATCTCTTATCTTAAAAGACGTTGAGTCAAAGTTTTTTCTATGTTAGGAAACATTTCTTTCCAATAAGCACACAATAATCTTCATTTTCAAACGCACTTTGATTTTTCAGCAGATGGTTTTCCTAAGTGACCAAAAAAATCCGAACTCTTTATGATTTCTGTTTGTATCTACTCATGAATGATTTATTGTTCCAGAAACAAAAGCACATAAAGGATGAGCTGTTTTGGTGGGTTTGTTTTTTTAATTAACATCTGTTATACTGAGTTAGAGTTCTCCTTTAAATGCTCATTCTTGTCACAAAGTATGAAGCACTAAACTGTGTCTAGTTCTTTGAAAATATGTATATTATATTTTTGTTAGGTATACATCTATGTTTTTTCTGTAAAGAGTACAATAAATTGAAACCATTCAGCATTTTTATATGTGAAATAAAACCAGGCAACAATTTTGTGCTGTGGCCTTGGCAGCAGATGGAATGCAGTGTGCTTACCCAAAGCCTTTGCTATATGCAGTGTGCAAGTTTCTTGGCAACACTTAAGATTTGGCAAGATGCAGCAATTTGAAATATCACTGATGTACTAGAATGTATATTTACTCCATATATCTATAGTAATGTGAATATGATGCATCTTAAATAGCCTTTAATCAGTCAGTATACTTCTACTAGCTGCTGAGCAAAGTAGTAGTGATAAAAATGCTTGCAGCATGTAGTTGGAAGATATGATAATGACAGCCAACTCTGGGATCTATTTGATTTAATTTTTCTGGGTATGCATTGTTGCAGATGTTGTCCTATTGTACTTCAGCAGTGAAAGGTTAAGTCCATGCATTAGGTGCATCTCCTTTAATTTTACAGCACATCTTTCACTTTGATTGCTCCCAAGTGCCCAGTGAAGAAAGCAGATATATTCACTTATTAGACCAAAATGCTAAAATTTGCAGTGGAAAAAATACAAGTTTGTAGGACTTCTGATTACTACATGCTTTCAAGTGCAAATCCACTGTTGATTTTTAGGCTTGGATGGTTGTATGAAAAGAGGAGGTTATCTTGCAGCAGCACGAGACTTGCCAAATGTTTTGAGTCTCAGTATGTTTCTCACATGACTGAGTCAAAAATCATAATAAAATTTTAACCGGAAAGGATGTCCAGAGGTCACTTAGCCCAACGCCTGACCCTAGGGAAACCATCTCCAGTAGAATCTTGAACATCTCTATGGATGGAGATTCTAAAATCTTTCTGGACAGCATCTTCCAGTGCTTGACCACCCTTACAGTACCAAAAAAAACCTGAATTTCCTGTATGCCAGCTTGTACCCATTTTGTCTCATCCTGTCTCACAGACTTGTGAGAAACGTCTATCTCCAATTCCTTTGTATCATCTGATCAAGTACTTGTAGATAGCAGTAAGATCTCCGCTTCATCTTCTCTTCTGAAGGCTTAAGAGATCCATTTCTTTCAGCTGCTCCTTGTATGTCTTGTGCTCCAGCGCCTAACCATCTTGATGGCTATCTGCTGGACTTACTAAAATATGTCCATGTCCCAACCTGAACACATACTCCAGATGTAGTCTTGAAAGTGCTAATACAGGAGACTTATTACTTCATTGGACCTGCTGGCTGTACTTCTATTTAATATAGCCCAGAATGCGGCTGGTCATCTTTGCTGTGAACACATGCTAATAGCTTTTATTCAATTTGCTGTTTACCAGTCCCAGTAGATTGATTTCTGCAGAGCTGTTTCCTAGACAGCTGCCTCCCAGCCTGTACTTTAGCGTGGGCTTATCCTATCCTAGGTACAGGACTTCTACTCTTGTTGAACTTCATGAGATTCCTGCAGTCCAATCCTGTTCAACATCTTCATTAATGACCTGCGTAATGGGACAGAGTGCGCCTTCGGCAAGTTTGCGGATGACACAAAATTAGGAAGAGTGGCTGACATGCCAGAGGGTCATAATGGCATCCAGAGGGACCTAAACAGGCGGTTCAGCAAGGGGAAGTACAAAGCCTTGCAGCTGGAGGGGAATAACCCCAAGCACAGTACGTGCTGGGAGCCACATACAGAAAAGATTAGTTCCACCATCTTCTCACGTGAAGCAGAAAAGCACCGGAGAATCCTGGTGGACACCAGATTGACTGAGCCAGCAACGTGCCCTTGCAGCAAAGAAGACTAATGAAATCCTGGGTTGTGTTAGGAGTGTTGCCAGAAGGTTGAAGGAGGTGATCCTTCCTCTGTACTGGTGAGGCCACACCTGGAGTCCTGTGTCCAGTTCCCAGAGAGCCATGGACATACTGGAGAGAGTCAGCAAAGGGCCACAAAGAAGATGAAGGAACCGGAGCATCTTTCCTACTGGTTCTTTTCAGTGGTACTGAGTGACAGGACAAGAAGCAATGGGCCCAAACCAAAACAAGGGATATTCCCTCCCAACATTAGGAAATGGTTTTTACTTTGACTGTGACTGAACACTGGCAGAGGTTGCCCAGAGAGGTTGTGGGGTCTCCATCCTTGAACATGCTGCCTACACATGGTCCTGGGTTGCTGGCTGTGCTTGAGCAGGGAGGTTGGACCACCAGAGGTCCTTTCCCACCTAAATCATTCTGGATTCCTCCTAGTCCATTTCTCTGTCCTATCCAGGACTCCAAGTAGCCACTCTTCCCTCCGGTGTATTGACCATTCCTTCCTCTTAGGTGCAATGTGTAAAGTTTTTGAAAGTGCATTCAGTCCCCTCGTTCAAAATATTAAGTAAGACACTAAACTCATGTGTTTCAAAGAGATCAACGCAGCAAGGAACTCTAAATAGTCTCAGTATGAGAATACTGGAGGTGTCACTTATGCCATGCAAAAGCAATGCTAAGACTTGTACTATGGCATCCTATACTCCCTAAATTTCCAGACATCTGGTTCCCTTGTTCACTCCTATCCAGTATTCCTTCTCCTGAAACACAGTGTCCTGCAAAGAACAGGAGAACCCTAGGGTTTGTAATTTCCTTGACCTAAGAAGACAAAGGCACTTCCTGCATCAATCTGTCTAGGCTTGAGATCTGCTGTGCTCAGCAGTGCACTGAAAGGAGCATGTCGTTTGAGTTTGAATTTGGACATACTGGGAAGCTCTTAAGTCACTCGAAGTTGAGTGACTTAGTCTTGACATCAGAAATTTCTTGCCCCCGGGGGACTCTTACAAAACCTTAGCTCATATTTCACGTGATAAGATGGTGGAACTAATCTGACAGGTTTGCTTTTTCATTAGAGCCTTCATTGTGTTTTGTGGATATTAAGTAATAAAAACTTAGCACAAAGGAAAGGCTTTTTCCGCAGGTTGTTCTCACCTACCTCAGACAGCAAATACGTGCATTCAGACAGAAGCCTACCACATTGAGTTAATTTTATCTTCAGGTCATTTACACTGAAAATGGATGGGCAACTTTCCCTAAAATACAGCAGAGAAATCTACGTAAAAGTCACTCTAAAATATCTAAACCTGCATTCAAGCAAGTCAATATGCTTCATTTGGATTGGGGGGGTGTATCTTTTTAAACTTCTGTAGGAAATATGCTCTGAAACAAAAGTACCTACATTAATTAGTAGCAAGTTTGAGAAAATACAAATGTTTGAGTTTGAGAATAAATTTAGCAATAAATATTTCACCGAATATTTGGTGAGGCTGCTCAGGTTTTCCAAGAAGAACTCAGATATCAACAGTCCTAAGAGTACACACTGCAAGTGGGAATATGGAAAAGATAGTTTGTGAAGAATGTTTCGATTGTCTTGATTTATTTTTTTAAGCAACAGGCATCCAGTTACCATTCATTGAGAACCATGTTGCAACATCTATTTGAAAGGGGTTGGCTGGAATGCTCCCATTTTAAATGTTAAAAAGTATTTTAAACATAAAGATGTCTAAAAGCAGTTTTCTCAGATACTGAATTGTATTATCCTTAACTTGATTGAATAAGTAGGGAAAGCTCAGTAGGTAATGTTTAAAAATATTATAACTATGTCAAAAAAAAAGAATTGAAGTAAACTGCTGTGCAAACTTAAATAGTGCTTAATAGCTCTCTGCTAAAATAACAGCCTGTGAAAGCATGGCACTTGTGTAGCATTATTAGTGTTTTCTGGAGTCTGTAGACACCTAAGCTACAGGATCACGCAGGCTTAGAATATATATACAGTGGTATATAGATATTGCATAGTTTGGGAGGTTTTTTAATTACAATTGTAGGTAAATTTTTCATTTTATATACTACAAGAGAAGACTGTCCTGTTGACTTGTTCTTCTAAATTATTCAGGAATCTGAAGCTTTGTTCCTCAAGGCAATTAAAGCCAATCCAAATGCTGCCAGTTATCACGGTAATTTGGGTAAGAGCCTTTCTAACTCTTATCAGCTGTATTGTTTGTTTGCTTCATATTCATTGTGTTCAAAAAGAAAAAGCGATCTTTTTGAGCCTTCTTCCTGCTGGGCAGTTTTCTATTTTACTTCCTAGAAAAACTGCCAGCCAGAAGAACAGGGCATTAAACCAGAAAAGCTGTCACATGATATGACAGATCAAGAGGGCTGCACAATCCAGCCCAGAGGTAGCTGCACTTCAGTGTCTGCAAATTGGTTCATTTATGCTATGCTTGTAACCCGCAATGAGCTCACCAGATAAGAGCTGCCATTTATGGCTGCAATGTAATTCATTCCTTCTGCATTCCCATGCCAGTTCTGCTCCCAGGCTTTGCTCCTGCATTTAGCAACAGAACAAGCAGCTACTGTGCCACTGGCCAGCAAGAGACCCTCACTGGAAACAAATGCTTTAATGTTGTTTTCCAAGTGATTGGCAAGATTGCATGTTATTCAACAATATTGCTAATGAAATTCCTCATTGATGTTCCAGCTGTGCTTTATCATCGCTGGGGAAATCTTGACTTGGCAAAGAAGCACTACGAACTCTCTCTGAAGCTTGATCCTATGGCACCCGGGACCAAGGAAAACTACAACCTCTTAAGACGAAAACTGGAGCAATTGCAAAAGAAAAGCGGTGCCTGATGTTTCTTTTCAGGTTTTCCGTGCATGCTGTTTGCGATTAATGTTACATGGGTACTTTTGACCATGTAAAGGATTCAGTCTTTATATCTCAAAAACAACACCACCACCAGCAATGCACACTCGAATGTCCAATTAATGCCCTCCTACAGATCCTAACATTTCAGCTGCAGTTTGGGGGACCATTTTATTTTTACTCTTTAACTGCTTTTAAAGTCCCTTAGAACATTTTTATAGGTATATGAAAGCAATGCAGATGGCATTTCACAGCTTTCACATGTAATTTGATGTCTTCATGTGACTTTTTAGTAGCAGGAGGAAGGCAGTCTTATTTCTGAAAGTGATTCTAAAAAAAGTGCAATTTCCTGTTTAAATCCTGATCTTTTCAAGTACGAAGAATATATGTCCACTTCAGTCATATAAATGCTTTCTACTGCCAGTCCTGCAGAGCCATTGGGAGAATGGATTCTCTCCAGCACATCAGTCTACTCTTGTAACTTGAGTTATGCCCTTGTTTCTGGCTCCACCCTTCAAAGTGTCAGATTTGTACAGGAGTAAATGAGGACAAGGATTTGACCATAAACATTTGTCAGCCAGTGTACTGCTGAGGTGTGCTTGAGTGGAGGAAGTACTCTTAGATGAAGATGGAGATTTTAGCAAGCAGCAAAGGGAAAAGAAGTCTGAGGTGACAGAGAAGTCAGCTAGAGTTTCTGTTCTTGCAGGCAGCCTCATCTAGCATGGACAGCTCGGGCAACAAGTCAGAATTGCTTTAGTTCCTGCCACAGGTCAGTGATCTAAATATAGCATAGCATCTACAGGAGCCAGTTCCTCTTTTCTCAGGCATTTCAGTCCTTTCTGGTTAAGGACATTACACATTTCAACTTCTGTATTGTTGGTGAATAAGGAGAGAATTCATGTGAAAGAGTAACCAGGCAGAGCACCTGACCTTGGCTGTTGTTGTATTAACTGGAAGGAACTCAGATTCACTTTTTCTCCCATGTGTTTGCTGAAGTGGCAGTTAAATAAGCATAGCTGTTCATGCATAAGCTGATCACGTTGATGTGAGAGGATTCAGATAGTGATACGGTGTCACTTTTGAAAATGTGCTATGTTTTAATACACGTTTAAACTCTGGCTGTCCAGAGCTGTTTGTCGTGTGCTCGTATTTACATTGCTGCTTCAGGAAGTGGTCATATGTCTTTTTATTTGTTGGGGTCTTTTTCTTTAAGATTGAAAGATTTCTAGTGGATATGAAAACTGAAGAACTGTACCTCTCTTTTCATATTTATCATTTCCCTCTGTCCCCCCTCATAGGGAAAAAGGATCAATGTGGTATCTGCAGTTTTCCTAATTTGTCCAATGATTATTGTACAGAGATTGTGGTATGTTCTCCATACGCAACTCACCTACGTGTGGAACCATTTCAAGTGTAGAGGGAATGCCTGCTGTAGGACAAAATGTTGTGTGACCTTGCCATCTGATCATCATGTAACCAGTCTACATCTATACCATGTTTTGAACCTAGGCTGCTTTTACATTAGAAATTTGCCCGGAAGTGACAGTTGTTCGTGGAAGTTGTTTCAAGAACCAAGTGTGCCTACAGAGCACATTGCAATACTGCAGAGCTACCAAAGCATCCTCTGACAAAGCTAGTTTGGATACTACAAGTAGTGCAGCTACTATAATGAAATATAATTGCCAGGCAAACTATAGATCAAGCCAGCAAGGCTGTCCACAAATTTGGCTTTGAATGAATTAATATGCCTACATTACATGATATGTTGCCATACTGATTTTAGTTGAGGTACCAGAGGCACGTATTTGTGCTAGTGCAGTGCTCCTCTCCTGCTAGTGAACCCTGATTCTCAGCAGGACCTAGGTTGATGCCTTTGTCTCCATTTCTTCTGGTTTCTGGACAAAATTTTCAGAAACTAGTTTCTGAATATCTTTGCAGGATATAAACAAGTATCTGTACTGATCCAGCAGGATGCTGCACCAGTAGGGCTAATCATCTCTTCATAAGCAGTATAGTTTAGTCAGTACCAACTTTTGTATCTAAAACATTCTGAAATAGATACAACGTTCAGTACAAACAGCAGACTTTCAAGGCTTTCCATACATAGCCTGTTATTCATCAAATACACATAACGCTTACCTGCTTCAGTCATGAGGCATTAAAGAATTGGGATCTGGCCTGAAAAATAGCAGAAGTCTACAGCAGAAGATAAATGTGTTTAATATGATCAGATCTTTTCTGTATATTTGGAATATGAGATACTGAGTTTAAATTATTATTCTCATCCTGAAGTTTACTTGTATATTTTTCCCTATTGCCTGCCATATTAGCTTTACAGAAATCCAGTAGATTAATTTTATGTATGGGGTATGAATTCTTTCTAGGTTTTTATGAACCAAAGTTGTTGTAGGAATTCCTCAGTGGAAGTCAGTTTGTCCTTTATTCAAGAGTCTTAAATGCAAGATACATGCCAACAGCTTGGATGTTTTATATCACTTGTATAATTTTCAGTGCTACAGAAATTCAGTGTGGTTACTTGTATGATGGTAATAAGGATACAATTATGTCTGAATCTAAGGTTGAGACAGAATTGGGTCCAAAAGAAGAAACAAATAAAACCACTTTTTTAATAAAGAAATCCTTAAGACTTTCAAGAATGTGAAATATTTTTTTACTTCATTTTCAGAAATATTTTGAGAGTGAAAATAATAGTGAGTTTTATTAAAATGGTTGTAATGTTAACTTTTTGCTTGTGTTTTCATACCTCATAACTGACTCCTGGAATAGTGGAGAACACACAACCTGGAAGAAAGAAAGGTGGAGAAAAACTAGTTTTGTTCATAACTGTTGTTGCAAACATTGTCTGTCTTTCCAGTGCGCTGGATTTATTCCCCATGTTGCTTTTCCACCATTGATCATTAAGGAATATTAAAGTTTCCTTCTTATCAGCTACCTTGCTTGATTCTGTAGTGCAATTAAAAAAAATGGATACAATTTTTTCAAAGATTGCTTGTTCAAATGCAGTTCTGAGGAGAGAACAGAATGATTCAACGCACAGGGTGGAGTCATAAAAATATTCACAATGGCTGCTATAGATAAGTCTCTTCACCAAAAACTTCCAAGGGAGTTCCCTAACCGTGCTTCTCTCATATTTAGACCAATGCCATGTACTTGAAGTTTCCTGTTATTTAATACCATACTTAGGATTTAACCTTTAGAGATTGTGGGTTATGTGTGCGTTTACAAGAAGTGATTTTACAAATCACTTGAGTGATTTGTTAAAGATATTGGGCCTATTCACTGGGAACTTGTTTCCCTGGAATTTGAGATACCTGCATCTGAGATATCCATCCCAGGTTCTCTATATAGTCACTGGGGAAAAAAAAAACAACAGGTAATCTGAAGCATGATTTGTCTCCTAAAGAAAGCACGTTCAGAATGTGAGGTGTCATGTACTTGAAGCAGGTATTTCTCTTCATTAACGCCAAAGAGTAACTAAGGTGATCAGCTTTGATTAATACCTCGAAGAAAAATCTCACTGCTGCTTCCAGTTGAAGTAATCTGGTCCCCTACATCTGTAGCATTGTCATACACTATCTGCACCAAGAATATTAAAAGACTGGCATTAAAGCAAATTGGCAGGAACTTGCCTTGAGAGTCCAAGAGTTGGATGATGAAATGGGATGAGATAAATTAAGAGAGCTTTCTGCAGATAGTTAAATTTATATGACTGATAAAGCCTCTGAATGTCAAATCTCTGTGTATGGAAATAGAACATTCTGGTCCAGCTTGATCCATTATTAGCTTGTCTATGATCACAAGAAATGGTAACAGCTTCTACTGAATTGACTTTTGGTGTCTTTCAATTTGTTTTAAAAGCAATCTAAAGCAACTGTAAATGTGCAAAGGTAAGATTTTTTTTCTTAAATTGAAGTTGCTATTTCAAGCTGTAGCTGTTAGAATGTTACATGTGATAGCATAGCCCATTTCTTTACGGAATGTTACATGTGATAGCATAACCCATTTCTTTACAGTGAAGTTTTTTTAGTTTAAACATCTTACTATTTCTTTGCTGGTTCCTGCTTGTGTTCCACATTTCATGTCAGCATGGGTACATTTACATACCTGTTATTACATTTAGATTCCCACACGATTATTCTCTTGGCCCATTCACTGAACACTGCTTCCTTCCACAGCTCTTGGTATGCCTCTACCAAACTTGTGTTTTATGCAGGGATGTTTAACTTGAAAAGACTAGCAGCTGCTAGAAACAAAAGTGAGATCAGATGTTTCCGTTTCTGTGATGTAAATGCCAAGGGAGCAAAAATTCTGTCATGTACCACCCATAAGCAGTAGGTACCACTAGTGAAGGCCACTTAAGACTGTGAGCCAGGCTCCATGATAATGTGAAGTGGTTGTACACAGGTGTTATGTTACGAACAAAGCAACTCGGATCCTGTACTTTAAGGAAAAAGGACCGTACAGCCATTCTTCAGAAGAGGATGTGCATAGCTGCATGGGCTATCGAGCACTGGAGGACTGCTAGATGAACTTTGTACCAGGCTTCACTGCAGTATCATGGCATGGGTGTTCAGTGCATGTCAGTGAGACAATACATGACAAGTGGGTCAAGGCTTTTTAAAATAAGTATTTCTGTTAGGAAAAAATCCCTACAGATATTGAAATTGGTAGCTTGTGATTGCCAAGTTGAACTGTTTTTTAATGTAGTGTTAACAAGTTAGATTGCCAATGGTACGTTCCAATTTATTTTCAGCTGAGCAAGAAGTAAGTACTTTTGTAATGAAGCCATGTAATAAATCTGCATTTTGCTATCTTTTTGCATAGATTTTAATCGCAAAAACGGTGTTTATTTTTGTAGTAAGCTTTTGCTTCAGGGTTCTGTTATAAGCTAGAAAATAATTCAATGGTTATGAAAGACTGATATTGTGATATAACAACATTGTTCCCCTTGGAGTAACAAAAACTTGGGGAGTTCAAAATCTCCATTCTGCATAAGTGTATTGACGTTGAATGCCTATGCCTAAAAAAACAAAATGCGTGTCCAGAGGAGGGCAATAAGTCTGGTGAAGGGTCTGGAGAACAAGTCTTAAGACGATCCACTGAAGGAACTGGACTTGTTTAGCCTGGAGAAAAGGAGACTGAGGGAGAGACCTTCTTGCTGAAAGGAGGTTGTAGCAAGGTGGGTGCTAGTCTTTTCTCCCAAGCAACAAGTAATATGACAAGAGGAAACTCAAGTTGCACCAGGGGAGGTTTAGGTTGGACATTAGAAAAAAGTCTTTACTGAAAGAGTGGTGAAACACTGGAACAGGCTGTCTGAGGAAGCGGTGTAGTCACCATCCCTGATGTTAAAGAATTTTCACCAGACTGTGGGTAACTCTAGGCTTGCTTTATTAACAACTCAGAGTTGGGCCATCACCTCAGTGAGTGGCAAAGGCCCACACGAACTCATCAGATACTTACATTCATTATACAATAGGTATTCTTTCTTTGAAAAGTCCTTGGTGTTTTTCTATGGGCTCTCAGTTCTCTATTGTTCATTATCCTTCTCTAAAGCCTACCTTGATAATTCATCTCCGCTGTCTCGTTTCTGTTCTCCCTCAGAAGTGATGCTTCATGTTTCCCCACCGATCATAAAAATCCTTATCTTCTTTCTTGAGACACTTCCATTTATTCTTTAGAACTTTTAAAGAAAACCTCAAAGAGTTCCACTAATTTATACCTATACTTAATCTATGCCTATACTCAAAGTAGATTAACCTTTTAATCTTTAGTTAGTTATCATTAAATCTAATATGTATTCTAGGTCTGACATTTCTTGCACAACATGTTGATTCAGCTGGACTGGACTTTAAACCAACCATAGAGAAGGCTCTGAATAATTGAACAGTACTCGAGGCTGTGCATAACTGAGCGGTGTTCTTATAACTGCCATAAAGATTACTTTCCCAAAACCAGTTCTGATTATAGTCTTAACACAATACTCTATCACAATCCACTAACGATAATATCTAAGTTTTACAATGTTATATTCATCATACCTCTTTATTTTCCTTTAACGCCTGGAGGTGTTCAAAAAGTGTGTAGACATGGCACTTTGGGACATGGTTTAGTAGGCAAAGGGGTGTTGGGCGGTCAGTTGGTCTTTTCCGACCTTAATGATTCTATGATACTATAATTAATTCAACTTTTAAAACAGTAAACTATAGAAAGGCAGGAGATAGAGCCTCAAACTCTGACCAGTCCTACCCTATTTTAGAGCTGGAATAGAATTATTGAATGCTAATTGTGTAAGAAAGAGAATAGTCTGTAAGGGATGAAACTCAACATTTGGTGACTAGTCAAGTAGGAGGAACTGAAACCGAAACAGTATCTCAGTAACCAGGCTGCAGAACGGTGCTCCTGTGCTCCAGATAGGCAAGTACTGAACCGTTCCGCATCAAACAAAGCAAAAACTTATGTTATGCTTATCCCTCCTACCAGTACATTCATTTTCTCACAGTGATGATCTTAAAGGTCTTTTCCAACCTAACCAATTCTCTGTGGAGTCTTAGCTTGCTTTACTAAACAGCAGACAGATCCCTCCACACCCCAGTTCCTTTAGCTGGGAGCTGGGAAGCTGCCTGAGAAGGAGGTAAACAGAAAACCATTTGGCACACTCCAAGTTTTAAAACTTTTGCTTCAGGAGACTCCATTTGGGCTATGGAGCCCAAATCCCTTCAAGAGAGCAGTCAATATCACTTATAAAATAATACGGGGTTTTAGAAGTTCTCTAAATGCCAAACTTGCTGTCTGAGGTTGTGTGTCGGTGGGGATGCCTGTGGGCTGTTACTGTGCAGGTGGGTGCTGGTCTCTCCTTGCAAGTGATAGGACAAGAGCGAATGGCCTCAAATTGCACCAAGATTGGACATTAGGAAAAATTTCTTCTCTTAAAGGGTTATGGGGCACTGGCACAGGCTGCCCAGGGAAGTGGCTGAGTCCCCATCCCTGGATGTTTAAAAGATGGGTAGATGAAGTGCTTAGGGATATGAGTGCACCCTCAGCAAGTTTGCAGGTGACACCAAGCTGAGTGGTGTAGTTGCCTCACCAGAAGGACGGAATGTCATCCAGAGGGACCTGGACAGGCTGGAGAAGTGGGCCTCTGAGAACCTCATGAAGTTCAGCAAGGCCAAGTGTAAGGTCCGACACCTGGGTCTGGGCAATCCCCATTTTCAGTACAGGATGGGGGTGATGGGATTGAGAGCAGCCCTGCAGAGAAGGACTTGGGGGTGCTGGTCAATGAGAAGTTCAACGTGAGTCGGCAACGTGTGCTCACAGCCCAGAAGGTCAACTGTATCCTGGGCTGCACCAAAAGAAGTGTGTCCAGCAGGGCGAGGGAAGTGATTCTGCCCCTCTGTTCTTCTCTTGTGAGACCTCATCTGGAATACTGTGTCCAGTTCTGGAATCCTCAACGTAAAGATGTGGAGCAGTTGGAAAGGATCCAAAGGAGAGCTACAAACATGATCGGGCAGCTGGAGCACCTTCCCTACGAGGACAGGCTGAGAGAGTTGGGGTTGTTCAGCCTGGAGAAGGCTCAGAGGAGACCTTATAGTGACCTTCCAGTACCTGAAGGGGCTACAGGAAAGCTGGAGAGGGACTGTTCATAAAGGCTTGTGGTGATAGGATGAGGGGGAATGGCTATAACCTGGAGACGGGCAGATTTAAGCTTGATACAAGGAAGGATTTCTTCACCAGGAGAGTGGCTACCCCACCCCGAGCGGTGCTGCCCGGCTGCTCTGCCCCTCTCACCGCCTCCCCACCCGGTTCGAATACCCGCCCCGCATACCCGGCATCCCGCGGGGCCGCCCCGCCCCGCCGCCAGCCCCGCCCCCCGCCTACACCCCAGCGCGGCGCCCCGGCGCGTGCAGAAGGAGGCGGCAGCCCGGCGGCGAGCGGCGGCACAGGGGTAGCGCTGGCCAGTAAGTGTGGCGGGCGGGCGCGCGCTAGGACCCCGCGGCGCCGGACGCGCCCAGCGGCCAATGAGCGGCGGGGGCGGGGCTGGGGTCGCGGCGAGGGCGAGGGCGGGGGCGGTGCCGGGGGTCCCCGCGGTAAGGGGCGGAGGGGTTTGGGGTTCGGGGTTCAGCTGAAGCAGAGGGAAGTGTGGTCTAAGCAACTGCATTTTTCGGAAGTTAGAATGTGCCTCTGACAGCGTGTTTTCCTTCAAGCAGTGTTTTTTGCAGACACTGTTCATTCTTTGGAGATGTTAACTTCTTGTGTTCGGTGTGGTCTGTGCTGAACTGAGGTCTTTTCTTCCGGAATCCCCTCCGTTTGTAGCCTTTCCTTATCCCAAATGCAAGGTGAGGCAGAGCTGGCTCCAAAGCTCCTAATTAGCGCGAGTTTTGTCTGTTGAGAAGTTCATAATAACATTAAAATTAGTCCTTGGGAAGTAATAGAATGTGCCGAAGATTTATGGGAAAATTCATCCGTATGCACGTGAGTGGGAAATACATGCTGCCCCCAGGACTTATCTGGCTGCACACGGTGGGTGGAGATGGCTCCGTCGCGTTGCCCAGATCTGATAAAGGATGCTCGCTCTCTAAAACCCCAAAATGAGTCTAAGAGAGTTGATTTGCCGGCGGTTTTGGTGTCACAGGAGCGCCGAGCAGCTGAGCGTCTGCTGGGGACCCGCTGCCCATCACCCGCGGGGACCCTGTGAGGTCGCAACTGTATGCCAGGGGTTTGTGGAGCCTTTGGCTTCAGTAGAATAATCTGATCAAGGAGAGCTCTCCACACCTCTGAACCCAAGGTGGTGCTGATGACAGGCGATAGGACAAGAGGGAATGGCCTCAGCTTGTGCCAGGGGAGGTTTAGATTGGACATTATGAAAAAATTCCTCAAAAGGGGTGTGGGGCACTGGCACAGGCTGCCCAGGGAGGTGGTTGAGTTACCATCCCTGGAGGTATTTAAAAGGTAGATAGATGAAGTGCTTAGGGATTTGATTTCGTAGTGGTGAGGTTTAGCTGAATGCAATGATCTCAAAGTTCTTTTCCAGCCAAGCGATTCGGTGATTCAGTGGTGGGCTAAGGTAGCGAGCATCTTGTCCTCTCCTGGTGCTTGGGTGCTTGAAGCGTCCTTCAAGTAGTCATTGAGTATGATCCAAACACTCGCTTTAGTAACACACCTTTATCTTGCAAGGATTGATAACATGAATTTGAAGAACAGATAACTAGATGGAGAACAGAAAGAAATTAAATTGCCTCAAATTGCATCATGAGAGGTTTACATTAGATATTAGGAGATTTTTTTTTACTGAAAGAGTGGTTAATCATTGGAACACGCTACCCACAGAAGTGGTGGAGTCTCCATCCGTGGATGTGTTCAAAAAACATGTAGATGTTCTGCTTCAGGACATGGTCTAGTAGGCACGTTGGTATTGTGTTGATGGTTGGACTTGGTTATCTTAGAGGTCTTTTCCAGCCCTAAAGACTCAGTAATTCTAGTTCAGGTGTCCTAGATGAAGACAAGCTGTCACTTTTGATTTCAGTATCCTTACGAGATAACACTTTAGAGCAGCTGTCTTTTTGCCTACATTTCTTGGAGTAGATTGGAGTTTTTTGTCTTTTTTATTCTCCTAAGAATTTCATTTCACTATTTTCATTTCCTGCTTTATCTGCATCTTTTTCATCCTTTATCTGCATCATTTTAGAGTTCTGTAAATGTTTTGCTTTTGAGTTTAGGTTAATTTAGTTGTATCTGTGTTAACTCCAGATAATTAACTTCCTCATTTTTTGCTTCAGGGCTTTTTAATTTGCTAGTTCTGCAATTTTTGCCATGCTCTGAAAATACCAAGGTAGCAACTTATATAGAGCTTAACATACAGAGGCACAACTACAAACGCATCTCCACGACTGAGTTGTTTCAAGTAGGACTGTGAAGAGCGGACTTGTTTTGTATACTCTTCAGTTTAAGCAGGCAGTCAGCCTGGAAAAGTTTTTTCTTGAGAATTAAAATTGTTCAGTAGGTCATAAGCCATTAAAAGAAGCTTTCAATTTCAGATATCTGAAAGAAAAATGGATGTATGTCTATCGTTCTCCTCCCCTCCCCCTAGAAAAGCCTTAAAAACCTAGACTGTGTTTGTAAAGTGTATGTATCCTCAGCTAACAGTCATCTCCTGCCCTCGCTCCATCATGGGTGTCAAAGTAATACGAAAATTAGCATTTTTTAGGTCTTTTTACCTAAGTGTATTGCAGCGTTTTATTGCCATTGGTAAAGAAAAGCTAAACAGAACAGATGTCTCTGTTGCTGTCTCTCTCAAACCTTCAGTTGTCAAGGGTGTTAGATGTTAACCAAAAAATGGACTTCCCATACGTTGCCAATGCTGTAAAATCTGTGCCCTATTGCTGGCAGATATTAACTACTTGAGATGTGTGTCATGCTTCATTTTGCTTGAATTGTTGCAGCCGTGTTCACTCCTCACTTTCTGTATTATTGTGGTGTTCTGCATCAGCTTTTGCAAGCAAGTTTCTTTGAGCTTGTTGCCAAGTTTGTTTTGAGACCACTGGAATATTGAAAAAAGTTTCACTTCAGCACAATAGTAACCCAACTACCTATTTCAAAATAAGTTTAATCTTAAATTACTTTCATCTGACTGCTGATGTGGGCACAAAGGTGCTGTGATGAGGGTGTCGTGAAGTGAAATAAGGAAATAATAAATTCCAGGAGTGTGTTGTAGCATTTGCTTTCTCGTGATAGAGTACACTTTTACTCTCTGATGGATTAGCCAAATTATTTTTCTGTGTAATGTTGAGCAGCATTAATAGTTACTGTTCATAGTAAAAAAAAAATAACCTTCATTTCACTGTAGTTTTTGTCATGTCTTTTCTGGAGCAATGTAGTTTTTTTTTTCTATACCTATTTAAGTCCACCTGTATGTCTCTCATGCTCTAAAAACATATACTCAAATTTGAGTTAACGTCAGCCTGGTCAAATAATTCTCATAACTCTCTTGATTTAAGTAGAATTGAATGTGAAACTTGCATGACATTTTAAATGATGTGAACCACTTAAGCAAAGAACACTTGCCGTGATAAGATGCATTTTCTGTATGAACTGTTGCTACTTTTCTTTTTCTCATCTTTCAAAAAACTGTTTTTGCAGGATTCTGATAGAGAGGGTAAGTATTACACAGGTAATTAAGTAAGAGACAGGGAAATGTATGGATGTAGCCATGTCATTGAGTTTGCAAATGTAGTATCTTTTTCATTCTGTCTCTCTAACGAGTGTGCTTAACACCTTTTCTCTTCAGAAATAGAACTAGTTAGGGAGTAGTAAATCACTGTTCTTACATCAAAATCTATAGCTCTTTCGAATTTTCTGCTCTCTTTCACTCCAAAAGTTTAATTGCTTTTTATGGACCATGTAAAATTCAGCTTTCTTTTTTCTCACTTCCAATAACCGATTAATCCTGAAGAAGGACAGACCCAGGATATATAACATTATTGATTTACCATTACAATGTTTTTCAAGAATGCCCTTTACGTTACGATTATTTTTGCCATTGTGATTTCTTTAAGTGTGGCAGCTGTTTGCTCCTAATGTCTTCAGAAAAGATATTGACTATCACTGTCACTCCTGATTTCTCTGTCTTACAAGACACCTTTTCCTTTGGAATTATCCATATAACCACCTCTCTCTGCAGCATTTTGACTGTAATTGCTCATGTCCTTTTCCAGTGCCTCTTTCCAGTGCTTTGTGTTCCTATTGTAGCTGTAAGGGAGATCATCCTATCTGCAAAGGCTTTAGCTGTGCAAGGATACCTCTATTAGAACAACAATGAAATTTTAAATGTATGTGCTGTGAAATAACACCAGAGTAATTACAAGTCTGTTTATTTTCTTTTCCTCCACTCCTTTTGTCTAGCCTGATACAGTCCCACAACTTTGTCCTAGTATCACTCAGGTTGAAAGAGACACCTCAGGAGTCTCTAGTCCAACCTCCTATTCAAATCAGGGTCTCCTGTGTGGGCGGACTAGATTGTTGAGGCCTTTATCCTACGTGTTTCGAAAACCTACAGGAATAGCCATTACACAGCCCCTCAGGGGAGTTTGCTTCAGTGTCTGCATCATGAAGACCCTTTCTCTTGAATCAAGTTGGGGCCTCTCTTGATTTTTTTTTTTTGTCTGTTATTTCTCCAACTCCCACATGCGCCATGGCAAAGAGCTGAGCTGCATTTTCTAGGTAACCTCCTCATATGTATGTGAAGACTGCTATAAGGTCACCCCAAATCCTTCTCTTCCAAAGTTGAACAAACCCAATTTCCTGAACTTCTTCCCACAGAACAAGTGTTCCGGCCCCATGACCGTCTGAATTCTCTGCAGTTTATCAATATCGTTCTTGTATTGGGCAGCCCAGAACTTGACACTGTAGATGTGTCAAGTAAAGGGGGATCATCGCTTCCCTCAATCTGCTGGTTGTGGTTCCGTTAATGCACTGCAGAATGCTCTCTGCCTTTGCTGCTTTCTTGATCAGCAAGGTGTATGTATGAGTCTTAAAGTAAGGATGAGAAAGGTAAGTCCCTGAGATGTCAGAGGGGACATGGAGACCAGCCACCATCATCTTGTCTGCTGTGCTGCATTTTTGGCTCAGTCCTGGCTCTCTTAACAGCAGTCAGTGGTTTAGCTTTCCTGTTAGTGAGGAAGGAGATGGAGATGTTTTAATGTTTTACTGCTGATTTGTACTCAGTCTAATACAGTCCTCTGCTGTCTCTCCATATCCTGGGTACCAAGCTGTACCTGCAGCCTTCTGCATCACAAGGACTAAAAGTTTTCTACATATCTCATGAAATATGTCATTTGATACATTTTGCATTCTGGTAGGCAGACCAGTTTGTGTACAGGACTTTAATTTAAAGATTTTATAGTTCTCAGTGGCACAGCACTGACAAGAATTTATGGGGTTTTAGCTCACCACTGCCCTCCTCTTCCATCTACTTCTTTAGATGACAGACTTGCACTTGAAATGTGAGTTTCATTGGTAGCTGGTGGCAAGAGATCCACCTCATATCTCTTTACATCAACCAGTGAAGCCTGGGTGACTAGCTTAGATTCTGAACTTGAGGGAATTAAAGTTGAGTGAGGTTCATAAGAAGTTATTGGTAGCACTCTTTCTGAGTTCTTTTGCGTTGAACCCAAGTGTTTGTTGTTTAGTCACATCTAAACCAGACTATAGTACGGACACTGAATTTCAGCAGTTATATCAGTATGTCATTTTAACTATGTCTGTGGATTCTGTCCACTTTAAGTTCTGCAAATAAACAGTTTTGTTATTGCTTGGATCTTGAAATATGTAAATTTCTCTAGAAGTCAAAGATAACAGATTAGATTATTTGCTATCAGGAGAGGTACAGTCCACATATACAATAATACTGAAAGCTAGAAGGGAAATAGAAATAAACCAGTTTTCTTCAAAATGTGGTTGAAAAAAATTATATTGGAAGTGAGGCTGTAAGTAGTGAGCGAGAAATAAGGGTCTTGTTTTGGTTTTGTGTTGGAAGAATAATGATTGTGGTGGTTTTCAATGATGTTTAGACCTAGTGGTAAACAAGGGATTCATGTTAGTTGTGATATGGAATAAGGCCATGACAGAACTTCATTAGCTAACAGCTTCATTAGAAGAAATTACAAGTTGTTTAATGTAGAGAGAAATGGTAGGTGGACAGACTAAAGTACATAAAAGGCCCTCCTTGAAGTTGTAATCCTCTTGTCTACATTTTTCTTGTTATTCTTCAAATTAACTCTTCTAAATCTTTTGTCAGCTTTGTCTTTTTATAAGTTAATTTAACTAATTGCATGACCTGCAATTCACGGCAGGTGCTGGAATAAATCAGTTCAGATTATGGTAGCACATAGTGTGTGCTTCAATCTTGAAAAGAAGTGTTTAAGGATGTTGAATCATTTATTTCACGTCTATAGTTGCAGTTCCTGAACTAGAAGTTATAATTGTTATGACAAGAAAGCGAATTGAGGGCTCAAGTGGTTTGGAAGTCTAGAAGTGCAACTGGAAGATGTTGCCCAGTAAAGTAACTGGTTATGTCAACATCTTACAGGTGTCCAGTGAAGGGTTATTGACCCCTGCTTTGTCATCTCTCATTTTCAGCTTGTAAGACACTGCGTAATTACTTTTCCTCAGGTAGTCCATCTCCATACTGCTAGGCACTAGCCTTCTGTTTGTCCTTCTGCATAACTCCTGCCTCCCTTCTGCGATGATGTTCTGTCCTCTGGTTTTTATTTAATTTCCTGTGCTCGGGGGTTTATGGGACTCCACCCTGGTGAAATGTTGGACGAGTGCTAGAACACACTCTCTTGTCTGGATTCACCCAACCCAGGTCACCCGAACTGAGAGGACATTGTTCTGCATTGTGGTAGCAGGTTCTTGTCAGTTTTTCAGTCTGGGGAAAAATGGGAATCCTTCGTGAGATTTGTGAAAAATTCATGGAAAAGGAAGATAAATGTAAGGAAGGGAAAGGGGTTAATAACGTAAGCACCCATAGCAACAAATTGAAGAGAAAATAGTTGGATGTTTTTAATCATTGAGATGAGATTTATGCTCGCAATAGGACTTGTTGAGAGATTAATAGGACATGTTGAGAGATTCTGTTATCAGAATATGAGAGTGGAAAAAACGGAGCCAACTAAAGAAAGGAGTTTTAAGCAATGGCAGTTGGTTACAGATAATCAGATGAGGGATGAAAAAAAAACCTTGCCATGGTTGTCAGCCGCGATGTGCTGGTCTTGGATTTATAGATAGAAGAAGGATATAGGCATTAGGTTTTCTTATTTCCTTGACTACTTGGCTGCACAGATGCTCAAGGGATATTGTAGTTTGAAGAACAACTTAAGCCCAAACTTATTCTGGGCAAAGGGATACCTCTAAAGAGTACATGACAACCCTACAGATATTAGAGAAGTGAGGCAAAAAGATTACGGGAGATTACTGGCTGGAAAATGTAATCTTGGAATGAATGTCAGCATCTATTATGTTCTAGAGTGTATATCTGTTGATTTTCTCGGAGGCTATAGTTTAGTGAAGCCACCAAAACTTAGATTTTTCCTAGAATGAGTAAGTGTGCATCAGAGCTCAGCATTGCATAATATGGGGATGGAGTATGGCACGTGTACAAAGTATAGCAACGTATACTTTGAACCAGTGATTTGAAGCTATATCACTTTGCACTTTGCACACTAAGTACTGCTTTGTCTTGTGTTGCCTGTGAGGTGTGGAGATACTGTTTGGTAAGTATTACATTTGGATGTTGGTGTAGGAAAATAACTAAATTAAATTTAAATAGGATTGCGCAGAACCAAGCATTGCACCATTTTAGGAGAATGCATAAATAACTGAGAAACTATATGAATGAGAGAAGTGTTTCAAGGCAGTTTACAAAGTGGAGCCTCAGGCTTAATTTTGCCTTGGCTGAGAATTACATAGATAATAAATCCCAGCAGGGCACTTGCCATACACATTTTGCACATCAAACTACTAACCTGCTCCAAGGCTGCAGTGCTTGCTGTTCCAGTATACTGGCTATGAAAACTTTCAGAATATTGATCCAGCCATCGGCCAAATCTTGCTAAAGTTTCTGCAACTGATAGTAAACATGAAAAGTAACACAAAGTTTCATGCTTAGGAACTTTGATTGGGAAGAGTGGCTTTGGGATGGTGTAAAGAAGGGCTCAGAAAGAAATATCCCTGCCTTCTGTGGGCTCTGTAGATAAAAACTTATTCTCTTAACTGTTACCTTGCAGGGATTGATTCATGGACTCTGGTGCAAGGTAGAACAAAAGACCTTTATCATTACAAGTTCCAGCATTAAATACCCTTGCTGCTGTCCACGTGCTTGGGCACGCACTATCAGCTACTCGCTGATAGGTTAAAGCCTTAGTTTCGTGCGCCCTGAGCTTGCTGCTAATTGGTGATTTCTCTTTCTCAGTCTGCCACACCCTGCCTCCTCACTCCTCCCTGCTCAAGGACATGTCGAACAATTCAAGGTCATCACCCACATTACCTAACAGGAGTAAAATTCAAGGGAGAATAAGCATAAAATCAATGTTTAAGGTATTTAAATTACATTTTAGGTTATTGATCTCTTGGTTAAACTGTCCTAAGGCAGTGGGCCTTATTTCATGATTGTGGTTCCAGGTGTAATCAGTTTCTCAGTAATGTGATTATTTATGTAGATATGTGAAGCTTCAGGAAACTTGCTTAACAGAAAAAAAACTTGGAGAAGACAAACAGGTGCAGTAAGGAGGGGAAAGAGATTGTTGGTATTTTTTCATCTTTCTGGTGTATGGGGCTTCTTAATGAGATACACTGTATGGCTGGTTTTTTCCTATCCCTTCTATTCTTGTTTATATTTACCTTTATCTTGTTGAAATATCAAGAAATTTAGGTCAAAATATATCTGGATCCATCTGCTCATCTAGTCTGTTCTTTTACTGCTAGTAATTATTATATCTTTTAATTAACTATACTTCATGACAGTTTACTACGTTAATGGGTGGCTTCAAGTATCTTTAATTTTGTACATAATGAATTTACTAATACAGAGAAGTTCTTTCCAGATTTATATATATCAAAACAATGATTTAATGTCTTTAGTTTGTCAAATTGTAGTCTATATGTCTTACCTGTAACTTCTATTTCATTGTTGTTTTAGGAGAAAACTCAACTAAGCTCTAGAATTTACCTGCCTCTGGCAGAGTTGTTATTATCACAGTCATGTTATGAGTACAGGAAATGTTTATTCATTGACACAGTGGTCCATTTCAGTTGATGCAGTCATCCATTTCAGGTTTGCATCTTGTTAATTATAGTTAATCGTTTTGATACAAGTACTTTGTGCTCTAAGTCAGACTTAGAAAAATTATGAAGTCTGTGACTGACCTTTCAATTAAAGGTTCATCGAATATATTTCACTTTTAATTTTGATTTTTTGTGGTTGACCATCAGAGTTGGTGTAAGCTGATTTTAAACAGAGGTCTGCAGTGTGGTGCAGCAGACACATGACCTGGTTGGTATGATACTAGAAGGAAGGAGCAGATGATAATGCGTTTAGGATAATTTGCCTTTTATGACCCTGCCAGATCAGGTAATTTTGGTTTCACATCAGACAGGTCAAAAATGAATCTACTGGGCTAATTTTTGATATCATATGTGGGATGGATTATTTCTTTGACATTCCCCCCACTACTCTCTGGTTTTCTACACCAGCCCACTAAGCCCATCAGCCCATCTATGTTATCAGCTGGATTTTTACCTTAGATAGTAGTGATGCTTTGAGAGTGCATGTAGGGAAAAGTGTTAGGAAATATTTTCAGGGACAGTGGAGCAAACAGTCTTAAGATTAATTATTTTCTCTCCTAGCAGGAATAAACTCCCCAGTAATCCTGTACTTTTGTTATCTGTAAAAAAATCAGCAGTATTAGCAGCATGCACAAATATAGGATTTACTTAAACAGCTCTTCCTGCATTCCAACTCTGATTATTTCTGTGTTGGGGGGCGGAGCTACTGTGAATGAAAATTGTGTAGGGTGTTGTCTGAGCTACCACAGTGTCGTCGTTTACTTAACTGTCTAAGCTGTGCATTAGCTTATATTCTTCTTTCTGATAAGACCTATGGTGTTGCTCTGGAGAACACCATACGCATGTGTGATGATTTATCTGTGAATCTCCAGTTAGAACACATGCAAAAAACAGTCTGTGAACAAATGTGTGTGCAATTGTTTGTTTCTTGTGGGTCTGGAAAAATTGTGGTATGTTTTGCCTGTAATTGCCACATGGACAGCTTGGAGGAAAACTGCGTGAAGGTATAGGTTTTCAGTTATTCTGTATGAAAGTGATTAATCTCACCAGCTTGCTGCGAATAGAACAAATAAAATAGAGTATATACCTATAAGCAAAACATATATTTTAAAAATCTCTATTAAATAGCAATTATTTCAGAGTTTCTTGAGATTAAAATTTCTTATGTGTCATCTGCACACAGTGTTTGAGAATTAAAATATACAAAATAGAAAGAGGGCTTGGTTTTTAGATTTGGATTTCTAGCTGCTTTTACATACAGTAAGTAAAGGGGGGTGGTTGCTGTGCGAGCCCTGTGGGGTACAAGCCTGTGTAGCTTCCTGCCTAAGAAGCAGAAGCTTCAAAGAGGGAATGGTAACACTGAGCTTTCTCGAGGCTCCCACAATGCGGTCCTGGGTTGTTTTCACACTGCCTTCTTTCAGTGCTTCCAACAGCCAAAGTTCTACAGCTGGCCTGGCACTGCTCTGCATTTGAGCCAGACATATCTTGTGTGTTCCATATCCAGCCAAAGCCATCTTCAGGACTAACAACAGTCTTTGACTGCACCATCTCCTAGAAAGCAGAAAAATGAGATTCGTGCCCTCTGTCTCAAGGGCTCTAACCCGTGTCCCTTAGGAGCATGTGGTCTTGTTTGGCCTTTTGAAGCTGGATCACAGTACAGAAAGCCATGCAAGTTTCACAGGTTCAGAGTGCGTTCAATGTAGTACCTCAAGATTATATGTCGAAGCGTGTTAGGTGGAGCAGGAACGAGGCGGAATCAAGCATTTCTTTCTGTCTTTTCAGCGTTATTGCTTTTTGAGGGAAAAACTTTCCAAAATCAAGTAACTGCATAGTGTATATCTATTAACAGGCTACAGTGCAGGGAGTGAGATCTAGAAAGCTCTTCTTGAGACAGCAAGAATCTAATGACTGGATAAAATAAGCAATCTCCATGAGTCTAGCATTCCTTTCCATGCACAGCACAGGAATCGAACTGCCTTTTACTTTTTAAAGGAGACCTAAGAGTTTGTCCACTCCAGTTCCTTGGCAAAAGGTGATTTTGGCAGTAGTACTGATATTTCTAATAGAGATTTGACTAACGTCTGCCTGTGATAGTGGTGAAAGTTTCCTGGCCTTTCTGGATGGTTTAGGCTCTTCCTAGGCACTGTGCTTAGCAGTAGGTGGTTAGTCTTTCCCAGTGTCCATCTTCTGTCCAAGTAGACATGGAAAAGTTTACCACCTCCCTTTCTCTATTACAGTATGCTTTCACATACTTAAAGGCACAACCTCATTCTCTCTAAAACAAAGTGATCACAGTACAGTCTCTTTTTTTTTTTTTTTTTCCTCTGTAGCTTGTGTTTTTTTGACCTATGATTGTTCTTTCTTTTCTTTCTCTCTAACCAAACACATTTCTCCAGAACTATGGTGCTCAAAGCTGGACATACTACTCAATTTGTGACCAGATCAGAGCGGGAAATTATGTTCACATATCTTACTAATGATGCACTCATTTGTGTGTAAACATTAGGATGTTGTTTTACCAAGAGTACCACACTGTTGACTCATGTTGACTTCATGATCATTATAACTGCCAAGTCTCTTTCTGTACAACTGTTATTATGTTAATCATTCTCCAGATTTTGTTTATGCGGTTGATTATTCCTGGCTAATGTTAGGAATCTGCACTGGCCTTACTTGAGTGGGTCTGGGACAGTTCTCCATGGGAACAGACCTAAGCCTAACCGTAATCCTAACTCTAACGGCTCCTTGTGAAGAGTTGTCCCTTCCTGTACCTGAATGGCTGCTTGCAGTTGTGACAGTAGCCTTGTGCACAGGCTTCTGTATCATGCCATTACCTGCATCTTTCACATCAGTGAGTATTTTCATTACTGGTATTTCCCTGCTACTGGAATGAATATAAAAAAAATCATACATGTGTCTAGTTTGAGATGAACCTCTGATAAATATTAAAGTCTTTCTAAGCATTTTTTTTTTACCTAACTACCAACAGTTCTTGTTAAATTTTGATTTTCTAGCTTGCTTGTGAGAATATCATGAGCAACAGTGTCAAAAGTTCTACCAAGGTCAAGATAAATAACTAGTATAGATCAAGATAGATTATTGCTTTTCAGCATCCACACATTTTACCAGCTGTAGAGGTGAGAAACTACCTCTGTATGTATTTGTTGTGGTTTGAGCTAAATTAGAGTCAGTTTTCTGACTCTAACTCAGTCTTGCCTAAATAGCTTTATTTTCTGAATGCAAACTGCATGCTTTTCAGACAGCTTCTCTGTAGAAGTGATAACACAGAGCATTGATATGCAGAATGGCCAGTGCTTATACTTATTCCTACAGGAACCAAAACAGTCTTCAAGCTGGCAAAAAAAAAGGCTGTGACTGCAGGGAGTGGTGGACAGGACAGATGACCCTAAACTCATCAACAGAGTATTCCCTCCCACGTACTTCACACTCGGTATAAAACTGAGCGATCACAAGGGTCTTGCCCTCTTCTGTGATGGCTGACATCCAGTGAGGACCTTGTTTGATTGATCTCAGATCAATGCATTCCTGAATCCACTTCCTGAGTCCAGCTCCCTCCTAGCTGCAGACCCATTCTCTTGTGTCTGCTCTACGTATTGTGGTCATATAGTTGTCGAGGGGTGGTGGCACAATCTCATATGCTTGCATATATTTCATTACTTTCTAATTCTTTTCATCATTATTATTATGATTATTATTATTTCACTAAAACTGTAGTTTTAGTTTCCAACCCACAAGTCTCTTTCTTCTCATTTTCCTTTCCCTAGGGGTGGGGAGAAGGGAATTAAGAGTCTAACTGCACAGTTTTAGCTGCCAAAATTAGCCAGGTTGGGGCTAACCTGTGACAATATTCTAAATAACAGTTAATAGAAAGTCTGCATCCTTTCTTTCTTCCATGGGAACTGACATTGGAAGTAGTGGGTTTCTCTATCGAAGCGGTGTCTCCTTGGTTTATCTTGGCAATCTTTTCCTGATCAGGCTTCCCCAGGCCATTTGGGCTGCTCAGGCTCTCCTTTGGAGTGCAGGTCAGGCAGGAGATGTCAGGCAGCTCTGCTGAGCAGCTCTAGACAAACCTTTTTGACTTATGTATTACTTCACCAGTTGTACTTCTGCTCCTCTTCATATCAAGTTTAAGCACATTCTGGTTCAGTGACCACTGAAACCAGAGAACCAAAGAATGTCCTGAGTTGGAAGGGACTCACAGGGATCATCAAGTCCAACTCCTGTCCCTGCACAGGACAACCCCATCGTTCACACCATGTTCATTCATGGCTGAGATAATACAATGTCAGACACCTCCATAAATACCAGTTACATTGGGCTCTTATATCTTTTAGGAGAAAATGGGAGAGAGGGGTCCTTTAAGACCTATTGTGTTGTTTGGGTTTTTTTTCCCCACTTTAAAGGGGATGGTGGGCTAGGAAGTCCTAAAATAACCGGCACTTCATTTTACAGAAAACTTCTGGTGTGTGTTTCTTTGTGGGTTTTTTTGTTCTGAAATGCTGAAGAAGCTGGAGAGAACAAGCAGCGATGTTGCAGTAAATAAATCATGTGTGTAAGACCTGTCTAACTGCACTAGCTCACCAGACCTAGGGAAGTCTCTTCTAAAAATTACTTGTTTGTGTTAACATCTGTTAAATCAAGCAATTGGGAGAAAAAACTCCAGTTTGTTAATGACTTGGCATCCCTGTTTTCAGGCTTCAGATTTTTTTTCTGCTTTCCATTACTTTATTTTTTCTTACAGGGGTTCGTATGGGGTGATGTCACTTGATAGCAGTATCCAGGGTTGTGTTGCTTGCCTCTCTTCCTTTTAGCTGATTTGATCTTCTGTGATCAAAAAGCTTGCCCCTCAAGCTGCACAGAGGAGAAGGACCCTAGAAAGCTGCATGGAAGAGAAGGACCTGGAGGTAATGGTTGACAGCCGACGGAATATGAGCCAGCAGTGTGCCCAGGTGGCCAAGAAGGCCAATGGCATCTTGGCTTGTATCAGAAACGGTGTGACCAGCAGGTCCAGGGAGGTTATTCTCCCTCTGTACTCGGCACTGGTGAGACCGCACCTTGAGTACTGTGTTCAGTTCTGGGCTCCTCACCACAAGAAAGATGTTGAGACTCTGGAGCGTGTCCAGAGAAGAGCAACAAAGCTGGTGAAGGAGCTGGAGAACAAGTCTTACGAGGAGCGGCTGAGAGAGCTGGGGTTGTTTAGCCTGGAGAAGAGGAGGCTGAGGGGAGACTTTATTGCTCTCTACAACTACCTGAAAGGAGGTTGTGGAGAGCAGGGAGCTGGCCTCTTCTCCCAAGTGACAGAGGACAGGACAAGGGGGAATGGCCTCAAGCTCCGCCAGGGGAGGTTCAGGCTGGATATCAGAAAAAAAAATTTTCACGGAAAGAGTCATCGAGCACTGGAACAGGCTGCCCAGGGAGGTGGTTGAGTCGCCTTCTCTGGAGGTGTTTAAGGAACGGGTGGAATAAGTGCTTAGGGGCATGGTTTAGGGAGTGTTAGGAATGGTTGGACTCGATGATCCGGTGGGTCCTTTCCAACCTGGTGATTCTATGATTCATATTAGCTGAGAGGGAGTAAGTGCCTTGCTGGAGCATAGGGATCTCCTCCAAACCTTTTCTCCAGCTCCTAGAATAGGTATGTGTTCACCTGAAAATAATTCCTGTACCAGTGGTTAGCCTTTCTGTTCCAGCTTCGAAATGCACAAAGGCTGGACTAAAATCTGAAAACCCCATACCTATAGAAGTCCCTGTATCTTACTGAAAAAAGTACTGAAAGACAATATGCCTTTGGAAAGTCTGCTGTAGTAAACTTACGCACCATTAATGTAAGGGAAGAGTCATTCTGAATATGTTTTTACAAAAAGACTTACAAATGTCTTGACCACGTTTTCCTCTGTTTTCTGACACAGAATTTTCTTCCAAAGTAGAATCAAAATGTCCTGAAGTCTCTGAAGTATCACATTCATTTGTTACAATGCAGTATTTTCTTCCTTGTATAATAAGCTTATGACTCTTCTTTCAAAAGTTCAGGATTCTTTCACTTATTTATTTGAAAAGCTATGTTTAAAAAAGAAACACAGCATAACTTCAATCTTATACCAGTTGATCTAACTGCCATAATTCTGTTTGGGTTTTGAAACAAGCATCAAAAGCTGAGAAAGCTTTCATTCTCTTATGAATATATATATTTATATATTTATACCTGAAGTATAAAGCAAACAAATACATTACTTTCTCATTATTTTAATTAAATACATGATCACCAATTCTGACTGTCTTAGGATATTGCATCGATTTGCCAAATTTGTATTGAGTCGGTCTTGCTCTTAGAGTGGAGGGAAGGAGAGACTGAGGTTAACTAAATCTGCTTTGATATTTTTTTTTTGTTTAATTGTCTTGGAGATTCAAGGATCTCCAAATAATAATCAATCAAAACACTCTCCTCTGTCTATTCTGCATGGAACCATCATCATAACCAATTAATACAGCCCTAGACTGGATGGAAAACTAGTGATTAACCAGGACAATAATTGATTGCAATTAGCTAAATTCCAGTGTAGCAGAAGTCACCAGTTAAAGCCTTTTGGCAAAACAGGTGTACAATTTAGCGTGCTCAAAATATGGATACAGCAGAATTTTCACTTTGCTTCAGGCCTTTTTTGACCTTGACTGAGGGATGAAGGCTTTTAGATACACTGAGTGTTAATTTTTTAAATTACCTATCACGGTCAGTTAACTGATAATGTATCAATTAACCACAAAAAATCATCTGTATGCATCGCTTCCCATAAATTTCTATAGTTCCACTTCTTTTGAAGTATTAACTGTGCTGAAATCAAAGCACATACACGCAACTGCAGAGCATTTTAGAAATGTACGGCGTTATTCTGGTGACACCAGGTGTTGAAAGTAAAAAATGTAATACATTACGTATTCAGAAGCATGCCTCTATTAATTGATGGTTATCAAGTGGTAAACAGTGAACTAGTGAAGACTTGTCATTTGTTAATAATTTATCTATTTTAAAGGAAATGTTCACATGCTAAAATCAAGAAGTGATTTACTACCTGTCCTAAGCCACGTCAAAAAGATGAAATTACATTCTTATACAGTTTCTCTTCTTCCCAAGTCATAAATTATGCAGTTTCTTGATTTACATCTCGAATAACTCTCTAATTATATTATTTAATTTTTCTTTAGTTAGTTAGCACTATTGAGTGAGTGTTTCCTTAAAGAATGCAGAAGTAAAAATAACTGATACTTCCAAATGTCCCTAGATACTGTTTGTCAAATCTAGGAGAAATTATGTTAACTGTAATAACACATATTTGGGCAGGAAGAGTGGCATTGGGAGGCAGCAACTGATTTGTTCAAGAGCTGAAATGTAGCTTTCTGTGGTCAAGTTGGACTAGGTAGTTATTTAATAATGTTTCGTGCACTTTCAGCATGGTATGGATAATGTTTATCTTTAAAATTTTCAGTTAACATAATCTTAAATGAAAAAAAAAATATATTGGGTCAATCTGTAAAATCATACCTTCTTATTTCAACTTTCCAATGTGAAATGTATTTGTTGCGAACGTGAGCAAATGTTTAGCCAGAACTGCCTCTTGAAACTGCCAGGCCATAGTTGCTATGAGCCAAGACCTTTCAGTGGAAGCATGGTCCTGCCTTCTTCATGGTATCTAATGGAGGCTCCTCTCTTTAGTTGTGGCATAAAAATAAATAATAATCGTGGTTATAAGTTCACTTTAAATTAGGAGGAAAGTTGCTGACAAGAAGAGCAGTTGCTTTTATATTAGGTATTGGTTTGTACTGAGAGAAGGTGTGTGTCGAAAATATCTGCTGATCCCAATGCAAGAAGAAACTTTTCACTTAGAAAGATAGAGAATTGCGAGGATTTTCTGTTCTTGTTCTTCTAATCCTGTTCACTGACACTGAAATTGGAAAAAGTAAACCATAAGGAAGTGAATTGGAGGATACTGTACATACTACTGGGTATTTGAGACCTATTTGGAAAGGTGGGATCCAATAAAACAGAGAAATAAAATAAAGCTGATTGCAGCAGGTATGAATTGTTTTCTCACTTTCAGAGCAAACCCTGGAAGAGGGTGAATATAGCGTTTCTGTTGTCACTTCTGCCTCACATTCATGGTATAGGCAGTGGATACTAGTTTGGCAGTTACCCTTTTCACACTGAAATCCATGCATCTCCTTAGGTCTGCTCTGCTGACTACTCTTTTCTCATCATTTTCTCACCTGTTTGGGCTGTGTGAGGAGGCTCTTTTGGGGAGATATTAAATCTACTTGAAGGATATGCTAATTTATATTTAATTACCTTTGCTTGGGATCTGCTCCAATTCTAAATTTGCTGTATCTTCAGACCTAGTGTGAGGCCTTTAGAACATTTTATGTTGTAATATTGCCTTGTCTTCCCTCTGTTCCTCTTTTCCCAACACAAAGTCTAGGTTGATGGATAGTTGTACTTGCACACTCTCCTAGATAACTGAGCATGCGAGTTTGCCCTGACGTGCACCCAAAGCAACTGTGAAGACTTATGTCCCTAGAATACTGTTTTTATCAAAGAAGAAGCACTTTTTCAGCTACTCTATATGCTGTCTTAATGCAGGAATATTGCAGATGAAAACCACCTGGTTTGTAGAATTAAAATCCTTCACAGAATTACCTGGCACTGGTACATGTGAAACTTTCAGATGCATAAGACCACTTTCAAATCATTAAATACAGACATCAGTAACTGCAGGAAATGAAGTAATGGATGCAGTTCTCAGAACTGTAAAATACACAGTCTATATTTGCAAATCTAAGCCATTCCATCTCTTTATTTTTAATCCTATAAAACAGAGTGATCAAGGAAACAAAAATCTTTCCTATATGTGCACTTGTTCAACCTTTCATTGATGTTTCTGAGTACAGATTCATTGATGTTTCTGAGTACAGATGAGGTCACTTTCTCACAATTAATCTTAATGAGATTTTACCTCTGTGATGTCTCCAGTGTTTCCCTGAAATACTTTTTCTTGTTGTGCCGTTCTCTAACAATCGTGTCATTTTGGTGGCTGGCGCATGCATCTCTTGTAGCTGATGAGAATGATACCCTATACTGGTATTGACTTCCAACATTCGTGCACACGTCTATGAGAAAAGGGAGAAAGCTCTGAATGGGAGTGGTGGAAAGTGGTTGGAAAGTGAGCATGTGTCTTTCTGAGGACTGTAAAATAGACATAATTCTTCTTGAGTATTATTTTCTCGTGGCCTACAGCTTGGTTTCATTCACTCATCATTCTGTGATTGTTAAGAGTGTTAAGATTTCCTTTTATGACAGTCACCCATCTAGTTGATGAAGGGAAGCAAGTAGATGTGGTGTTTGGGGATTTTAGCAAAGCTTTTGATCCTGTCTCTCACAGTATCCTTCTGGATAAACTGTCCAGCTTACAACTAGACACGTCCATAACACATTGGGTGAAAAACTGGCTGAAGGGTCAGGCTCAGGTAGCTACAGTAAGTGGGACTACGTCAGTCTGGAGGCAGATCACTAGTGGGGTTCCTCAGGGCTCAATGCTAGGAACAGTGGTCTTTATAAAGTTTTTATATATGATCTGGACACAAGAACTGAATGTACATTAAGTTTGCTCATAGTAATAAACTAGGAGGAGCTGTGGACTCCTATGAGGGTAGAGAGGCCTTACGAAGAGATCTGGATAAACCAGAGCTGCGCAAGCACCAACTGTATGAAATTTAACAAGAGCAAGTGCTGGATTCTCCTCCTGAGGCGAGGTAATCCTCTTTATATGTACAAACTGGGAGACAAGATGCTGGAGAGCAGAACTGTGCAAAGAGAGCTGGGGTTTTAGTTGGTGGCAAGTTGAATAGGAGTCAACAGTGTGCCCTGGCAGCCAGAAGGGCCAACCATATCCCGCGGTGCATCAAGCACAGCATACCTAGCCAGGCAAGGGCGGCGATTGTCTTGCTCTATACTGCAATGGTGCAGCCCAACCTCAAGTACTGTATGCAATTTTGGGCACTGCAGTAAAGGAGGACGTGAAACTATTTGAGTGTGTCTAGAGGAGGACGACCAAGATGGTGAAAGGTCTCAAGGGCGAAATTTACAAGGACCAGCTGAGGTCACTTGGTTTGTTCAGCTTAGAGGAGATAGGGCTGAGGTATGACCTCATTGCAGTCTACAACTTCCATAAATGGGGCAGTAGAGAAGGGTTGCTGATCTCCTATTTCTGGTGACCAGCAATGGGATGCGAGGAAATGGAATGAAGTCAGGGAAAGTTCAGACTGGACATTAGGAAATAGTTCTTCACCGAGAGGTCAGTTGGTCATTGGAACAGGTTCCTCAGGGAAGCAATCATGGCACCAACCCTATCAGAGTTCAAGGAGTGTCTGGATGATGCTCTTAGTCGTATGGTTTAGTTTTAGGTAGTCCTATGAGAAGCAAGGAGTTAGACTCCATGATCCTTATGGGTCCCTTCCAGCTTGCCAAATTCTACGGTTCCCTTGTTGCCTTCAAATGATGAGTCCCCAGAAGTTCTTGTCAGTGGTCCCTAAGCACATGTTTTTACACATTGTATTATTAAAAGGCATCTTATTTTCAATTACACAGTTCATAGGCCATCTAATACGTCTGTAGCATGAACCAGTCCTCAGGATGCATCACGCACAGATGTGGTAGGCACACAACCGTTTGCTGTAGCAAGGGCACTAATAAATGAAATACAGTTGATTCCTGAGGAATAAGACTGGTAACTTACGTCGGTGTTTATTACTCCATATTTTTATATAGTCCATTATAATCTTCCCTTAACTAACTCCTTATTTCTGTACAGTTCTTGCCCGTGACTTGGTCTAGAGATATTTTCACTGCATATTAAAGAAAGTATTTTACTTGACTCCAGTTCCATTGCATCCTCCTTCTTAATGGAGGTTGTTTTAATGACATTGGTCTGGCTTTTTTGCATTCAGAATCACGTTGCCTATTATTACCCATCTCATTTATTTCCAGTACTTTGTTCTGTTCTTCTCCTTTTATCAAGTTAGTAACAGAAATTCTTTCTCTAAAGTCACTGAAAAGAGGCTACACAGCATATATAAACCCATTTTCATTTATATAAATATTTTATTTGCAAACAATTATCTCATATGAATATCTGTGTAATTCAGATTAATATTATATAATGTTTTCCTATTATAGCCAGACCTCTGTTTTAAGATGCTTCTCATTAAGGCTTCCTTTCAGGCATCCTGGACAAAACCAAGGAGACCTTTAATTAGATTAAATTCTGCATGCTATCGTAAAACTAAAATAGATTTTTTTTGTAATTGCAAATGTATATCTAAGCAGAGACGCAGAATTATTTCCATCAGTATTTCCTGTGAACCTCTTGTGGCTCCAGGAGAAGATTTAAGGGCTTGCGTAGCTAGTTTTCATCATTGTTCAGCAAATACAGTCCTGTGTTAAATTTTGCATCAAACTACAGAACCTGTTTCTGCATCAGAGGCGGAACCACTTCTTGTCTGAAAGTAACCATTTCGTTCAACACACTATTACAGGACACACATAAACAACTTGGGAATTTCTTGTCTTCTTATCTTTGACGGAGGATATTTTAGATTCTGGTCAGTACATTTTCTAGATCTGAAAGCAATCATTCCAGTGCCTTACCAAGAGCTTTTTCAGGCTTTTTTTGGATGCTTCCTGAGTATGTTTTTGTTTCTTCTGTGTAGAAGACAGCAAGGCCTGTAAACATATTTACGTTGAGGTAAGGACACTTTTGCAGTTGGTGAAGAATGAGGTGAGGTATGTTTCAGATTTCACTTTGCAAGCCTGTCTTGGAGAACAAAAATCAAGAGCAGGACAGTTGAAATAACTCATTAGTTTTCTTTTCATGATGATTTGTGACTTTTTATCTTTTCTGTAATAAAGTTGGTGCTAGTTTCTAAACAGAAGTGATATGCCTCAGTAGGACTGAAGTAACTGCATACATCTGTTCACGGTTCTTTGTAGTTTCGATCTGGTGTTTTGGTTTGGTTTGTATTTTCTTATCTTTTATGATATTAGAAGATGGTGTAAGAGATATGTTGCTGAGATATGGATTGGGATTTTATTTTTTGCTTGTATTAAGCTGCAAGATGAAATTTGCTTTCAAAAAAAAAGTCTTTTATTAAATAAAACTACCTGCATAGCTTATCGAAGTAAGATTTGCATGTGTTTTTAATTAATTAAGCAAATCAAATAATTGCAGTTAGTGAATTAGAATACAATAGAATCACACAATAATTTAGATTGAAAAAGACCCTTCAGATTGAGTCCAGCCCTTAATCTAACACCTCCAAGCACACCACTAAACCATGTCCCTAAGCACCACATCTAGATGTCTTTTAAATATGTCCAGGGATGGTGACTCAACCACTTCCCGGGGCAGCCCATTTAGCTGATTTGTTATCAGTATGTCCCATGTTAGATATTATGCTTTTCCACAAATTTGAGTCATAGACTGAGAGGACAGTATAAGCCTCTGTTCTTCCAAAAAAAAGAGGCAACAAAACCTCCCCCCAAAAAATATTGTTAGTTTCTTAACTTTAAAAATTTTGACCTGAATAAATTAAGTAGAAGAAAATTATTTCTGTGTATCTCAGAAGGAAGATCTGTTGAATTTTTTTCACCTTTTCACATTTTCCCCTGTTTGCCCCAGACTAGTGTTTTGACGTACTTTAGAGCTGTAGCTGCAAGCCACTGATTCTGCAGTTCTCCTTCATTATTATATAAACACTTTTCCTTTTGTGCACCCTTAGTAACCTCAGCTGTGATCCTCCAAATGTTAAGAAGAGCTTCTCCTTCTTTGACTGCTACCTAGAGGAATGCATACAAACAAAAAAAGCATTTATTTTGGTGTATTTTCTATGAGTATAGAGATATATATATATCTCTTGTTGTCTACCACTCCTTCTGAACCTCATAGATTTTGCATGACCCAGCTTCTGAGCAAACATGTTTGGCCATGACCCCATGCAGTCTATAGCCTTCCTGATGGAATGCTTATAATATTGTTTGGGTTTAAATCTGGTGGTTCTTCCAGTACAGCTGGTCTTAATCTTCCTCTCTCCTATTCTGACCACAACTCTGTGTAGAAAGTGTACAGCCTGGAAAAAAAAACCCCAGTCTGTTGGGGTTTCCTGATGCTTCATTTCTGCCACATTGGTCAAAAGTTTGCGTTTCAGTAGCTGGTTCACACTAGGGTATGTAGGTAGTTTCTGGAGGAGAAATAGTGCGTTTATGTGACAATGTTCCCAAATTTATACCTGGATTTACTCTGTGACTCATTCAGCAGAGCAGATTTTGTTCCCTGAACATCTGTGGTTTTGTTTGTGTTTTAGTGAGGTTTGAGGAGCATCATGTTGCAGCAACCCTTCTGCATGGTGCTCCAAGACTATGGCACCTTGGCTCATCCCAGTGAGCCATCCTGCTGCCGTATGCAGAGCTGCCTGGAGCAGCCTCCAACTGTTCAATTGGGACATCTGACTGCCTCTTGCCCAGCCAGCTGTGTGGCAAGGACTAAGAGCACTGTCAGGTGCTCATGGAGCTGCTGGGTCTCACCTGGGCAGAGCACATCTCGCCGTCAGCCCCGTGCTGTGGCACCTCTGTGATGGCCAGAGCAAAGGCATAAAATGGACTCCAGAGCCACAGGCTCCTGCTGGTGGGAGTCTCCTGTTGGCAGGAGGTTCGTCTTGCTGAACGGCAGAGTTTAATTTAACATCTCCTTTCTAGGCTCAGTCACACTGCCGAGGGATGAGAGGATGGTGCTGTGCCATGACCTGGGTACCTCTCCCCTCCTTACAGAACATCATTGTGCAGCCATTCCCTCATTTCCCTTGTGGAAAGGCACCTCACGATCTTGCACAGATCCCATCTTTTCTCTCTTCCCCTTCTCTCTCTCTCTCACCATCTTTTCACTGTAGAAAAATATGTTCCCATGCCTAGGTACTCAAAAGTGTTTGCCATGTTTTGCAGGCTGGGATGCTCTTCTTGGTCCAAAACAGCGAACTGACTGCTCTGGGTATTGGCATGTAAATCAGTGTGCTGACCTTGCGAGGAACCCATCCAAGCTGCAGGCTGTGTCCTGAGTTTCAGGATGTCAATGGTTTGAAACCGTGGGCTATGCTCTGCATGTCAATGACAGAAACCACTTCAAATTCACGGTAGCATCCCAAATGGTGCTGGCAAAGCAGGGCTGCCCTATCAAAAGTTGTTTTCCCTTTTTCCTCTAATGGTGGTCTGACATTGGAAGTTAATGTTCCATTTGGTTTTGGTTTTTTTTTTCCTTTTATGTAGATATAACAGTTTAAGCATCTAGGATAAAGATGCAAAAATGAGACATTTCTATGTCATTTAACTTAATTGTTTTGTAATGGAAACAGCATCATAACGACCAACTATGCTGAGTGGGATATTGAGAAGCCATCGTCTAGTCTGCTACCTTTCCATAAGGTGAGATTAACTATAGCTGCCTGGTGGAAAAGGACCTGGAGTTGCTGGTTGACAGCCAGCGGCACAAGGTGTTCAAGAAGGCCAATAGCATGTTGGCTTGTGTCAGGAACACTGTGGCCAGCAGGACCAGGGAAGCGATTCTGCCCCGGTGAGGCTGCACTGTGAATCCTGTGTTCAGTTTTGGGCACCCCCCAGTAGAAGAAAGACGTTGAGGTGCTGGAGCGTGTCCAGAGAAGGGCAGAGAAGCTGGCGAAGGGTTTGGAGCACAAGTCTTATGAGGAGCGGCTGAGGGAACTGGGGTTGTTTAGCCTGGAGAAGTGAAGACTGAAGGGAGACCTTACGGATCTCTATAACTATCTGAAGGGAGGTTGTAGTGAGGTAAGTGTTGGTCTCTTCTCCCAAGTAACATGTGATATGATTAGAGGAGACAGCCTCAAGTTGTGCCAGGAGAGGTTTAGACTGGATATTGGGAATCATTTCTCTGCCAAAAGAGTGGTAAAGCAGTGGGACAGGCTACCCAGGGAAATGGTGGAGTCTCCTTTCCTGAAGGCATTCAAAAAGATGTGTAGACATGGCACTTTGGGACATGATTTAATCAGCACGGTGGTTTTAGGCTGATGGTTGGACTTGGTTGTCTTAGAAGTCTCTTCCAGCCTTAATGATTCTATGATCCCTGGTTGTTTGGACAAATAGGTATTTTTCGATAGTTCCAGTTTTCAAGGCTTCCAACACTGTTGGATTTTTCAGTAAATGCTTCACATCCCGGTTGCCACTTGAGAATAAGATGCTTGAGATATTGTTGTGTTCTTGCAAAACATCGTTCTGTTGCTCAGTGTCAGTCAAAAAGGCATTGGAGGGAAGGAGGGTGAACAAAACGAGAGGGGTGATTTATATCTCTCTATAAATGCATGGTTTATCCATTCTCAAATATTTCAGTTCTGGTTTCCCTACCTCAGAAATCTGTAGAGGAACCAGAAAAGTTAGAGAAAGAGTGGCAAAGATGATCATGGGTAAGGAAGTTTTTTCTCCATTCTGTTAAATACACATAAACTCGTCGGCCTAGTAGAGAGCAAGAGCCGAAAAAGTATCTGGTGGCACAGAGGAGATGCACAGGGACCCCTGACTCAGAGGAAGAGCCATCAGATGAAGCAAGCTGGCAGCAGGGTTAAAAAAAAGCCCTGAAGCAATTTTCATGTCACGCACCCGTGTGGAGTTGAGGTGTGGGACTGCCTGCCACTGGCTGCTGCCATTGATGACCCTTCACAAAAGCAGTCATGCAAGCTCACAGCGGGAAAAGGCCTTAATGCACCACAGTGCTTAGGAAAAGGGTCTGGACCAAAGTCTGGAAACGTGTCGCTGTTGCCTTGCCCTGTTCTGACTCTCTTGCTGAAGTATCTGCTATTGTTCACCCTCAAGTAGAGGACGCTGGGCTCACAGAATGTATTTGTGGTACTTACTATGGTCATTCTTACACCCTGTCCGTTCCTATGATTAGAAAGCTGTTCCTATCCACATTAATTATTCTATACAGAGATTTTGCCTGGCTGTGTGTTGGTGTATGTGGAGAATCAGTTGTCCCTTCTGTAAGGCCTTTGCCTCTATTTGTAGGTGACCATGCCTCATCTCGCCAGCTCCTGGTTAAACTGAAGAGCTTCCACTTGTTCAATCTGTGCCCCAAAATAACAGTCCTGAACTCCTTTTCTCAGCGCTCTGCCCTGAGCTCTTTCTAACTATTTTTGCAATCCACAAGTTTCTGAATTGTATTAGCAAGAAGCTGATATAACATTCCGTCTGAGGCTCTTAGAAGAATACTTAAAATAATATTAAGGCAAAACAGTCAATAATACTGATATATTCTCCTGAGGGGGCAACTTCCCCGTCCACCCTCGACTCAAATTTGTCCACATCCATTGACTTTCCATGTTCATCCTTCTTTTCTTGTCCTAATGCACTGGCAATCCACTGTTGTCTCTGCACTATCTAGAAATTTAGTCTGTTAATCAATCTAATGGTGTATCCAGCATCTTTTTGTGTGTGGTGGTTTTATCTGATTGTCACTTGGAGGCCTCTGTAGCTTCTCCTAACAGTCACTTTGTGAACGAAACTCTTTCTGGCAATAGTAAAAAATAATTTAACTAAGTTTCTCTATGCAGTAGAGTTGAAAGTGATTTGAAAGTTTCCAACAGACAAAAGGCAGATGTTTGCTGTGATGCTGGATGAATGTGAGATACATGAGCAGTGCTGCGATTGATCCTTGTCCAGAGGGAGGGCATCCTCACTCTGCCTCCTGGAAAATACTCCGAGATACTCCAGCTTAAGTGCAGGCATATTTGTTGGTTTGGGGATGTAAACTATCCAACAGTTAAATGAAAAGTATCTGCAAAGTAGGTTAAGTGGCAGGTGGTGCCCAGTAGCATCCAGCATGGCACTGGTTACTCTAATACTCTTGTTTGTTTTCATAAACCACCACCTCACAGTTTAAGAGCAGACAACTGCTGCGAGGAGACCATAACCTCTTGATTTCAAAGGAGCCATCATTTCACTGGTGCCTCTGTGCTTAATGTAAGAAAGGTGTCTTGCCATAAACTTTTTCCGAGGTATTCAGCAAGGTTGGAAAGGGGTCGGCCCGGGCAGGAAGCCCTTGTCTGCGCTATAAAGAAAATAGCAAGCAACAAAATGAAAGCATCAAAGGACCAACAGGATGCAGTCCCAGGAGTCCTCTCTGGCATGTTAGTCCTTCTTGAAAGTTAGCATTGAGTGAAGAGTGACCTTAAAACTCGCTTCATTCAAACAGACTGGGCTCAAGTTTAAAGTTCAAGGCATTTTGTTTTTTCACCTGTTTCCTACAGTTTTAAGAAACTTCTGAAGAATTAATGTGTAACTATATCTGGTCACTGAGCCAACATGGAGAATTTTTCTCAAGGGAAAATAATGTTACTGTATAGAACAAGGGAAATAGATACTTTCTGAGTTGGGAGAAAAAGCTTCAACAAAACAAACCCCCAAACCGCTGCTACTAAGATTGTAAACAGCCCTGGAACCAGTGTATTGCACACACTATTTCTTATTCTGTTTTCCAAAGAAGCTGGTAGGATCCTGTGATTGTCTGAATCGTGGTGAAAGAATGTTTTTTTTGTCAAAGCTGCTGCTTGGGAAGCAATGTCTTGTTTTGGGCAAAACCTGGGACCAAAGAGACTGGTTGCAGCAGTTCAGCTTCATCTGCGAGTTCGTGTTGACTGAGCCAGCAGCTGACTCTCGTGGCCACCCGTCCCTCTCAAACCATACTGGAGCTGTTGGGCCCCAAGAGGGGAAAACTAAAGCCCTGACCTGAAACTCCATCAGCCAGCAAGGGCAGACGTGGATCTGCTCATGCAGCCCTACCACTGCTAATGCTGAGCGGCAGCCTGGGCTGCTGGCTGGCACAGGTTACGAACCACCTTTATTTTTACGCAACAGCATCTTCTGCCTTCATGATACTGAAATAGGTACTTTATTTTTCTGGTCTTCGCATGTCACATAACGAAGCAACAACTAGTAATTGATCCCGTGAAGAGTTTGGCAAGTCATCTTTCACAGCTAATAGAAATAGTTTGAAGAGATGACATACAGGTTTTGCTCACATTTCCCTGTGTTGTTAAATTTTAATAGTTCTGGCATGAATATTTAATGAAAGTACCTTCTGGATGGGTTTGTTTTGTCCTGGCAGCTAGTACTCAGTAGAGAGCCTGGGGCAAAGGGGTTGGTTTGGTTTTGGTGGGTTGCCTTTTCCTCTTAGTGGTTTAGTGTAGGTAAGAAGTGTCAGACTAGATTGAGTGAGAAAAGGCAACTTTTTCTTGGTGAGTCAGCAAAGGGATGCTGTCTGTAACTCTTTTCAGCTGCTTCGTGTGGAAGTCTATGAAATGACCGTCAGATAAAATTCTGCTTTTAACTCTCCTGCCACAAGGTGGCTAAAACTGTTTTGAAAAGCCACGATATGCAAAGAAACGGTGCTAATTCATCTAACAGCCTTTCTGCAACTCAATGCTCAGGTCATAGGAGAACAGATCTAGTGCACAGAAAATTATGCATGTCTTAATTATATGGTGCTACATTCAGAAAATGGCTTTAACAAGTTTACTTCACTCCCTCCTCGGGTGAGTTTGTCTGCTGAGCTTGACTTTGAGTCGTGTAGTTTTTTATTTTAAGTAGAAGAAGAAATCATTGTACCCAGCTCATCCCACACGAACGACAGAGGTGTGATGGGGAGCTCAGAGGCCACCTGCCCACAAAGCCACAAATCTATCAGTGCATCAGCCTCGTGGCTCTCCCCAGACTGAGGCTGAAACTTCAGATTCCCGCTTTGTCTGTATTTGTACTGCCTGCTGAATCCATCTACTCCAGTGCTAAATTGGAAACACTTAGCTTAACCTGGGTTAGCAAGTTCTTTTGTTGTTGTAGTTGAATTTTGTGGGCTGTGCACTAGGGTAATGGATGTGTTTCTTTAAATCAGTAATGTTTCCGAATAGCCAACTGCTGCACCATCAGAAACACATACTTTTTCACCAATTTTAGGAGGGATAACACTCTTCCCTGCAAACTTTTTGGAAGCTTATCTCCAGCTGTACTGTAAGGATAGAGCTTTTGTTTAATGGAAATGAAGCATATCTTTTTCTTACAGATGCACCACTCACTATTGAGCTTTTTATGTGCATTTTAGGTTTCCCTTTTTATTTTTTAACTTATTAACTCTGACAAGTAACCTCTTGGTTGTGAACAATTTAATTCACAATTCATTTTTCTGATTCAAAGTGAACACGAGTGCCCTAATCCCCTAATGGGAATTAATTGCATGTTTCAGTGCTTAAGTCTGATCCTTTCGCAATCCCCACTGGGACAAGTTTCTTCCTGAAGGATCTGTGTTTGTTATTCAAAACACAATCTGAAAGGTAATGATTTTTCTTATAAATGGGAGTCAGACTGAATATTAATGCTGTTTTTATTGTAAGGGAATGAGCTGCATCCAAAAAAAAACCTCATCTATGTCATGATAGGTAAATTATGCTGAAGTATATCTGATAAGATGGGGGGACATCATCACTGTCTTTTTTTCCTTAAGTGAAAGCTGTCTGCCAGTAAATAAAGGCATACACCGTTTTTGCTTGGAAAACTGTATTCAGTTTACAGAGAAAATGTGCTTACTTCACCAAGGGGGAAATTGCTTTGCTACTGAGTATTTTAAATGACACGCCTCTTGGCCAGAAATATACCCCTTTGATAACCCACCTGAACTAACAGTTTACTAAAGTAAGAGTAAATAGCAGAAAATAGATTAAAAGTTTCTACTTCTGGTTTGTTTTTAAAGATATTTCAGATTTGAAAAACATTGTTTGATGACCCTCTTTCCATAAGGATCTGCCCATGCTCTTTTGATGTTGGGTGTCTGGCGAGTAGCCGCCAGACGGCAAAACACAAGAAACTATCAAACAGTACAAGAACGGCTGCTGCCCTACAAAAACAGTGAGGGATGGACAGGGCACAGCATGAAAAATGACCCAGGAAGTATGAAGATACCTTTATGTAGTTGTTAACCTTTCAATAAAGCCAGCCTCTTACCCCATTCAAACCAATTTTGAGTGGTTTATGTTCAGAGATAGAACAAATATTAAACAATTTTGTTAAGGGTCTGTTTTCAAGCGAGGGCCAGCACATGTGCAGATCGGTTCCTTCAAGTTGCTTAGCACTTTGAGGTATCTGTCTGGGGAGAGAGGGGACCTCTCCATTACCTGGAATTTCTGCCAGCAGCCCTAGCTTCCAATTTTGTTAGGGCTGATCAGCAGTGCCAAGGAGAGCCATCATCACTCTCCGCCTCTAAAGGAGCAGGGCAGATCACTCCTTTCACACAGCACCCACTGGTCTCAGCTGTGGTTGCTACAGGACACCCCATTTCTCTCCCTGGAGCCGCAGCTTGCTCTTAGGTGTTTGTCAGTTAGTCAGCAAGCATGACCTCGGTGCTGGGGTTATCGAAAACCCTTCAGTGGGTCTGCAAAATGACACAATACCAGGTTAAACGTGCCCTGCTGCCACACCAGTGGGGCTCGTTTTGGTCTGGCTTGAAAGCCTTTTCCTCCCTCCTTGTGACAGGCAGGTCCTCCATTCATCTTGGTGATGTCCTAGTTTAGCTTGCTGCAACTACAAGCATCGTGCTGCTTGCTTTTCTTTTCCCATTTTTAAAGTTTGTGACCAAATGAGTGTTACTATTTGAAAAATTACTATTGAATTCACGCAACTGCGGCACATGATGACCCAAAGTTTGAAGGCATTAAGTTGCTTTCAGATGATTAATGCCACTGTGCTTTATCTTGCCATGAAACGAGATGACACCTGAACTTCCAGACTGCAGCTGGGCTCTTCTGTTACTGAATAAAATGCTGTTTATTAAATACCGAGTGCTGCCACAGTGAAAGGAGAGCCCGAGCAGAGGAGGGAGGTGGCAGGTGCTTCCCAGGGTGTGTTGGACCACACGCTGAGATGGCAACGCCAGGTGTCCCAGGTAGTGTGTGACCAAGTCCATCAGCTCAGGCTTTAGAACACAACACCCCACCCCAGCAAGGGAAAATCCACTACCTGTGGTTTCACACCTGCAAGTTTTAATTACCAAGTTTGATCTGGGCTAGTTAAACCATAATGCAGCGGAGCAGCATAGGAAAGTGTCTGCTTAGCTAAACTGAACCATGATTTTGTTTTAAACCCCCCTTCCCTAAAGGATGGGCCAAGTGGAGCTTGTTTCTATCACTAGAATGGCTCCCATAATGGTGAAAGAGAAAAAAAATATAAGAAAGGCTCAGCCTTTTTTTCCCAGGGCTCAGGGATGTGTAGGCTGAGGTTGAGGATTCCTTAGAGAAAACCATGGGCTGTAATTTGATTACGGCAAAGAACCATAAGCGTGATTTTCTCCTGGTATCTGTTTTTCACTGTTACTGTTTTTCACTGAAAAGCTTGAATTTAGTACGATATTTAAATTAGATGTAGGACTATGAGAGTTCTGCACGCACCTTGAATCTCACGTGGCCGATGCGTTTTAGCATGGGTGTGGTTCTCCAGAGCAGTGGCCAAAGCAGCCACGTGGGTAATGTACGTCTTTGTCTTTCAGCTGCTTTTGCAGGTACGATGGCTCGTGTCTTTGTTTACGGCACGCTGAAGAAGGGCCAGCCCAACTACAAGTACATGATCAACACAGCCAAGGGCTTAGCGAAATTCCAAGGAAGGGGCCGCACGGTGGAGAAATACCCACTGGTGATTGCAGGAAAATACAACATCCCTTACATGCTGAACATCCCGGGAACAGGACACCACGTTGCTGGTGAGATTTACTCAGTTGATGAGCAGATGTTGCAGTTCCTGGATGAGTTTGAAGGCTGCCCAGACATGTACCAGCGTACCCTGAAGAGAATCGAGGTGGTGGAGTGGGAAGGGAAGGGTGGCACAGGCGAGCTACGGGCAGCTGCTGAAGGCATCCTGGAGTGCTTCGTGTACAGCACAACGACATACCCACCCGAGTGGGTCGGTCTCCCCTACCATGACAGTTACGACTCCTCAGGAAAACATGGCCTCTCCTACGTTCTACGCGAAAGCCGGGATTAGAAACGGGAGATAATGCAGCCCAGCCGAAGACATAGTACTAAGCACATGTTGATCAGTAACTTTTCCAGGAAAGCTGTAATACCTTTGTATTAAAACACAAGATTCCTTGTAACCACCCCAGCCCAGCAGCCTTGGCGCTAGCGTTGAAGTCGTGTAGGCCCAGAGATGGGGACTCATCCCTAGCTATTCAGTGTCCTCTTCGCTCCCGCTAACCTGCTGCGAGTAATCAGGTTTGCATGAAACATAAAATAACTGTAGTATTTGTGCACATCGGGCTTGGGGTCTCCTTATTTGCTCCATCCCGCCCTTTGCCTCAGTCCATGACCGAGGTCAGTGAAAAGTAGATGAACAGACTAAATTTTTTGGTTTTACCTGAATTTACAAATTTTCTTGTGTAGTTCTCCAAGGTGGGTGGAATAATGCTGATACTATTGCACTAACAGCCGAAAATGATTTTAAAAACTCATGTCTGCAAACAAACTAAAGCAAAACTGGCATTAAATATTGACATGTAGTAGTGTCTAGTAGGTTACTGAATGTAAACAGGGAGAGATAACCATATAGATACTACACACTTCAAGACAAATATTAAATTGCTGGAGAAATAGAGAAAATTTGAAGACTATTCTTACTGTGTTACAATGTTTTCCTGAGCTGGAAAAGCGTACTTCTAAAAGATGTTTCTTTCTATAAGGTACTGTGAAGAAATGTTAAAAGAGTATAAGAGAATTACATTTAAAATTGTATTTTTAATTCAACAATTTAAGCACTTTAGGTACCACTTCAGTTCACTGAGTGAATGTGGGGTTGGGGGGTAGGTATGGGTGTTGGGGACCTGATTTCAGCTGCCCACCACACGACAGCAGATGCAGCTGTTGTGGGCACTTAAAATCACAGTGATTTTTAGCCAAGCACTTTAATGCAGCACTTGAAACCATATGCAAACTGAATTTCTTATCGGGAAAAAGATTTTATATACATTATAAAAATTATCCAAAGGACCTGTAGTGTGATTATTGCAACATTAAACTGGAAAAAAAAAAAAGAATGTAAAGAAGACTACTGTCCTTCTGACCCAACCAACTGTGCTGGTTTCTATACAATCTGGGAAAAGCGTGGCTTTCTGTTGTTACATAACTGTGCCTTAGATTTTCTTTCAGATGCAGTGTTTGGTACATATAGATTGTGCAGTAATCAGAACTGCCAAAGGGACATGAGACATGCAGTGGGACAAAGTACGATTAAATGTACTAAGGGTGCCATTACGAACAATATTGTACTTTTGTTTCTTTGCCCGGTGGTGGCCGAAGATCTGAGGGAGGGAATTTATGAGGACAGGCTGAGACAGTTGGGGTTGTTCAGCCTGGAGAAGAGAAGGCTCTGAGGAGACCTTATAGCGACCTCCCAGTACTTAGAGGTGGCTACAGGAAAGCTGGGGAGAGGCTCTGTATTAGGGAGTGCAGTGGTAGGATGAACAGTAACAGTTTGAAGCTGAAAGAGGGGAGATTTAGATTAGATAGTGTGAAGAAATTTCTTCCTGTGAGGGTGATGAGGCACAGGAGCAGGTTGCCCTGAAAAGCTGTGGACGCCCCATTCCTGGAGGTGTTCAAGGTCAGGGGTTTTTTTTGAGTAATCTGATCTAGTGGAACGTGTCCCTGTCCATGTCAGGGGTCTTAGAACTGGATGAGCTTTGAGGTTCTTTCCAATGCAAACTGTTCTGCAATTCTATGAATTAACCCATGGATGCAGGGTACGGAATCGGCCTAAGCATATCAAGTGACAGGCACTGCTGTATCTCATTTAGAAAGAGATGGAAAGCTTGGGTTGCTGCACTAGGCAAATGAAGTAATTTTAAAGTACAATAGTCATGTCATGTCTCTTTACCATACTTTTGTTTAGAACTGTGCTTCTTTTGGAAGCAGCAGGACAGCATTAAGGATGTTCATTGGAAGATCTGCAGGGTGTCTGCCTCAGTTTCTCTAAATCAAAAAGCATTAATTTTCCTGGATGGCAGGTACTACCCAAACACTCTCCTTATTCATTCTTGATGGGTTTTGTGAACTGCTTAACAAAGCAGATCCTTGTACTACATTATTCCATTACTAGCTGTGTGATTTGGTTGGCAGCTTCTCAATAACATGAAAAAATGCCTCTTCAATGAAAAGTTTCAAGCAGAATGAACCTTTCTGGTCGAACATGAGTCATCAGCCCTGTCACAGACTGTTTTCGTCCTTCACCTTCCAGTAAAGGGCCCAGGTGCCTCTGGGCAAAGGGTTTTTTTTCTGGGAAGTGGCATGACTCTGCAATCCTAGGCAAGAACAGGAGAGCAGGCCTCCTCCTGTCTGGGGCAGTGGTCAAGTCAAAGCAGGCACCGTTAATTCTGGTGTGTGTAAAACCTGTTGGAGGAGGTGAGAGCAAAGGCAGGAGTATCCCAGCATCCTGGCCCAGCCGGAGGCAGCGGCAGAGGCTTAGGTGAGAGCATAGGGACAGACATGATGCTTATATTGTGCACGGACTGCGGAGGTCCCTCTGCATCCAGTGAGCATCACCTGCTGACTTCCTGAGCTCAATGAATCAATGGAAAAGAGAGCTGCCATTAACCAATTAATGAAAAACAGAGCTTCTGTTAACCACACACTAACATTTTGAACCCAGTAAAAGTCTGCTATCTTCACCACCCTGTGGCACTGAGTTCCTGAGTGAGGAGGGGGAAAAAAATACATAATTTTACCTGTTCTTAACAAGTCACCAGCTGTCTCCCCTCTGTTCAAGTCTCTTAAATCTTCCTCCTCTCCAGGCCCTCTCTGGCTTTGCGTACTGGACACACAGTTCCTCCAGCAGGATATTGTTATTATGTATTAGGAACAGTCCTAGTTCTTCACACCATTTTTAGTAAAAGCATCTGCACAACAAAAGATCAGACACCTGGTTCTCCCCTTCCTGTAAGAGCCCAGGAGGCAGCACGTCCGGCCTGAGGGACAGCAGGTGTCTCTAGTGATATCTTGGGGTGACCATGCGGATTCGAGGACAGTGCCAGCTCCTTCTGGAAGGATTTGCATCCAGTAGTCAATTCAAAGAAGATAAAGGAGCGGGGGGATCGGTGTCTGAATAAAAGAAGAAAATTCCCATACAACTGTAAATGAAAGTCCACAGAGAAAGTCTCCACTAGAAAATAAAACATCTGATCTGTCATTTAAATCTAGTCTATACAAAGACTTCAAAATATTAAAATAAACCTGATCAGAATTTAAGCCATCAGCAGTGCATGTTCAGCGCTTACACAGAGCATAGGGAAACAGCTCAGTTCATGCAGTGGTTAATTTTTCACTCTTACCAACCATTCTGTACAGTTTGTCTGAGGCCTCAAACCAATGATACCACCATGAAGAAGACAAACTGGATCTGGGCTTTTGTTGTGCTTTCATTTTTCTTTTTTTTATTTAAAAAAAAAAAAAGAGGCTTTTCCTGTTTTAAAGCAGAAATTGTATTTTATTGATTTTATTTGATCCTGAAAAATCAAAGAATTACAAAGGTTATGTACAAGTATTTCTGGAAGTAAAAATCTGGGATCTGTTGCCAAGGTTTAACATCTGTGTTTGCTGTCTTAACCGCTGATACAATAAATACGACTGTATAAAATCTGGTGCATAGCATTGTCCATTTTCTGTGTTGAATCGCCTCAATCTTACCATACGGATAAAAATAACAAAGGCTTAGCTAATTCAACAGTGTGGAGGCAACCTTTCATTCCAGTTCCACCAGCAGATCTCCTTCTCCAACAGTATCCCCTGCTTTGCAGTGCACAGCTTTCACCTACGGTACAGAAACAGAAATGATTTCAAACCCTCCTCAACAGCACAGTTAAATAAATGGTTCGGTTGACGTTGTTTATATAGAGTAGCACATCGGCATGCACAGGGTAAATGGCTGCTATGCAAGATTATTACCAACGTGGGGATCACAAATGCATGTATATTGGAAGGGCCTCAAGAGTATGACAGCTCGACCTCCAATGTTCAGAGCCCAGCTAAGTTTTGAGTATCTCTGAGCCTGGAGACCACCACCTTTCCACTGCTTGACCAAATCACGTACAAATCCATCAAGGTATTTAGGGCTCCTACCACTAGCTGGTTCTCTTATGACTTTAAGCGGCTGAAGACGAGAACATCGGATGGAGATGGCACTTCTAACAATTAAAAAGCACCTTTCAGCCATCTGTTTGCACTGCTCATCATTTACTGCTAAAATTTTAAATCTTTTAGAGGACAGGCTGACACTTCAACACTTACACTCAGATGTTTCAGTGAACTATTCCAGTGTATCTTGCATTACAGATTTTAAGTATAACTGAATTTTGGGACTGCAGCCATGAAGCAGGTTTCCCTCAATCTCCAGATTCAAATCTGGGATTGATTCAAATCTGAATTGAGATCCTTTAACATAACTGAACTTGGCAAAGGGCTGCCACTGCTGTATCTTAGTTATATACTGATATGCAGATTCCCAAATTTTAGTTCACAAAGAGCTTATTCTAGTCCCTCATTTCCTCTCCAGAAGGCTGTAGCGCACCTGAATTCCCTTTCAGCGCATGGAGCTCCAGAAAATATTTGAGGCTGTATATTAGAGTTTGCTTGCAATATTAATTCAGAGCTCACACTGACACGTACCCAAATCCCTGCTCAAAACCTTATTTAGCAGCTCAGTTTAGTTATCCAAACGTTACCACCTTAGGCTCCTAAAGGAAAACTGCAGCAAATCCGAAATACCTGTACTGCTACGCTACTGGCCATGTCCGAGTTGTGACAGTCTGAAGCCCCGTGAGCTGTAAGCGTACCTCGGGCTCTGTAGCGCGGGCATATTCACAGCGCTGCTCAAGAAATGAAGCTGAACACCGCACACGGGCAAAGGCACCGTGAGAGGTACCAAAAAAAAAGGGCTTTATTTCTAAATCAATAGCTAGGCAGCCAACGCGGTTCCCGAGTCGCAGTCTTTTAAGGGATGAAAGCAGTGCGAAAAATACTCTCCCCCTTTCTCTTCTTTCTCTACAAAGCCAAAGTTCGGCAAACATTGTAGCTGGCGAGTGTTTCAAAGTCCCCAGTGAGTTCTGATATGCAGCGGGACCAGCTCCCCGCTCTGACCCACGCGCAGCTGTCCCGTAGGAGACAGGAGGCACGCCAGTTCCTCTCCATCTTTCCCTCATTTTTAAACCACCTGCAGCTGGAGTAAACTCAAAATAGATAAAACCAAGCCACTTTTCTCACAATTATAAACAGGAAAATGGGGGTTGATGCAGAAAAGGAATTCAGCCTGGAATGAAAATGGGAACATCTTCCAGCTGAAGACAAACAAACTGAGTTTCAAAACACAGTTTCAAAGCATCAAAACATGGATGGAAATTGCCAGCGTCAAACAACCCATTCCTGTGGAGGAGCCAAGTTATTTTAGCACTCAGAGCCATGACTTTGCACTGCGGAACAGGGTGAATTCTGTTTAGCAGCTTCATTTCCACACAGCCCCAAACTTTTCTCTTTTTCAAATTCTTAGAATTCTAAAGAACCAAATAATTTGCTCACTATTCAAATGGAGACACCAAGGGGACACTGCAGGGTGCATGTCAGGCCCACTCAATGGCCTGTGCACCATTCAAATCCCACTTTGAAGGTATAAGCCAAATGTGGGGTTTACGTGGCATCTGTGCAGAGCAAGTGGGTGATATTTATTATTTGGAGAAGTGCAAATAGGATTTTAAGGAAAAGGCCCATGGGTTGCAGCATGGGTTGGTGGGAAAGGGAAGGTTAAAGTTAAAAATAAAAAGGAGTGGGTAGGAGGGGGGTTGGCATTTTAATTACAAATACTCACTAGTTAAAAACAGTGGATGCAAAGAGCAGCAGGAAGAGGTTAAACAAAAGAAGCAAGGATGAAAAAAATAAATGCTAGGAAATATTAATCAAGTGAGAAAATAAATTATATAGAAATTAATGCATGAAAGAAGAGAATAAAATGGCAATGTTAGAGCAACAGAGGAAGGTATGTTCTCCCTCTCTGTGTATTTATTTTCCCCAAGACCCAGTTTTGCACTAGATGCCCTGGAAGAGGCGAGCCCTGCCTCTCAGCTTCAGTGACGACTCTCGTGCTGTGCCAAATAAGCCTTTCTTGTAAACACACAAACAGTCCTTGGCATAGAGACCCATCCTGAGATCTCAGTGAATCCAGCCAGTGGGTAACCTCCTCCCAGCCCTGGCGAGTCAGGCTCCTTGCTGCCTCCCTCTGGGCTGAGGGATCTTGCACTGGGGGTTGATTTATCACTTTTTATAGCAAAATGGCAGTGCCTCAGAGAGAGCAGAGGGGCCCTTCCCCAGACAGAGAAGGGCTAGGGCACACTAGGAAATATGAGATAGACGAGAATACGTAATCCAGATAAAGACTCTACTTTCCTTTTTCAAAGGATGGATCAGGAGCCTGTGCCTAGGTGATGGTTTCAGGCTGTGAGTTGTAATCTGGCACAGGGATGCTCTGAGGCCCTGACATGGGGGCTGACAGTCCCCAAACCAGATGGGGTTTAACGCACGCCCTTGTCACGTTAAGCTTAACCAGTTCCCCACCCAGAGGACGGGTTTTGGTACACTCTGCGCTGCAGGAGCAGAGTCCCAGTTCAGGGACTGCAACACCGATTCCTCTGGAAGCAAAATACCACAATGCACAGCCTCGCAAAGCTTAACACGTTTGCAGATCTACGCTTCATATTTAACAGTCACAGTAATAAATAAAATTGCTTTTCTCATCCTCCTGAAAAAGCACTTTCTGTGCCTCGTTCTAAGTGTTTTTTTAATGTCAAATTGTTTGCCATTAATGAATTAACTGGCAAAGAGATCTCTCTTGTTCAGTTGCTCTCTGGAAAGAGGGAATATGGCAAAACAGTCTACAACACCTTTCAATTCAGCTTGGCGTTGTAACATCACAGAAAACAAATCATTTAAGAGAAAAAGAGTTATATGAATTTCTGAAGCCAGTAAAACTATTTCCTGCTGTGCTATCTAAGGCTCGGAACTACTTAACAGCATTCACAGCAGATGCAAATGTTAAAAATTAAAGGCACCTCACTTTGAAAGACTTACAACAATCAGACTTAATTCCTTAACAACCAGAATCCTCATTTTTTCCTTTTTAAATTCTATCTTATTTGACAAGATGCATATGGTTTTAAGTGACCCAAGGTAGCTTACCTTGCCTGTTTTAGCAGCAATCATACTGTTCTGCATTTTCATTGCTTCAATTACACAAATCTCTTGACCTTCTGAAACCTGGTAAAATTAAAGCAGTACAAAATGAGGATAGAAGATTTGAAATGTTCTAAGTATGTATGATTCTTCTGGAGAATAAAGGGATTATTTCATTAAACACTAAAAACACTTCCACGGCACAAGTCAAACCAGGCAGCTACACAGTGAGGACACAACCACAATCATAGATCGTGTTTGCATTTGACAAACTAGCAGCAACATAAGGGAAAAGCAATCACCTACTTAATACTATTGCCCCAGACAAACCTGAAAGGCTCCTTCTCCTATCCCACAGCTTCAGCTCCAACTTCTACAGTTCACATTTCACAGCCATCACAGTTCAACATTAAATCCAGAGCAGAAATTAAACCTGTGTAGTTTTGGCCAAGGAGCCTGTGCTTTGCTTCCAATGGCACAGATCCCACAAGATAGTAATCCCCATTCGGAAGTCAAAAGTTTTTTGGCACACATCTCAGGGAGCATGGGCTAGACGCTCCCACTGGGCTGATACTGAGCAGAACATCACCCCTCTGCGCGTGGCAGTATCCGAATGGCGGCTGATGATTTTGGACCGATGTAGGGGAGCATGTCTGCAAGGAGCCACCACCTCTCATCCACAAGAGAAGCATCAGGAGGCAAAACCATCATTTTAACCACAGCGGATAGCTTTTAAAGGGAAACATCCAAGTTCCTCTTCCTGCTTGTTTGCACACTAACAGGCACGTTCAAATCAAGGTCACCAGTAACCCACAGGGCTGCTCTGCCGGGGCTCCCTTTTGCCTCCCAGACAAATCCTCTCTCCACAATGCACAGAGGAAACAGCCGCTTGAGGCTTTACAGTAGTTGGGGTGAGGGCTGCCTGCCTGCCTATACATGAGGGAAAAAACACAGGATTCAGGATTTATGTGTTCTGTAACCCAGCCATCAGCCAGTCATCCTATGAAGATGATGTATCCCAGAGAGGGAAGGGCGCTGGGCCCTACCTGCCAGTATTTAGGACTTGTGCAGGTACACCCCTCCGGGATGCCGGGCTCAATGTGCCCACTACAAGTCTTTTCATTAGACTCTTTTGCAGACGTAGTCTGCCATTCACTTATTATCCCAGCAAATCTGGGATCACTATGATGTCAAAGTTTCATTAGAGACGGTGATTTGAAACCTGTACAGATCTGGTCTATGAATTGTTATATGTGCTTGTTCCCTCAAAATGTGTTTGTTTATATACATGCACGTATACACACATATATCATTCTACAAATATGAAAAATGAATAATGTATATATAAGAATAAGTGTGTACCACTTCGGAGTAATAAACTGCATAACAGACAAGCGTGAAGTCAGAGATCAAATGAACATTGTATGAAGTACATTCTGAAAATTGAAATAAAGCTTTTTTTTCCTATTGTGTTCACCAGTGTTAAGCATTTCCCAGTGCTACTCTTGGATAATGTCAACTGTACATTTGAAGCAATGATTGAGAAGCATTGATATTTGTCTACGTAAATTCTGAGCAAGATAGAAGATGTTACGTTAAAAGGTGCATATGTCTCATTTCTCCAACAGCAGCTTTTTGGGGTAAATAAGGAAAGCATTTGCTATGGGAACATGGCGAGCTAACCGAATACAGGGTAATAACCAACACCAAACATTTCACCTGCAGAAATTCCATCTGCTTTAGGTTAGTATTTAAGTCATTAGAAGTTGTCAAATTCAGTGAATAGTATCAAAGATTCGTTCTTTGTCCCCATTCGTTTCCCTTCTATTCTGTTTCCCCATCTTTTGTCTCCCTCCTTCTACACCTGCCTGTAGCCTCTCCCAGTGGTTTCTCCCTTCCTTCCTCGTTTTTCCTTCTCCCTACCTCATTACCGAGCTCTTCCATCCACTGTGCACCTTCCAGCCATTTCTGAGTTTAAGATGATGCTATGAATATCAGCTACTGTTTGATTTTTAAAAAAAGAAGGCAAGAAAGTTTGTTGGAGGGCTTTATTTATAGCATATTTAGAAATAAATTTGCCATTTTCCGGTTAAACTCAGCTACCAGAATGCCAAGAATATGGGCCTCTAAAGGCTGAT